>NC_060228.1:2416622-3021814 GCF_907164935.1 Osmia bicornis bicornis | reverse complement strand
AGGATTCATTAGCAACCTTGACACCGCAAAAAGTGTTTGTGAAATATGAATGCAGAGGCATGGTATGATCGACGATTTTCCAGCTGCTTCTGCATGCACCCTGCACTCTATCTAATTGCAATCGAGAATTGAAAATACGATGCGGGCGTAAGGGGTTGAAAATTAGTCGAGTCCGTTCAAGAATGGCAGGGATGATAAATTAACACTTCGAAATGGTATTTAATCGTAGATTATTTTGTATCGGTAACAATTTAATATACACCACAGAGAAAAATTAATGGTACATCTGATTCCATCAACTCTCCACACAATAAAAAAAGCAATTTCTCGATTAATTCATCCTGTTAGCGGTATCATCATCAAGCTTAGAGCAACGATATCTCTTGGTGACAGATTCCGTTCAATTTCATTCGAACGTTTAACTAACGAGGCTGGTTTAACGAGAGCCCAGAGGCCAGAAGCACCAGCTGTAACAGCATCTCCCCCATGATCGACGTTATAAATAACGATTTGCCGTTGATGAGGCGCGGCAAAGGTTGCTCGTTCGTTTAATTAGCATCGGTTGCGCAACATTTAATTAAACATCGACTTTTCCTCTTTCCTTCGACGCGTTAAAATGAATCGTTCGAGCCAATTTGCGAGTATGGAAAATACGAAACGGAGCCACTTCCATCAGGTGAACGACCCCACGCGTCCGTGTGTACTCATCCCACCTGTATTCATCGGACAAGGAAGTTCCTCGCCGCGTAACGATCATGTAACAACCGATTATTTTACCAGGCACTCGAGCAAGAATCGAATTAATTATTTCTTCAATCCAGATTTCGAAACTCGGTAGAAAATGTGGTACAATTAGGCGCTAATAACCCGGTAATTAACGCTTACAAAAAAAAGAGAATAAGGTTCCCTTTCGATTCCATTGAACAACAGTGAAGAAATATTAATTCAATGACATTTGAACAAAGTACAGGTAAAAAGAAAAGCTAGAATTTCGAGTACAATCATTCGGCGGTAATTGATAGTTGTTGAAAATTACAAAGAATTTTTGCCTCGACGAAATTACACACGAATGTGTTACTTCGCGACGAGGTACAAGTTGCCTTTAGTAGCAATCTGAAACAGCTCGCGATCCGATTACGGCTAATTCGATGCAATAAATTTCGACACAGTCCAGATTACATGTTACCTCTTTTTCTTTTTTCTTCTTTCCAACGGAAACGATCAAACGACACATACTGTGTACAGAAACATCTCGCGTGCAACTTGCTGTACTTGCTTTCATTCAAAACGTACATCGTGTTCCTTGACAATTGTCATCGATCAACAGCGGAACATAAGCGTATGCGTGCGGATTAATTATATGCGACCGTGGGCATATTAAAGATCAATGTATCAAATCAAATGAGTAGTGCAACTAAGGGATTAATAGAGTCAGCTAAGAAATTATGCTCCTTTTTCATAGTATATACTGAAATATTTTTTTAAATTTCGGGTGTTGGAATTTTATATTGTCACAGTAGAGAGAGCTATGTGTAATCAAACACATTGCAATTATAATTACTTTAATTTTTTAAATTAAGCTATTCAGAAATATTCTAAAGTAATTTTAATACCATATGAAATCCTTTTTCATTAATTATTTGACCCAGTTAAGAAATCAAAAATTAAACTTTTCAGAAATATTCCAGAGTAATTTTAATCCCATATGAAATCCTTTTTCATTAATTATTTAACCCAGCTAAGAAATCAAAAATATTTTATCCTCAAATGTAATAATTTTAATCATGAATCTACGTAATGCTGTTAAAACTTATCGCGGAATAATTAAAGTCGAGACTTGATGGCGGCAAGGATGAAAGAAATTCCGTAGGATTTTTCCTGCTTAAGTGGAACAGTCGGACTTTTATCGATCTGATTCAAATTCAAGCATGGAGACCGCCACGAGGTAAACGAGCGACTTTTCCTACTCTAAAATAACAATGAAAATTCACAGATTCGTAATACCCTATCTGTCCACTCTATTTCTTTTTTACAAATTTTCTTCATGTATCGTCTACGATCGATCGTTTCAAATAGAAATTCATTGTAATGATCGAAGAATCGCAACAAGTAAGAGGACGAATATATTCAAGGCGGCCGTTGTTATAATCGCAGCAGATGTTATCCAGCTAGACCAAAAAAAGGCATGACCCATGAAATTTCAAGTACGACCTCGTGCGCCAGTCACGAGAGCAACGTCGTGTCGTGCGAATTCCATCAATGCGCAAGAAATTCAAAACATCGCGCTCCTAGCGTGAATGCGACTTCCAATACGCACCTGATCTTCAGTTTTAACCCACTAGTATATTTTAGGGCTCGAGAATCACCTTTCCAAATTATTTCATTTAATTGCAATCAAACATTCCTGAAGATCTTCTGGTATTTTTCAAATTAAAAAATTAATTACACTTGCTGATAATTCACAACACTTCACTTGGTTCTTAAAAACACTTTTGGAGTGTTTCATTTCATCTATAGACGGATTTTGAAAATTCTTATCTGGAAGCCCGAAAATTTACTCGAAATTCGGAATAAGCCTAGGTGATGAGGAGGAATCTTAAAAGCTGACAAGAATCCCTTTAAATAAACTCGAAACTTACAAATAAAAATAATTTTGAAATTATCCCCAGGTCTAGACAGACAATAAAAATCAGAAACTTAATTCAAAACTTTGGTTCAATTGTAATGAAGATTAGAAGATTAGAATCTCTCTAAAAATAAAAATAAAGTTTCTAAAATTAATTCTCAACTTTGCCTAGATCTAACCAGACAATAGAAAGTGGGAACTTAAAGCATAATCCTAATCAAAATCAAAAAATCCTAAGGGAAAACAATAATTCCACCAAGATTCCTTACACACGCGAAGAATATATATTATAAAATTAATTTGCACCTACTTCCAAATAAACGGAACAAATAAAAATCATTAAATCGTTCGCGAATACGTGAATAAGAATGGTCAACATTAAGTGGAAACTTTCTAAGGTTCGATAAAGGGTATGATTCATTAGGGAAAGCGCGTCTTACCTGGCTACCAGGTGGACAGCGAAGTTTCGTCGCCGGGCAGGGTGCATTTACGAGGGTGCAAGCCTCAAGGAAGCGTCGATAGTCGGCATCGACGTGCCGCGGCGTCGGTCCGCGTCTTCGCGTAAGCACGAACGCGTTCTTACTGCCACGGGGTTGGCCTGCTAGCCTGTTCGTCGAGAAAGCGAGGGTACAAGCTGGTCACTTGGGAGGCGCTGGCGCGATGACCAGAGGAAATGTGGACGATTGTCGTGGATCTTGGGTTCGATTGATCATTGATTCAGATAACGATTCATTCCGAAACAACCATATCAGAAGCTGTTATTTGAAATGAAATTAAAGCTAGGGTTGAAGAAGAAGAGAGGATAATGAAATTGCAAAATTGAAGATTTTTTTAAGAGCTGTAACACTCCAACTTCTCAATTTTATTGAGGCAGAGAGCTTGGCCTATTAAGGCTTGAAAATGATCGCAATTGTAGCTACTTTGTTTTTTAAAACAGTTTGCCACATTTCTCAAAAGGACCATAATGAAGCATGATCCCTGGTTAATTAACATAGTATTGTAGAATAGAGATTCTTCAGATCTCGTCCTCCTTGACGGTAATTGTATTCGCTCTTTCATTACCGTAGATGTTAATGGAACAGGTGGTGTCTACGTCTGCACGAACAGTTTTAGAACCAAAGATAGGTGCGTTGAAAATGGTCAAAGTGGTACATTCAACGATTTCAATTCTAGATCGTTGCATCTAATTGCTGATGATAAAAAGAGCCTAATTGATGGTGGTTCTTTATAGAAGACACCAAATATGGATCAATCTATTTTTTTTTTCTTTTCTTTCATGTTACCATTAACTTTACAAGGTCCCAATTAAAATTCTACATGATGATCAAAGAAAATACAGTAAAAAAGTAAATGCAATAAAGTTCCTAAGAATAGCATAGGAATAAAATTATTCCCAATTTCCTTGCATAATATCGATCGTCGTTGAACGTGTAACGCTCGTCCACCCACACGTTGGATCATACACGCGGCGAAAATTGTTGCAACACTTGCGAATAAACGAGCGTGTATCGTTCGGGGTTTTGCACAAGCGTTTCATAACAAGGCTCTCGCAGGCGAGGCCGTTCATTCATTCATTTGGTCGAATAAGGTGTACTGGATCCAAATTATTGGAACATTAGCTTGATTGAAGCGAGCTGGGCTCGGCCTGATCGCGCGATCGATTTTCTCCGTGTAAGTACAGCGAGTTGCATAAGTGTTTGTACCATTCTCAATTAGACATACGCGATACTTTTTTCACCACGTGTTAAATACAATCGAATAATTAAGAAAAAAAATATTTAAAAAGGAATAAAAATGAAACATGCTGTGATAAAAAGAAAAAGAATAAATCTATTTTTAAACACATTTTATTCATTTGTACAATTTATATTATAATTATCGTCGATATTTTATACACAGTATATTCGACTTGGAATTAAATAGATAATTTCCTACGGGAATCGTTTTTCGTGCCAAAATCAAAGCTCGTGAATCTCGACTCTGCTCAAGCTAAAAGTTCTGAGAACTTGGTCCTTTAACAAAGATCTTCTATTATTTTTTCTTTATTAAATACTAAGGAATGAAAGGAGGTAGTTAAAGAACCTGTCCAATTCTTTATTTTTGCAAATTCTGAATGGAAGACGCAGAACACTAACTCTTGAAACATAGTCGAATCGATAAAGCACGTTGAACCTTTGTTTTTGGCAAACACGATTTATTTTTACTTTGCAGCGGAATTCTCGTTTCACTTCGAGCCAGTTCAAAAGTAAATCGAATCGCTTTCCTTTTCTATTCATTTCAAACTAAAATTTATTTAGCTTACTACATTGCTTTGATGAATATTCGATAAATCACAGGGTTTGATGAACCGAGTGAAAAAATTTTAATTGAACGCCATAACAGAGATACGTAATTACATAATTATTTTCTATTACTTACCAGAATTGATACTACCCACTTCGGATCGGAAAACTTAAATGGGTATTAAATAATATTTTTAAAATAAAAATTCAAAGGTGTATCCAACATATTTAACTAATCATCGATAAGAATAAAACGACACAATTTTTTGGTATGATCTTATATTGATCAATTATACTTCAATGTATCGCTTACATTTCTCAAAGTAATTATAAGGAGCTCAAACCTATCTCGTTTAGGTTCGAGTCTACTTAAAAGTATTGCTTCTGTTTCTCGAAATACTTGGATCCCAACTCTAGTGAACAGCCTAAAAATACACGTACGCCACAAAATGCTATTCTTCATCGCATAGGTACGTGCTAACACGTACTCGAACTTTACAATGGTTACTTTCGATTTTAATTACAATACCCATGATCTCCACAGAAACTTTCTATTACACAAGTTGAAAATCAGAGGGAAGAACGGCACGATTCACAATATCCAAGAGAAATATTTCACGTGAAACGCAATGTATTTTTTTTTTTAGAAGAATCGCGATGGATTCTGATAAAAATTATTATTACAGTGATTATTATGCATTTCATTAGTAAACCATCTTTGTATTTCCATTGGTGTAACCAGATTAGGGGCCAGGTTGGTTCCGACCCCCTAAAAATGTGGAGTGGCCACCTCTTCATTCCAAAATTTTCCAAGTTCCAGAATTTCAAAATTCCAAAATTTCCAAGAGATCCATTTCATCCCATAAGAAATCCCAGTTACACCAATGTGTAACTCTATTATAATCATTACTTTTTTTTATTTGGAAGTAGCATTTGTGATACTGATCAATTTATTAGCCGTGAAAGTACGGTAAACAGTAATTTTAAATTGCATAGAAGCTCGTTAAGATATCGAAGAAGTAAATAAGCTTAGCTTTCGTTTTCATTGGACCGTTTTACAACGAAAGTATCGGTTATTACAGCGAGCTTGTATTCACATCGAAATCGGTTATTTAACCATTCCAATAGACTTATCTTAATTACACTTGTGTATTTCTCTTTTTTTTTTCCCAAATAGAAGTACGTAAGACATGCAAAGAAAGAAAAGAAATTACGATTACGCTATAACACATTGATTCAAGCCATACATTATAAATAAGTACTAAATCTTGCAAGGAGAGCTTTCCCAACTTTGGTACCATGATTCTTGTCTCGTAACAGAAATCTTATTCCTCGCAAATATATACCTTAATGAGTATAAGTTCGACCGTAATATTGTCAGCTATATTATGCCATATCTATACCAGCACACGCAATGAAAATGTATTACTCCCTTTCTACTACTCCGTATCAAATGAATTTAAAAGACACATCACAACGCAAAATATTTGCGAGGTGAGCCCTAAATGTAATTGGAAGTAGCACGCGTTATTATACTGCACTATGGAAACCATAGCATCCGACAACGAATCTTTAAATATTGTCTCATTTCAATACGCACGAACGCAATTTCGTTCTATAATATTTAATCGCAGTAACAAGAATAAAAGTTCGTTATCTAATTTAGTTGGGCTATTTTCCGATCTAGAATGATCTATACAAAACTGTAGAGAAAAGAAAAGGAGAAGTCCATTTACACATGACAGAAAGTTGTAAGAAGGAATTAATTCCATGTCTGATTGATTTTAATCAAATTACACACGCGTTACTTGTAACACATAATTGACTAATGTAAATAGCTAAAGGTGATTGGCATGAAACTAAATCTCATCCGGCAAGCAATAAATTTACAACTGTACAAATAAAATAAATAAAACTCTATGTCTGCAGTGGTGTATAGAATGTTCTTCCCTAAACTACTGATCTTGGTACAGCCTTAAGTTTCACATAGTTACAAAAAATAATGCTCTGTTATCTTTAAAGGAACTCCCTGCTAAAGTATTTAATAATCTTCTGAAATATCAGCTGAAATACTCTTACACCTTTGATCCCACCTTATCCTGGCTCCTCTGAAGCCTTTTATGATCTTTCCTATATTTCTCAATCGTTAGATCAGCATTATCGGTGTTCGATAAGCTTAACGCGACAGGATCTAAACTTGCGGCAAGCTTTAGATAAGTCTCCTCCATTTCTTTAGTGATCTTTACCTCGTAATCAAAATCTGTAGCGTCCCCTTTCTTCAATGTTTTAGGTAAAACTTTCTCCTCTTCAATCGGTACGTCGAAGGTTATTAAATCCTTATCTTTGTCTAGGACCGTGTTATTTACATTCAGTGAAAAATTATTTACATCCTTATTTGAATCTCTCTCTTTGAAACCTTCGACTTTTACCTCCGCGTTTGCGCATTTATTCATTGAAGAATTCTCGTATAACTGTTGATTATCACCGAGCGGTATAGATTTTGTTTTAGGTTCATTTAAATACAATAGGGAAGGACTTTTATCCATTATGTTTTCATTAGGCTTTAATTTCGTGTAGCTTGGTACTGAGTTATCCATGTGAACGGACGACTGAACCCATTCGGCTACTCTTTGTAACTGATTATTGTCGTGCAGCAATATCGGTGTACTTTCCTCGCTACTAGTCGAGACCGATCTTTCAGATCCAGAACGAGATAATTTCTTCGAATGAACTAAAGCAGTATTTGGTTTGTTACTTCCGCTAGTGTATAATACAGTTTTATAGTGGCCAGCGTTATCTAAAAGAATGTTTTTCGATCCTGGTGTCACTCTCACCAGACAGTTTCTAGGACCGGTTGTTCTGTTCTGACTATTCGGTTTTGCGTTACCAATATTATGCAAACGGGTTGATCGAACAACGTCGCTAGAACTGCTAGATGGATCGGAAGTTGAAATTACCATACTATCGCTACTAAAACTTGGACTAGTGGCCACTTCAATTTGTCCAGAATCATTCTGGGTTGTAACGCTGTCAACATTTTTCACTTCTATTAATGTTAACTGCGGTGGCCGATTAGTTTCTTCTTTCGGTCTGTCATTCTTCCAAACCCTATCATTAATTACATCAATCTCTATATCACTGTTGAACTTTTCCCCATTTTTACCGTCCTTTTTCGTTTGTGATTTCAGCTTCGTCCATTCGTTCTTCCATAATCTATCATTAATAATATCAATGTGGCTTTGTTCTTTTCCATCAAAGTAAGTTTTAGGATTTTCAGGAACTGTATGGCTGTGATTCGAAGGTTTCTTTTCCAATTTGCTCCAAGAATTTAAATTGAATTTAGAGTCAGCTTGTAAATCGCATTTTTTATTCGCTCTAATTTGTTTTCCTTTATCAGAGTTTAGTTTACTATTGCTACATGTATCATTAATCTTTTGGGATATTGCCTGTTTAATCGTGTTTTCATTTTGATTTTGAAACACAATTTGCGCATCGTTCCGACGCATCGAATTCTTTTTATTTAAATTAACTTTTGTGTTCAGACTTAAACGAGTGGCGTCCTTTAAATTGTCTACAACTTTACCGTTCTTACTTACAAATTTATCTTTTGTGCATAAGTGTTGACAGTTGCTATTCTTTGTACAATTGTTCTGATATTGTACTTTACTGTTGACATTTTCATTCACCTCATGGTACACCGCGTGTACCATAGAATTTTGGCATTCTTTATTTTGACCATTTTTGTCAATATTCTTTAAATTATCCCCATGTTTCTCCACGTTTTGTGCATATTTCATTGCACATTCGTTGCAAGGAAATACACCTTGTACGCTAGTTTGAGTTTCAGCATCAACCATTAAAATACTTCTATGGCATGTACAAGTATCACAATGTTTGCCAAATATTCGTTCCTTTTCCCGATCTTCTAAAACCTTGGCCATTATTGCAGCTGAGACAATATCCACCGGTGGTTTGGATTCATCTGCGTCATCGTCGCTATGTTTATCACCAGCTGACTTAGTTACATTGTATACCATTGCTGTTGGAGGAAATGTTGAGATCGGTACTGTAATACTTTTCACGTCAGGCGGTGTAGCATCATTCGAACGTTTCTTTTGTGCAATATATGTCTTCACTTTTGCTTGTACTTCAGATGGTAACTGAAGATAAAAAGACCAACCATATGTTAATGTAATTTTTACACAGTACAATCATTATATATTTAAATCAATTCAAATGGCTTACAGAGTCATATTTTTGACCAACAAAATTGGAAGGTTTACACTGGAGAAGCTGTATTGCTAAATTCACATCATGTCTGTACTTTTCCTGAAACGAAAACATACATTTCATTCATAATTCAATCGAAAAATTATCAGATTTTGATACTGGAAACATACATTATCTTGGGTTAAACGATGTATAGTATAATTTGCATCGGCTAATCTATGAGACAAGGTTGCAATATCCTTGGTAAATGCACTTTTTTCTGTTTCACATTTATCTACAATCCTTAATAATTTATCCTCGAGACTTTGATTTACTTTTTGAACACGTTTATGAGCCTCGTGTAATCTTGAATATTTCTCTTGCCATATTACAAGTTCTTCCTTCAAGGAAGCTAATTCTCCATTTGGAAATTTATCAGCCTCGTTCAGAAACTGTGTCTCCATTGTTACTATGTGATTATCCCTTTCCAATAAACGTTGTCTTAAGTTTTCTATCTCTACATGCAAATGCATGTCTCCATGTTGCTGATCATTTTGATTGCAATTTACACATTTGCAACCACATTCCTGAAACATATAGTCACAGTTACTAATTTCCTTGCATGGTAACATGTATTAGCTAAGTACTCCAAGGAGTAAAAGATAATTGACTATTGTGAAGCAGATTCAGTTTTATTTGCAATATGTTTATTTTTCTTTAATAATCTTTAATTCACAAAAGAACTTATAGCTGTTACTTTCCACCTTTTATTTTTTATATGTATTATATCTCCATTAATTTTTATCACAGTATCATATTTATTTACTGTTATTGTTACGTACCTTACATTTTTCAGCCATCATGTAGTACGCAAATTATATTAAAAATGTTGAAAAAATATTTATGAATAGCGAGACTTCGAAATTGGAGCCTCATAACCCTAATGTTCAGTTCGTACAGAAATATGGACAGCCTTTACACGTTCGAACGCAATTTAATTCCTCATAACATTATCAGCCACCGGGTCGATCTCTGTAATAAAATTTGTTTTTACGAAGTTATTAGTGTTTAAAGAAATATTATTTCGATAAACTTTACAATGACAGATTGCAAGTTCCTTGTCGTCTGCCACACATCAATTTAAGTCAGTAACTACAGATACAAGAAGAATGGACATGCCTTTGTTCTGGAAGGGTCCCAGACAACCCCAGATGAAATTAGGTCTGCGTGTAGAGAGCACAATCGGTATGGCAGTTATGCTTGTTTTAGCACCCCCTTTGAATATGCTTTGAATAAAAATAATGATATAGTACATCTCGTGACATATGGGTTGAAAATCGCTATCATAGTAGATAGAATGTCGCGTAAAAAAGAAATTCACGCGTCAAAGTCTATCATTATTATTACAGAATAACGAATAGCACCATAGCTTTCTTCTAGTATAGGTTTTATCTGCCTCCGGAAAGTAATTAATTAATTATTAGCAATTTTTAGAGTGATCATTCTTGTAGGTTCGAACCGCTGCCCCTATAAGGCTCATGATTAATTAATTACTGACTGGATTCTTACAAAACCTATATTAGAAAGTCGCTACAAGTATGTAGATTAAGAATCAATCATAAAAGTTACCCCCTTAATTAGAACTAACACAAGGCCGAAAAATCATTAAAATAATTGTTTAACAAATTTAACTTCAGTTACTTTGGAAAATTAATTAAAGAATCGAAGAGTATTTGTAACTGTTATTATTGTATAACGATTATAACTATTTGATAAAAATCAAATTTATATTAAAACACAATAATCACTTCTTAATATTGTATAAAAATTAAATAATTCAAACAAATTTACTGAATATCCGTGTATAAAAGTTAGAAAAATAATAAATTTCAATAGATATAACAATAATTTAATTAACAAATAATTGTAAAATTATAAATAGTAATTAAATAAATTTCAATAGAATAATCAAACAAAATTTTACAATATACCCACGCGAAAATTAAAGAAATAAACAATTTAAATAGATATAACAATAATTTGATTAATAAACAATTGTAAAATTAAAAATAATAATTAAATAATTTTTAATAGAATAATTAAACAAAATTTTACAATATACCCACGCGGAAATGTAAAGAAATAAACAATTTAAATAGATATAACAATAATTTGATTAATAAACAATTGTAAAATATAAAATAATAATTAAACAAATATTAACAAATATCAGATAGAAATAGTTAAACTGCGGAACCGGTGAAGCGGAACGTCATGCTTGATTGCGCGCGGCGCGCGCAGGTACAAGCGCGACCTGGAGAGAGGTCAAATCTAGTCAGTCTTATCGCGACCGCTGAAGGATACGGATGGATCTGTCAAACATATACCGGTACGGGTTGATACCATGGATATTCGTGCATGGATTTATCAGTGTGTTACCACAAGTGTTATTGTGTGTGCCTA
Organism: Osmia bicornis bicornis; assembly: GCF_907164935.1. Classification (NCBI taxonomy): domain Eukaryota; kingdom Metazoa; phylum Arthropoda; class Insecta; order Hymenoptera; family Megachilidae; genus Osmia; species Osmia bicornis. The sequence continues at coordinate 3,010,234 of NC_060228.1, read as the reverse complement.
TGGTGTTTCCTATAGTCTTTCCCATGTATTTTGGAATATTTATACGGATATATTAGTGCGTTTTATGGTGTGGTCACCCATGTGTTTTGACATTTTTATACAAGTGCATGAGTGTGCTGTGTGGTGTGGTACCCCATATACCTGCATGTGCTTTATTGTGTTTTATGGTGTGGTTTCCTATGTGCTTTGGCATATATTTACGGATTTATTAGTGGGTTTTATGGAGTGGTACCCTATGTGTTTTGGCATATTTATACGGATTTATTAGTAGGTTTTATGGAGTGGTACCCTATCTGTTTTACTATAATTTTGCAACTATTTTATGGTGTTCTATGGTTTTGATCTTCATGTGTTTTGGGATGTATTTGCATGTGTTTTACCATGTTTTATGGTGTAGTTATTCCCATATAGTTTTGCATGCATATTTTTGAATTATCCTATGTATTAGCATATAAATACAACAAATTGAGAGAAAACATATATCGTTCAAGAATCGTGATTTTTATGCTTTCAGATGAGTGCTTTGCCAGTGGGGATACCGTTTTTTTGACGAGCCAACAGTCGAGCTATGGATCAATTATGGATCAATCTAATTGTAAGATGCGTGGCGAGTGCAGTGGTGCAAGTCAACGATCGGTGAGTCGCATGCTTTAAAGTACCTCCGGTTCCCATCATGTCGTAGGACGAATGGTCCGTAGCGACACGGGAATTGGTTGTAATTTTTTTTTTTTGAGCGAGCATAGTGACCCACGAATATCACTGTATTATTTTATACAATGATAATCGTGCAAATTGGTTTTTTGTGTATTTTATGCCTTAGCTCAGGATAGGGTTTTCTTGTACATATTTACATATATAGATTTCGAGTTTAAAAATGTAGAGAAGTCGGATGACCCTCCGACTTCACAATACACTTTCTTTTTTATATGTACAAGAATTTATTTCGCGATGAGCGGATTTCAATATCAAAGTAATAAGCATGAATACTATTAATTATTATAACTACTTACTTTGATAACGAAATCGCTCTTGAAATTGAAACGTTATTCCAATTTTACTCGTGAAATTGGCATCAGATTAGTATATGGGCTGGCCCCCAGGGGGGTCGGTACTTGCTTTTCAAGCATTGTATAAAGTTCCCCTTTCGAACTTGAAATTCATTCTGTCTCGTTGACGGTTCTCGACCCTAAACACTCATCATTCGCACTTCAGCCTCACGAACTCTATCACATAATCATTTATCCATCTGCATACCTTTGTGTAGTGAAATATTACCCCGTTAGATATTAATGTACCAGTCATGTTTCTAAATCAGGATTTTTTATTTTAATTAGTGTTGCGAAAAATTTCCAACGCGAGAGTAAATATGACTATACACTGACTAGTATTCGGTGGGAATCCTTTTGGTTTTTAAACTCAAACCAATATTTTATTTATTTAATCAAATTAGTTACAAGGATTCCGCGGCATAAGACCGTGAAACACCATCTCATGGGAGATAAACCCATGCATTACTAGGCCTTTGCAGGCGCAGCTTTAGAGTACGGAACATATGAAAATATGTTACCATATTCTAAACTGTAGTCCTTTTGTCTATACTAGGGGCGTCCGTCAATCTGACACCGTTGGATGCAACGTGTTGGACGGGCGGGTAGCGCTCTTAGCGAAGGGGTGCATCCTGTCCTGGCGTTACGACGTCCAGGCGGGGTGGGTGGTATGTAGCGTCTGGCGTATGAACTAGGGGGCCTAAGAACCTTCGTTGCCAGCTGATATTAGCAGTGGACGTATGTTTGAGTCATATTTGCTCAATTTTGCTTTTCAATATTTGCTCTTCAAGCATAATTTAAAGCTCCCCTTTAGTCATGTTGCTAGATCAGGATTTTCTATTTTAATTAGTGTTGCGAAAAATTTCCAGCGCGAGAGTAACTATGACGATGCACTTACTAGTATTCGGTGGGAATCCTTTTGCTTTTTAAACTCAATGTTTTATTTAATTAATCAAATTATATACAAGGATTCCGCGGCATAAGACCGTGAACACCATCTCATGGGAGATAAAACCATGCATTACTAGGCCTTTGCAGGCGCAGCTTTAGAATGTGGCGGAGTACCAAATCTTCCATTTGATAAACTGCAGCCTTTTGTCTATACTATGGGCGTCCGTCAATCTGACACCGTTGGATGCAACGTGTTGGACGGGCGGGTAGCGCTCTTAGCGAAGGGGTGCACCCTGTTCTAGGCGGGGTGGGTGGTATGTAGCGTCGAGCGTAAGTTCAGGGGGCCTAAGAACCTCCGTCGCCAGCTGATATTAGAAGTGCACCATTTTTGCGTCATAGTTGCTCTATTTTGCTTTTCAGTATTAGCTCTTCTTTCGTACTTGAAATTCATTCTGTCACGTTCACGGTTCTCGACCATAAACACTCATCATTCACACTTCAGCCTCACGAACTCCATCACATAATCATTTATCCACCCGCATACCCTGGTATAGTGAAATATTAGCCCGTTAGATGTTTATGTACTAGTCATGTTTTTAGATCGGGATTTTCTATTTTAATTAGTGTTACGAAAAATTTCCAACGCGAGAGTAAATATGACAATGCACTGACTAGTATTCGGTGGGAATCCTTTTGGTTTTTAAACTCAATCGAATATTTTATTTATTTAATCAAATTAGTTACAAGGATTCCGCGGCATAAGACCGTGAAACACCATCTCATGGGAGACAAACCCATGCATTACTAGGCCTTTGCAGGCGCAGCTTTAGGATACGGAACATATGAAAATATGTTACCATATTCTAAACTGTAGTCCTTTTGTCTATACTATGGGCGTCCGTCAATCTGACACCGTTGGATGCAACGTGTTGGACGGGCGGGTAGCGCTCTTAGCGAAGGGGTGCATCCTGTCCTGGCGTTACGACGTCCAGGCGGGGTGGGTGGTATGTAGCGTCGAGCGCAAGTTCAGGGGGCCTAAGAACCTCCGTTGCCAGCTGATATTAGCAGTGCACCATGTTAGTGTCATAGTTGCTCAATTTTTCTTTTCAGTATTTGCTCTTCAAGCATTGTATAAAGTTCCCTTTTCGAACTTGAAATTCATTCTGTCACGTTCACGGTTCTCGACCTCACGAACTCTGTCTCATAACCATTTATCCACCTGCATACCTTTGTGTAGTGAAATATTACCCCGTTAGATATTAATGTACCAGACATGTTTCTAGATTAGGATTTTCTATTTTAATTAGTGTTGCGAAAAATTTCCAACGCGAGAGTAAATATGACTATACACTGACTAGTATTCGGTGGGAATCCTTTTGGTTTTTATGTGATAAAATTAGTTACAAGGATTCCGCGGCATAAGACCGTGAACACCACCTCATGGGAGATAAAACCATGCATTACTAGGCCTTTGCAGGCACAGCCATAGAGTACGGGACATTTAAGTATGTCGCATTCCATACGCTAAGCTGTCTTAAAGTCCTTTTGCCTATACTATTAGCGTCCACCACTCGGACACGTTGGATGCAACGTGTTCGATGGGTGGGTAGCGCTATTAGCGAAGGGGTGCATCCTGCCTTAATGGCCAGGTGCCATTACGGCCAGGTGCCTTAAACAGGCGGGATGGGTGGTATGTAGCGTCTGGCGTATGAACTAGGGGGCCTAAGAACCTTCGTTGCCAGCTGATATTAGCAGTGGACGCATGTGGAGTCATATTTGCTTAATTTTGCTTTTCAATATTTGCTCTTCAAGCATAATTTAAAGCTCCCCTTTAGTCATGTTGCTAGATCAGTATTTTCTATTTTAATTAGTGTTGCGAAAGATAACGCGAGAGTAAATATGACGATGCACTTACGAGTATAGGGTGGGAATCCTTTTGGTTTTTAAACACAATGTTTTATTTAATTAATCAAATTAGTTACAAGGATTCCGCGGCATAAGACCGTGAAACCATCTCATGGGAGATAAAACCATGCATTACTAGGCCTTTTCAGGCGCAGCTTTAGAATGTGGCGCACGACCATATGTTACATATTGTAAACTGCAGCCTTTTGTCTATACTATGGGCGTCCGTCAATCTGACACGTTGGATGCAACGTGTTGGACGGGCGGGTAGCGCTCTTAGCGAAGGGGTGCATCCTATCCTAGGCGGGGTGGGTGGTGGTAGCGTCGAACGCAAGTTCAGGGGGCCTAAGAACCTCCCTTGCCAGCCCTATATTAGAAGTGCACCATGTTAGCGTCATACTTGCTCTATTTTGCTTTTCAGTATTTGCTCTTCAAGCATTGTAGAAAGCTCTTCGTTCATACTTCAACTTCATTCTGTCACGTTCACGATTCTCGACTCTAAACATTCATCATTCACACTTCAGCCTCACGAACTCTATCACATAATCATTTATCCACCCGCATACCCCAGTATAGTGAAATATTAGCCCGTTCGATGTTTATGTACTAGTCATGTTTTTAGATCAGGATTTTCTATTTTAATTACTCATCTGAAAAAATAACCTCACACCGCGTTACGCATTTCCTTTTAGCCCCAATCACTCTGTCTTACTTTCGCGGTCATCCTCCAAGCTATCCGACTATATACTCCACCCCCTTGGGGGGACCAGTCCATATACTAAATCAGAGCTGTGAAATTTCGCTGATATTCTTACTTTTAATAAAGTGAAAATATCATCTTTAGTTTTTCCTAATCATACATTTTAGCTTAGGCATTTCAGCACACATGAAGAAAACTGGTAGGTGAAAATACCTTTGGCCTTGTTCATTTTTATGCCCAAAGCTCATTCGGGTACTTAGATGTACTCGCGTGGGTGGAGGGCGGTGGACAAAGTTTAGTTTTAAGTGTAATACATTTTGGCGACTGATAAAAGTAGTGAACCAATAGTGAACCACGATACAAGTTCCACATGTGTGTGTGTGGTTAGGATGTGGGATTTGTATCGTTTATTAACAATCTTAACTTACTATAACATTACAAAATACTTATCAAGAATAAATTGAAAAATTTTTACATTAGATAATTCAATAGAATACGAAAATTAAATGTGTTACTTTAACATAATGTTCACTATCATTTGTCAGTCGATTTCAGCAAAAAGGTATGAACTTATTAGAGTGTGAATGTAGAATTGAACTCGGGTGACGGAGGCGTCCCGGGACGTTCTCCCTAGGTGTAGGCATTTTTGCACCCGGGTGGTTGTGTGAGAATCGTGGAGTGAATTTTTGTGAGATTGGTTTTGCCCTTTTTTAAATATAGCAATAGGTAGGCAGGTAGTTTACTTCTGGTATGATTGAGATTAGTTTATAAGTAGGCAGGGCCAGAGCAAGCTTTCATGTTTCTCTTCGTATCCTCCTCTAATACGTGAGAAGCTTGTATCTGGGGTTGGAAATTAAAAAATCGAGAGGATAAATGAAAATGCAAATTAATTAGTTGATTAATTAATTAATTTAGCATTCTCTCTTGATTTTTTCAAGGCCAAGCCTTAGTTTGTAGGTCGTAGTCGTGGTACTAGACCCGATTACAAAAATGAAATATAAAAGTGAAAGTGAAACTGAAGTGAAGTGAAATTAAAATTATTTTGTGCTTGGACATTTGTAAAAATTATGCACGTATGCGAGTAGCGATTCAGAGAATTGTTGCTCGTTTACGTGTTTCGTTTTTATGAATGCCTGAGCAAGCGTAAAATTTTCGCGAGTGATTTTTGTGAGGCTATTGCCGAAGAAAGAAGTGGCCATGTGCTGAAGAGCCCCGGTAAAATTTGCCCAGAAGAGGGGAACTACTAATGGCTCTCCATCTTCGGATGGACAGTCATTCTGTCACTATGCTCGCTAATTTGTTCTTCTCTTTTTTTTTCCTTGACCGGTATGAAAAGTACCGTCGAGAACATATTGAATTTGAAATTTTATTGCAATTTTGTTTCTATTCTCGGCATTTTCAGTTTCAATTGTAATTGAAATTGTGGTGTTAATTATATTTTCTCTTTCAGAATTTTGTTGTTAAAATTTTTATTTTATGTTGTCTGTTTTGGGGGGTTTTATATTTTTAGGGGATTCACTATTTTATTTCAGGAAATTATTCTTTTCTTATCGATTTCATATGTATTATCTTATCCTCTCATATCATACATTCGTATTCTCGTTTCTTTTATTAAACAGCTCCGAGGTTGCAATGGTAATTATGTTTTCTGTTTTCATATTCTACCGTTTCAATTGTTACTGAGATTATGTTGTTAATAATCATATTTTCTGTTACAGCATTTTATTGTTGAAGTGTTGTTACGTAGGCGAGTACGTGCACCGGTGGATACTTTCGAATAAAAGGGAATTTTCTTTTGCTTTGCTCGCCTTTTGTGTTTTCTTTCTTTTTTGATTTTCCTTTCCTTTTCACTTTTGATTATGACGAGTATAACATTAGAATAGTAAGTACCGTAGGGTCCTTGTAATTATTTTCAAGGTAATTTAAGACATCATCGAGGGATCATTGAAGAATTCATTTGTTTTAAGTTACTTTTAAGTTGATTTTAAAATACTGTAAGCGAGTTAAGAGCGAAAGTATGCGAGGAGATGAGTATGTGCATGCAGTATGTTTATGAACGAGTTATGTGTGTAGAGGTATGGTGCAAATTCTTTATCAGTATTGTGATAAAGAATTTGCTGCCCAAATTATGATGCGGCTGTCTATCCGAGGAAACAATTACATATCTCGGCATAGGGTCCTTGTAATTATTTTTAAGTTAATTTAAAACATCATCGAGGGATCATCGAAGAATTCATTTGTTTTTGTAAGCGAGTTAAAAATGAAAGTATGTGAGGAGATGAGTATGTGCATGCAGTATGTTTATGAACGGGTTATGTGTATGGACTAGTATGGAGGTATGATGCAAATTTTTTATCGGTATTGTGGTAAAGAATTTGCTGCCCAAATTGTGATGCGGCTGTCTATCCGAGGAAACATTTACATATCTCAGCATGTTAAGAGAAGTGTAATTGTCGCTTTACGATACTAAGCTGCCAACTTTGAAAACGAATGAAATTGTAATTGATCGATGCGAAGATCGATGTGGGGGATCGGCGTGACCGTAAGTCTATCCTCCATTACGCGAGCCTACGGGCTAATTAGAGTCTATACTCGGTTATCTCGTTGGCAACAGCTTGATAGGCGAGGTCCTTGTTATGGTGGGAGGTTGGGACTAGGTGTTAGGGTGGGTCACAATCGTAGCCACCTCCACGTGGTGTGACCTGGTAATCGGTATCGCCGTCTAAACATTTATCAAATGATAATTTTTAGAAAACGATACCGAGCTGAACGCTACGATTCGCGAAGATAAAGTAGTAACATAAATTTTTTCGAGTCAGCTTTTTGATTGCTGATGAATATAACTTTGAAATTAATTACTTTTTTTATTATATGACTAATTTGCATTGAAACATGTTATTTTAAAAGAAAAATGATAAATTAGGAATAGAGGCCCGTACACCCCTCTGGTTAAGGAACATAGGTACAGATATGCAATATATTTGTTCGATCGTATAATTTGATTTCGAAACATCGAGTTCCCTGACGTCTAAGTGTCCGCAATGCTGATACCAATGACAAAATGATCGTTAAGTTATTATTATCGACGATTTGTTAAGCATTATTAATAATTATGGCCAAGCTGCATCAGCGTTTCTTTTCTCCAAGTCTTGTGTTTTCTCACGGTGAGTCTTCTCATCGATTCATATCAATTGGTGATCGATTCTTTTTAACAAAACGAATTGCGGATCTAACTGGGCGCATACATTGACAACATCCATTGATCTAAAAATGTTTTTTTTTTCTTGGCAATTGGGAGTAGGAAAGGGAAATAGGAAGATATGAAGAACGCGAGCCCTCAATTTATTCTTCTTTTTCTTTTTTTCTTTCTTCCTTGGTTCGCTTCTTTTCATTCTCACATTCAATCAAGTAATTCGTTCTTCTCACAAAGAACACACTTTCTTATTTACTCTTTACGATCTTATTCTTCTAATATGTTCTCGTCCACACACATGCATACACAACATTGATTTCATATGTAAATTATATCTTATGTTCTCAAATCGTATAAAATAAAGCCAAAAAAGAATTGCCAATAATTATATATATTTTTGATTCTATACCGCAGTTCACCAGAGTCCATAACTGCGAAAAGACCAGTTTTCGTTCTTCACGCATCTCCAGTGCGCATCTTCGCCCTGATTGGCGATACTCCAAACGAAGTGGAAAGCGATTAGCAGAGAGCTCGCTGCGTTCCCCCACCATCTTCCAACCTGCGCGTCGCAGTTATGAACTCTGGTGAACTGCGGTATAAATTATGTAACATTTATGTTTTATTGTGGCAGCATTGTTTGTTATAAGAATAGCGTGCATAATAAAAATATCGTATATTATTATACAAATTTTATAATATTAACATTACATATATATAATGTACGAGCCATTGGTTTTTAAAGAAAGAACAGTCCGTAGTCTTCGTGGAACACCTGCTGGTACAGTTACCATAATAATAAACTTTTCAAAAATTCTCATCCCTTTTGGAATCTTACTTTATGCAGGGTAAATACGTCTATGGAATATTCAGAATAGTTTATTATTCATATATCAGAGTTTCATTACATATTAGAAATATTCTATTTAATAAATAAAATGATGTTGTTTGATATGGGTTCCATGCATATTAGGTTAGGTTAGGTTAGGTTATATGTGATTGAAATACATTTTTAAAGGAAATTTTGGTGTATTATGTAAGTAAATATAATATTTGTCTTATAAAATCATCAATGTAATATATCAAACACTCAACTAAAAATTGTTTCAATCACATATAACCTAACCTAACCTAACCTAATATGCATGGAACCCATATCAGACAACACTCAATAAAATATATGATGTAGTAGTGTATATAATTATTGGTTATTAGTAAATTAATATTATCATATAAAAGGTGTTGAAAGTTGTAAGATCAATAGTATGTAATGAAATAACCAATTTTATGGTTTTTTAATGTTTTTTTAAAAGAATTGTCTAGAAAGTTGACTGTACATATACAAAAATCTTGTTAATCAAAACATGTATTACATTGCAGCTACTGTCTTTCCAAGAAAAAGAAATTTATTGATGAGCTTAATGAAATTGATTTCGTTAACACAGAAAAACTTATTGCTGAAGAACGGATGGCAAAACAATCTTGGCTAAATTCAAACCTTCAGCCTATTGCTTCAAAAGTTCTTCATAGACAACGTCAAAAGGAAGCAGAAAAAGAAAACTCTTAAGTATCATCTCCAACAATATCTGAAACAAATAGTAATTGTAAATAATTGTAATAAATTTAAAAAATAAATTTGTTAAGATGCTAAATGCATTGAACAAAGTTATTCATTGAAGAACATTATATGCAACATTATATATCTTTATTTAAAAAGATAAAAATTCAATACATATGCTTCAGGTAAAGATAAAATGGATAAAGAACCTTTAAATAATAAAAATTCATGTAATAAATTTGTTGAAACTGAAGATGATAGTATATTAGATTTTAAAAGTCCAGAATCAAAAGGTCATAAATCAAGATTAAATGAATTGTATGATCATAATGTAAGAAAAAAGATGACCATTGTGAAGCTTAAGGGCTCTGCGAAAAATCATAAAGACACAAAATTTAAACAACATTCAGAGAAAGAGAAAAAGGGAAATTTAAAACAGTCCCAGCCTTCGATAGAATCGTCATTTTTTAAATCTGAAAATAGTTCTGACAATAAAAGTGATACTACTAATGTGAAAGCAGCTCTTGTATGTCCATTATGTTTTAAAATATTTAAAGATCTTAACTCTCAAGCATTACATATGAAAATCTGTGCCTACAAAAATAATATTTCTACAAAAAAATTATTAGATGCTATAGAACTCCAAAAACGTCAGGAAAATGAAAGGAAATCATTAGGTTTACTTGCTGCACCTATAGTACAAGAAAAAAAGAAAGTAGTATCACGTAAAGTAGTATGTTTCTCCAATTAAATATTTTATTTTAATATCTTATAAATTTAAAATTAAGAATGATACTTTTATATAGAATGCACATGAAGATTCTGACCTTCAACTTGCATTAGCATTGTCAAAATCTCTTCAAGAAGTAGAGGAATTAAATGAAATTGACGAAATTGAGGGATTCTCTAAGACCTCAGAGCAATTTATATCAGGAATAGTTGAACCAATTTATGAGGAGCCCTTAGAAAGATTTGGATTTGCAAGTAGTAAACCTCCATTGCTGGTAAAAAGTAAAAAAAGTATGATCATGTTAAAACGTTCATATTCTTATTTTAGATCAAAATTGAATTAGTATTTTTAATATGATACGTTTTTCATTAGGGAGAATCAGTCAAACAACTCTTTTGCAAACAAGATCTCAAGAAGAGCGAAATCGTATCTTAACAGAAAAAATTTCAGAAATTTTAATGGAAGATGAACTAGTTACTCAAAATGAAAAAATCATATATAATCCAGAAATTGGGAAAGAAGTTACTTTAAAAAGCCAGTTGCTTAAAAAGCTTTTATACAAGGTATGAATACTTTTTATTATTATTTATTATAAAACATTAACATTATTTTTATTTATTTATTTTAAGGAGAAGCAACTGTGGAATAAAGCAAGTTTATCATCAAATCAGGAGTGTTTTTATGTGTCAAATCTTTCAGAATATATCATTCCAGAAGAAATCCAAGTAGAAATGGTAAGTAAGATGTCAAATACAATAAACATAATCTCTTAGAAAGTTTGTAAATTTTATTTAAACTGTATCTGCAGGAAAATAAAACTACTTTACAATTTGTAAATACATGCAACTTAGAGGATACAAACTTAAATCAATCTAAAATAAATGTTTCTAACAATAAAGAAATGTTTGATGAATCATCTCATAGAGAATTATGTCTTATAAATGAAAAATGTGAAAAATGTCAAAATAAACAATTCGTTAATACTTTAGTAATGAATTGGGGGAATGCATTAAACGATAGTTCTGCGAGTGATTTAATAATATTTGTTAATGGCAACAAACATATTTGGGCACATAAATTAGTTTTCTATGTACACTGTTCAAATATTCTACTTGATATTACACCTAATAATTCTTCATTGTTTCCTGAAATTAAAGAACAAATTAGCTGGGTAGATGTACCTTATAACATTGCTTTAGCATTTTTGGAATTTATTTACTGTGGAATTATTCAAAAGTATTTTAATGTTTGTGAAGAGTTGATAAGTTTCTCATCTTTGAGAAACTTAGCAAGAAAGTATAAAGTAAAACAATTGTTTGATTATTTAGAAATAAAAGAAACTGAAATTAAACAAGTAAAAAATCAAATCCACAATGAAAATAACATTGAATGTGAAAAACAAACAACTACTGGCGAAGAAAATAATTTAAACTTAAGTAATAGTAGTCTAGAAAATTTAATCTCCGATACAAATCAGGAATTTACATCACACGAATTAAAGGAGAATATACATCCAGAAAAATTATCTCAAAATGTTTATTTAAATAATGTAAATACTAGCAGGTATTGTAGTATGTCTCCTGATATGTTTGACGATATTAATGATACAATATCACGGAATAAAATAAAGCGTAGTGATGATGTTATGGACATTGATGACCCAGAAAACAGTCAAGAATTTAATACGTTTCATTCCGTTGATGAAATAAGAGTCAGTAGAGCTGATTCTACCATCTGTTCTAAGAACATTGAAGAAACCATAAATTCAGTTTCCAATTCATCACATTCGAGTCAGTTAAAAAGAAAAACTCTTAAAAGTAATCTTAGTTTATTTATTGAACAATTTCGAAAAGAAAATGCAAACTCAGATGTTGATTCCGATTCTGAAACTTCAAATTTATTAATTAATCCTAAACCAGATAGAAATCCGTTTAATGTAAGAAATAATGACAGTACTATTCAGTGTACAGTATTTTGTGGAAACACTGTTGTTGAAGAAACAGGAAAAAAAAGACGAAATGTTTTAAACATATTTGACAATTATATAAGCCCGAAATTAAATACAATCATGATGCACAACAAAAGTAATGCTAGTATATGTTCTGATTTTGAATCCACACAATCGATAGAATGCAATGTAGAAAATTGTACAGAAAAAAATGCAAAGAATAACTTAGTGAATAAAAATATTAATAATGAAGAAACAGACATTCAAAGTGAAGTACATAACACAACTATAGAAGCATCCTCCATATCAAAATTTAATGAAAGCCGAGATAGCATTCTTTTGAATGTTGATACAAATGAAGATGAAATGTCTATGTATTCAAAATATAAAGAAGAACATGGAAATAATAGCATACTAAAATATCGAGATTATATAAAAAAGTACGTACTAGAAAAAACAAATAATAGGGGTAATGATACTACTTTACTTTCAAACATAAATGGGAATTCTGAAATTAAAATAAATCCAGTAAAAGAATATGAAACTCAAACTGAAAGAACACAACTGAATTCTAGTTTTGATGATGAAGATAGAAATGACTGTTCTGTCAATGCTACATCACCAATAAGTAGTAGAAAAAGTCAAAGAACTAGTAACTTAAGTAAACTAAGAAATAATGAATCAGAAAATAATATAGATATGGAAGTAATAGGAAAAAATTTACAGACATCGTCAACACAGCCAAATACTAACAACAATCCTCGGATGTCTCCTATATCAATATCTTCTAGCCCAGGATTAGATTTTGATGTTTCAAATTTGTATAAATGTCAAGAAAATAAAGACATTTCAAATTCCGAGAAATCTACTAATAATGATAATTTTGAAAATGATATTCATTTGGTAAGTGTTCATGTTAATGATGATGATGATAATAGCATAAGCATTTCTTTACCTAATATTAAAGAAATAAATCAGTTAAATAAACGCGATTCTCTTCAAAGTTGCAATATAAATAAAGAAATTACAAGTAATGACAATATTGAACTGACTACATCTAATGAAAAATCCTCAATCAGAAAACAAAATAATAGAAAATTTCAGAGAAAGTCTGTTTCTGAAACAAATATAAATATTAATAAAGAAAGGGTTGTAAATAATAATAGTTCAAAGAAATCTCAATGTAAATGTCAAAGCCAAATGTTAAGAACAGTTAAGTCACCAGTAATTATTAGAGATAATGTTACTCCTCCTCCAGATTATGGCAACATGAAGACACCAGAATTGCATGTATGTTATTAATTTATATTATTGTATAACATAATACCTAGTTAAATTTATATTGTAAGAATTTAATTCTAGGCGCAATTAGACAAGTATGGATTAAAAATCCAAAAACGGGAAAGAGCGGTGAAATTATTAACATATATTTATAATGAGTTACATCCTATAATTAATGCAGTCTCGAATATAGAATCGGAATTTACAACTATAAGTAGTGAAGATGAAGAACCGCCAGCGAAAAGAATGAGTTATGATAAAAATTATATTAATTGCATTAACGATAATGAATGCGAAGCACCACTTTCACAAGACAGGTATGTTCTTTTTCCGCGTTTGTGTCTGTAAATTATATCCTTGCAAATTTAAGTTATAAATCTCGCAATTTTGTAGTATTACAAATAACCAGTCACCGATTACTATTATTGATGAAGAAAAACAATTTGATGAACCTGAATCTATGACTTCAGTCGATAATACAAAAAATATTAAAAACATACTTTTGAAATTAATTAATACTGATAAAGAACTACATAATAAAATTTTGGCTTACGAACCATTGTGTATAGAATCTGTACATTCTTTATTGAAAGCAGAAGGTTTCAAATGTAAAGTAAATACTGTCATGGATTTCTTGGATGAGCAGGTAATATTTCTTTTTTTGAAATAAAATATAATTTCTTAAATATTTTAATGTAATTTAATTATAATTCTTTCAGTGTATTACATTTTATTTTAAAGAAACAAAACACATTAAAAAAAGCTGATTTCCATATGCATGTATATTAAAAAAACATTATTGAAAAGTGACGTTAATATATTGTTAAAATTATTAATGAATTTAGGAAAAAAGAAATACAATTATGAAATTGATCAAATTAAATATAACTTTTAACTATTACGAATGTTATAAACACTATTAATATATTGTGTATGATTTTTTATGATGAAATGAATAAAAAAATACTTCTGAACTCGGACCTTCTTATTTATAGCTAATGGACATCTTATAGAAAACTGTCTGACTATGTTTGATGAAACAACATATTATTGATAAGAAGTTTATTCTTTAAATATTTATTTCATTATACTCATGTTACATGGAAAAATAAAAAAGTGTAAAGGTGAATATCTATGTTTACATATTCTAACAGTTCCATTGTAATAAATTTAAAACAGTAACTTTTTGTTTATTGACTGCTATTATAATTCCAGATAGCCAAGAATATTTATTTAATAATATTATTTAACTTGTACGTGGTAAAAGACAATTTATTTCAGGTTGAAGAAATTCTGTTACAATAGCTGATACCATTTCATCAAGTGTGTTCCTTAGTACTTCGGTATCTCTAAAAATAATTACATAAAATAACTCTAATGTTTTATAGCCAAATTTACATTATTTTTACTAAAAATATAAAACACTTACTTTTCTGTTGAGCGCGTACATAATTCACTGTAGTACTTAATTTTAGGTTCAGTACCACTGGTTCTCAATGTTACTACTAAACCATTGTTAAATGTAAATGTTATCATTTGACTAGATTTTGAAACTGGTAAAACTGCCTTCTTTTCTGGTTGTGTATTATCATATCCAGTTGTTAGATCACGAACACCCGTTATGGTATATTTCCCCTTGAGAATATCTACTGGATACTTAAGAAAAGTTGAAGTTTAAATAGTAATTAAAATTCTTTATAAATACATATTGTTATATGCAAAGTTCTTACTGTATTTGATTTCCCAGAGTATGTTCGTAATCTTTCAAATATCTTTTTAATTACATCTGGTTCATAACAGATCCAATATGAATTCTTAGAAATATGATATCCATATCTAAAATAAATGTATACATTTTTTGATTTGAGTATACACTTAAAAGGAACAAAAATATGGATTATCAGTTTATTTCTATTTAATATAGATAAATTGTAAGACATACTGAATGTATATTTCATTCAACTTATCATGGAGAGTAAATCCCATAGTCTCAAGATAAGTCGCTAATTCGGCTAAATGCATGCCAGCACTTATACCATCTTTATCAAGGACATTTGTACTACACATGAAACCAATGGCTTCCTCATATGCAAATAAAACCTCTTTACCTGCATTTTTCAATTCCACAGTCCTATTACCCATCCACTTAAAACCTGTTAAAGTTTCCTTTTAAACCAAAGAAAGTATATAATAGTAGAAATGATGAAAGTAACTAAACTTTGTTTTAAACATACATACCTCAAAATTAAATCCTTCTTGTTTAGCCATTGATACCAAAATTTTACTTGAGACTGTTGATGACAACATATAAATATTTGAAAAATCTGTATCAACATGTTGCACTTGATACTTGTGCAACATCCACCAACCTAACAGTGCTCCCAATTCATTTCCAGAGAAAATGTACCATTCACCACTGTAAAGAAAATATGAAAACATGTTACATTTAATATATGGAAATACAAATTTTAGATACACACTTTTTCATTTTTATAGCACAAGCTAATCTATCTGCATCAGGGTCATTTGCAAGAATAATAGAGGAGGAATTTTTATTAGCTATTTGTATACTTAGATCTAAAGCACTTTTCCCCTCTTCAGGATTTGGAAATTTGACAGTTGGAAATTCTGGATCTGGTAATTTTTGTTCTTCAACTACTATAAATGGCTGTAATAAATTAAGATAATTTGTAATTTTAACATAGAACATTGTTCAACTTTCAGTTGTAATTAACTATACTACAAAAATACTACGAAATTATACTAATACCTTTAAATTTGCAGCATTAAAAGCTGCAGTCATATATTCATATCCAACACCATGCATGGGAGTATAAACAAATTTTAGTATTGTATTTCTATTTACTTCAGGATACAAAACACTTTGTTTCAGATCACTAAAGTAAGACTGCATAATATCATTCCATGGATCTATATATAAATCACTGGTGTAAACTTTCATAACATCCCAAGAGGATTCAGCTGGTTCAAGATTTTCAAGTATGTATTTTTGAATCTTCTTATCATGTGGTGATATTATTTGTGCACCATTTTCCCAATAAACTTTGTAACCATTATCATCCTTAGGATTGTGAGAAGCTGTGATCATTATTCCAGCTGCACACTTATATTTTAATACACCATAAGGTATAAATGGAGTTGGCACAACTTTTGAAAATAGGTATACTTTCACATTTTTTGCCACAAAAATTGCAGCAGTTAGTTCTGCAAACCTGCAATGATGTTATGGGAGTTTTAATAGTATATAAATACATTTCTTAAACAAATTCTATAATTACTACATTACAGTTATTAAAAATTCTTATCAACCTTTTACTATAATAACGACCATCATATCCTATTATGACACTCCTTTTAGTTGCATTAGTATCAAGTATGTACTTTGATAAACCTTGACCAGTTTGAACTATAACTAAATCATTCATTTGACTATATCCTGGACCCATACGGCCTCTCAGTCCAGCAGTGCCAAATTCAAGTCTTTTTAGAAATAATTTAGACAAAACTTCATTATTGCTATTTTGAATAAGTTCTTCAATTTCCTGTTCAGCATTTTGACCCTATAATACATCAAATATTAGCATTAATTTATAGATACGTTTTATATATAATTAAAAAATTAATACCTTATTCCACTGTAACCACTCATTGATTTTATCATCCAAGTCAGTATTACCAGTATTAATAGACACTTTTCTATTCATGATGAAAATGTCCTTTTCAATTAATTAACCTAATAAAAAACAAATAATTATAAATAAAATATTTAATACATTAGTGAGATTAATTATATATTACATACCTAACAACATATATTGAGTTCAGTATTGATGTTAATTTAATGTGTAATATACCAAATGTAGTTTCAGATAAATAAACATATATAATAATATAATTTTTCTAATATAAACACGACATAATAATCAAATTGAATCAAACTAAGTATGTCAGTGACTACAGATGCATGCAGAGAGCACAGTCAGTATAATAATCGTGCCTGTTTTATCAGTGACTCTTTTACCGCACCCCAAACTAACATCTGAAATGACACAATTTTCATTCTCTTTGATTCTATTTTTATTTTAAATCAGTCAAAAGCAGCACAAAACTGAACAATTATTATTGTAACAAGACCAAAAAATTATTAGAATAATTATTTGACAAATTTTAAAGTTGGCCACTGCGCCATCTATACAAAAGCGGCGGAAACTACTCAATAAATTACCCACTTATCGACTGAACTTCCGACAGTCGATAATCGGCCCTTCGGCAGTCGGTAAGTTAACTAAAAGTTTGCGCCGCTTTTATATAGATGGAGCAATGAGCGATGATTTGGGGTATTAGGGGTATCAAAGACCCCTGTGCATCGATAGCGCAGTCTGCGCACCGAGCTAATATCATCTTGGGGTATTAGGGACCCCAAAACTAAGATGTACATACGACCCATAGATGTTATGTGTTAGGAAATTTCTACTATGATTCTGATGCCCCTCTACAATCTGCTTCTGCCCTCGTGGTCATATACACTGGCTTGAACTTCAAGTTTAATGATTATGTTAAATAAACATAAACAACCAACTATCAGACAATGCCTTATAACAATTGACATCTTATTAAATTGTTTTTTAGCATGAAATAAAGTGTGCCACAACCACTTCAGTAATACTTAATCATTGCAAGTTAATTTGATTATAAATGAAATATCATACTTGCTATATTACCATTGATATTTTTTTAAATTTATAATTAAACAAAAGATATAAAGTTTCAAAAATATAGTAGATATTATTTAATTAAACTTTTTAAATATGGTATGTATTATATTTAGTATTTATTAATACTTTGATTAGATTATATATATACTTAAATTAATAATCTTGTTTTAGGCCTCTACTTCTAAAAAACAATTGATTAAAAAGAAGGGTGTACCAAAAATGGAATTGACTGCTGAACAAAAAAATGATATAAAAGAAGCATTTGATTTATTTGATCCAGATGGTACTGGAAGAATTGCTACCAAAGAACTTAAAGTGGCCATTCGTGCCCTTGGATTTGAACCAAAGAAAGAAGAAGTAAAAAAATTAATAGCAGATGTTGATCCAGATGGACTTGGTACTTTGTCATTTGAAGAATTTTTGAACTTAATGTCCACAAAAATGCTAGAAAAGGATACAAAGGAAGAAGTTTTAAAAGCATTTCGTCTATTTGATGATGATAACACAGGAAAAATATCTTTTAAAAATTTAAAAAGAGTGGCTAGAGAATTAGGTGAAAATCTTACAGATGAAGAATTACAAGAAATGATTGATGAAGCAGATAAAGATGGTGATGGAGAAATTTCTCAAGAAGAATTTTTGCGTATTATGAAAAAAACTAGTTTGTATTAATTTTCCATGACTTTTATCTCAGCAATGATTACTTTTAATCTTCATGTAATTCGTCCAGAGATCTTAAAAATCTCAATTATTTGCAATCAGAAGCTTTCCTGTTCTGATAATTATATTATAATTTTGTTTCACTGTAATTAATCTTGAAAGTTTTATACCATACAACTTAATGCAATAAAGAAGAAGCTATTTTTATACATAATTTATTAAATAAAATATAACGTTAAATATTATAAAATATTTGTACATTATTTTATTATTGCTCATTTTATAATTTGGTACAATTTTTCATTTTTTCATTTCTTCTTCGGTTGATACCATAGCAATATTAATTAATGATCTTACCGACTCTGCTCTTTTTTTAGATTTTGTTAAACTTTTCAGAAACATATCTTGGGAAATTGGAATTCCTCCTAAATGAGAATATGATGCATTAGTTAAAATTTCGTAAAAATTTATAAACATTTTAGTTTAACTAACATTTTACATACCAGGTTTATGTATACAACAGATTTTTTCCTTATTCAATACAACTGTTAATTTTCCCAAAGATAAACTTTCTTCTTCATCAGTAGGATCAGCAATTAGTAACTGACTAAAGATGTAATTTATTTATAATACTGTTTTATTTGTTATTTTAATATTTAATCATAAATGAAATAATATGGCTTACTTATCAAATATTGCAAAAGTAACAGAAACTGGTAATGCTTTTATTGGAAGTTTTATTTTTTTCACAGAACTTATAGAAATATTTCCAGTTTCAATATTGTAATTCACTTCTGGTAAAGTCACTATACATAAAAATATTACATACATTAGCTGAATAGTATATTAATATTTTTAAGTATTGTTTAAAATATAATTATATGAAACTTACATGTATTAAGTGCAGCAGTCAAAGCTCCCACACAAGCATCAATTGCTGAACCATCATAATTAATACATAGAAGATCACAATATAAAACCCATGCTAGTTTACCTTTACAAATACAAAGATCTTTCAAGTCAATAGCTGCTGAATTTATTAATATATTATTTATCAAATTTGAAATAATTTGGGCTTGATCACTTGGTGGTCCTGGTCGAAATTTTGGAGAACATAATGGATGAAGTTCCACATTTGGTACAATATATCCATATTCAGGAGATTCTGTTCTAGGAGTAGCTAATTCCTGAAGTAAAAAGAACAATTATTATAATATTTTCATTCATATTTATTTTTGTGCCTATTATTAACTATGTGAAATATAAACAAACATTTTAAATAATAAATACTTACAGCTTTAATACCACATACAACTGTTGTACTACCAATTTTGAATATAGCTGAACTATCAGCATGCGTTATTGATGAAATGTTAACACTAATTGAACGAAAACTTAAAAACTGTCTACCATCTGGTCGAACATTTTGTGCCTAGAAACTTTCAGTAATTTTATAAATTGTAATATATAATATTTACAAATATATATACACTTACCAAGTGGTCCTGCAAATATTTTACAGGATGAATAGTCCTATAATTATATTTGTAGTTAAATATAAATAATAAATTAAAGACTTGGTTATTCAAATGCTTCACAATTATATTTATAAATATATTTATAAATATAAAATATCATCTAATGTTAAATATCATATTAAAATGATTACTAAAAAGGTTATGTTGAAGTACTGTAAGCAGGTATGGTATCAACTTTCAACTTTATATTTTATAGTAATAAGTATAGTACGGTTAAATAAATAATAAATACACGTATTACTATATTAATAAAAAGATGTATCATGTAGTTTATACATTACTGTAAAAAATACTGACTTATATTGAGAATCCATAATTTAAACGTCTCCTGTATTTGCAAATACAATACGAACACGCTCGGCGTCCACTACGGAAAATGCCTGCCATAAAAATATATCATAATTCAAGTAGCATTAGCCCGCCGCGCGGCGGTGTGGCGCAGATACGACATTTCATGGCGGCTTTTTAAGAATAATAGCGTGTTAAACATTCCTTTCATCCCTGCATTCCATTCATCCCTCCATTCTTTTCATACATATATCCCTTACATCCCTACATTCTTTTCATCCCTACATTCATTTCATCCCTACATTCATTTCATCCCTACATTCATTTCATCCCTACATTCTTTTCATCCCTACATTCATTTCATCCCTACATTCTTCTCATCCCTACATCCCTTTCATCCCTTTCATCCCTTATATCCCTGCAAACCTTATAATAAATATATTACAAAGACTGCTTCGAGTAAAGGTAAGTAAAGGTAAGTAGTTTTTCGCCAGAAATTTTGCAAAATTTAGTTCCTTTTTCCAAAACCAGAGGGCGCTGATTCGACATCGAAATTTTAGTTCGCATTTTTGCAGCTAGAGGGCCAAAAATTGAGCAAAATTTAGTTCTTTTTTCGAAAACCAGAGGGCGCTGATTCGACATCGAAATTTTAGTTCGAATTTTTGCCGCTAGGGGGCCAAAAAATGACCAAAATTTAGTTCTTTTTTCGAAAACCAGAGGGCGCTGATTCGACATCGAAATTTTAGTTCACATTTTCGCCGCTAGAGGGCCAAAAATTGAGCAAAATTTAGTTCCTTTTTCCAAAACCAGAGGGCGCTGATTCGACATCGAAATTTTAGTTCGCATTTTTGCCGCTAGAGGGTCAAAAATTGAGCAAAATTTAGTTCTTTTTTCGAAAACCAGAGGGCGCTGATTCAACATCGAAATTTTAGTTCGAATTTTTGCCGCTAGGGGGCGCTATTTTTCGAAATTTTCGCGAAAATCTCGAAAACATAGCGCCCCCTAGCGGCAAAAATTTGAACTAAAGTTTCGATATCGGATCAGCGCCCCCTGACGGCGAAAAAAGGAACTAAATTTTGCACAATTTTGCATAAAAATGTTGCGACTGTGTGAAGAATGCAAGGATGTAAACGATACAGAGATATTAGGGATGTAGGGATGAAAAGGATGTAGGGATGAAAGGAATGTAGGGATGGAAAGGAATGTAGGGATGAAAGGAATGTAGGGTTGAAAAATGTAGGGATGAAAAGAATGTAGGGATGAAAAAGAGTGAAGGGGTGAAAGAAATGTAGGGATGAAAAAAATGTAGGGATGATAAGAAGGCATGGTGGTACGGTACGTGGAGATGTAAGGGGTGTAGAAATGTAGGGGATGTGGAGATGTAAGAGATGCATGATTATAAAGCCTGAAAAAATGTAAAAGACGCCGAGGTATAAGGAATGCTGGGATATCGAAGATTAATCGAAAATATCGATATATTGAAACTATTGATATATCGAGACTATCGATTAATAGAAACTATCGATATATCGAATTTTGAATGCGGTAAGGGTGTTAATGTACGTAATGGATAGAAAAGATAACTTAAATTCCAAAAAAATTTCAGCACATGTAATTAATTATTAATAAATGCAATGATTATAGCACAGTTGTAATAGTTATTCAAAAAGAGACAAATTATCATTAAAAAGAAAAAAGAAAAAAAAAGTTGTGAATCATGGACTTGTACCGTAGACAACTAGATTGCGAGTCAAGCGTTTTATGTACCGCGGAGCTAAGCATTTCTATGTGTTAGTTTGTCATGCTTCTCAATGTAAGGGGTAACTAACTTTAATTGTTAATATCTTTTAAACAATTAGCCGTCTTCCCCCAAAACGGGGTATAGGCGTGTTCAGGGCGACGAGCTCTACAAGGTGGCAAAATTTCATTAATAAGTGAGCGTAACACTTGGGTAGTTTCCCTCGTAAGTACCGTATTATACTGTAGAATACCATGTATAATACATTGTATAATATCTCACGTATAATAAGTGGCCAACCCTGGTCATAACCCCTCGGGTACAAAGGCGTGTTCAGTTTTTTTATTTCTGTAGTTACTGCACCTTATTTAGCGATGCTGCCAATAGTATGGAAAATCATATGCATTTTCATGTTTATAAAAATTAATACAAGTAAACTTTATTTTACATTAAGCTGTTAGCATTTTACAGAGCTTAGCATTTATAAAAATGTGTACATAATAATAAGTATATATTAATTAAAAATAAAGTTGAATTATTATTGTTCAAATAAAATGCTTTTATGAACACTTTCACGTTCAAAATGATTTGAATTTGTGTCATTTTCTGTTGCATTCGACGAGGTCTATCGAAGCAAACAAAAGTTAAAAGATCCATACGTATTTTATGTGTTAGTTCTTATGAATTTTGTACCAGATGGAAAATCAGGTGTGATATAATAAAATTTACATATATGTTAATAAAAATACTCTTGAGATTTCATGCATCGCCCAACTTTTGTTATGTTGTTTTTAGGATCTTATAAAAAAATTGAAGGTGCTCCGTCAAGTACAATACGAATTACAACAATATTATTCGTTATTAAGATTTGTAAGGACTGATCTAGAGAAGATAATAAATAACTTTAGTTCACTAAGTGGTAAAATATTTAATTTATTAATTTAGTAACTAATGGAAGTTTACATAAAACTGTGTATTATATTTTGTTAAAGGAATTCAACTCCTAAGTTAAGAATCTTTGTTTTAGATAAAAAATCCATGCATTAAAGATATAGAGTTCAATAATATAAGTACTTACATAAATTTGAAAAATGAATGACCTTAAAAGTAAAGAAAACATGCCATTAGGAGCTTTGGCATCACCTTCACGAAGAAAATCTGTTCTACTGCAAAATACATTAACTCCTATTTTGATAGAAAACAACGATGAAGCAGAACGATTAGCTCTACATCATGAAATGAATGCTACTTCTACCCCTATTGGCAATGTAAATGTAAATAATAAACGTAGATCTTTGGGTCTTGGCTTCTTAGCTCAGATGTCAGCACCTGAAATAACAAAACATATAAGTGATTGCATAAAATTAAATACTGAAAATAAGATTAATACTAAAAATGCATTTAGTCTTGAAATGATTGATTTCATGACCTATATGATAAGCAAGAAAGATGCTAATATGACTAATCTGCAAGTAGCTAGCACATCTTTAGATGTTAGCACCAAAATTTATGGTTTTCGTGTAGATAGTGTTCATACAGAAATAATGAAAATGTCTGGTGGATTAGATAGACACGAAGATGGGGGCCCAGTTAACGATACACAAGCACAGATTAATAGTGAACAAGAAAACGAAGCAGATAATCTACATAAACTAGGTAAAAAGAAGAGGAAAAGAAATAAACAAAAAATCTTTGAAACAAAGGATAATTTAAGAGGAACAATTGAAACTATAAAACCTTCATTATGGATGAGAGAAGATCATGATGTGCAAACTACAAATGCATTGTATCAAGTAATGCTGCCAAACCATGCAAATTCTCAATTCTATTTACATCCATACAATGATGTTATTGTTGATATCATAGAACACAAAGTGAACAGTGAATGCATAAAAGAATCTATTCCGAAGATAGAAGACTTTTCTGAATTGCAAACATGTCCACCTTTGGTTAGTTTTGAATTTCTTAATTGGTCTGGTAACGATGAAGTAGAAGAAAACGAGGGTGAACAATCAGAAGAAAATAATGAAAATGAATTTCATTTTAACTTAGATGCTAGTTTACCATCTGAAGATGAAGTAATCCATACTGATATGAATTATTTAGATATGCAAGATGAAGAAGAAACTGTGGACCAATGTGTTGATGCTAAGAGAGCAGAAACAAAGATTATAGATCTATGTAAAGTTGTGTCTAATTGTGGTGTAACTAAAATGTCTGAATACTCTTTTCTTCATAGAAATATGAATATACACTGGGCTGGCCCGTCTCATTGGAAAATAAATAATTTTAGAAATCTCGCTGAACGTAGTAAAATCATTGAGAAATGTCATGAACAGCCAGCTAGAAGAAAAAGAGAAATTGAACTCAAGTATGATGATAAAACGAAAGAATTTATAGAAACAATGTTTGTACTGTCTCGTTCTAATATGAAATCAGAAGGTGCCAGAACAGAGTGGCTAGAAGAAAGAATCACTTTGCCAGTGGATACACATTATGATATTGCATGTACTATTAAACTGTATCTTCATAAATTGATAAGTCTAGAAAAAAGTGATAAATTAAATGCTACTCATATTTCTGATATAGAGGATTATGATTACAATAATGAGAATGATACATCGAATTATTGTCCTTCTGTACCTAATAACGATTATGAGACATGTGGAGACAATGTTAATGAAAATGAATGCGATATTGAAACTGGGACGCAACCAGAAATTCAAGCTCTTACTGAAAATAATCTAGTTGCTGTTCCTAAATTGACAAATAAAATACCTATTGCATTTAGTGTCCAAGCCAAAAGAATTGATATGAGACAACTGAAAAAGTCCATTTGGAAGAGTTTAACTATGAAAACAGATAATTCAACGGTACAAGAAAAGAATACACAAAATGCAGTAGAAGAAGAAGAAGATAAAATGAACGAGAGCAAAGATTTTAGCAAAATTTATAAAACATTACCGAATATATTAACAAAAACTAATATAGAAGCACTGAGTTTTCCTATTTCCTTTGTCTCTTTGTTGCATTTAGCAAATGAAAAAACATTGAAAATACGATCTCTTCCTGATATGTCTGAGATTATTGTAGAAGCGGATTAAATGTATCTATACTATAATCGAACCTTTTATTATGAAAGTAAAGCAATTTATTTAATTTGATATTATTTTTATTTTAATAAAATTTGCCCCATTTTCATAATAGGTGGTTCAATTAATAATTAGAGTTATTGATTACATATAAGTAAATCTACTTTTCACATTTGTATATTTATATTATTAATACTAGAAACACATAAAATGTATATTACACAAAATGTTTCAATTTCCTATTTCTTTGTTGCTTATGTTAATACTTTTAATATTATCGTATGTAATACAACATAAAAATAAACAAAATTTTGTAATTATTGGAAATTTTGTAATTTTGTAATTATTAGTCATTCAATTGTTTTTTATATTTAATGATTATGTATATATGTATATATATCTTTAACTTAAACTCATAACCTTTATGAAAATTTATCTTCTTTCTATATTATCAATATCAGGAATGTTACAACAAATGATCGGATATGATTGTAATACAACGATGCCGTTTGAAACCTATCGAGAAATCCATATCGCGCTGCCTTTACCGGAACATTTCAAATATATCAACTGGTGATAAAAAAATTGAGAATACAGAGGACAAGAATAATGATAAAAAATTAGAAAAGAAAACTGATGCTTGCAGCACCAAGAAACCAGATTTTAATGGTTGGGATTATTTTTTACCAGATCGTAAAGGTGATGTACAAGTTACTATAATTGGAGGCAGTGATGCATCAATTTATGCAGCAGTACTTTTGAAACAATCTCGTTTGATAAAGCAAATACATCTGGTAGATACAAAAGGTTCATTAATGAGTGCAGTATTAGATGCGAATCATATCGATACGTCAACTCGTATAAAGTATTTTAAAAGAAGGAATTTAAAAGAGGCTCTGAAAGAAGTATGTTATTACTATGATTTTTTTCGAAATTTCATACATATATAGAATTTAAAATACAAAATTCATTAATATCATTTTATTGTAAATGATTAATATCTAGACAAATATTATCGCATTAATGGACGAAACGAATCTAGATACAAAAGATTTAAATATCATATCTCAATTTGAAGCTGCATCAATGTATGTGCATGAAATGGCTGAGAAAATGGTACGATTCAATTCAAATTCTTTGGTCGCCGTTTTCGCTAGACCGGTTACAGCTACACTTCCCATGGTATCAGAGGTCTACAAACATTCTGGATGGTGGGATCCAGACAGGATCATTGGTTCGACTGCTCTCGATCGCATGCGAATGGAAGCGATTACCGCGAATCTATTAGATTTGAATCCTGCTTTCTTATCGGTTCCAATGGTCGGTGGAGCCGATTCTAATAGCATTGTTCCGCTTTTATCACGAGCTAGTCCCATCAATGGATTCCCTATCGTATGAAAATACAATTATCTATATTAAATTTTCGTACTGAAGCAACACTGCTTATAGTAATAGACAAATATTGTTATAGGCACAGCAAAGAATGCTGTTGCAGTCTTTGCGTAATGCTGACAAAAAAATAGCAAATAATGGATCCGAAGGGCCATCATTGTCCGACGGCGTGGCTGCTGCTAAATTAATTCTTATGCTTGCCGGTGGACTTAGCGGATATGAAAATATCGTTTCTTCTGCTTATGTACGATCAAACGTATTACCGGTATGTCGGTTTTTTACAACTGAATTGCAGTTTGGGACAAGTGGGGTGATGAAAAATTTTGGTTTGCCTAAAATATCATCTTCGGAAATATCACTTGTTGAACAAGCGATTCCTTTGATTAACGAATGCATCGAAATGGCAATAAAAGCAGTTAAAAGTAATAGACATATTACAATGAAAAATACATAAATTAATTTCTTTTGTGTAGGACTAACATGAAGACCTATTCAAATAAAATTATAAATTTCAATATTATTTTAATATAAAAATTATCTTTTTAATGTATATATAGTTTTGGAGGCCGTATATTTTGCTATGGAATAAAAATAGTGATATTAAAATATCGATTATTTTAATTGAGTATAACACGTCAGCTCTATTTATGTATCTTTTAAAACGTTATACACCTAGCTGCATAAATATTATGTTCGTCGCTGTAATCACAGTTTGAAAGAAATTTATAATTAATATTCATTTCGTTAATTGCATTTCTTCCTTATCGGTATGTGCAGAAAGTGAGCCGTATGCATAGTGACAGTGACTACTGAACTTGTAGTCACTGATAATGAGTAATGGTGACTTGTGCCTCAGTTCGGTTTGCAGGTTCAAACGGAACGGTATTTCAATTCCGGTTAATTCTTTGTAAGAACGAGTATGAAGTGTTAATCGTTGCAATTCGATAATACACGATTTTAGTGAAAATCAAGATTATTTCTGTACACACTTTATTAATTTGTCTACATAAAAGTGACAAATGAAATAAAGAATCCTCAACATCTGTTGATTCATCCATGTATTCTAATGTATAAGTCCACCGCGCGCCGAAAGAAAATACCCATTTTTTTTCAAACATGATGTCAAATCTCTGGTTATTACAATTCGAAAAGTGTTTATAGAAGATTTGATCTATAAATAACGTAACAAAACGGAGAAGGATTTAAATTTGGGTCGACTACGTCTACACACCGTCCGGCTAAGCTATTTTAAAATTGTACGAAACTCTTGTTTTGACACCTTACGTTCGAGCCGTTTTATTTTCTTTAATTCAATTTTACAGTTTACAGAGACTGATAATAAAATTTTAACGGCAACATGGGAATAATATTGTCAAGATTTCGAGTAAGTTTACATCGCTACTTATATGAATATTAATATTTTATCTTTTAGAGGTTAGCATTCTACCACATTGCACTTTTTTTTACAATACAGTTAGGAATAATGTCATACTATTTTAAGAATCCATTTATACCTTGTACCTTATGTTTCTTTATGTTAAAATAAAATAAAAATAAACATATATATTCACAATTGACAGGTTTTCGAGGTTAGGCGCGAAAATAAGATTTTAAATAAAGTATAGGTAGTGAAAACTATGTATGTATTTTTTTATGAACCCCATATCATATGTAAAGTTCAGTGCTCTTTGATTTATAGTTGAAAATTTATATTAATCTGATTAAAGTTTCTGATATTGAATGATTAATCAAAATTGACTAATAATTTATACAGTATAATTATACATTCCATAATTACCATTCAATGACTATGCATTAGTGCTATTTAAAACTTTCATGTCTAGATTGGAAATATGTAAAAAAAATATAATATCTACTATTATTATATGAAGATAAAATTTTGTTTACATTTCAGAAAAAGAAAACAACTATTGAAATATTAGAAACTCTTGATATGGTAAGAAATTGATATTTAAAAAAATATATATTTATGAGAAACATTTACAAAATTCATTGCAAATTTTGTTTTAACAGAAAATTAAAGAAATAGAGAGATATGGGCAAACTACAGAACAGAGACATAAAAAAATTGTTGGAACATTGATTCTATATAGTGTTATACTTTATATTGTAACAGCATTCATTTTTTACTTTTATTTCTTCCCAGCATCTTTATATGATCAAATATTTTATATCATTCCATTGTTAATTTTTCCAATTCTGTAAGTACTATATAAATTTTGTTTGTTGCTTTGAATAAAATTATATGTTATTTATATATGAAATAAATATATAATTCCCACAGAATTTTGCTAACAAAAAAGATGGTTACATGGTATTACAAACGTAAAATTTCTGAAAATCAGGAAAAATTAAGTACCATGCAATCAGAGAAAAGGAAAATCTTAGATGAGGTTACAGAAACTGAAACATATAAAAAAGCTAAAGAAATTTTAATGAAGTTTGCTCCTGATCAATTAAGAATGACTCCTGTAAGTACAAAAGTAAATGTGACTTAAAAAGTAATTATATATACTTTAATAATTTTGTTCATATTGCAATATGTTT
This sequence comes from Osmia bicornis bicornis, assembly GCF_907164935.1. NCBI lineage: Eukaryota > Metazoa > Arthropoda > Insecta > Hymenoptera > Megachilidae > Osmia > Osmia bicornis. The sequence continues at coordinate 2,980,973 of NC_060228.1, read as the reverse complement.
TTCTATTTTTATTAATTTTTTCTTTTCTTTATTTTACAGTTATCTCCACAGGTTTGTATTTCATATACATTAAATAATTCCCTTATAACACAATTTGTATACAGGTGTAAACATTTCATTTTGTGTAATAAGTTATTAAAAATAATTTCCAAAAGATTGGTGCAAAATTTGATGAAAGGAAACTTTTATTTTAGCCAACTTACAAGGTGTCACCATCACAAGAAACACCTCAGCGATTTAGCATGTCACAAAATGTAATATCCCCAATACCTGCTTCTGGGGAACTACGAAGAAGAGTAGTAACAAATCAAAATCAACCTCCAAATGTGCAAGGTGGCATGCCCACTAACACTGGCCCTGTCCCAATTGGCATGGCTCCCATTCAGAATCCATCAAGTACTCCTTTCCAGAGTGGTGTTAGACCAATTAATACCCCGGTCATGGGTTATCGTTAGTATTTTTAGGATTAAAATTATTTTTTAAATATTATTATTCCATCTTGTTATTCTTTTTTTTATTTAATATATACGCGTGCCGATAAATTACATAAATTATAAAGTTGATTATGTAACAGGATCACCATTACCTCGTCCAGTATTACCACGTGAAAGGAATTACTTGGATCGATTCATTGATTATTTAGTGGGAGATGGTCCATCAAATCGGTATGCGTTAATCTGCCGACATTGTGAATCACACAATGGAATGGCATTAAAAGAAGAGTTTGAATACTTTGGTAAACATTTATCATAATCTATCAAAATAAATATAAAACTCAATTAAGATATTAAATGCTTAAGATATATGCGTTTATGTTATAGGATTCAGATGTTGTTATTGCAACTTCTGGAATCCAGCAAGAAAACAGAAACCTTCTGCACCGAAATTGGAATATGATGTAACTTTTACACATAGTCTATCATCTCCTGATCAAATTTCTGCTACCGCAAACGCAGAAGACTCGAAACTTCCACAAGTTGAATCAACCCCATCAGATACAGGTTTGGACATACCTAACTTATTAAAAACGGCATAACAGGTATCAACATTAACAAAAATAATTTTAGATTCCGATATCGAAGTAGTTGAGAAACCTACCGAAATCCCGGAAGATCCTGAACATACTGAAAAACCAGTTGAAAATGAATGTGGTAAGAAAAGATGTCATTGAACGCGTTTATAATATAACATGGTTTTAATGTAATTTGTAACGAATAATCTCAGATGAACCGGATGCTGCAAAGTCTGATGCAAAAGAGGAGGATAAGGCCGAAGAAAATGTTGAGAAAATGGATGTTGACGAATCGTTTTCCTAACACAAACACATTTCAAAGGAATTTGTGACAGAAAACCTTTTGTTATGAATCGTACTACAATTGTAGTACATAGATGTAGAGGTATAGATGTTTAACAAAAACGTAAATACTATATTACTCAAACAAGAGTTTGGAAGTGAAAGCAAATAACATGATACTCGACAATAGATAGTAATATAGTATTTGCAGAAACCATATGAATACTATATTCTCATATTTGAATGAAAAATCATTCCAAATTGTTCTTGTCTAACTCTTGTTAGGATTTTGGGTAACTGCAGAATGAAGCAAAATGATCGAAAGTACTTAGAAAAGATATTATCAATACGATATCTTATTAATTCCCATAAGATTTTTGCTTCATCTATGCGTTACTTACAAAATCGTGAAATTTCATAATATATTGACAAATTTTTAGAAATCGTTTTTTCTTCTAAAAATTTTAAATTATCTGAAGCATTATAAAAATGCCCACGTTGAAAATTGTAGTCAATAATGCGTTTCAATCAAGACTGCTTATCTCGTCAATAGTGGACATTAGTATATTTATATTAGAAAAAATTACTCTTTTTTTTGTTTTTCGTGATATTTGATTTTTTTTCTTATACCAATTTAAATCTCGAATAATTTATGTTCTCAATTTTCCTTTTTAATAGATTTGTGTTGTCTTGTAAACTCACAAATTTCGTGCTCCACTATATCATTAGATCGATTACTGGTTTAATGTTACGTTATAGAAGGTATGAATACTTTTTATATTCATAATTTGTATAAAAGAAAAAAAAAGAAAGAAGAAAGTAGTAAGTTGAACTGTTTCTTATTGCAATCTTTTCTAACATAAGTATTGTTGTGATAGTAACACGTATTATCTGTTTCAGTAATATTTATTACAAGCGAAAGCAATGTATATATGTATTAGAAAAAAAAAAATCGGCGTTTATTAAAAAATACAATAGCTTTGGCTAGTTTTTACTTTTCATTATCTATTAAAATTAAAACATTCTATTTTCTTTTAAATTATTTATGTTTAAAAACTTAATATGGCGTGCGAAATATAAATAAATTGAAATTTTGTATTTATGAGATGCCAAAAAAAATTATTTTAATGATTATTACGGAAAATATACATTTTTAATGACTATACATGTTCGTACTTTTTTTGTCTCATGATTGAATAAATTTATAGCGAGAATTGTGGAGCTTTTAATAAATGAAATAATTTTTTATTAGGAGAATGAGTTTCATAAAACAATGATACTTTCCTTCTCCCTTTACGTAGCCAATTGCGGGTGCTGATTTAACAAAGCGCTTACTGGCGCCTTGCGTTCGGAAAAGTAATGAACCTATGCTCGTTCGGGCACATGTGTGAATTGGTCTCAGTTTACATGGTAAAAATAGTGCTCGGTCGACGACGGATTATCGTTTGAGGTAAATCTAACGATTTTTTCGACATCGTTTTGCAACGATAGTAAAAGAGCGCGAATATCGGGAAAGAAGAATCTAATGTAATTTCCCGTGCAAATCATATTGCGTGATATGTTCTATTGTCAACGGTGAACACACGAAATGTTTGTGCCTCGACGATTTTTACTCGCACAATTCACTGTGCATAATATCAATGTAAAACATCGTATAAAGCGTACAGAGAAATAGAGAACATGTTGCTCGTATCTAATAGAAAGTCCATAAATGTGCTGTGATAGCTAAGCATAAGTAATGAAGAATATTACCGATGGTATTTTCGCAAGTATTTTTTGACTACCTTTAGTGGGCGCCATAACAACGTCCATTTGTCTTGTGATAATCATTGTGGGATAAGTGTTTATTCTGTCTGTCCAATTATTTTATATTCATTAGTAAACTTTCACCCTATCAATACATTTTATCAGTGTTTTATTTATATTTCTTAAACTGCGTATTTTAGATTATACTGTGGTCGAAACTCTAAGGCGGGGCGGACTTTGTTAACCCGGTATTAAACACGTGCGATCAATTGCCGTAGAATGGTTCTGATTTAGTTAAATTAAAAATGTAAAATATATTAAATGTAAACGGAAATATTAAATGTTAATAATTTGCATTAATTGTATTTTGGAAATTTCTGTATGTATCAGATATACCTGTATGTGGTATGTAATAAAGAATATTAAAATATAAGAAGTACCTGATTTAATCATCTGTTGTAGATCAATCAACATGCCTGAATTAACTGAACTTGACAAAGCTGCGAGCTCTGAACCTAGCAAGGTTGAAGCAACAGCAGCAGGATCTGGTACTGATTCAGACTCGGATGACACCCTTCCAGATTTGGATGATGGAGGTGCCGGTGGCACTGTGGGTTTCTCAGCGACAACTGTCACTGGTCTTCCCATTGATATGGTTTCTAAGGCAAAACAAAGTCGAGGGGAGAAAAAAGCAAGAAAGCTTATGAGCAAATTAGGACTAAAACCTGTATGTTTTACATTTTCAATATATTAGGAGTTTAAAATATAATTGGATAATATAATTTATTTTCTGTTGTTTGTAGGTTCAAGGTGTTAACAGAGTAACTATTCGTAAATCAAAGAATATTCTCTTTGTAATTAACAAACCAGATGTACTGAAGAATCCAGCATCAGATACTTACATAGTATTTGGTGAAGCGAAGGTAAAATTTTTAAATTATACGTTAAATTTGTATGTAATAACATTAGTATTTTGTATAAATGATGATCTTTATAGTTTTGCATAATACAAGCTGAGAAACTTTGTAGAAAAATTCCTTGGCAGACTGATACTTTTAGTAGTAGTAATATTTTTTAGAGAAATATTTTATGATTTTTAATTACTAACAAAACTCTTTCTTGTAGATTGAAGATCTTAGTCAGCAAGCTCAGGTAGCAGCAGCTGAGAAATTCAAAGAACCACCAGTTATTCCAGCAACTGAAGCTGGTGGTAGTACTACGGTAAAATATTTTATTTTATTATTTTAATTGGCAATTTTATTCTAACTTTTAATATCTGAAATTGGTATCTTCAAGGTTGTCGCGCCGATACAGGAAGAATCGGAGGAAGAGGTCGATGAAACGGGTGTTGAAGAAAAGGATATTGACTTAGTAATGACTCAAGCTAATGTATCTCGAGGGAAGGCTATTAAAGCTCTCAAAAATAATCAAAATGATATTGTCAATGCTATTATGGTAAGTTCTTAAACGAAATGTTTAAACAAACTTTTGTGAAAGTATGATATGATGATTGATGCAATGGTTTCGCATTTATCATCAGAATGAAAATGTTGTTGAAAACACCTTGGCAGACTGATAAGCTATCTTTATAGCTAAAATTATTGCTTCATGTAAAGTTCAAGAATTTACGCCTTTGTTCTGTATGTTTCAGGAATTGACAATGTGATGAACCTGCTTAGAAATAGGGTGCGCTACGTCGTAGCTCGCGTTGTGAGGTCATTTATTTTATCATCTGCATCATCAGGGAAAACATCATCCTTCTTTTTGTCTCATTACATTGAATTGTTAAGCTCGAATACCAGGAGATCAGAGTTCGCACGGAGACCGTGATGCTTGTCTCAAACAAATCCACATGTATATACATAATTCACATGAAACAAAATAAATACACTAAGGTCACACTATGTTTGTTGTTTGTTGTTTGTTATTTAATAAGCGTACCAATTAAAAATCAGATTCGTTAACATTACATAATTCAACTATGTGGGAGCAAAGGGGGTGAGATTAAACACAAGCATTAGTCCTAGTCAAAACGTGTCTTCGCTGCGGAGTACGCGCCGAGCACCGACCTTCTCTCACAGACGCCAGGGAACGAACTGCGACGTAAGCGCAGCCGTGTTGCGTCGATCTCCCCACTCCTTCACCTCAGAAGAGCGGGAGAGCGACTCGCAACAACTAAGGGAGCACTAGCGCCATCTATTAAAGAGTGGCGGAAACTATTTGATAATTTACCGACTGCTGTCGGTAACTCGATGGTAAGCCGGTAAGTAGTTTCCGCTGTGTTATCCTGTTTCGGAAAATCGATGGTAACTTATCGAGTAGTTTGAGCCGCTTTTGAAGAGATGGCGCTGGGGTCGAATTTTAAAAATAATTTACGGCGGTCTTTATTAAAATGTAAATTTGTTAAACAATTAGTTTAATACTTTTGCGGTCCTGTGTTGATTTTTACAAATAGAATCAAAGGGAGTCGAAATTCTCTTCTCAGTTGTTAGATGGCAGATCATTTTTTATGCCCATCAAATGACATATTTAAAAACTTTGATTTTAACATTATAAATGAACAAGGGATACGGAGATACAGCGATTTAGTGGTAGTCACCGCGAGGGGACTATCATCGCGGGGTGTCATGGGCCCTGGACTCTGCGCACCGACCCAATATCATCTTGGGGTGTTAGGGACCCCGAAGCTAAGATGTGCGACCCATACTTTTTATAGGAAAATTGAAACCTCTTAAATTGAGAAGTGACACGGACGGACGTCTTTGCGTTTTATATATAATAAGATCGCGGTATCATTATTAGGATTCTATTACACTCATCGAATCTTTTACAAGCGCTTGTTAAAACCGTTTATCATTCCATAAAAAGCAATTTTTGATTTTCCTACCTTCGCCACTCACTGCTAGATAGCATAAATGGGACTGTTTTTAAATTGCGCGAAGATATGTAATAAGAAAAAAAAAAAAATAAAAAGAAGACTTGTACAATATTTTTAGCTTATTAAATTAATTAACTTAATGTAATTTTACATTTTCTTTTACTACTGTACAAATTAAGCTGGTGTTATATCTTAATTATGAATGAAAGCTTTGGAAGCAAAAGTTACGTTCCCGAAATAGTGATAATTTTTATTACTCTAAAGTCGTTTATACTCTTTCACTATTTTAAAGATCTAGCTTTTCATCTAGTATTTCAATTCAACTTCCGTCAGTGCGGAAGTATTACAGAAACTTTTATAAGCCGTTTCGCGCACGTGTCACGGCGTACAGTAGCAAAAGGCGGGGGTGGAAAAAAGCGTGATATTAGAGCGTGGACGTGCCATCCTCTCTATCTAACCGAGAATCCGCTAATATTTGAGATTTCGGTCTCGTATATGACGTTACCCACGTGTGACATCTGGCAAGGATCTTAAGGCGCTTTATTGCCAACAAAGAAGCGTGTTCGCAATATTGTCACGTAATAAAAGGAGCAACGCGAAGGAAACACCTGCTGAACTCTAGTAATCGAATTTCCATTCGCTACGTCACAGTGAAAACGACACGCGTTAACAATAAAACGTGTTAAGAAAAAAAGAAAAAAGAATCGCAATAAGTGTTTAGAAGACTAACAAGTGTTCCATTAACGTTAATGAACCTCCAGTTTACGAGGCTCACTTCCGTTTTAATTTTCACGCACTCAAGCGTTGGAAAATTAAGCACCTAGATTAATTAAGTCACTTAAGGAACAAGTAATTTGTGTAAACTCGGCAACTTCTGTTAACGTAATTTTCCATTCATTCTTAGAATTCTGGAGGATATTTTATAGAAGCTATGGTAGTTTCCAGGGGCCATTATTTAATTCAAGTGTACCATTTTACTGTAATAGAAGATTAAATAAATAAAATATACTTACTTGCAATTTCATTCATCCCTTATGTAAAAAATAGTCTCTCATCAAGCTGCGTTGATAAAAGTCTAGGGGTAGCGGAGAGGTACCTATTTGGCCCTGGTCCGAGCCATGATGCGAGATGACAGTCTCTTTGTGCACGAGTTTATGAAGATGTCGCATCGAACGAACGCCGACCACGAGGACGTGCGAAGCGTTTACAAAACGCTTACGCGTATCACGGGCCGCGTACACATCGACGCCGACCCACATTATCTGATGGCACCGACATACGTCTTCGCTGTCAGCCGATCGTTAAAGGAACAATCAGACACGCCAGAGACGGATCGGCTGCCATGGACCTCTCTCCCTCCTCTTTCTCCTCCTGTCAGCCTCTTCATTCTTTACTATTTTTTTCCATTCTTTTTTTTTCATTCTTCCGTTCGTGATCGGTCTCTTGATTCACGAGCATCCGTTTCGAACTTCCGCTTGTAACCACTTGACCGATCAGGAGGCTATTAACACGTTGTATGCCGCGGTAAACGCGGAAGTACTTAGTCAGAGATAATAAAACGCTAATTAACGATCGTAAGATGGCTTGATTTTCGCGTTAAACGTACCTAATGTTATTTAAAATTTGTTCCTTCCTCTTGAAACCGTGTCGAAAATACAGAAGAAAGATGAAGGGGAAGAGAAGAAAGAAGAAGAGAATAAAGGATCCATCGAGCCATGTGGCAGGCGCAAACGGTGTGAGTAATGGCGTCGACCAATCGCTTCCAGGTCTTAAAACACGAACGCACCTCTTATCCCTCTCCCTTACGTATCTCTCACCTCTTTCCCGCTCGCTATCAATCCTCTTCTCCTCTCCTTTCCACCGTGCGATGCGTATAATAACGAGCGAGCTATCATCAACGGGATCATTATCATCGATCGATCGACGGCCTTCATCCTCTTCTTCCTTTTTCCTCCTCGTCGTTGCGATCCTCGATAAGTGGCCCAGTATGCGCGCAGGGATGAAACGATTACAGGGAACGAGGGACAGTGAGATTGGCGAGGTTTAACGACGAAATTATACCGGCAACTCGGCCACGGTGGTGTCCATGAAGACGTAATATTTTTCTGCCGGCCGAAACCGATGGAACGTTTAACCCTCGATGATCGGAGCTCGCAGCGTGATTTCGCGGAGGACACGCGCGAGGCTGCGCTGCCTTTTCTCACCCTCTGGGCCATGATTCTCGTACCGGCGAATTAAGCAATGAAATTATCGTACGCTCTCTACCGTGAATATTTACTGCGCCTTGGAAACATGCTTGATAAATATTAATATGATCCTGATGGAGGAGAAAGAGGAACGAAAGAGAGGATTAATGTGTTGCTTTTCTACAAGGTATGTCTCTTCTAATGGTTCTTCGGAATAGAATTGCATTTCGATCGCGTTTAATTCAATTAATCGCGTTATTGGATAAAGTTCTCTGCGGAATCGAGGACAGAGAGGTAAGAGCATCGCTAAGGTTTCCCACAAATGGCTGCTGCTTGGTTGTTTATTTCGACGGAAGTATAAGTCGCGTTTCAAGGTAGCGATTCGTTCCATTTTGCATGAAACGAAATGCAAGTATAGAAACCATAATTAGTTACCTTGTTCCTTGAATTCTGAGTAAATCTCACTTTAAGTCTCACGATCGGTGGATTCACTTCTTCTTTAGATCGTCTTAGAAGAGTTGTTTTCACGATCAATATGACGAAGCGACGAGCAAGAAGCTGAATAAGCCAACAGGGTTACCTCCGCTTCCGTCGCTCTTCCAGATATTAACGCTCTTCCCGACGATCGAGGATTTCTTCTTTTTCAGCGTCGGATACGAACCGGATGATCGATGATCTAGAAACGAAGAAAACGATCGTCATTATTTTCTTTCCGCTCAACTTGCCACAAAATGATTTGTATTTAAGTTTTCTTCTGCAAATTAATTGCTTCCGATAAAATTTTAATTGCATTATACACTTCTTATTAAAAATCTATTCAATGTCTGTAGAAAAGAATTCGTCACGTCCAGTCCCTTCAAAATTTCGGCTCCTTTGGAAACTAAACTACCAGGGTCGGTTCAATTTTGCGTCGAAACCGTGACCAACGTAAAAGTCACAATATTGAAGGCTGCGAACCGATCGCGAAACGAGGATCATTTTCCCCAACAACTTTTCAGGATGTTACCTGAGAAACGCGCGGCGCCTTTCAGCGTCCGCGTGACCAATCGCTGAAGCATAGCATTCACGATTTCACGTTTTCTCTGTTAAATATCTGACATTTTCCGCGTAGGGATGTTTGAATCGCAGGTACCTGTTTATTTTGAGGGCGGTTCGCAAGATTTTCTTTGGGACCAGGGAGCCGCAATTGTACCCTTCGATGAACATAAGGTTTTCATAAGTCATTGTGCATCTTTTTGAATTCAAAAAACATTCGAGTATTAAAATTTTTATTTTCCAGTATATAATACCTCGAAGGAATGAAAGGGACCGAAAGACATCTTCTGTCGAGTAATTACGCGAGGGGTCAGCAATGGGGGATCCCGAAGGAACGAGCGGATCATCGCGACCGCGGTTGGAAGTAGGTGGTTTAAGGGTTTTAGGTGTGCCGGACGAAGGGTGAGGCGGAGGTGAGCAGTGCTTTACCTCTATATAGGCTGCCGTGACGTGTCCGTGGTGGGATAGCCGGCGCGAGAGCACTATATTACATCATTGGCGGCCATTTTGGACCACCCAAGTCGCTGTCAGAGCATAAAAAATATGAAGTTCTTTTAGGGCCGCCTTTTTTCCGTGCCGCCAGCGGCGCGGCTCTGCCGGATCGTACCGTAACGCAGAAAGGCGGCGCGAACGGAGAATAGAGAGAAGCTGAAGAGGAGCAACGATGAGAAAGAGACGGAGGACGAGGAGGTTGTTGGAAACAGGAGAGAACGAGATCGGATCGAGGTGGAGAGAATCGGATGGAAGAGGAAAGAGGATGCCGAAGAAGGGGGTGAAGGAGGTGATGAAGCGAAACCGAAGGTTGGAGAGAACTTTCGAAGGTTCCCCCGGAGGAAGGAGAGAAACGAGAGTATTCCGAGTAGCTCCGGAACGAGAGATTTAGAAATTGAAGAAAACCCGTGGAGAAAGAAGAAACGACTCTTCCGAGGGTAATAGAGTGGAAGAGAAGAATTGAAGAGGGTGGCGAGGCGCCACCTTAGAAAAGCGAGATGCCGATAACAGAGAGAACATGGTCGATGAAAATATATATATTTTCCTGGAAGATACGGGGTAACAATTGAAAAACAAAGGGGGTGCATCAGAAGCAACTTTGCCTAATATAAATTCGAGATCATTAATAAACACGAAAAATTGAAGATTATAGTGAATTAATTAAAAATATTGATGCTTTTAATAGCGTATCAGTACATCTGCCATAAATCGTGTATCAAAGAGCAACATTGGAGAACAATTGGAAAGGAAGATTGGTGCGCCAGAAGGGATCCACAATGTAGCAAGAATTTTTCTAGGCAATATTTTTAACTATTCTTAGAGAGTTAAATCGCAAGGCGGGTACGGGGCATGAAGGATAGTCCCGATTCATCACGGCGGAACAGAATGGAAGGGAACGAGGGAAGATAAGTAATCGTAGAGCTTAAAAAGCGCGGCACGGCGATGGCGGACGAAACGATGTAACCCCGGCTTAACTACATAAGTACATCTTTCTTTTACGTTCCTCGTGAGCAGAGCCCGCGGCCTCTCGTTTCTCTCCTCCTTCACCATCCCGTAGCCCTACCCTTTTCTTTGACCTATCCGATTATGCCTTCTTCTATCTACCCGGTTTCTCTTTCGTTCCTTGTATTTCCCTTTTATTGCCATTTCTTTGCCCTTTCTTACGCCTGCTATTCCTCGAAATCATTTCAAAAATATTTAAAAAAATTAAATACTAATTATAAATTGATTTGATTAATTACCAATTTATCGCGTCTCTATCTATATCACCAAAATCGAATTAACAAAGTTTCATAAACGAGCTGCTTCAATCGAACCCTCGGTTAGAAACGATAACGAGCTATCAACTGCCACTCGCGGCATGGATAATCGAATGCCAACTGCGGTCTCGTGTTTACTCTGGCAGCAACGCGAAGAAAACGAGGCTGACGAATCGAATTGCCGAGCAATTTGCTGCCGTTTCACTTGCCTCCATTCTCTCCACCGCCTTCCTATACGTTCAATGAATCTATTCGAATCAATCACGTTAGATATAAAATATCCTTTCTTCTATTCATTACAATGACCTCCTTTACCATGTATTACCCTCTTTTTACTCGCTCAAAGAGGAGAAGAGGATGATATTTATACCTATTTACTCTTTCAATGACTCTATTACACATTTTTAGGCAATTTAGATGGAGATCACGATAAAACCACTTACCGATGGACGCTTTGTTGAAGTAACAACTGATTCTAGTATTTCAGAAAGGAATAAAATAATGTTTTATTCATACTACAATCGGGATGATAAAGAATAGTAGAGATTCACGAAAAGAATTCTCTTCGAACAATAATTTCCATGCTGAAACGAGGAAAAAAGGAATTGGAAGGGAATCGTTTCGCTAAGGCAGATAAGTCACGCGAAAAGCATACGGTTCGACACGAAACTCCGATTCTCTCCCGGTAGAATAATAGAGGGTGATCATTTGCAAGGCAATAATTCAAGGCCGGCTGGTTAAACGTAATATCTCTTAAAACTCGACGCGAGATTAAACGTTCGGACGATTAATCATCATCGACTGCTAAGGCTCTCGCGAAAACCGATACATCGAATACTTTGATAAAGGATGGAGCTGGATTTATTATTACCGAAGCAGCTCGTTGTTCTCGATCTCGAGAAATTGATCGTCGAAATCGTACGGCATTCATCGAGCGGAAGTTAATTAGTCCGCGTTTTCATCGTAGATGAAAAATTCATTGATATTTGTGAAAAGGATCGGTGCCAACGGAAGGCGGCTGAAATCGATGTTAATATCGTTCGGGCGTTGCGGGATGAACGTAAGCGTGTTCGATAAAACGATGAGAGAGGAAGCCGAGGATACAAATTTATTCGCGGAGCATGTTTGGTAGGCGTTCGAAGTGACGCAGCCCGCGCGGCCAATTTATTCCGGCGCGGTAAAAGGTTCCTCTCGCTCGCCTGCGGACGAAGCGCGAAGACGAAGGTGGTGGCTACGATCAAGTCATTCCATTATCTGAATTGAGTGCTGCTCGTGGGTACCTGCAATCAGTTTTTCCCCCCGTTCCCACTTACCTCGGCTCTTCGCATCTCTCGTCACGCCCTCGAGATCTCACCGAAATGAACGCGTACCAAAGGGAACTGAATCCGTAGCTCCGCTTGCAACCGGACGGATTCCTTATGCATAGAAAATATTCCAAGATTTTCTGAATTTTTCTTATTTTCCGGCTCTTCGAATCGTTTGACGGAAGGTCATTTTCATGGACGATTTTTCAAGTTCATCTCAATTCAACAAGTTCATCAAGTTCAATAATTGCAATAACGTTTGCCACTTTTTATTTAATGAGATCGTTTCGGATCGAAGGAAGAAAAAGCGAACGGGATCCCGATGGTCGATGGTCGGGGTAGCAATAACGCGGGCCGAATTACGGGATCATTAGATCCAATTTGGGATTAAAATATTGCCTGCTAATAAGAATCGCGCCGACCGAACATGCATCTCTCGCATAATTGCATTATTATGATCTCCCTTTTAGCGGACAAATTGCCTCGTGGTGTCTTTAACGCAAAACCGACCGTGTACCATCTTTCTTCTACTCTTCAGATTCTTTTTTCCTTCGTTTAATAGTCGATTTCGAGCATCCTCATATTCGTGAGTAATTACGAAACAGACGACGATGGAAGGATGAGAAACATTAAAAATGTATTTTTATCCAGGGTATGCAAGGTAGTAATGGACTACGAATTGCTTTTAAATCGCTTTGATTCCCTTTGAACGTAAGTTTCAAATTAATTTAAATAAAATTTAAAGTGCTTGGAAAGCTAGTTAAAGGATAGCCGAGGAATGAGAATTTCAAGAAGCACCCTGACCAATTATATTCTCATTTAGATGGATACGATGATAATTCTGAATCGGTTATCATTATCATTATCATTCGATTCTGTATATTACGTCGAGCAATTAAACTTACATGCGAGCACTTTCTTCCAATTCCCCGCTCACCCTCTTCGCCGTCACGATCTTAAAGCGAGTCGTATCGACGGTTTCGTGAGAAATTATGCAAGCCATCGCGCCACTTTAAATCGGTAATTATTTTGTCGCTTTTTAGTCGAGCCAGTATGCGTGTCGTTTTCACTTCTTATTTTCATCCATCTTCGTCTTCCTTCTCTCCCTGGATTCTCATGGTTCCCTTTCGTAACTCGCGTCATTTTCATCGACGAAGCTTTCCTTTTTCCCCCTCGCATATTTACCGAACTCGATCACGCTAACGATCGACCGGCGACACGATCCTTCAACGAGCACTCGAATTATCGTAATCGTGCGTCTCTCATCGTCAGGATGGCGTTGACGGAAAAATTGTTCTAACAACCATATATTCCATAATACATTACACGTAAACGATGCTTGTAAATAAAGTTTCTACATCCTGAAGACATTAGCTGCACGCTGTTGAAATTTTCAGAGAAGTTCGTCACGCCTGTTTCATTTTTAATTAAACATGTAGCAATTAGTCTTCAGGAAGTATGTATGAAAAATTGCGCTTCTCAGTTCGCTTGCGTTTAATTGACTTCAACTTCTTCTCGGCTCGTTTCGTTTTGGTAAACAGCGCTGCTTCGAATATGGCGAGCACCGTTTGATTAGCGGGGTTTCGTAGCTCGTCATAGAAAATACGCCACAATTCCTTTTGCATCGAGCGATGCATGCCTTTAATGGACGAAACTGCGTTCACGCTGGCCTGCATTAACATGGCGTTCGCGTTCAAGGAAGCCGAACGAGCGGTTCGAGAAACAGCTCTGAATAAACACAGCGACGATTCGTTTGGTCTACGGTTAGCAGGTTATGCGAGATAATAGACTTTTGTAAAATTACAAAATGGAAAGGAAGAAGGTCCAGATGGACATCGTCATCGGGGAGGACAAGGGTGGCGAGGATGGTGGTAGTTTAAGGCCGAAAGTTTCACGAGACTGGGAAACTGGAGAGCAGGGCCCACGATCTAATCTACCCGGGATTTATCCTCCTCGGCCTCCTTTCGGCGCCATAATATCTGCGGGCGCAGCTGCTGCCGTTTCGGCTATCCTTTCTGGTAGGCGGCGACTTATCTCTACTTTACGACTTGACCAGCTTCGACGCTTAACGTCGAATCCGGCCGGTGCTGTGCGCGGAGCAGATAAAATGGTGGTCCACCGTCTCTGGTGGCCATTTTGCCTCTAATTAATTGACGGCACTCGGAGTCGGCCACCAAAAAACCCCTTGGACCGGACCGATGCCTGTTTCCCGGCTTAATGTATTCGGATACCTATGTATCCCTTTCTCTCGGATGCCTCTCGGTCCCGAGGGAACGGGTTCGCGTTTAAATTTCGCATTGACTGACGATTCAATGCAGCGTCGCGTCCGATCTACCGACCGTAAATGTAAATTCGCGACGAAGAAAGACGCCACGTTCTGTGCCGGTGCGTGTCACCGACCCTTGTTCCCAGCCAGACGCTTGTCGTCCAGGTGATGCTTTCGTGCCTCTTTCACTCTTCTTCTCGCGCTTTCGATCTCCGAAAAACATCGACATTTTCAAATTTCTAAGTTTCAATAAGATCAGCGATTTCGAAGGTGTTCGCGTTAGGTATTATCCTCCGTCTACCATTATCCCGAATCCGCATCGTCGTTCGCCGAACAAAGGGATATTCGGTCGCAAAATGGTAATAACCCGGCAGAGGTGTCGCTAGACGATCGCGAATGCTCGATGTAAGTATATACAACAATAAGCACGGGTTACAGTATAGTCGGTTCGTTGTTTCTGTCGGCCTTAAACGGTTGCCTCGGCACGGCCGCGTCGCTTAGGAAGGAAGATGGTAATCTGAATGGGCCTCTCGGTGTTCTTAGCCGGCGCGGCGCGGCGTGGCGGGTGCCAGCGGCAGATAGGAATCGCCTGGGGGAGCGTATCGTGGTCCCCGTGTGCCAGGTTCTCTGTATACGTAGAGGTGCAATCCACGCCGGGATATAGGATAACGTAGGACCCCACTTAGCTACTAATGCTGTCGCTACTCGCCCTTTCCCAGCGTAAATTATGTCCTCGAGACCAGGATCGTCCGTTTCGCCCGCGACCGCCCTCGCCCACGGGAATATAACACGATCTCCGGGCTAATCGGCTCTCTCGTACGTGCTCGACCCGACAACCGCTACCACAGCCGCGAGAAGACTTCCCGATAGTCTGCCATTTTCTTTTTTTATACTTCCCCGGGTCCCTGATATCGGGAAAGGCGGCTGTGTAAGAGGATACCTCGTCGATGGTGTTCCTTTTTCCAGGTGAAACTACTGTTCGAGAGAGATTTTTTCGCCGACCGTCGCTGGCGACTTGGAAATAAAGAAATGAGAGGATTTAATATCGTTTGGAATATTCCTCTCTTTCCACGTTACATCGCTGATATATTAATTAAGTTCTCTAGATTGATTTTCAAACGTCAATTCGCACCAGTCTCATTTACCAGAGTGTCCGATAGAAGAGGTATCTACTTGTCGATTCAACGAGGCGTAACCGAGACGCGTGCAACGCGTATGCAAAGCCAGTTCAGCTCTTCGCGGTCGAGGAAGAGGCTCGTTAGCGTCATTTTAGATCGCATCGTGGTTGGAGGATAGATCGAAGAATAGAAAGGAGAAGCAGGTGATTTGTGGCTTTTCCCCGGCGACCACGCGACGTTCCACCGACAATTTGTATTTCCGATTTCTAAGACGGAACGCTCCGGGGCGACCAGGTGCTGGAAAGGTGGCTCGTACGATGGTTCATTGTGTCGGCAACTTTTGAGACGCCTCGCGTCGACTTCTCGCGTGTTACGAAAGCCACGAGCTGTACGATGTGGGTTAGGTGAAAGAAACACCTAACGAGGGTCCGAAAGTTTCGAAACGAAAGCGATAAGGATGTCTTCGACTCCTTCCGTGGATCACCGTAGACAGGGAACAAAAGAGATCAACGCTTAGGGATGGGATGTTCTCTTCGAACTTTTAGACATTTGAATATTTTGTGCTCAGAGGTACAATAGAATATTTTTCAAATTAAAAAATATCACGAAATTTGTCTGGCGCAGAAAATGAAAAGGATAAAAATTCAAGTGATAAATAATGAAAAAACGAAGGAAGATACAAAAGAACGAGAGGCAGGCTGTGAATTGAACAGCATACGACACACGTGGACTTTTAGGACGCGTCTGCCATTGTGACGATCTAAGGGTGGTCGGTAGGACAAATCTGTCCCTTTTGTCGCTGACCGCTTGGCACGCATTGTGCGTTGCGGTAACGTCGACAGTGGATGCACCAACAGCGGCAGAAACAACAACAGCAACGACAATGCCACGTTACAAACGATCGAGTGGGCGGTAGCCGTGTTTTCGGTTGTCCCTTCCTTTCATTCTCGCTCCAAGGGCGCAACATCCTCTCGATTCCTTCTCCGAGGTCCTGCTGGCAGGACACGCGCGTCCCGCCATTCATCTTCGCGTCCAACCAGTCGAAGGATTTCTTTTTTTCTTCACAGACAAAATCACCCGGTGAATCTTCGTTGCTTCCCTTTCATGTTTAAGTAGTCGCTGGTTTCGTGTCGCGTGCGCTTGAAACGATATCTTGAAACAATTTCGATTGTTAATCACACTTTACAGACATTTTTCCTTTACGAGAAATAAACCAGAAATCTTCCAACTATGCCATAAAGTCACCCCCGGATGCGTTATGGATCTCTAGATTGCTTCTTTGTCGCGAGAAATCTGGTGCCATTCGCGGGACCATTGTTTTTTTTTTCAACGTATACGTACGGGAAACGAGGAACGTAAAGCCGGCTTCCATCGAAATGGAACATAGGTATCAGCGATGATCCCCGTGCGAGGCGCCAGCTGGTTCATATTGAAACCAACCCCCTATCGTCGTCGACCACTGTCCTCCCCACCATCCTTCTATAAAGAACCTAAATCATTTTCAGCCCCTCTACCGGTGCTGCCTGCGTGCACTAACTACCCCTGGTTTCCTCAGGGGCCACACCCTGGCTGGTCAGGCTCCACCTACCGAAAGGTCTATCGTTATAAAGTCCTCCTTCGCCATTTAATCTCATTCATTCTATTCAAGGCTTCGATAAAAAAATTTGTTGCTTCTTATTGTAAAATTGTGTTCACGAGTATTTTATACTTTGGAGGGGAGAAATTTTGGGTATTTTATATTTCCATCTTAAAAACTTCAAGAAGAAAAATCTGTATCAAGCTTAATTAAGCATCTCGCGAGAAAGCGGACAGAAGCGTCGAAAATTCAACTGGTTGCGTTGCTTGTACTAATGGCTTGATTAATGGATCGACTTGGTGAAAAGAGGAAGAAACGATTGTCACGCTCGACAGAGGATTTTCATGGCGGGATTGCATTTGACGCGATAATCGATTAGACACGAGGCCGGAAAGGATTTTTAATCACGTGCAAACAGTAATTAAAGTCGAGCGAAGAGGAAATCAGCATGGCGCAGCTGGTACGATTTCGAAACGATTATTTAGTGTCTCCGTAAGCTGATGATTATTAGCTTTGAACTGTTATGGAACAGCATGGAGGATCTTCTAATTAGATAATAATCACCTGCGGGGCAACGATATCAACGGGTCGGAAAGTTGACGGACGACTATCGCGGACGAAAGGGTGAAATCGTTAGCCACGAACAAAGGAAGAAGCTCAGGTAACGACGATAGGGAACTGTGGATTCAAGTGTTTCTTCTCCTCTCGTTGTCAGGATGAGCGAAGATTGATAGCGCGATATTCTTTCACGAACGATATTCCAGAAATTATGATCGCACGAAACGAGCGTGGAGGCTTTGAAAATTTTTCTTCGACAAAAAGGTGAAACAATTTCTCATTGTCTGGCAACTGTACAAATATGGAAAAAACGAGTCGAACGAGACGCGGTCACGGTAATTCAGACTTCATTTCGTATAAACAATATTGACACAACGCCACACCTATTACGTGGCCCACCTTAATTGATCTCGGCTAACCATTAATCGAGCTGCCGTAAGAACGTTCCTCGGTATCGCTCCTTTTCATTAATCATTCCTTCGTTTTCAGGTCGTCCCATCGATCACGGGAACAGCTGTTCGAAATCGTCTTTCTCCTCGTATACTCCGCGAATTCTTTATTTTCATCAAGAAATAAAAATTGACGACCCATTGTTCTATGGAACGGCTCGTTCGTTCTGTTCCTTCTTTTCCCGACGATTGATTGATTGATCGTTCGAACGACACTCTGTAACCACGATAGGAACGAACTACTTTCACGAGTTGATCGAATGAAAATTTTAAGAATTCTTGAAAACACAATTCAACAAGAGAATCGTATGTTACAAGCAATATCGACAAAGCGAAAGACAAATGATCGACGCGAGTTCCAGATTCCTTGATCGATCATGACGAGAGGCTATCATAATCGATAATACCCTGCTGGCTGTAGAAACGACCTCGAATGGCCACGATGCTGATCGTTATTCATTTCCCTTACAGACCGACAGCCCGCGCATCGTCATCGTATCGTCATTTGCCAGATCTCGTTCGCTTTTTCCTCGCGTTAACTCGCCAGCTTTTCGCTCCCATTCGTCTCCACCCCCGTACTTCCATTACTTTCTCATTTTCCAGGAAAAATGGTTGCTCGGATCAAAATGGAAAAGATTCTACCATTGTTCGGTAGACGAAGTTCCTTTTCAAACTCCCAACGAAAAGACTGAAATTGAATAACAAATAAGATTTTTACAATTCACGAATGACTGTTAACAGTGTAAACAAGGTAATTCCTGTAGCAAGATCATCTTCACCGGGAATGATGTATTCGAGGTCGTTAATAGTTGCAGCTTCGAGAAGAGCAAGATCTCTTCTACCGTTTCTAATAGAGCGATGTTCGATCGATCATATTACCATGTCGTTCTGACAAACGATCGCGTTCACTGCAACCGTAACAGGTCCATGGAACAGCGACTGCATGATGTATCGTGCGGCAATCAAGCGTTCAATACCCGCATTTAATGTGCTGTCTAAATCGATGTTACACTAGACACTATGGTGAATATAAAATTCTCTTGCGACCAACTTCATTTTCGAATCAAAGAAAGGTGATACGTATCGCGTGTCATCGATCTATTCGATGAGAACGAGTGACATTCGATTTGATGAATTTTAGGGAAGGCCTTTCCTCGATTTGCTGTAGAATTTTCTTTTACATCTGTACTCTAATAAATATCCGGGAGAGGATTCGAGAGATCCGCTTGGTAGATCGCATAAACGTGATTGTCTCAATCGAACAGAGGGAGGAAGGATGGAGGAAGAACCGCAAAACCGCTATCGAACCGGCGATTAATTCGTCGATCGTTCCTTAGGGACGCGGAAGTAATGAAAAAGCAGATCGTCTCGATCGTATCGTCGCCGATAACTCTCGATCGCGTTCACGTGGGCGAGAGAGAGCGTGTCCCACGGCTGAGTAGGTGAAATGGGCCGGGCCAGAGGGGGTGAAAAATAGAAATTAAGGGCCGGTGAGTTATCGCGGTTGCGTGAGAAGTGGTTCGAGATAAATCAAACCGCAGCTCCGACCGCAACCGCCACCCCGAGCTTCGATCACGAACGCAAAAACCCCATGGCAAATCCCCATGGGATTAATAGTGTGCCACGGCTGGAACCGGTGCTCCTGATTGGTCCAATTCCCTGGCGCAACGCGCACCGGCTGTTCTTTCCTTTCTTCTTTTTTCTTTTTTAATCCCCTCTCACTTCGACGAGGGTAAACTCCTGACCTCAGGAAGACTTTGCCAAGTCTTTCGCAACCCTCGTCGAATTTTAAATTGACCGATACCTCTAACGTCATCGCTGTTTTACTTTTGTTTCCTTCATGGTTGTGGCAGCCATTTTGATAGAGACGTTAAGACTTGCGCGATGAAAATGGTCGAATTAATTCTCGAATTAATTTATCGATGTTACATCATCGAAGGGGAAAAGTTTCAGTCGATATTATGCTTCAACCCTTAGCCGAAAAGGTAGAAGTTAAATTTTCACACTCCTTTCTCCGGCCGCTTTCACTTAAGGTATTTTGTTTGAAACGCCGGCAATCTGGATAAGCTGGCTACCTGAAAGGGCGATAGTCCGTCAATAGATCCGTTGGCTAATTCCGTCGACACAGTTTCAAGGAACAGGCGCAGCGGTACAAGTGAGACGGCCGTCGAGAGTTATGATCTTCACAGACTATTAACTACGATACGGCCACATTCCATGGACTTGAGTTTCTTCGGGTCCGTGGGCCGTAGGAAATGCAGGTAAGATGGTTAAGGATTTGGTCGCGTTTACATATATAACCGGAGTTAAGTAGGAACTAAAGCTTGATGAGGGCTCTCACGAGGGGGCCGTTCCACGGTCAGAAAAATTCATGTTCCCCTTCTTGAAGTCGTCCAATAAAATGGCTGCTCCACGGTGTTCGTTGTATATATTATAAAACTCTAGGTGTCACGATTTACGCTTAATATCGAGACGAGAAAGAAACTCGGAGGTGCGACGAGCTTCTATAAATATCATCAACGGTTTGTGGCTTGGAACGAGACAATATTCATATCGAGAACCACCATGGCGGAGGATTTATAATCTTCAACGGTTCCACTCGCTTTTGATAAAATATTTCGTCTAGCTAGTAAGCCCATTGGAATCGTAAGAAACACCCTTTTGTCCTGAACGGATGATAAACGGCGAAAATATTTATTCGCCACGGGATACCTTGCCTTGGGTGTCTCCGTTTCAATTTCAATCGAAATATAGAGAATCAATTTTCTTTTTCTTGTATTATGCAGAGACACCTATTTTTTGTTTTTCATCAATCATGATTCTATTATAATTTCAAGTACGAACAAGAAGATTTTATAATTCTTCTTAATTTTCTGCAATTAGTAATTTGAGAATATTTTTAACGCTTCCAGTTTCGAAAATTAGCTTCATATATTTCCTCGATAAGAGAAAGATCGCGCGGTGAGTGTAACTCCCCGTTATAAAGCAAGGAGTTAATTGAAAGTGTCAAAGTATGGTCGTTGAGCAAGAAACGCGATGGTGGTGCGCGAACGAAAAATGGCGGGGTTAAATGAAGCTCATTTTGTCGCCAGATCCTCATCTAAATTACACCGTGATCGTGTAACTAACACACTTGTGCATTGTCGCGTGACACAGACAAGTGTTGCGGCTCGATCTTATCCGCCACGAATGAAGTATAAATGTTGCACCTGTCATTATCTCGTTACCAGGCGGTGCTACGTCGCCTCGTTACCTTCGTCAGCCACGAAATTCCGATTGCTCTCGGATCATTGTGTATCGCTCTCTATATCGGTCGCCAATCGGCTCGAGTTAACAAGCTGAATTGTTGCCGATTTTCTTGAAAGATCACGAAAGAATGTACCAAGATTGGGAATATCTTTTTCAGCCACCATTCTGGAATCCCACCATCGACCATCGAATTCATAAAAATATATTAATCAATTTAATGTTAAAAGAAGACTCGTGGATCTTTTATTTCCTCGAAGAGGGTTTCAAGAAGCCTTATATCAAACCTTTTCTTCTTCCATGCATTTACCAGTTTAAGGTGTTCAATCATTGATCAGATACCGACGAACATCAGACGAGCGTTGTAATTACGCAAATCATCAGTAGGGACTTGGAATGGAACATTACAAAGTCGAGTCGAGGGTTTCGTGCTTTGAAATCATGAACGATCCTACGCGATCGGTATAAAACACGCTTTTACCCATGAACTCCTTTAAAGCGTGCAATTTCTACAAGCTTGTTGGTCGAGGCTTGTCTCTCGTTAGACCACGTCTCACTTAATCGAACCTGGTCGAGCGAAACCAGAAATGAGGAGGGGAATAAAAGAAAAAGAGAATCGGAAGGTAGGTTCCCCGTATGCGACCCGAGTTCTACTTCATCTGAACACGAACTGGTAGACACTGACCAGGCCTGCGTGTCCGCCATTATCTGATCCATACGTGAGGAGGTATGGTGACCATGCGCGAACTTGCAGCGAAATGCCGCCTTCAATCGTTGGAACTCGGTAATTTCAAACATCTTGCGAACTTTTCTATCGCGCATGAATATTTATCTATTTCTAAGGGTTGCAATTATAGTAGCCTAATTGTTGCTTAAAAAAATATGATACGAGAGGAAGGCGCGAGGCGAAATGCGTGGCACGTCGATGAAGATCGCGCAAAGATAACCAGATCACGGAGCTGTTCGTTCAGCTTCGCTAAAAATCGTTCGTTCGTCTTTGCGTTCCCCCACGTTGCTCGCGAAATAACCATACCGCAGGAGAAACGAAAGGAACAAAGGTGAGCGGCGGGCACCTGTGCGGAGTGGCCGGGAGGAAAGGGTGCTACGGCAAAACAGAAGCGTTCGAGAAGAAAGAATACGTTCAGCGTACGAATGAGCGAGAGTAGAATGGAGCGTAAAAAGACGGCTCGAATGGGTGGTGCGAAAGTTGGAAGAAAAAATGGAGAAGAAAGAAGAGAAACGGTGAAAAAGACGGAACAGAGAGCTGGAGGAAACAATGTAACGGATAGAATGCGAAGGAATAAAACGTGTCGGAAGCTGAATACAAACTACACTAAAACTCCATTTATTTGAATGAAATTTTCACTCAACCGGTGAACTTTTAATATCGAAATTCTGAAAGAAAATTTCAAAATTAACGATACGATCAAAGTGGTAACACGAATGGCACAAAGTATACCAGGAACACCTCTTCAGGGCCAGTCGTTTCGAAAAAGGGACGAAGAAACCGCGGGCAGTGTCATGAGTAAGAGAGACGCCAAAAATATAGAGACCAGAGGAGGAAGCAAAAAAAAAAAATAAGGGGACCAGAAAAAGATCCCTGGTATTATGTGGTCGGGGCCCCTGCTTCATCGAAACACGAGCGGGCAAACAACAGGCTGGGCCCCGCGTGTATCCGCCATTGTTTGGCCCATGTGAGGAGGCATGCGGCCATGTTTCCCCACGTATACCGGGCGACCGGATAAAAAGAGGACGGCGGAAGGGGAGCAGAAGGTGTACGTGAGGTCGACCAGCAGGAAAGTGGGGGTTAAGAAAGGGTGGAGGCGAGTAGGGCCTGTTAGGTCCCTTGGGTCCCTCCAGGCAACCTATCGTTGCTAGCTGTGTCTACATACACTGAACATCAAGTTTTTTTGAAGCTTCTATTAGGACATTTTCCCTTTCGTCGATTATTATTGAATTTAATTAAATTACATTTCATTTTTTTAATAAATAAATATATTCAATGTTAATGCTAAGGTGAAAGAAATAAAATGAACTGCTAAAAAAAAAAGACGACTCTGGAATTCCATAAGCTAAGCAAAACACACGAATCGCGATTGCGAAATTACAGATGCAAATTTCCTCATTAGCATACACATCCGTGTTCAAAGTTCTGCACTTTAGTGCATAACACGGTCAGCCATCGATGCACTCGTGCGCGTACTTAAATTCGTGCCCGTGTAAGAAATATATGTGTGACTGTCTTAGCATTAATTATTGAGCATCGATAGGCACGCTCGGCGTGCACGCGTTCTCCCCGCGGACGATCCAGCACGCGCGTAAATTTACGCTTATGCCTGTATTGATTTTTATATTAATTATCAGCCACCAGACACGGTAGATCCACCGAGACTGCGAATGTAAACACCGTAAATAATGGTATGCGGAGATGAGCATGGCGATACCGAAGGAGAGAAACATTTTGTGCGTGCTTAATTCGGATCGTATTACCGCATCGATGCATCATGCAATTTTCTGCAGTATTTTTAACAAGTGCATTCGTTGCAATTTTGTCGGATGTTCCTTTTCCAAACACCATAAGAATCCGGGCTTATTCCACGAACACTAAGTTGCAGAGAGAAAAACAAGAACAACTCGAGCAATTAAACATCCCATGCTCGAAATCGTCATCGCGCGTAAATTAACGTATTTAATTTTTCCTCGAGCAAATACCGGCACGTAATCACGCGTACTCGCGTGTGCATAAATACGCTCGCGGATATATTCCTATAAATTGACACGTACTCGTGCACACAAAGTCTAAAGCACACGTTGCCAACGAGCGTGTGTATGGGAAGAACTGGTTCGGCTCGCCAGTTAATTATAACCCATAACGATCGGTCCATCAAATCTGATCACATGGACGTTGAAGATCCTCGAGGCGAGGTAAGTGTATGGGTAACCAACACCGAGGATACCATAACGTTATCCACTGACTTGGCAATGCCACGGGTAAATGAAGCTTTTACGCAGCCCGTTGGATCGGGTTTGTTATGGGATCAACACTTTCATCGCGGCGTGCCGCGTTAGGCATACGTTCGAAGGCTAACCATCGTTCGCATATAATCGTACCATGGACGTGCCATTTCCAACACCGAGAGAGGCATCTTTGTTCGTCCTATTCCTTTCTATGGCGGTTAACCTTCAAGTTTCTCTTCTCGAAGGATCCTTTTGTTTCGATACTTTAGACCCTCTTTGCGTCACGGTGGACCAAACTCGTCGAAGTTAATTTAAGCTCAGAATTCCCCTTGCAAAAAGTTCCAATTTTTATCATCTGTCTCCATTACGGGAGCATCGAAGTCTCCCCTGAAGCTAATATGAAGAACTGGCAGTCGATAAGCGATATTATCAGCCTCCACCCTAACTTTGGCTCGTCCCACCGCGTCTAACGTTCATGAATTCGCGTACGTTCGTCTAATGGGGAAACAAGTTAGCCATGGCGGTGTAGCTAAGGGGTGTGTCACGACAGATGTTCCAACCCTGCCACCAAGGGGATAATTGAGTATTGTAAGGCGACAACAAAATCAAATTTCGGTCTGTGTACACACGCGTTAGCAGCATCTACTCCCTTTTCATGGCTACCCCAACAGATTTTCCAATCCTTGCCGTCTCTGAAGGCGAACTATAAATTATCCTTCCGAATGGTCACAATAATCATGTAATTTATGACGTTTGCAGAGCTGTACAATCAAAATTCTGACACTGAATCCATGCTATTTTGATGTTAGCATTCATGAAAAAAATGAGGATGTTCCAAATTGAATTATTTTTCTTTAAATTACGAATTCCACACGATGGATGCCATTTTTCTCTATAACGATAATGACGTCCTGTTTACGCGACTTCTTTTGTAGGATTCTGTGCAATTTGCACGGGGTTGGTGGAGGGACATTCGTCATCTAGTCTTTCGGCAGATGGGTCGCAAACGATCCAGCGTCACGAATCGGCCTCCATTGGCAGATGTCCCTCGATCGTTGGACGAATTCTGATGGTTCGCGAGCGGAGGAACGTCGACAGCTTCGTCGCGCGATAAAATGTAAATCAACTAATGGACGACGGGCTGGAGCAGATGAACCGATCGGGCCGATCGTAAATCACGGTCCTACGATTCACTTAGAGCTTTTTCTTCAATACCGTGTGGCCAGCCGTTGGTTGGACAGCCAGCGACGTAATTCCTCCGATCGGTTCGAAGATTAACCCTTAAACGGACTTATTCCTTCTGACGGACACGCGTGAATCCTTTTTTCTCGCCTCTACACGCCTCGCGATCCATTCCTTTTCTGCCGTCTACGTATGTGATCTTTTTATTCGCGGTTTTTCGCTAGTTTCGCTTAAACAATTCACGAATATCTGAAAGGATATCGTTGGTAAGTTTGCTTTTAGTTGATCTAAAAGTTGGCCAAGCAACGTCACGAAGAAGCGAGCGTATCTGGCCGTTTCTAAAATCGTTTCCACGGAATCCTTCGAGCCGCCAGGTGGTTCTTAATTGAAGCTAGCCGGCGCTGGCAATCGTAAAATCGTTGGAGTAGAACAGGATACCGTTTTTAGGATCGCAATCACGCCGGATCGTTGCATCGTCGTGGCGTGATCCTCGTTACGAGAAAACCTGGCTGTGGGAAAACAGGAAGCAACAGATCCTTATGGCTTCCCCGAACTTCTTGTTCACGAACCGGTTCACAGTTCACGATTAACCGTCAACAGCTTTCGCCTTCTTATGTTCACAAGGATGTTAACGTTCAGTTTTGGTATTCAGAAAAGGCCCCGAATAATTAAACGCTTCTTTCTTTTTGTTCGCACGATGTCGTTCGAATTTTATCGCATAAAATAAAATGAACCGACCGGTTCGTTCCATCGACGATTTAAGGAGCTCTTTCACGCACTTCCGCCACCTCTAATCAAGCGGCGGTTGTTGATTGTGAGCCGTGTTATTACGCGAAATAGCCAGCCTGCAGAACGATCCGGCGATAAAAACGCAGTCGAGATTGCGAGTGGTGCATTAGCGTGCACGCTGCGCACACATGCTAAACGATTGTACGCACGTGCACCGCTTAGATGCAAGGCCGGGTGCATCGGTGCAACGAGCAGCAGCGAGCAGGCTTATCGATTACGCTGCTGGCACCTTCGGCCAACCTTTCTTACGCCTCTTTCTTCGCTGATTACGATCCACCGTGGATCTTATCGGACACGCTTCGCAACGACAAGCGGTTCCCGATGAAATGCTCCGAGTACTACATGCTCGATCGTGATTTGCTCGAGCACGGGAAATCGAGAACGACTATGATTATTGAACAGAGAACTCGAAAGTGGGACGGAGAGATTAGGTGGATGATAATGTTTCCATTGGATTTATGGACTCTCGGTGTCGATGAGATATTGGAAAGATTTTCAGATTCTATTTCAAAGTTGAGATTAAAATTCTTGAGTTGCAATGAATTATTATACATGGTAGAATGAATAGATTTAACATTGTAGGATCGGAACTATGAAATAAAAAGGATACTGAAATATGTAAACCCCCTCGTTGCGAATTACGTATTCAAGTAAACGTGGAGTCGCAATTTTTCTTCAAAGTAGCAAGATAACAGGCAATAAATTATGTATAAAGTATTAACGATCAATTTGCAACCTATCGCACAAAGAAACATCTTCTCTACCTAATAATTCAGTAACCACCTTGTTCCTTTTACCCTTTTTTTTTTCTGAACGCCCCTTTCCACATAACGATTCCCCTTGCAAGTCTTCTTCCGCAGAGTGGTTTGGCTTTCTTCGAGTTTCCTCGGATTACGTGACCGTACCCCATTACCCTGTTCTCGGCTTCCCGCCGCGTCGCGTCGTTCAACCACGCGATCCCTCTGTCACCTAATAACGCTCCTCCTAATCGGCTGATAAGAGGACACGCGAGTGTCGTTGCATAAATAAAGCCAAGATCTGCGAAGCAGTTCAAACACGCAGACACCTTGTCTTCTAGCTAAACTTACGCGCAGAACAACCGATAAACGGCTCGTAATTAACCCTCGAGACGGAGTCTCGTACATAACGATACGTTCTCAAAAGTTTTCTTTCAAATATCATTGCCAAACGAACGAAGGGAGCAAATTTTGCAAATATAAATGATAATTTTTTGAAAATTTTTGACATAGGAAATATAAATATTTTTTAAGTGATAGCCTCGACGAGAGCCCTCTCTTCCTGCTCGGTTCGTTGAAAAGCTGATATGTAAATTGTACTCGTAAATCAGTCGCGACGATAAACACGTTCTACGCGGCCAGCTTTTTTATGGGGCTTTTATGAAAATTGGACAATTGAGAGATAATCAGTGCACGCTCGCCCAGCTGAGTATCGTTCAAGGTACATAATAAGCATTTAAATGACAGTAGATACAAGATAAAGAATAGTTGGATAAATTCTACCATCCTATTTCTACGTTAAATTTCTTTCAACCACCATGATTCTACTCCATCATGACTGACAAATAGCAATGAAAAAAGGGCTACCGGATTTCCGGCAACACCGTATCACAAAGTGAATTTTCTCTCTTTCATTTTTCCCCCCGGTTGAAAGCGTACTCGTCTGGCGTGAATATAAAAAAAAGAAGGTAAAGAATCGATGTCTGCTTTCCAAATTCGAAAGAGAGTAATGTCGGATGGGTGACTCGGCAAGAACGAGAGCACGAGCTGCTCTCTCTACCTGAAGCTTCTAAACGAGCCAAGAGGGGAAGGTGATGCATCGTGGGGCGTGACTGGCCGGCCAAAGAGGATTTCGTGGCCAGGATTGTGTTTTGACGTGTTTTGACAAACGGGCGCCATTATACCGGCACCGAGCCCAAAGGCGCTTTGAGTGCTACCCGACCAACCCGAGCGACCTAGGTGGCCGTGTTCCAGCAAACCATCCTGCACTCTCAACCATCCTACGAAACAATTACACCTCCGGAAGCCTCTACTTTGTACAATACCGAACAATCATTTTTCCCAACTGTTACCGGCTATAGATCCTTTGGATGCTGCTCTTTCTTTCGTTTCTGTCCTTCCAAATGAATAAAACTTCCCGAGAATGCAAATCGAGAGATCAAGAGCTCGGATTATTTGATTTCCGAGGGAATTAGGCACTCGAATTTACAAATTACGTACGGGGTTACGCAGGATAAAGAATGCGAATAAAGAGTCCCGAGGGATGTAAATCGAGCGATTAAGTTAAGCCGCAAATTAAAGCGTTACCGTTGGCGTTACAGTTTCAGATGGCACCGTGCTAGTCGCTAATTAATATTAATGCAGCACGGTCGCCAAGAGAATTCAATTCCGCAGGCGCGATGAGATAAATCAGCGGCTTATCGCCATCTCGGTATTTCCAATTAATTACACAAAAGATTGCGATCTTCCAATCGCGAGCAGTGAAATAAAGTCTGAGAGCAGGCGAGACGCGTTGGTAATAAAATTATACGCGAAGAAATTAAGCAGAAAAGTGAATCGACGTCAGTCGACTTATCGTATCGTTAACAGCCTTTCGATCCTGCTTCGGTTATATGACATGGAATTTGCATATTTTAATTGCCACTTTGATGAAATTCTTTTCTTCGAAATGAATCGGCCACGATGACAGTGTTATAAAAAGAATTTAATGATTTTTTGTTCGGAGATGCGATAATTTAACGTTTCCTGTTGGAAAATCCTCTTGTCATGGGAAAATTCCTTTCGCACAGTATTTTCAAGCATGGAACCTCCATAGAGTTCCAGGTGAAAACGCTCTTTCGAAACGCCCCCTCCGTCGAAACGCTCCACCCTCTGATTCCACGAGAACTGAACAACAGATGATCTTACGAATCTGTAAACTACCGACAAACATCGCGTTTGGCAGGCGGTTCGGGCGGGGAACCCCATGAAAATTATACGGGGTGAACCGCTACGATGGCCATCTCTTAATATCCACCGCACAACACCGCCGAAGGGATTAGCTTTCTTCCTTTTTTATCTATTTGGTAATTTTAGGGTCGCCTAGCGGGTTCTTAGCCTCGTCCTCCGATTACCATGCAATAAACGATCTTTCCCTAATGGATTTTCGTTAGAATCTTATATGAAATAAATTGACATTCAATCGAGAGAGTGAAATAAATAATTATTTAGAAAAATATGTCCCTATTTATATATAGAGAGACTAAACGAAGGTGTGGTAGGAATAAAAATAAATTGAAGGGTATTTTTCCTGTTACCTCCCTGTATGATAGAGAAAAGGGAGAAGGGACACAGCTGACTATTTCTCACTGCTTCCTTTGTGCCCTGCATTTCCTTCACTCTTGTCGATGCTGCCCTCTACTCGGAGGCGCCTGCATGAAGAACCTCGAGAGTTCTTCCAGAATCTAACAATCGTCTTCGATTTACCAAATGAAATGTTTATGTAATAATTTAATAAAATTTCAAGCTTCAAATTGACATATCGCGAGCGTTATTTTATAATACTTTTCAGTCATCAAATCGCGTTAGAATGTATCCTAAAATTGATGAAGGTGTTGCGCAGCTTCGAACTTGATATTCCGACAGAAGCGTCTAGATAACGAAGCTGGTACTCTTTAGAAATCCTCTGCTCTCAGGCTAATTACGAGCACAGAGAAACGTAGCCGAATATTTACGATTGGCGAGCGGTTGGCAGTAAACATTCGAACGAACGAAAGCAGCTCCTTAATTTCCCTTAACGACCGGCCCAGCTCGACCATTACAACGGTCAGTACCGCGTAATTACGAAGTCACGGAAACGTAAAGGCTCGCTATCAAACGCCTCGCGGTTTAATCACCTCCATATTGAGGCTCGATCCTGTATGCAGGAAAAGAAAAGTAAAAGAACGATCGAGCTACCGGTCTTTCGAAGAGGTCCGTGCGCTGGCCTCGTCGCCTCGTCGACCACCGGGTCCACGCTGTGTCGACTTTCCTAATCACGCTTGCAAAGCCTCCTGTGCTCGATGCTAATCCCTCTTGAAACACAAACAGACACTCGCGCTGCTTACCAGGGCGTAACCGAACGATCCTTTCGATCATTAGAAGCGTATACTCTTACACGCGAGAGATAATGAATACATAGGTTCCAATAGGATCTTCGACGACTAGGAAGCACCTACTGAAATCGAAGTTCATCTTTCTTTTTTATTTAGCTCCAAGAAATTGTCAATTTTTGTAGAAACCTGCAATGCGAATGAATAAAAAATGAAATGGAAAGGAAACGTTGAAAATAACCTCGGTGTTATGGTAATAACAAGATCTATTCGCTGGAGAAAAAGCGATATTCTAATGGTGGGCAAGAACCGGGAAAGAAGAATTCTGTTTCGAAGGACGTCGTCGAAGCATCCAGGATATCGTCGACGGTCGGTGTCGGCGGATCAAGGAAAGGATGTCAGGGTATCGCCAGATAAGAATCGATAGGACCTAGCTGAACGAGGAAAGTAGAAGGCAAACGACACAACCGTGTACCACCGATAACTGTCAAACGGTTATGGCTGACTTGAAACAAAGCCCGCATCGACACCGAAAAGATTTCCATTCGAACAAAACTGTCGTCGACGACTCGTTTAATTCTTAATCGTCTAGAAAATTGGATAGATCGAAAAGTTAAGGTTTATTCACGATATTTACACGCTGGTATAGCGGTCAGATCAATGGACGGATCTTTGGATCCAGGTATACAATGAGCCCTATACCTCTCTTTTTTCCCTTTCTAGTCGAATAGATCTTTTGAAAGGTCCGCACTTAATAGACCCCAGGGACTCGGCGACTTGTTTGGACGTTTGTGGTATAAACAGAGCGACACCTGGTGATCTATGCACTCGCCTTACCGGGATGAAACGAGCCGAAACGCGAAAGTCGACGAGCTTTCGGCATTCAGGGTGGCCCTGACTCCACAATAACCGTAGAATGTCGCGCGACAACCAAGGACGTGGAAAAGTAGCCACTTTTCAGCTTCCCTGGAATCGATGGGTGCAGTTAATCTCCTCTTACATGCGACACACCGGATTACATCCTACCAGGGGAACCCATGTTGCGATTGTATGCTCAGATCTCTTCTACAAAATTGATTTTTGAATTTTTATAAATTCGATAAATTTGTAAAAGCGATAAATGTTGTAAGTTTGAATAACGTTCAAGTAAGAAACGGTAAATGGGAAAATAAAGGAACGAAATTTTACTTGTATCACTCGGATCGTTTACAATTCCAACCGCTCAATTCTTCGATTTCTCAAGGGAACGGTCTTGAGATCGTGTCCCAAGCCCGTTTGTAAAGTAAGCTATTAAATTCGTTCAAATAAGCCGCCGCGGATGAATGTGATCGCCAATTAGGCAAGCGTGGCCGGCGTTCATGTAGACGAGATTATTCGATCCACGGTGAAATCGGTAAGAACGAGCGTATGTAAGGAGGACGCGCAGCTCAGAAAAGGAGATGCTCGTTCGCGTTGCATTCCGTTCTTCCTTTTTCGGTTTCGGTGCACCGGCCACGATTTTTCCTCGACGCGGCCCTTTTTTCATTCGCTAAGCTGCCGGACAATTCGGACCGCTTTATATATACATCCGCACACTTGCGTGGACTGCATAATATTAAGAACGTAACACGTTTTATGGCACACGACCACCCAGCATGCGTTTCTCGAATCCCTTTCTGTCAGGGGTATAACACGTCCGGTTTGATTACTAGTAACGAATCACTTCTATTGATGATTCTATATGATCGTCAAGCATGTCATAAATTATCCATGGAAGCTAATTAAGCTTCCAAATAAATACCACCGGCGCGGTGCAGAATAAAGAGTTTGCTTTGGGAAGAAAAGAAATTGGAGTAACTTTTTAACCTCTCAAGCAAAAGGTATCTCCCCTCCTTATACAGACGGTCCAGCACATTCCTCGCCTTAACATTTTTACTGCCATCGTATAAAGAAAAATGGCTCTGTTGGAGTGAAGATACAAGGTAACAGTGATAGGAGGAATATGAAAGAGGCAACTTAACGAACAGTAAATTTCTCTGAAACGACACGGTTATACCAGTTACTCTACAAAGTGACTGTTCCGTCTTGCCGAGAGATACCTTTCGAATACATTCACGTGTAACAGAAACGTTCGCGTAGAATTACACTTTTATCTATTCACTTTAACGCGGCGTTCTTCGTCGCGACCACCCAACGCGTTCGCCACGGTGTGTCGGGAGTAAGGTACACCTTGAGGTTCGACGATTCTCAAGGTTTTCACGTGTCACGAATCGCGTTGACAATCTTCGAGCGATCGATATACGAGCGGCGAGGAGAAGGAACGATCGAGAAAGACGGGGAGAGACAGTCGGTGGTGAGACTGTCGGATGTAACCGTAGGAGGTCCTCCATTTCGATTCACAGCGGTCCTCAGGATCTTGTCCTGGGAAAGCCATAAATGGTGATCAAGTCGTGCTGATCCAGAGGCATCGGCCATGCCACGTACCATGTATCTTGCACGAAAAGAGGAAGAAAAAATTCGCCGCCTTTATTTGTCCCGCGGAAGGAGCATTTTTAAATTGCGAAGGAATCTTCTTGCGATCGATTTGAAATTAAAATAAAAAACGACTGCTTTAGCAAAAGAAAGTCTTTCCCTCTTTCACTAGAATATCTTCCAGTAAAAACAAAGAGAAAAGAAGTAAGGAAATACATGACGGTGGGTGGATGTAAGAGGACAGCGACAAAGGGGCAACAATTACTTTATTTTGACTTTGCGGCTGGCTTTTGGATCTTTCAGTCGTCCCGCACCCTTTTGTCCCTCGGTGAACCATGTCGGACGTGAAAAAAGGGGGATCCTGCGGCGCGTTTACCTGTTTCCTACCTGTCAACCGCGCGCCGGAAGACCACGATCTCCCGTATCGCGACAAATGGTCTTAGACGCCTGCCTCTTTACAGTCGTGCCGAATTCTATGCTCGGATTCTACCTAGCCAGCTAGAGCTCCAGTCATCTAGAGTTACGTTCGAAAACCCCTTGGAATCTCCGCTTCCTCCGCTTCGGATCGCGCAACCTTTGCGAACAATCCGTTTCGAGATTTACGATGCAACGGGGTTGTTGCATTTTCCAGAGCAATATCGCGATGGTTATTAATACGATGAGGATGAAAGGATAAAAATGGAATTTTTCTTTTTATCTGTATGAAAGGTACGTGTTTGTAACTTGACTCGATTCTTTGAGTGGCAGGTCGCGTTTGAATGAAACCGGTCGAAATTTCCGCGTCGAATTTGTGTCAGCGTTTAACGTGAAACTGGCGAGCCAAAGAGTCGTTTCAAATGGAAATTCGTGAAGCTGATACCGAGTCGATTTTCACGGCTTTCACGCGACCGAAATCCCGTAGATGGAATGGAAAAACGAGGCGTACCGACGACGACGCTGAAAAATCGACCTGGTACCCGTCTCGACTGCCTGATTTGCAATTGAATGATCCAATTTCGGGACAATCGATTCGATGAAGATTTACGACTGAAAACTAGCCACGAAGTGGTTGATTTCTATCCGAATTTCTTGCAACACTACCGTATAATCAAAGCGCGACGATTCGTAAAAATCTGTAAAAAGCGTTCGAATTATGGAAGAATGGTTCTGCTTTGCACTTGAATGACCCAATTCCGAGGTCTGATATTACGGCGTGTTCGCAAGAAAGCAATCCGAAACCTGCTATTGTGGCGAACAATATTCTCATCTCCTTTGCAAATGAATGGATAAAGGAACGCTGTGACTTGGGAACATGGATTTTCCGCGGCGACAATCTCGTTGACTTTTTGTAAGACGCTCGTGACTCTGGGACCCTTAAGCTCCCGTTCACAATACAATTATACGGGTCTACGAGACGTTTCGTAAGAGCTAGGGCTCGTTATGCTAAACGAGCCGTTTAAAAGTCGTTTCTCCTTGCGATTCGATCGATTCATCCTGGCGTAAGAAAACACGCTGGGTTTTTGTGTTTCGGAAATCACACGTGAAAGGGTGCCTTTCTGTAAAACATCTCGCTTCAGCGATAATTTCAAAACGTTACCTATCAGTTTTTCATTAGATTTTAATAAAAGACTTTAATAGTATTATGAGTGATTATAAGATCCAACCTGTTAATATTTAATTTGCAAATAAAATAAAAAACAGATGACGCTGTCGTCCATCGACGATGGAATCTCCGACACCAGAATCATGAAAATTTTTGCAAATATCAATCAAAATGTTACAGTACGAACAAAACCATAGGTACTTCGTTGGAAACCATGAAAATCCGCTCCATCCAAGGAATTAGTTGGTAGAGTTTGCTGGACAGGAAGAAGGAAAACATCAACGTGAATGGCACGTAACCTCATTAACACTACACGATTTCCCTTTTCTTCGAAAGAGTTAACACGATCATCAGTATTTGCGACTGTTCCCTGTCAGGAATCGCAACGACTACGCTGCCCCTGTGGTTTCTCCCCGATATCCAACAGCACCGGTAATCAACCGCAGGACAATCGTTATCAATCGTCGATCAGAAAGCCGGTCGAGTTCTCTGATCTGAGTAAATGCAAGTACGCTAAATCCCAGGTGGAGAATGATATTTGTACAACTCAGAGGCTGCTCAACAAGATCCAGCATCTGAAGAAAAGTATTCAAGATCTAGAGTCTGCTCAACAAAACATCAAAGTTTATGTAAAGCATTCGATATTAATTAAAACCAAATTTAAAGGAATCGTAAAGGGCTACACTGTTAATTGTATCTAATTTTCAAATACAAATTCAACAGAGAAATTCTGGACATAAAGATGTCCCCAGTCAAACCGAAGATCCAGCCCCACCAGAGTTGAACAACGCTCGACAGATAGTGAACAATTGTATAGCAGAAATGTCGAAGTTAAAAACATTTTTGGAAGATGAAAATTGTTGGTGGAAGATATTCAGGAAACGGGAGTTCAACTGCTGTGAACAGAAACTGCCTCATCTTCATGGTTTTCTGGATGGGACAATGGTCACCTTGAAAATGCTCGAAGAAACACTCGACGTATGAATAAATAATTAATCAAGAAAATATAGAATATTAAAGATATACGTATCGATTTCAGCCGAATAAAGAATTTGTAACGTCAACCCCAATAAGATCAAGATCCTTGGAAAATCACGGCCCTGAAATGCAATTTGACGAGGGAAAAAAATACAAAGAACAGGACACAGATACTGCGAGAAACTTAAGTAAAATGAGTCCTCGCACAAGTTTTCAAGTTGATCAAAAGTGAGTGAATTCGATCAACAGGATTAAAATTATATAATTTTCTACGAGTTTATTTTCCTTCAGGACCATCGATTCTTGTCTAAACAACTGTCCTGTATCTTGCAGGCAACAAACTCCAAATTCTCCTCGATCAACTTATTCTCGAAATCATTCTCAAATTTATCCTGGAACCTCTAAAGAACCATCAAGGAATGAAACGCTGCAACGAGAAGAGCGCAGAATCAACCCCATCAGTAAATACTAATAGAAACTTGAATAATTAAAAATGTTATGATTGAAAATTTTGTTTCAGATCAATTACCAAAACAGATGTGGCAAACGAAAAGCGCGATAGGTTTTGGACAGAGACCAAGGCCGAGTTACACGTTCAGTAGTGAAAACACAGCGAGAAGAAAGATTATTGCTGCTGATATCAGCACCTCCACGGATCTGATTACGGTATTATCATAAATGAATTATTGAACGGCATTCAGGCAGGCTTTTAGCAAGCTAGCGTCTATAAATCATCTATTCTATATCATAATTATAGTGTTTATAAAATTTCGTATAATTAGATCATATTGAATTTCAATTAACAAGCTTGAAACGTGTGATCTATATTCAGGAGATACCGTACAAAAACATCGCCGTTTCGGCGCAGAGCTTTAAATCGTTGGCGGATGGAAGTTTCTTGGATCAGAATCAGAATAAAATGTCCCAGGGAGGATCGAGATCCAAGAGCAGGAGCAGAAACAGCGGGAAGGAATAAAAGTAAAAAGTCGAGAAACAAAAGGGAAACGCGTGTTTCAATGGCGCCATCCTTTTAATCGGAAGTGACACGTTCGTTTTGTCTTGACAGGAGAAATTTTAGTCGATCATTAATTTTATATTCCTTTCCTTGCAACATGCTATCGTTTCTATTCGAGAGAATAATTGGATAATTTACGTTGGACACTTTCGAAAGGCTTTCGAGCTTTGAAGAAGATATGGAGAAGAATAAGAACGTGTAGAAGGGGACAGGTTAGATTAAGATTGCTTGAGAACTCTGGATGCTTGGATTTTATAGATAAATTTAGGTTTCTATATTTCAAGGAATTTTTTATGGACCGAACCATCATCGTGGCAAGGTGTCCAGCGACTTCAATCGACGAGAATTTAAAAATGGGCACCAAAACGATACTGATATGTCGACAGCACGCGATACTTCGATCGCCGCTTTCAAGTTCTACTTCGCTTCAAAGCACAAGTTCGACTGGCACCAGCATTTATGTACTGAAGAAACTGTAGAAGACATTAGTATTAGGGGATGAGCGGAGAGGCAAGGTACAACGAAGGAAGAAATGGCGACATGGGAGTATCAAAGAGATGGCAGTCGTCGCAAACGGAAGCTGCAAAATTCGATCAACATAACCGTCAATCGATGTCCCCTGATGAACCAACTTCTATTTATGAATCTAAGGATGCGTCGAAAGTCTGTACAAAATCATGCGTGAAGAATTTGAAGGAAAAAAAGATGAAATCTACTAGAAGTGGTTGCTCGAAGCACTGCACTGGGTATAAAAAGGATGTAAACAACCAAAGGTTGTTTGATAAATTCGTTTTTTGATTGATAAATCAATTTAATTAATCATTCATTATGTTAATTAATGTTTTAGTTGCAAGAAGACGATGTGTTCGCCAAAGAAGAATGATAAATTAGGATACAGGATAAAAAGAAGCAAGAAGAAGCTTCAACAAATTTCTAATCAAGTGAAGGTAAGACGAGATAACGATTCTTGATTAATTGATTTGATATTTAATACCTTTACAGAAAAGGACCAAGCTGTCTGTAAAGAAGATCAAAAAGATGTACGAGAACTTCAGCGCGAAAAGAGCGGCAGGATTCAAGTGCGACACCCGAAAATGCAGGAGCACAGTATTGGACTGCGGCGCGAGTGAATGTGCAAAACCCAACATGTTGTTCAGCACGTTTTACAAGCTGAGAGACAAGATCACAAGGGACAAGGAGGATACATCTTACACGATCTGCCATTCGAAATCGTCTCGTGTTGGTACAAAGAACAACGATCTCATGGTGGTGAAAGAAAAATCGACAGAGACCAGCGTGGATGAAGAAACGAGCATGTAAAGAAGTACCTAACATTAGCTGACGAAGTACCACGTTTTCAATACTCATAATTTACAATTCAATTTTGTCCAATTTCATTTCAATTCAATCTGTAATCTCTTGTGATAATAAAATGGAAGGTGATCAAACAAGAGTTTATAAATCTGACCACCCTGTGAAAGAAGGGGTTGATTCTGATAGCTAATAATTGCAAAATTGATAATTAAAGCCGGGCGTGAAAAATTGGAATTGTAAAATTTCAATAAAAAGGGTTGTGGAAGTTGAGAGGGCAGAGGGTCGATGGCACCCTTGAAAGTCGGTTAGATTCAGTAGTTCTGATAGCTAATAATTGGAAAATTGATAATTAAAGCTTGAGGGTGTGAAAAATTGGAATTGTAAAATTTCAATAAAAAGGGTTATGGAAGTTGAGAGGGGAGAGGGTCGATGGTACCCTTGAAAGTCGGTTAGATTGCGGAGTAGTTCTGATAGCTAATAATTGGAGAATTGATAATTAAAGCT
The DNA here is from genome assembly GCF_907164935.1 of Osmia bicornis bicornis. Lineage (NCBI taxonomy): Eukaryota > Metazoa > Arthropoda > Insecta > Hymenoptera > Megachilidae > Osmia > Osmia bicornis. The sequence continues at coordinate 2,942,706 of NC_060228.1, read as the reverse complement.
TAAGGGTGTGAAAAATTGGAATTACAAAATTTTAATAGAAAGGGTTATGGAAGTTGGGAGGGCAGAGGGTCGATGGCACCCTTGAAAGTCGACCAGATCGACGCGTAAAGATAATGTTGTACCTTAGGCGTCGATCGAGAGCCGATGATTCGATAATTCTGCGGTTATTCGCGGGATAAATAAAGGGAATAACCCCGATGGAGATCGTTTGGTGGTGGACGGGCTCCTTTAGTTACGTGGGCGCTAAGCAGCGATATATCACCGGTCGGTATTCACCAGGCAAATCGACTTTTATTGCTTTATAGCCGCTTGTAAGCTGGCCGTGACGAGCAACTCCGTTCCGCGGCGCGCGTGTAATCTGGATGTAAGGAGCTCGTTATTACGGTTGACCCATTCACGATCCAACTTCCTTTTAACGATGGAACCAGCTCGTAATGGCCGATCCCAGTCACCCAGCCGGATTAGCTGTCCCGCTAACGACCTTATCGTTCCTTTTTTCTTTTACCTCCTCGCCGCCATTACTCACCTCCTCTCAACTTTTTTCCAAGAACTTTGGACAAATGGAACCCGGAGGAATATTCTCTTGAATCGATTATTTATGCTAAAATGGAAGTTGGTAATAGAGAGGTCAGAATGTCCAGGAAGTTTAAAACATTCAAGATTGCTTCACGGTATTAAATACGTTTCGATATCGCTTTTAAAGATAATGCAAATTGCTTTTGATTAACGCCAATAACTAATTTGCATTGGTAAGTGAATGATTATGGAACTGTTCATTTTCTGATGTCTCCTTATTAAGACTTTCTTGTACCTTGTATACTTAACAGTTCATTTGCATCCACAAGTGTTCTAAAACATTAGTTAAATTCGACTATTTAACATTCGCGATAAGATTAACCAGTGAAAACCTCGGTAGCCTCTCTCCGCGTATGTTCGATGCTTATTAAAATGAATAAAAGACATCGATGAAATGTCAGCAGCTGACTGGGCCGGTAAAAAAAGGGAAACGAAAAAGAGGTACGCATCTACAACAAGATCCTCTCGCCGGTTCGTCCCGTCGTCTCGCGTGTTTCTTTCGCCGAGGCAAGTCTGTCAAGCGTAACCGCTCAATCCTCGTGATTAACCTTCGACAGGTCCCCGTCGAGGACAATTTTCCACGATTGCAAGTTCATTTACGAGCACCCTCCGCCGATACACGAACCGTGCGCGCACATGCCGCACGAATTGCGTGTTTTCTTTATTGGCCGATTGAATAATACATGGAGCCGAATAGTATTAGAACGACATGGCACGCGATGTCCATGACGCCTGTCATGTCGCGCGGGTCACACGTCACGATTTTGACGAGTTCTTTAGGGAAGGCTGATTTATCGAACCGGGATCAAGCGTGTTAAACCTCTCTCCAGCAACGATGATTAACTCTCGGACGGCAAACGCGATTGAGCGAAAGAATTTCTAAAGTTCGAGAGATCAAATACCTCTGGACGGAACTTTCGTATCTGCAAGTAAGTCTAGACGCGATTTAAATCTATCAAATTTTGTTAGCTGCTCGGAACGATTCTTGTACTCGGGGCGAATCTACAACGAGGAGGACAAGAGAGGCGGTTTCTTGACACGGGGCAAGCCGGTCGCGGCATAAATCACAATGAAACGCATGGCTCATTATACTTGCAGGCACTCGTGTAATTGCGACGGGCGTGTCCACGCCTGTTTGCCCGTGCAGATCCAACGGAGTGGCGTTTCGGTACAACACACGTCCGTGTGTCTCCTCTCTTTTTCTCTCCAGCTGGTACCACGACCACGTCGAATCCGGTGGTTTTCGCGGGCCGGAAATGCGCGGCCGGATATGGGCGTGACGCGTGGCGCGGGGTTAAAAACGACCCGCGACCCCGAATTATACCTTTTCGTTTATGGCAATTGTACTCACCGTAACGACCGAGCTGTCTCTCCAACCTCCCTCTTGCACGGTCCTGATTTTGTGACGAAGATATTGGACATCGATGATGCTGATTATTCACCGACACTCTGAAAAAAATTAATTAATTTTTATTAGTATTATCATTGTATTTTAAAATTATCGTCCACGAATAAAAATCAGTTTTTCACCCAAGTTTTACGAATGCTTATTAACACCCCATTGGTCATCCGAACGCTAAGGGTGTAAGAGGTTACAGCATTGTTACCGGACATCGACAAATTACGGTCGTGGTGTTTTCATCCGCGCGGTTTACAACCCTCTGCCACTGAAAGCGTGGCGCGATAAGTCGCGAAACAATGGAAGGTGAAACGTATCGAATGAAAGAAACCCGCTGAGAAAGGGGAACGACCACCCGCCGCCTTTTAACACCGAAGTTCCGCAATTTTCACGCTTTTCCCTTGTTGTTTCGCCTCCCCTTTCGTCTGTACGTCTTATGCAAATGAAGCGTCGCGACGTTCCGGTTAATGGGAGCTGAACCGAGTCTCTGACCATCGAATTGGTCATGGATCGTTACTCATCGTTGACCACCAACGACTCGACTTTCAGGAGCGGTGTGTTTAACGTTGCGTAAGCTTCTTATCGATACCTGTTCGATAATTTCTTACGAAATATGTTTTTCGGTTCACTTTTCTCATCGCACGGTAGAATGTCGAAATCGTGTCTGGTGCATTAAAAAAAGAAAAAAGTACACTTTCTAATTGAATTCCTTCCTTATGGGAAACGCGTGGAAATCCTGTTCGATTTCCTATTTTCCGTAAGGCGATTGATTAAATCCGCATAACTCGAGCGTCGATTGCGCATCAGGAAATTTCAATCGACGTAAAAACGAGTGAGAAACGTCGCGCATTTGAAATTTTAATTAACTTTAATTATCGTGGCAAGTCTTACGTTTCCGTTAACGAGACGTACGGTGTACAGTAATCGACACAATCGTTCGGACACCCAGCGTGTCCAACTAACATCCCATAAACCTGTGTTTTAAGCGTCTGGAAACGCCATCAAAGTCGCGGCTACGTTCGACCAAGTCGAATCGCAACAAATTCATCGAAATTCCTTGGCAAACGAGTAACGGGACACGGCGAACATGAGAATGAAAGGGAATGACCAGCGAAAAAGGTCTTACCGAGTGATTTAATCGCGCAACCTAGAAACGTAAACACTGCAATCACTATAAATTTTCTGTGAAAGACAGAACACGGTTTCCTGTTGTATAATCACCCAGAAAAGGAACCTTCGACTGTTCGATAAATAATTAAATAATTGACGGCCAAAAATCACGAAGCTTCCTGAAGTACGCTATAATTTCCGAACTCGAAAAGGATTAAAATTATTTGTACACCCGTCGACGACGTACTAAAATGCTCAAAATATGTACTAGCTTCAACTTAAAGTAAGAAATAAAATTCTGCAAAAGATACGAGATGAAATGATACATTGTGGCATCCTGTTAGCGGAAATGTCTAACGTGTTGGTATAAACATCCTTAGCCTAATCGTTTGATCGGAGAGGCGGAAACGTCTGGCAGGAATCGGTTTCCCGGGACATTCCACGTGTGTCACGAGGCCGTAAAAAAAAAAAAAATATCGAAAATTACGAGGTTATACGATGCGCGGAGCGGGTCTAACCCACACACGTGTAACTGGCACCCACACGTGCTGGCGAGCGGCACCCACACCGAGGCGCGAGGCGAGAGCCAGTTCGCATGGTGGTTTCCACACGCATAATCACCTGTCTCGTCCATCATAAGCAGCGTACCTGGCCAGATGTAATGCGCCGCGGGCCCACGCAAAACCCGTCCGACATCGCAACGTTTCAACACACGCCCACGATCGGTCGGCTCGCTTTCAAAATGTCGTAAGTCAAATTGCCCCGGCGTGCACCGTTTCATCATCCGGATGCGGGCCAGAGCTCTCCTCTGCGAACGCGTCGTTTTTTGCACGTACTTTGCGCTGTCGATCATCGGATAATTAAAATTAAAAAGAAATACGGATCGATCTGGAGGAACGAAGTATCAAAATTCAGAGATATCTCTGGATAATAACGAGGATTAATTAAATCCTTAATTAGGAAACGCAGCGAATGATTAATATTCTAACGCCTGTACTCCAGCCTCATGCTGATTGTTCATCTGTTTGGTAACATTTTACCCTAGATCCTAGCGGTAATTATGGAAATTCGTATGACTGATGTCTGTACCTAACGATGAACAATGCAGATCTATCATGAGAAACGGGCTGCACTAAGATACGTATTAATGGTTTTCCAGCGATGAATATGTAAGGCAATTTACTTAAGGAAGCGTTAAAATCAGATTAAGAGGCTCCTAGTGGAGATACTTCATTGTTATCTCGAAGATCTTCGAAAAGCGAAGTTCCATTTGTATTCAACATTTGTACACTGATTACACTAACGATCAATCATTCCTCGGTAAATAGTATGCAATAACTAAGACAGGAAATAAACACACCGGTATCATTGCCGTGCACTTCCTTTAACCCTTTTGCTGCGGTCGCTTCGGCCGGAAACTGTAAGTACACTTCTGTTTCCAATAGTCATATGAAAATTTCCATTACATGCCAACTGTCTCGCGTTGGACGACTGAAGTAGCTAAAGGGTTAAACAAACCATTTTTCAACCTTGTTGCCAGGAAAACGATGCGCACCTTGCCATCCGGCGATATATACCAGCAGGGCAATCGGCAAAAAAGGTTTCCGTTTCTTGCCCGAACTCGTTCGACCGTCGACAATTTGAACGACTAACGAGAATACGGCAAAAAATTAATATTTCGAGACCGCGAGAGCAAAGGTAGGCCATTTGTTTAACGGCCAATCGGATGAGAGCTCGGGATCGGGATGGGCGTTCTGAAAAATTCGGTTAGGATTCCCTTTTTCACCTGGACGAGGAATTCAGGGTACAAAAACTGTGTTGTGCGCTATGGCGGTGGAGGAGAGGCGCGTAGATAAGGGAGGAGAGGAGAGGAAGAGAGATAAAAGGGTTCGCGTGTAGATGACCGGCATGCTTTCAGGGAGTCCAGTTTGCGATGAAATTAGCCGTGTCCGTTCGGTCCAAGACAAAAAGTAATGGCTTTCACGCTAGGCACTCGGGATTAATTAACGAAACGACCGAAAATGGCCGCGGTACCAGCTCCATACCTTCGGACCTCTGCATAAGAACGATTTCTCTTCGGCTCTTTCGTCGTTTCTGGACACGTGTAACGAGCCACGGGACTACAAATGACCGCCAATCGTCACCTGTCATTCAAATTTCTTAAATTACTCCAAACAGGCGCGTTGGGACTAATTAAACACCTCCGATATCATCTCTGATCGGTGCAGCGCATCAATTACTCCCTCCTCGTTCCGAGGTGTTCGAACCAGATGAGATAAACCTGTTTCAATTTTTTTTAAATAATAAAATAATATATTATTTAGAGTGATTCGTTTCTACATCCTTCTTTTACCTTCGCGCAATCCAGAGATTCAAATTTCGACAGAACAATCGTCCGGATACCGGACGTTTCGTTTTTCGAACGAAGACGTAGACGGTTCCCGCGACAGCTTGACAGACGGACATTAACGATCCACGATGGATCCGCGTGATTTCCATCGCGAGATCGCACATGTTTGTCCACGGCAAGGTTCTTTGCTCGAACGCAGGTGCAGCAGCGAAATCGTGATTCGAATCGATCTTCGGTCGTCGTCATTGTCAGCGCCAGGATTCATCGCGAACAGCGAGAAACGAAGATAAATTTGCTGTCGGTAAGGCAAATTTAACGAGGCGAATTTCCTCGTTCGCGATGAAAAATTAATTAAAACGAAACCACTCGATTATTTGCAAAACAAAGATCAAAATAAACCGAAAATAAACTAGTCCCTTTTTACCTTCCCTCGAGAGAGCAAACATTAGCAGGCAGGGGCTATGGGGTGCCGTGGGCAATAAGGCGCGGAAAGCGCGCGTGAAACGATTATTCGACTCGTGCGGGCTGCCGCAAAATTGAGAGTTAACGAACCTCGACGAACCCGGCTGACACTCGGTTGGTTGCGTAATCGTGGCCAGGTTAAATCCGCACGCTTTACCGCTGACACACGTGCCAATGGACGAACGAAGCCGGGGGAATTCGCGGACAGAGTGGAGAAAAGTTGACAGGTAATTTATCCGAACGAGAGACAGCGAGAGGAGGAGACGAATATTTCCGCGGCACGTCGCTTATCTAAGTGGCTGCTTAACCGTTTAACGGTTTGTTTGTCGGACTATCCAGCACCTGGACGAGGCGTCTAGAACGCCTCGAAGCGTCGGCGTCGATTCGTTCCAACCTTCTTGCTCTCCTTCTAACGACCGGCTCTATGGTTCGTTTGATCGTTGAGAGTCATTGAAATGCGGGAATACAAACACTGCTTGTTTATTACGTCCTCGAGTTAATGAACTTTAATTGTTCGACTTGATAAATTTGCATCCTGTCGATGCTTTTTTAAAAGCTGAGAAATTTTGCGAATTCTAAAGGCAGCCTCGATTTTTCCAATCAAAATTGATATTCACACGTACAGGTAGCAAGAAACGTCCCATTCAAAAATCTGTATTCAACGATTGATTCCTCTCGGATGACGTACGATGGGAGGTTTATGGTGTTCGAGCTTTCTTGCTGGCTTTTCAACAGACACGGATAGAATCTCCAGTCACGCGCGACACAATAATTTCTCACGAACGTGCAAGCATGTGGGACACTCGGATCCGGGCATTTTCAGCACGTGGTCGGGTAACAATTATATTGTTATTGTCAGCGATTTGTATTCCATCGTGGTCCGTGATTCTTTCCGATTCACCGTTACATCCGCGACAATAGAGTCGTTCGTAATCGTCCATGAACATTTTCTTACTCCTTCTTGCCAGTCAACCGGACTGTTTATTTTTACAAATATGGGGATGAAAGTTTTACGAAGAATTTCCGAGCTCTACCGCGAAATAATTTCTTTACTATGGTCGCAACCAGGAAGTGTAAGCATTCCGTCTTGAGAAAATTGAACGATGGTATTCTCAGATACACGGGGATTGAATTTGAATTGATTAAATTGAATTTACTTAAAATCCAGGTTCCTCCAGGTGATATTGTGTTCCTCGTTCGACGTTCTCGGGGTCGTTCATCGCTGTAAAGGACAAAATTGCTATCCCCTTTTCGAATATAAATTCTGCGCCGGGCAGTGGCTGTTTCTCAGCACGAATTGCACTGCGGCAAACGCAGCGGAAGGCGTTCTTGTTTCCTATGGGGCAGGATCGATCTATAGTCCGCCATTGAGAAGAGGGAGAGAGAGAGAGAGCCAAGAGGGTTTTCTGGTATCGCCGTATGGCAAACAGCAGATGTGCTGTACACCCGTGGTCTCCCTTTGCCTCTCCCTTCTCTATCTTTTACCATGCCCTTTTGCTTCGTTCGCCAGCTTTCTCTGTTTTATGGACTCATCGCGAAGCAAAGAGGACCCTCTTCTTCGGATCGGTGTGTTTACCATAAGGCAAGCATTGTCGAACGCTCAAATGACACTCATAGATATGTCAGTTCATTTCTTTTTTCTTTTCTATACGCGCAAGCATTCCGCCGGATGTATACGAGGAATCGATTTACGAGGGATGTTCCAACAGAGCCGCCCTTTCTTATTTTCTATGGTGAATAGGCGATCTCGTGTAAACGCTCTTTGAAAACCTTCCCCTATCGATTACTCATTCTAATTTTAAAATGTGGAGGATTAGAAATGACGCGAGGCTTAATGAGTCAATGACGAAACACGTCGCCCCTGGTTAGAGGTAATTAACCCTAAAACTGTTCAACCTTGCTAAGTAATAGATCACGATGGTTATCGAATGACGTAGCAGATTCGAATCACCTCTGATTCCTCTAATCGCTCAAAGTAATAAAATTTCAGTCCCCTCGGAAAGCATACGGATAAGGATTTTCAGCTTGGCAATAAATTAAAGATAATTCACGTTTAATGGTAACCATAAGAAAGATTATTCGCCTGCATCGGTCCTTCGACTTCTTTTCTTAACGACTTTAACGATGCTCTTTTAAACGAACCTTTATCATTAACATACGTACAGTGTGACACTGGTGTATCCTTAAAAAGATACAGTTAATTAAAAAAGAAGAAGAAGAGGGGAACACGTTTGGGCGCAGGTTGAAACTCCAGCATCGAAGAGCGGGGACCATTTTGTTCCTTCCAATTTAGGAAGGAGGAAATGATACCGGGGCTCGTCCCTTCTCCGCATGCAGTCCCATGTATATTCCAGCCAGACACAAAAGAAAATAATTAGCTTTCCTGCCGATAGATAGATAAACGCACGTATTCAGACAATTTTGGTAGGCAACGATTATTAACGGTCAGCAGGGTGTCCCGGTTTGCTGTCTGTGTTCGAACGGTCGGAAATTAATTACTCGTTAAATCAATCCCGTATATGGAATCAAGTTTCTCCGCTCCTTTAGAGTATTGTTTGCATTGTCCTTTTGACGTTTACTTTATCGCCATTGACGATTCTATTTTACAATTCATTGTTACAACGATACACTTCTGTATCTCAATGAGGAAACAAAAATTCATGGTCTTCATAGGAATTACCTTACACGCATTATTCTCGAAAGATCCAACGGCATTCCCTTAATTTTCCTTCTTCGACCTTCTCTAGAATCATTACGATGCAAGGTCCAGGTCGAAACCATCCCAGCCTATCCCTGCAACCCTTTCACGAATTCAATCAAGCTGGGAGCCGCAAAAAGCAGGAAAGCTCGAACCCGGCCACGTCAGGCCTGTCCCGATGGATCGAACGATTTCAATTCGCCTGCTAATCGCTTTTGTTTCTTTTTACGAACCGTTGGTTATCGTGTCCGGTTGAAAAATCCGGCCACAAGGTGTACCCTGTCCGTGCATTCCAAAGATGTCCACCGGTAGAATCTCGAACGGGTTGGGACAGGATCGTAGGGCCCGCGAATTCCGCGCTGTTCGCAACCGGGCTCAGCTTCTTCTACGGGGTGGAATAAAAAAATGGGCGGCGCTTTGGATGTGACGGGGCCAGGATCTAGGCCCGAGAACTGGCGAGCGAGGCTGGGCCTTCTAGATCCCTTGGGCCTTTTCCCCTACCATTTCGGTCTGTTCCTTTCTCCTCTCCTCGAGTCCGGCCGAGACATGCCAGAAAGAAAGAGGAGGGACGAGGAGGACGAGAAAGAGATCGGCCAACCATCGGCAGCCTGCGCGGCGACCCACGGGAATATCAAGAGATCTAGCGATGGGCACTCTCGGCCTTTGCTACCTGCATGCTATTCGAGTAACTTGTTCAAGGTAATCCAGGTATATACTCGGCGAATTTGATTGATGTAATCTCCGAGTGATTTAGTTTCGGACGAAACGAGAGTGATGCGAAAGATGTGATTTGTAAGGTGATCTGAGCGATTGTTTAATAGGGTCATTAGTGAGGTTGAATCTTATTTTCTAAAATTATCTAATCCTGCCATTATCCATACTTATGATTCATCTAGATATCAGTCAAATTTGATCACAAACAGGGCCCCATTTTTTAAATCGTTCCGTTTCAAGGTACCATTTATCAATTGAAATGCACTTGACCGAAGAAAAAAGTTGGAACGAAATTGAATTGATAGTCTCCGGAGAGATGCAACGAACGCCTCCCGGGACTCGTCCGTCCCGTTCAATTTGCATGCACTCGCGAATACCGGCTGAAATGGCCGTATTCGGTTACACGGATCCCGGGGCCCGTTGATTACCGGTGACACTCTATTCGGGGCCCAGCTCGAAGGCTGACAACCAGCCTGACGACGACGCGAAGATAAGCGGCCTGGCGAACGGCAGGCGAAACAGAGACACCGGCAGGCCAAGGAATGAAATATCTCTCTCGCGAATGCTGCCCACCGGTAGGAGGATTCTCGTTTCGTCGCTCCTATACACGGTGTCCCGTAATAAATCAGATCTATTTCAAGAATTTATTCGATATTCAAGAACCGGAGGCATCGAAAGAATGATACCATTCAAATTACAAGTCACACAAGATAATTAAAATAGATACAATTCTCCATCTATAGTTTCAAATTTGCTTAGCAAAACAGAATGTAAAATCCATGTGTAATATAATGGAAAAAATTTTAAACAATTCCTAGAATGATAATCACAGAACTTACAAAAGTCAAATAGAAAGGGACACCCTTCGGTTTTTAAATACCGAAGGCATCAAAAGTATTCAAATTACACTTCAATTCTCCATCTATAGTTTCAAATTTGCATAGCAAAACAGGATGTAGAATCCATGTGTAATACAATGGAAGAAGATTCAAACATTTTCTAAAATGGTAATCAGAGAACTTGCAAAAGTCAAATAGAAAGGGACACCCTGTGCATGCACGCACCCTTCACGTGCACGTGTGTACGTACCTGTGTCGACCCGTACGTATTAATCACGCGATTCGTCCATAACCGTATTTCAGCGCACGCAAGAGAGAGAAAGAAGTACGTGAGCTTCGAACGACGCCACAGAATCTCTGCTCCTTCCACGGGTAATTACTCGTTGCTTCGGCCGAGGATTTTTGTTAAACAGTCCCTTGCACCGTGACTTCTCCGATTTATCCCGTGACTTTGCTTGCCGCGTTACGCTTCGGATGGCTGCGGGGGTCCTGGACCAGCTACGGATTATCTTTGCTGTCCATCGAGCCAATCCGAGAGCCAGTTTCTGTCTTTCTTTCGTGTAAGCCGGAGATCTCGATCTTAGCAATATCAATCGTGATTCTAATTAATAAATACATTGAATACTTGCTGTAACGTTAGCAATCTTCAGAACTTTCCCCCTTCGTTCTCTAATTATTTAATTAAACAAAATTCGTACATTCACTTAATATTCCTAACGCCTCGACTCGTTATTCAGGATACTTGGCACGATATCAGAATTCTCCACCCCCGATTCGTAATTATCGAATTAACTCCGTTGTAATCAAGGTGGTAAGAGTGAATCGCTTCGATTCAACTCTGGCATGGATATGAACCGTGAGCCCGGTTGCCGATCGAATTCTTCTTCCCAATATCTCAGATGCCTGGAGTATCGTCGGGTGCTATAAAAAGCCCTGCCGAGGCAAGTTGCAGAGGCGAGTTTCGATCGTCGATCGGTATCCTCGGTGGAATCGTTATCACAGCGAGGCAAAGGGCCGCTATCCGAAACGAGCGTGTCGAATCCCTCGGACTTTTTCCCGTTCTCCGGAGCGCCGTGGCGTCGGGTGCCGGTCGGATGTCACGGCTGGCGCGGCGGGGTCGATTCGTTTGGCGAACGAACGCGCGAAAGAGAAAACGATGAAAAAAATAAAAAAGAGAACAGTTGCGACCAGCCAGAGAGAGATTGGAGACGAGAGAAGAAACAGCGAGAAACGGGCCACAGACGAGGAGGGAGAGACATCATCGAGCCGGCTCGGATGGAAGGAAGAGGAAGGGTAGCTCAAGGGTAGACTGAAAACGAGCATCGTAACCGCGACGAACAAACTATAGTGAATTTCGACTTGGGTGGTCCAGGATCGGCAGCAGCAGGCCCTGTCGGTTCCCCGCCACCTCGTCCGATCGTCTCTCTTTCGGACCTTTCCTCTCTCTCTCTCGGTTGGGCCCTCTTCTCTCGCCCCACTTCGCTCGGCACCCTACTCCGGGCACCCAACAGCGCCCCCTCCTCTTTGGGTCTTGTAATCCCCACCAGGTCGGAAGCCGCGCCAGGCCGCGAGCCACTCCTGAAGCTACACTATCGACCATAAGTATTTGCCCACCTTTGCCGTTTTCATCCACGGACCTTTAAACCGGGCAATTAATTCCCAGATCCATGCTGCATGGACACAATGATGCTGCTTTGAATTTGAATGTTACTTTGCAAACTTTCTTCAACTCCAGCCCACTTTTATAACAATTCCTTTCCTTTCTTGGAAGATTTTGAAAGGAGAGGACGAAGAAACGAGAAGCGGATAGTTTCGTGACTGGGCGAATACTTCTGGACGTTAGTGTATACCCTGGTCGTTACCTCCGATTCGACCAGACTGCCTGCCGTGCTCATTTGTATTCCCGTAATTAGAGAACCACCCCCTAATACTGGTTCCTTGCACGTGTTACAGTCTCCACGTCCCATAGTCAAAGATAAGAAGAGTCTTTTTTTTTTCATTTTTCATACACGATCCTTTGTGTTACAAACAAGATACACAAATGGTTTTCTGGAAGTTAAAGGCAGATGTTTGAAAGACATCTTCAGAATTATCTAATTTATAACCACTAAAAGTTTCTCTTAGAGAAGAATAGTATAAAAGACGAAGGCTAGATCGAAGGTCATTGTACAAACAATGGATTCAATTAAACGGTATAAAAATGGAAGTCGACGAGTCACGTGTACCGAGTATCAGAAGTAAAACCGTGGCTCGTCGTGGCTGATAATTTACGATGTACCGACCGATCCCCATCCCCAGTTGTCGGATTAATAGAGGGTTAATTTAGGCGAGTAGCTCTCGACGCGCCTGTTATCTCCCACGCAGTATTTGCACAGCTCATCCCAAATCGTACATATCTCCCCCATCGGGTGAATAATTATTACCGGTACGATCGTCACGCTCGTGGCTGTGAATTTTGAATCCACCAGAATACCTTTTCGTTTCATCGTTCAAACTCTTTGATTTGCGTGTTTCTTTGGACCGTGGGAAATTCTCATCAACGATACTTTGGTTAACGAGTCACCATATTTAGAGCATGTTGTATCATTGTTATCTCAGCGACGTTAACGAGATTCGGGAACAATGGTGACCGACGAGAAGGAGGAGAAAGAAACGGTTCCAGTTAATTCGATTATTACGAAGAATGCAATTATATTAATTGACATTAGCGTACAGTTTGCATAGCTCGCGTGACTCGGCCTATCGCTAGTGGATCTGTAAACAGTTCACCTTTGACTCTAGCTCGATGCATGAAACACGAGTACAAAGAGAAAAAGAGAGATTAAACGAGGAACGACGAGAGTCTGTTCGGTTCTCCACTGTTTTGGATTCGTTTACAGGTAGATAGTCAGTTTCGTAAAACTTTAACCTTTGAATCATGAGTATAAATTCGTATCGGCTGCGATTCTCAAAACTTTCAGAGTAACCCGGGCTTTAACCTCTTTTGAATGTATCGAAAAAGATTCATCTTCAAACGTTTCTCGAGTTTCACTGACACAACGCTACAGACAAGTCGAGAAGTGAAATGAATTAAATGCCCGTCACTGGCTGTCGGCTAAAATAACAGAAACCTACAAGATGAATGGTTGAGCAATGCTTCTCTTCCAAGGTATTGAACAACTCGATACATTCCACTTAACATTCGAGGAACATTCAATCGTGAGCATTGTGACAGGTGTATAGTCTGCAGGATTATTAATAAATTTCCCCTCCTCCCTGGTAAACCATATATAGAGAAAAGATTTTAATACTTTGATAGCGTATCTGTATCAAGACACCTATAACCTTTTCAATTTAATATTTAAAACGAGCCTATTCGTAAGAGTAGCAATTTTCAAATTATAATTAATGCACGACACATTGCATACAAATAGAACAATGGAACGTAACAAGCAATTTAATTACTGTTTTAATTATCCCTCGATTAAAGACGCGTCCATAGTTCCCATCCAACCTTGATTATAATAATAATAATCCTTGATACTTGTATAAATCTCGCAACAGAGATGTTAATAAGTGGCTACGGAATTCCGTGCACCGATTAATTGCAGGTAATTGCATCGCGTCGTTGTTGCGTCGATTGAGAGACTTCGTAGGTATACCTTAAACGTGATGTTTCAATTTTTCATGATGATCGTGTAGGATAACGTTCACTGTATTGCTCTAATTACACCTGGGTAATTTAATTTACCTTGTGCATTACGGAACGTATTGTAAAGAATACGAAGCAATTAACTAATTATACAATGTACTGGTACCAGGTGTTTCGCAGGAAGTCTAGGTGAATACAAAATATTAATACCATTATCTTTGCACGTTGGAAGCAATTTTCTCATGATGGAAAATTTGAAAAATTCACGGATAAATGATAGAATTGAATTCGCGGAGGTTTCGTCGATGAAGAACGATAGAACTCGTATGGTAATTACGCGAGCTCTTCAGATCGGTCAATGTCGTTGCGGGTTATTAATAAAGATGCAAGCCACGGTTGGTATTCGTCCAATCTACGACAGGATCGGACCGATGTTTGTGCCTGGTTCGCCTCGCGATGATTACTCATTCGGACGTTAATGCACCGGCGTGCTAATTAGTCCACGCTGAGTGTACCGTCGTCGGTAGCACTGACACGGGATGGTCCATATTCCAGGTGATTGCAATGATTTTTCTCGTACACGTGAGAATGGCAACCTTTATTACCGTAGTCGTGATCATTTATCTTTCGAATAAGTCGAATTAATTAGTTTGAAAATTGATTCTAAAAACGAAGAACCCCGATGATCCTTCTTCGTTCCTAAGAAAAATTGACACCGTCGATTCAATATTCTCGGTGTTTGTACTTGACGAGCAGAACGAACCGTTTCACCTCGAAAACGTAATTAACAGGGCGGACGGTTTTTGCCGTAGCTCGCGTCCGACGCATAATTGCGGCAAATGATCTCAATCTAGAAAGGTGGCAGGTGTTGTACGTTGGCAATGGTGGATCCGTGACCGTATCCGAGTCAGCTTTTTCGAGGCTTCTGGAATTAGTGGCCGGTCCTGACGATGACTCCGTGGAATCGAAAACACGTGGGAATTACGACGAGACCGGTCCACCCCTTCTCTCCCTTTCCGTGCACCGATTGAAATATTTCTCTTTCGCGGAATCGCCACTCGTTTAATTTCATTAGATCGCGCTTTCCAGACCGCGACACTAATTTTCTGTCGCTCGAGCGGCGCGTTTACGTCGCCAACGTGACACGGAATGCGGCGGGTTCGGCGCGCGAGAAACTCCACGTTCCTCCTCGTGGAAGAAACCCCTTCGAATCGCCGCGAAACCGTATTGCGCCATCGTCAGCCGCAATTTACGAACCGCAATCTGAATTAATAGCGGTAAAAAGCGGCGGCGTCGGGACCGACGAGGCGAGGTGGTGGCGGTTTCAGTCGGATTTCGCGGCGATGTTAAACGAACCGTTCCCCCGAGCTGGCCGCTTTTCTTGCCCGCAGGTGTTGAAAGAAGAGACAAGAAGGAGGTAAACGAAAGCAAGGTAAAAACGGTCAGCTACACTCGTTAATCATTTCTCCTGTCCCTCTGTTCCCGACGTTTATCTTAATTCCGTGCTATTCCCTCCGGGGGACGTTGCTCGATATGCTAACTACAGCTAAATTACACTTGCTGCTACTTGAACTTTGTTGTACACGGGACGTCGAGGGAAGCGTACAGGTTTCTCGGTAGACGATCCGGTAAATCGTTCGAGATCACGCGAAGAAAATCAAAGAGCAGTGGCAGGATCGTTTCGTAGAGGGAAATGCGCGAACATCGCCACCTTCCATTGAATCGTGGAATTTCAATAAAACGATTAAATTCTCACACGAATTCTCTCTCGTTTCATCGAAAGGGTTATTATTCAAGAGGCGAGCACGGCTTCACGCGGCTTTCCACGCGTCTGACAAATTCCCCCGCATTTCCATCGCGGTATTTTTTGCCTGGTACCCGGTCAACGAGGCATGGGTGGTCCCGGGCATTATTCGTTCGTCTCCGCGGGACTCGTCCTTCGCCAGGGTGAGAGACACTCCGTGAAAGAACGGGGGAGACGCACAATGCTCGGCGGAAAGAGGAGAGATGAGTCTCGGGAGGAGACGAGACGAGATGAGAGAAGACGAAGATAAAGAGCGACGAAGAGGAACGGTGTGTCTTTTTCTCGGTGTCGTTGATTAGGATTTTATGCCGGCTCCGAAGCAGCCCGGTAAAGGGTGCCTGTCACGGCGAACCAGGCTCGTTTATGGGAGATTATGGGACACCGTGGCGCGCACAGGGGTAGCGGAAGATTTTATCCGTCCCTTTAAGCGAGGACAACAAATGCCGTGGCACGTTCGATCAACCGACGGTGATGCCTCTTGCCGCTCGCCGACGGCCACTCTCCATCGGCAAACGTCCTCTCCTTTTCCATCGAAATTTGCATTTTCAACGGGCGCGATACACGCCTCGGCGAGTCGTAAGCGATACCGTTTCCAACCTGGTGAGAAACGCCGTGCCGCGCCGGCCACTTTGTACCGGGACGTGTTTATTCGCCACGGAAGAAACGACGCGTGGGCGTACCTGTCGTTACCAGACGCAGCTGCTATCGAATCGTGTGAAACAGAAACAGGGAACCTTGTATCGGTAAACCGCGACAGGAATCGGCAGACTTCCGATCGTCCTCAGCCTTCGCGAAAACTAACAGACATCGCTCCGTCGATGCAATTTTATTATGAAATATTTTACACGAAGAAATTAGGTAATATTAAATAAATAAATGTAGGTGTCAAGTTTCTCGAAGAATTCGAAAATAAAAGACTCGAAGCCCGTTTTATTCTCTCTCCACGCGATTCAATTAACCGTGGTGACGAACAACAACACGGCGAAAGAAGTGGAATAAAACGAGGAGGGAGGGAAAGTACAAGTTGAATTTCCTCGAAGAGCGCCGATCGAAAAGATCGTCTACCTAAGCGGGAGATGGCGAGCGAAGGTGCGTTCGGTATTTTTAAGAATTCGAGTACTAAATAAAACATCACTCGCCTCTACTCTCTCTCTCTCCGTTTCCCTCTTTTTCTTTCGCGAGCAAGTAGTCGTTAGTACGACTGACGTGTACCTCGTGCACACAATCTGGTTCGTCGTACCGCGAGTCCAACTCCTCCTCCTTCCGTGGAGCTGCTGATCGTCTTGCTCGTCCGTTGTCGTGCTCGTCTTCTTCTTTGTGTTCAGCGGCCATCGTCGAGAGCACGGTGATAGAGAAGCAAACCGCACGGGCGTCCATCACTGTCGTCGGCTACGACCAGCTCGACACACGGTTCCTCTGTGTGCACCTCTTCTACCCTGGACCGAGGAGAAAAATCCACGGCAAGAGAAGAGCACCGGGAACAGGACAGGCGAAAGTAGCATAGACGAACGGGGAACCAGCTCGTTCTACGTTACTTGAACATTCCGCGATCTTGTTTCGGACGATGTTTACAGGGCTAAGTGGGAGCGCACGTGCTCGCCTGGATCCGACTGTCCAGCTACTGTCCGTCGATGTTCGAAAAGCGGCAGCGAGTTAATGAGCCCTGCGATTACGCGAGAAATTTGAGAAATCTACTTAACCAAGGGTTTCTGGTTCGTCGTTTTTCTTGTCTTCTTAATAGGATCTACCGGTAGCTACTTTAGCTTTAGATCGGTTGGCTTGGCAAAAATAAACCGTGGACTAGATGGGACGAGCCGATATCGAGGAAAGATATCGCGCGTGCTTCGCTTTGCCTCGATTTGAATAACAAAACGCTGCACGTCCGTCCGTCCGACTGTCACATCGCGAGCTAACGCTTACACGAGGAGAGGCGAGTTCCTCTTGTTTCGAAACCCTCGAAACGCTGTCTAGATAGGGGAGTACGTGAAGGAACTAAAGCATTCTTGCGGAGATTCCATAGGAATGGAGATTCTCTTCAAGAAAGTCGGCGACGCCCGGTATACTTTTATCTTCTTCGTTCAGAATTTTATAAAATGCGCGTTCTCGCATGGATTTTTGCAAAGTTTGACCACTAGACGGTCGTTTATCGAATGATAGTGCAAAGCAGGGTGTGATATAAGGTCAATGTGAGTAACAAGTACGCGAGCGGGGTATCACCATGGGAACCGATATCGATTGTCGAGAGGGTCAAACGGTTCCAACAAATGTCGCCAGAGGATCCAGATTTTTTGGTTTTTCTCTTTTTGCGATTCTCTGTCGAATGGCAATATCAAGAGTAATTCAATCCGTTCTATCGGCGACCGATCGAATGGCAATCGAAGGTGAAACGCGTATCCATACGAATTTTCCGAAAAACGAGATCGATCAGCTAAAAATCTAGAATCTCTCTGATTTATTTTAAATAAATTACTCGCGTTTCTGTCAGACTGGAATACCGATGGCTGATTATCAATGCAATCAATTCGCGTAGGCTCATCGTCGCGGAAGGGGAAGAAAAGATTCATTACACGCGGCAGCCACCCTTGTTGTCCTCTTACCCCTCGAAAGAAATCAATTCACCGGACGGAATAAAAGATAAGGCGAGAGGGCAAGCGGCCGGGTAATGTATCAATCATTCTGTTTGCGTAACCTCTGACACGTGTTCCTCGAACGTGCATAAACATACGCTCACGCCGAACAGAGGCTGAAGGAAGACAGTGAAAGCGAAGAAGAGAGAACAAAGAGGGTGATGAGAATAAGTGAAAGAGAGAAGGTAGACGAACCCTGTCGAATCAATAAGCCTATACCATGTCCGCCTCTTCGTCGTACCTTTTACACCCGTCTTTCTTCCTTTGACCCTCTCTTAGCCCCTCTTTTGCTCCCTCGCAAGCCCCTTCTACCTTCCACCACCTCTCTCCACGCCTTTTCAAACCACACTGTTTCCTCTTACCTTTCTTCCATGCCCAAGTCGAACGAGCCAAACGAGCTTTCCCCCTTTCTCGACAACGAGGTGGAGAAGTTCGACACCTTCATGGCCGACTCTCCGCCGATTCTCCAAGACCAGCCGACTGTCTTCAAGGGGGTTGCAATCTACTTTCAACCCGTGAATCTTCTGAAACAAATTGAAACGTTTGCGAATTAGAGATAGGAGTGAAAATATTAATTACCTATGTATTAATAATCACCTCCTTCACAGGGGGAATAAATAAAAAAATATTTCTACATCTGGAAATCAACCGATTCCCAAGAATTCATTGTTCCCAGTTGGCGAACAGGGGTAAACGGATAATGAGACAGAAAACAGGAGCAACGTGAAAACCGTTCCATCTGGTCGAAGCCAAGGGGGGGCAGACTGAAATCAATTCGTGCAAAAAAATCCATGACCGTTGCAACGATCCCCGTGAGATGGGCTGGTCCGATACGAGGAGAGAATATGCTTTCCTTCGGTTCGATCCGGGCCGAAAGGTGAGACGCGTTCTCCATTCATTAAAAGCCCGCTTCCACGGTCTTATCGGATCTCACTTACCGCAATGAAGGCTTTTGCCCGGCCACACCGAGGTGTTACAGTTCACGTTTAATTAGGGGTAACGCGCCGGAATGAATAAGTTAATTAAACTAGCTAGAGGTAGCTAGCGAAACGCGAGGAAAAAACAACGTAACGAAACGTGATTCTTGGCCTGCCACTGTGCAGTTCGAATCGAGGAAGCAAATGAAGCACGAATCGTGTTTGCTTAATTAGTACAATTAGAATTATAAATAAAATGACGGGAAAAATGTTTTGCGTCGAATGGAATGCGAAATGATTATTCGTCCCAGTATCTATTGACTTGTACTACTGAATATTTTCAGATTTGTTGCTTTCTATGTATTCTTCTCTGCGCGCAGGGTAAAAATGTGTCTTTGTTATTGAAAAATACTATTTTTTAATCGTGCTTAAGTGGCCATATTATTCTGCTAATCGAAAAACATCTGGGATAGTCTGAATACCTCGAATATCCATAAGGGTACCTCTTCGAGGTCCGTCCAAAAATGTTAACCGCATTGTGTTCACCGTCTAATGGGAGTCTCGGATCTTTCTAGCCATTAATCCGCTACTGTCGAGTTAACTCGTGCCGTCTGTGAGGCCCTTTTACGATTTCCTCCCACGGACTACGTTTTCTGCAAACGCTTTTCTGCACGCCTCACGTGTGATCGTTCGCGTGACTCCCCCGACTCTCTTCTCCTCCTTCTCTCACACGAGATTCCGTCTATCGTTCTTTCTTCGTCTATCGCCCTGTTTCACGCCACTCCGCTCTTTACTCCGCTACGAAATCACGTTCCTTATTCGCCTGCACACGGAACGAAATAACGAGCAAACGACCCGCTCGGTCGTAACCTCGTGGTCAAGAGTGCAGTAACGTGTCCGCTTGCCTACCGCCTCTGTGAAAATAGCGCCGAGAAAATGCACGGCTTGACGCGCGATTAACCCTCCACCCTCTTCCAGTTAGCGAAACCTTAGCGATCTACAAAGTGTGTGGATTTATTTCTAATCGGAGAATTTTGTATTTGCGAAGTGTTGGAGCTTGATTTTAATATCCCGAAATTTTACACCTCTAATCTGAAAACTTTCCAACATCGTTTCTTCCAACAGAATCAAGTCGAGTTCAACCGCGAAGACACGGAGCAAGAAGAAGAAAGAGAAGCGAACGAGGGACGAGCAACGGGAATTTTATTATTTAATGGTCGAAAGAAGGGAGCGGCGAAACGAAAGGAGAGCAAGAATACCGCGGTGGTAGAAACAATCGTAAAGGGGCGCCCACTCACACCCGGCGAGGAGCTGTGTAAATGTAGTCTGCACGTACACGAGGAGACACCCACACGGTGGATAAGGGCGAGCACAAGGCCACGGCCGCCCCCAGAATTCAATTTTCAGCTTGATTTGTCAGGCCGTCACTGCCAGGAGGAACTCGTGGAGCCCATTTCGCGCAGCTCGACCTGCACCACCCGGCAGCACCACCTCTCGCCGAGTAGATTCTTTCGTTTCGCTTTTTACGACTACACGGGACGAGGGAAAGCATCGGGCCGCTCTTAGAGAGAAGAAATTCTACCACTCTCGAATTACTATGTTCAACCTTCCACGCCCCTGGCAATTGCGTTAAAAGAAATTTAAAAAAAGTTTCTAGTTCATTCAAAATAATTTAATTAGTATTTCCGTGGACTCTATTATTTCTAATATTCGAAGGAGGATCGTTTCGGACAAAGTATATTTCGCGAATCCTGTCCAACCCCCGAAAAGAGGGTGATCGTAGAGAAGAGGGTGGTCGTGTGAAAACCATAATCTCCCCGACGACACGGCTTACAGAGACCCTGGCCCGTCACGCGACCCATAACGAATATTCAACCCCCTTGGTTCTCGAGTACGAAGCAACGGAGCAAGACGATTTCGTCCCCCCGACGGAATTGTTACTTGCAAAAATTTCTCAAATTAACGATAACTAATTTCTATTCTCTAATTTTTCGTGAACCCTTTCCTCGCCGAAACTCCGAACACAAACTATTCTTTCGAAGCCGAAGAACCAACATGGTTCCACATCAGTCTACCTGAACGATTCAAGTTAATTATGCGGACTCGTTCGTCCGCATATCTCGTCTTGAACAGCGTGTTACTGCTACCGGAGTTTCGAGGCTGTCGAGCAAGAAAACGCGAGCCGGCTGCCTATTCTAATGGTAGCTCATTAGGTTCTTTTAATCACTGGCATTACGTCGATCTGGATAATTGCCGTTGCTGCGGGCCACGACGCCTGCCGTGCGTTTATTACGAATATAATGAGCCTCCGAACACCTGAGCGCCAACGGAACCCTTCCTTCTTTTCCAACCGAACAGGACCGCCCGAAGTTTCGAAAAGTCTCTCTGACAGGCAACATTTTTCCTGAACGAAGCCGCTGGTCAGCGGTTGACCATCGATCGATACGCAGACACGAATTTTTCATTTTGAAGTGGATCTATGGACGCGTCCGTTTCGAACAAGTTGCAGAGAGATCCTCCAGACGGGAGGAATATGTTTAGAGAAGAAAGGGTGGAAAAAGAAGGATAGCAACATCGATTTGGCTTGAAAAATTTTCTGTGAATCCATTTGCGAAGTAGCGAGACCAGTTAGAATTTTTCCATTGCAAATGGCGGGATGGATCTTCTTTTGTTCGACGGATTTCCTCGTGCGATTATGTAATTATGATCGTAAAGTGACAGGATGTTTCTCGATCGGAGGGGGAGACACGAATTCAATTTGACCTCGGGATGATTCGACGACAAATATTTTCGTCGGCTGCGTGTCGACGGGAGAGCCACTTAGGCATTTTACATAAGGGTGCGACGTAGGAAGGGTCCGGTATGCCAGACACGCGCCGTGATTTGTTTTCCCTTCCCCCCCGCCGACCCTTATCCAGCATCCCCGGAAAATATTAACTCGATTCGTAGCTCGTTGAGAGAAAACTGGCGAACGTTCGACGTCGCCTTTCGCGCCGAGAAAGACAGCCCCTTGGTTATCGACGTCGATCCCTTTGATCCTCCTATCGAATTCCATTGCCTTCTTTGCATCTAAGGTTTATCCAACACCATTCACCGCCGTGAAAGTTTAGAAATTGAAATTATTAATTTTCAAGCCGGCGATTCGAAATACTAAATTCGCCTGACATAGCATGTCCACTGTCAACGCGTTAACGAAGCTGACAATGCAGATTCCTCATAGAGCGCGTACCCTCGTGCGCCTTCGCGAATCTATGCAAATGAACGGCCAATTATGTTGCGAGCCCGTAAAAACTGCGCCTTGTTAGAGGGACGTCGTAGCGGCGTGACGTAACGACGGCTGGACAAGCTCACAAAGAACCGCGACAAAAGGGAAGAGACCAAAGCCGAAGAAGATATGGATCCCAGGTCCCTGTCTCCCGCTTTTTCCAATCGTCCCGCTCGTCCCCCTCGGGAGTGGCTAGAATCCGCTGGCTTTCGTTCCAAGATCCGCGGGACTGATTCGGAACTAGACCTCTGGGAGACTTGTATCATCCGATTCGAGCCGAGGAGATTTGATTTCGAAGCCGAATAACGGCGCACTGTTTCGTCGTTAAACGAAAGGATCCTTTCCGTCTTGTTTTGCCAGCGATTTTCGTTGCCGGATTAGCTGGATCCAGGAGCCGTTGCTTCGAACTCGTCGAGATACGAGAGCGCACCTGAGCGTACCGACGTCTCGGCCAGATCCTGACGAGTGGAACAAGGACAGGATTAAGGGGATAGCCGGTAATAAGCCGAGTCAGCGAGGAGGTCCGAGGAGGGTAGCATGTCCTACGGGACAAGTCGAAGGAGGACACGAGGAGGCATCCTAAAGTAGATTCGTGCCGAGCGTCGTGCCGGTGTATAATGACGCGCTCGCGCGAGCCAGACGAGGAGGAACGAAGCCGAGGAACAGGGAGGACGAGGAACGGAGGGAAAGGAAGCTGGACGAGGCTCGAGAGCGCGAAGAGGAGCGAACGAAGAGGATCGTTTCTCCTCCACCGACCCGGCGAACCTTCTTCGCGAGCAACCGAGAGACCCTGCCGCAGCGAGAGGCTAACAATGAAGGGCAGAGGAGAGAAAAGAAGAAAAAACGCGACGAGGAAGAAAGAAGAAGAAGAAGAAGAAGAAGACCAGCAACGAGAGGGAGAAGCTTCGAGTGTCGGCACCTCGCCGCCAGAACGGACCACACACGTCGACGAGTGGCTCTCAACTGAAGGATCCAAACTTATCCAACCCTTCGGACATTAGAGGAGAAGGTTTGCCGAAATTGATTCTAAAGTCTCGTCAAGGTACCAGGGAGCTTTTCGGTCGTCAGAACTTAATAACAGAGTCTTCTTCAATTTCTTTCTAGAATTTGCCAGAGGATCTTTTACATCCAAGTCCCCTCAAAGCGATCTGAACGAGTTGTTCCTGTTTTTTACACCTTGTTACAGCTACATAGTTAGTGTCTTGCTGTACAAGGAGAGGATTGTGAGGGATAGACTTTCAGAAGTCCACATGGTCCACTTGAAAATGAGAATGTACCAAATTTTCAACGATTAAATTTGCCTGATATTCGTGAAATGTTCTTGCGAAATTGCAACGGTATGCAAATATTGAAAGTATATCGAAAATCTGAGAAAGGATAAATAGCACGGCGGTATTCGAGTGATCGGATTACAATTTATGCGTGCACCAGCGGGCACACGATTGCGCTGCTGGTTGCGGACAGAAAGCAATATTTCGATGTCGTGACAGTTGAAACCTCAACGAGCAGCCTTCGTCCCGCATCGTTTCCCGGACGATCTTGGCCGTCTCGAGCCCGCCACCGGCAATTTCGCCAATCCCTTTCGTTTGCCGGATGAAATCTCAAAGTGCACGCGTAATGACGGGTTTCATCGGTGGTCCCGCGGCCGGAACTAGACGACACGCACAATAGCCCTGATCCAACACGTTCCCGAGGCTATTTTCGAACCGTGTAACACGCGATTACGATTGATTACATCAACCTTCGTTACAACGAGCTTCGTGCACGTTGGACGAATATTTTGATAGCGAAAACGACGGTGAACAGAAACTGCTTGACAATATTTCAAACTGCGTAACGAGGAAACTGCAGGTGCGTCGTCGGAGACACTTTTCGAAAGGCAACGATTATTAATGGCCAATTATTGAGAATTTTGGCGAAAGTATGAAATCGACGTCAATTTAATAACACGTTTGCGATCATTCGAGATTTCCTTTTGAATTATGGCCAAACAAGGCGACATTAAAGTGTCACGAATTTCACCTTGTTTGTTAAGGGTACCATTTTTCGCGGCACGGTTACGAATTTAATTAATACGTACCACGACAGTAACGGTTTCGCTGGTCAATGAAAAATCGTTGATGCGATATTTCATGACTCGAAATTTAGAATTTTAATCCAGAAGATAGAAATCAAGAATAATTCCTCTATTTCTCATCCTATTCCATTACGATTGGTAAGGAGATTGCAGAGGATTTATTACACTGTTAAAAATTCCATTACAATTGTCTTATTTTTCATTGGTGTCATAGATGGACTAACAGGAAATGCAAGAACAGTTATTTACATGATTACAGCCTTATTTTGTCACAGAATGTATGTACCGGCTATTAAATTGATCAATGACCATTGAAACTACAAGGGACATTCGTTAAGTAAAATTTGTCTGAATGTAATTTTCTTTCGAAATTGAAAACTTGCGCTGAAAAGTTTCCTCGGTTCTACTCCAAAGCACCGTACCATAAACGTTCTACAATCAATAGGTGCCATTCGTCGAACGTTCCGACAGGACGCCTACGCTCGCGAGGAATAATGTATTCAACAAGCATCAGTGTGTTTGCAGAACACGAAGCAGGATCGCGAAGTGACATTAACGCGTCGTCACCTGTGCCGATGGCCGCGAGCCATTGTTACCGACGCAATCCTCTCTTCAACTCGTTATTCCCAGGATCCAGGCAACCAGTTTCTTTCTCACATTCTTCCGTTAACGAACTTCCAAAACTGTGTAGCTACTCTAAATTCATCATTAACCCTTCTTTGGATTTCCAAATTCAGTACCATAGATGGTATCCCGGGGCCATTTCACCGAATTACCAAACGCAAGCAAATATTTCAAAATTTGATGAAACTTTAATTCTTAGAAAACTTTTTAACCAGAACTACCATGTAGACGCCTGTTCACATGGAAAGATTCGATTTATCGTCCCGTTTCTTACGTGTCTTCTTCTCTCTTCTCTCGTACCTTTTGCTCTGGTTTTTCTTTTTTCCGTTTGTCGAGACTTGGCAATTTCTTCTTGTCGAGCGTCTCGCAGCGTAATACGTCTTCCTTCTTTCTCTCTTTTCTCGTTTCAATGCTTGAATCACGGCCTCGGTATTCCGGGTTGCTTCGTTTTACGCCGTACACGGCAGAAATTACGATTTCTTCGAGCGCTCTTCCTCGCGAATGGTGCTCGCTATTTCAATTAAGCGGCCCCGTTTATTCGTATATGCAGCATTATGGCATCGCCAGGCCGCCCGCTGTATCGTGACCGACGATGAATATTGCTCGACACGCGAGCCGAGACTTTTGCTCCTCTTGATCGCGCCTCCTTCGCTCGTACGGCCGAGCTTTACATTTAACATCAGCCTGCTACGATGAAATATTCCTTTGCTCGTTTGCTCGAGTTCGCCATCAGCATCGATCATTAATCGCCAGCTTGTAATTTTCACTTTTCAGATTACTGAACCTACCGAGCCGCGGAAAAGGAGACCGGTTAAAAAGTTCAGAACCGCAAAGCGGATGTTTCGACGCCGCGGAACAAGGCCGACCGTTGTAAACGAGCGTTGTAAAACATCCTAGCGTTGGAAACCACCGTGAACGATCCTTTTTCACGGATTTCAGAAACGTTCTGCAAGGTGTACGTTTGTCCGCGAGATTCGTTCCAGACGAGGTCGACATTTCCTTCGCCGTCGATGTCAAAAAGTCGGCCCTGACCTACTGTGCCGCGTTGTTAGGAATCACCGGAGGTTCATGCTTACCTCGAAAGTTAATCGGCAAATCCTGTTTGCTCGGGGTTCGCCCGCTTTCGACACGCTCGTCCCTGCTCGCCTTCTAAACGCGCGATCGCTGTTTTTCCGAACACGCCTCGTCACCCTTTACGACCCCAACGTCAAAACAGATCCATTTACAGATCCTTCACGGTTCTCGCGGGAAAATTTCATGGAAAGATTTGCAATCTTTTGGAAAAAGCAGTTTCTATGGAATATAATAACGGTTCTCTCCGAAGAAGACTTTGTTGATCCAAATGGCAGGTAAATCGAGTGTTATTTTTAAGATCCGTCGGAAAGTCAGTTTCGAAGATGTTCGACGATTCTAACATCGGCTTTTCCATCGGTACCGGGTAAACGTAAACACGACTTGTGACTTTTTAAGCCGGATAATCCGAAGATGGATAAACACGGAGATGGTGGAAAGCAGGAACCGAGGATTAACGTGAATCACAGGTAGATCTTAAGATACAACTGTCTGTTTTCCTTGTGCTTTCGGATTTTTCATTTTAAAGTCTTTGATGAACAATTTAATTAACCCTTATAGGGGCAATGGTAAATATAACGTAAGAAAAATTTTTAAAAATTAAAAATTCTTTGTCATTGAACAAAGGATCGTCTGTAAGGCAATATTTTTGATTTCTTTGGTAGCGAAGCAAATCATGTTTCCTCGAAATTTGAGACGAGGGACAGTTGGACCAAGTTGTCAAGGACGACACAGTTTTGACATCTCAGTCACGGGAAATCAGATTATCTCGGCAGGATAACGGACCCCCCTCGTCCAGGATAGCCACAGCTAGCCTACCTGTAACGGCTACCTGAAAGTATTTTCCACTCTAAGTGCGCCCCACGTCCTTCCTGTTGGACCAGAGAAATCCCAAATGGCACTTTCGATGCAAGAAAAGTCAGTTGCTCGAACGTGTTTCGCCTTCGTCGATAACCGGAAAGATACGAATTTAGAGGAACCGGAGATCAGCCTTGAAAGCTGAATGAAATGATACTCAATCATACGAGTCTGGAATGTGGCTGATAGAAAATTTATTCAAAAGACAAAGTGACGGATATCCTACTATTTCTCTGTGCCACCTTCGAAATATTTTCAATTCAGAATGAAAAAGAAGAGCGCTCCCTAAGTCGAGGACCTCCTGGTGTGCAATTGGTCACAGGGAACAATGAGACCCCCTGTAAGGTCCCAGTATAAACAAACCCTTCTTTCGACTACCTTTTCTCGATCGTTGAACCGTAAGAATTCTCACCGCAATGCACAATACGACATAGATTCCCTTTGTAAAGACGTCGGTCATCCTTGGAGCGAAAACCAAAGGAAAAGGGAGAAAAGTCAAACGTCCCCTTAGAAGAAAACATAAATATGCAACGTTATGCAATGGAATGTGATCGATTATCATTTGGATCATCGAGAGAAATATCTCGTTAAGGGTGAAAGTGTATTTTCCACGGTGAAAATTAAGGGCGAAGGGCAGACGCGGAGAAAATCGTGTCTTCTGGAAAAATGACTAGGCTCAACGACACCGGGTCACCGTGACGAAATCGATGGGCTTTCCAGGTACAAACCTTGCCTTTTCCGGTGATAACAATCCGGATGGAACGAATTGTGTTTTCGAAACATGGACGCCATTTCGCGATTGTTCGAACCGCGACGACACCTGCGCCTCGTTTTCAACCGAAACTAATCCGAGGGATTGCGAGTCTCCAGACTCTGACTCGTCTCCTTTCTTTCCCCCCCGAACATTATTCGTCTCGGACGTCCAACGTGCTAACGTGCTTTTTATGTTAGCTTGAAATGCACGTTTGATGAACGTTAACTGTACCTACGGTCGCCAGATGGTTCGTCCATCAAACGAGGATCAATTAAAAAAATCCTCTAACATCGGTGGGATAATCGAACGTGAAAATAGGGCTGCTTGATAATTAATATAAAACGAAGAGGTCGATTTTTCCATTGCGAAT
Source organism: Osmia bicornis bicornis (assembly GCF_907164935.1). NCBI lineage: Eukaryota > Metazoa > Arthropoda > Insecta > Hymenoptera > Megachilidae > Osmia > Osmia bicornis. The sequence continues at coordinate 2,914,560 of NC_060228.1, read as the reverse complement.
TAATCGAGTCTTCGAATCTCTCTCAAGAGAGTATGAGAGAAACTTCCCTTGTCTCGGCTTACCATAACCGTGAACTTCTTTCCGGGCTTAATGCTTCCACTGTTACACGGGAAACCTGTTCTCCGGGTTGCCATGGTCCGCGCCAACACTCGCTGAACCTCATCGGCTAATTTTCTTTTCTGTCACATCTTTTTCTAAAATGTACGACCTAGCAACGGCGAATATCGAGGCGATCGACCAGGTGCGGTGTTCGCGAGGAACCGATCGGTCGCAATCGGAATCAGAAGCGAACGGGCACAGCACGCTTCTCTCGTCTACTTAACTTGTGGCGAACGTTTCTGGTCGAACGTAGCGGAGCTCGTTACAAAGCAAGACCATTAGAATAGAAGGCATCGTGGTTTCTCTTATGCCAGCCAGCCCTGCTAACGCCATATTCGGACGGTCCGAGGTGCTGGATTACGCAGAACACGTAGCAATTTTACATCGGCCCCGTCCGGGCACCGCGAGCCACCCGGTGCCGAGCGTATTCGTGCGTTTTTAGCTCGCTGCTCCGATGTATACACGGGCCGTTCGCTCGCTCTTAAATGGATTAATGTGATTAACGGGCACCGAGTAAAAAGTTTGCCCGGTAATTGGTTCTCCTGTTGGGTTAGCCTGCGCTCCGCTCGCGCCACGCTCTTATTCTTCCCTTTTTGCTTTCGGGACAAGACGGTAGAATGTTGGATAGGGGTGGATGGGTAAAAACCATCTCTGACGAGGCGATTCTACTTGCTTTCCTCTTCTTTGGAACGAGAAAAATTCAACGTACGTATATGAAGGGGGATAAAAAATCCGACATAGCACGCATTCGAATGGTCTTATTATTGGATGGTTCTTGCAAAGAAAACGGTGAAACAAAGTGGTACCAATGAGGATGAGCGTTTATGTTTCTTATACCGGCTATACTGCTGTACTTATACTCTGGAAAACTCTGTTACCTAATTGTTACATCGAATCCAAATTGAAATATAAATTTTCTAAATAAATTCCTATTCTGAAAGAGCCACTTTCTACGGGGGGTAACATCCCTTGTAGAGGGATAGAGGATCCCGAAGGACGTGGAACATGCTCCTCTCGTTTATCACATGCCCGCCGATAAATCAGCACACTTTGCGGTTCCCCATCGTGTTAGAACGGTTCATAAGCAGCATACCGCATCCCCCAGGGTGCGGTTATCTTCGCATGTACCGGGTGTACATTATCTCAGCCGGCGTATAAATATAGTCCGGCGATCACGGGACGCGTAACAGGCCGTGAAAACGAGCGGCAATGTTGTTGTTGCCGAGGGCTGCCAGCCGCATCATCCCTTCGCAAGCAGGGGTAGTGGGAGTGGTCGTCGAGTGTTTATAAACGGGATTAGGGGAATCATCGATGGTGTCTCGCGTAGCACAGGGGTGTGTCCGCAGACTAGGGAAAGCGAGGGAGGTGCACTTTCGTCGATGTATAACCCTGGCCGTCGGATACTTTGCAATCAAACCGATTGATCGTGTAGTTATCTGGATTCACGCGTCCCGTCGGCCGCATTTATTATCGACGCCCTTCTCCCTTTGTATTCCCGCTACATTGTTTGCCAGACTGGCAGACACGTTCGCCAATTGGATTATGCATACGACTTTCGGCTCGAATTGATGTACGTCTCTCTTTTTTCAAATGATAGGTGCCGTGAAGAGAGAACGAGTATCGAGTATCTCGAAGACTGTAGCAGAAATAAAAAGATACGAATAGAAATTTCAAATTCTTTAAACAGGAAGCATAAATGATATCTGGTGAAACAAATGATGTGTACTTAAAATTCCAACACCACACCACGATGACGTGTCACTGCGATTTAAAGCTAATCATAATCAGTTTCATCGCACTGTATCAACGAAAAGCACGACATCATCCTCCCTGTGATTTGAAAATTTAACCCGACAACTACCACGGGGTTCCAGGGAGATCACGAAAAAGATAGCACGATATCTCGCCCGGTTGCGCATGGCTACGCGCAGGCTTCTGCTCCAGAAAATATCGCGGGGCTCTCGAAAAAGTGTGGGTAGAGAGGGGGGAGGAACAGAGGGGAAAGTGAAGAGTTTGCACGCGAGGTTGCATGCGGATCGAGCCCTAAGGGGCGTGGTCAGTCCCGGCCACGCCCGTCGCTTCCCCTCTGTCCTGCTGGTGGTGGGAGTTGGCGCGGCGTTCGATTGGCTGACAACCGGTTCGCGAGGTCGTACCTGCATTAATTATTCTAAATAAGTCGTCGCCCCTGCGGCGGCTGATTATAGAGTTTGCAGTGCCATAAATAGAACCCGTTTACAAATCGCGTTCGGGGAATAATGATCGTCGCGGCAAGATCCAGCGTCCTGCTCTTCCTTTTTCATGCCCAACGAAAAACCCAATCAATCCCCGACGTACAAGACTCGCGATTGGTCTCGCTCTAGGCGTTCTCCCTTTTCGACTGCGATTCCTTCGGGGTTACTTATCCTAACGAACGAATTACCTGAGTTCGCTCTACGATGAGTCATTCTTGTTGGAATACATTCGAAGGACCATCGGTAGAGAGATGAATGACAGTGTCAACGTATCGTTCTTGCATAAGATTATGGCTACGGTTCGAATGAATTAACGAGCGGATTTGTTTTTCTCGCAATTAATCTGGAAATCTGTTGGAGGTAACGTTGCAAGGTAGCAAGAAACAACTATCAACTTTTTTCAAGTGTTTCCATATTTGTTATTACGTTTCTTCGAATGGAAATGAAAAGCCAGCTCGAAATGTATCCGAATAAAAATGATTGCAATATCGATATCTCTCGCATAAACAAAACATAATTTATCAACGTATTTTTACAGACTTTCAGTAACTGATTGCGTAAATCCAATTGGCTGCCTTAAACGAACACCAATTTCCAGCGTGTAATTTAATTTCCCCCACGGCGAAAACCCTAGACCGATTATTATATCGATTTATCACGATCAATCTCTATCTGACAAATAACAGTGCATTACCATACGTGTTTTTAGAAGGCAAGGAAGACCGTGTTGAAAACTAGTCCAGAGGATCTCTATCCCCTCCTGTCGATGCCGGTGTAGCTGGAAAGTGGCATAGAATGCGGCTACGCTTTCAGACGGTGCCTCTATTGATGGATAGACACGTTATGGTTATTTATAGGGGCTATCTCTATTATTGTTCTTGCACGAATCCAGCCAGCGACTAACGACTCGCTTTGTGGTTCACCCTGGCAGCTGGTATCCCATAGGTGTGGTCATTAATAAAACCGTAGACCGTAACAACGATCTCACGCGTTTCTTTTCCCGTCCTTACGTTGGCGGAACAAAAGAATCGCCTTCTGTTCGATGCTCGGCCAATCTGGTCGTGCGTGGTTAGCAATGAAATTTTGAAACCTGTCGCTGCGAATGTGTCGTGCTCGAACGCGTTCGCCAAGAAGCAGGTGGTTCACGATCAGAAGAAAATGTTGCAAAAACGTTACAACCATCAACTTTTCACGATACACTTCTTTGCTTCGACGATTACGATGATTATCTCAACGGTGATTACCTATCATTATCCTGCACATTGTTGCGAATATGATAAAGTGAAAATAGCTTTTACTAACTTGTTCATTGCACGAAACGAATACTCTAATTTGAAGAAGTACGAATATCGAACGTACACGCGAGAAGTATAAAGCGAGCATTTAATTTTTAAGTTCAACGAACGGTAATTAATCGGCAAACGTTCGCGGTTCGATTCGCGCTTAAACGCGAGATCCTCTTTAATTGCAATTTGACACGTAGCGCATTGCGTGTGACCTCTTTGCCGGCTGATCGCTTCTATTACCAGCTTTAATTGCCACGATTTTAACGACGGCTCCTTGTAAATCTCGCGTGCTCCTAATGCATAGGTTTGTTCCTTTCATGTCGTGAGCAAATAACGTTTCCACCAAAGAAGAGAATCTCTGGCGATTAGACGTTAAAAGGGTTAATGGCTGTAATTTTCTCTCTTCAGTGGTTAATGACCGAGTGTGTCGTCGTCGCTTCTAATGACGTTAATTGCACAGTCGGACTGCCCATGAACACAAAACAAAATCATAGCAATTCAAGCTTTCCTCAATGACACGGTTCACTTACCGGCATCAAGAGTAGGTAACTACCCAGTTAGACTCCGAGGGAATTAAAAGTATAACAACCTTCGTTAACTTTTACATGATCGCGTTCGTGGAAGTAAGTTGTAAAGTAACTATATTCCACTACGAGCAACAAGGGTTCAACCCTTCAGCGAAACAACGACCAACGCGCGTTCAGCTTCGAACAAACACAGAAGGAGGCAACGATTGAACGATCGTAAATCGTGTCACGTGATGAACGAGGAAGGAAGAAGAGAAACAGGGGTAGAAGGGAGAGAACGGATGCCGAAGGGAGGCTGTGAACTAGCATCTGCTGCAGTACGGATAATACATTTGTTCGTTAACTGTCGCGTAGCCCCACCCAAAAAGGGGGAGGTGATGGAAGGTGAGACGGTAGGATCCGGATGGCCGGAGTAAATTCTTCTATAAAGCGATTTCGACGTCGAACGATAAAATCCGCGCCGCATCGACGAGACACCGCTCGTCGACTCGAAGAAATGAATTAGCTGCCTCTGGATGGTAATCAGAGTGGGGAGGAACAAAAGTATGGAGTAGTGGGCATCGGAAAGTGGGAGGGGTGGTAAAGTGGGCGGTGTCTGGCGGGGAGGGGCAAGAGTGTGGGCGCGAACGTCGGGCGAACCTATGGTGGGGGAAGCGAAACAGGGCGGGGAGAAGCTAATGCTTCCACTGACGTTCGCAGTGGGGCAGATACCTATGTTTTTTCGATTGAAACCTTCAAGTTACGTAAAAATATCACTTAAGTTTTTTAGTTTATTTAAAATTGACATTATATTCTTCAGAAGTGCTAAAGCTATTTGAAGATGAAGTATTATCTAAAGTAACCAAATAATATAGATAGATAAACTTAATATAGATAGACTTCTTGAAACCTCCCTAATTTTATTTCGCAAAAGTACCTCTACGAAGCCGAAATTTTCAAAGAAGAAGAGAATACGAATAAGACAAAAATCAGAGCACTGTCGAAACGAGACTGGAACGATGCAACGGCATCGATCGTAGTAAACTCGAGCCCCAGCCCCCTACTATCGGTGGCACCGATGGTGGGGACGATCCAGAAGAAGGGAGTAGGGTGAACCTTACGCCAGTAGGCGGAGCCTGTGACTGAAGAGTTAATAGAGATACAATCGAGGGTGTCTAGTGCACTGCACTCCAGGCTGGGGCGTAGGAGGAGTGAAGGGGCGAGGGGAGCGGAGGGGAAAGCGGTAAGTAGGGACCACAGGTCCCCTAGTTTAGACATCACTGAGCGACGGATGGACAGCCAGTCAGACCCGTCACAGCACTCGCACGAGTCCTCGGAAACCTCGAGAAAAGCCAATACTAAGGAGACTTCCCGCTCTTGGAGCCGATCCAGAGTCGAACCGTTTTGGCAAACAGGGACCGTTTCACCATTTCACCCAGCTACCACGTGAACGGTACCAAACAGGATCGCGCGGGAAAGGAACCATCAAAATTCGATGACACACGAAGCTAAGAAACCGTTCGTGTTTATGGACGATACAGTGAAGAAAGTATAGTGCCACACGTGCGATCATTATTGAACAGTGTTTTGGCCAGTGATCTTTGATTAATGACTCAAGTGACAGGTGTGACCTCGTGTTATCGTGCAAATATGATGACAGAAGGTTAAGAACCTCCTAAATCAGACCACATTAGTCAACAATCGAGACAGACAATTGAATTGCACGAAACAGTATTTAGAATATCGAAAAATGAGCGTAGCACTAGTGACGATGGATTCTGCATACGGTCTTCGATTGGGGATTGGCAGCCACCATCACCACCACCACCATCATCATCACCGAGTGCGTTCTCCGGAGAGTCACGTGGTGCCCCGTCAAGAACAACCCCAAGATCGTAAGGAGGACATCGAGACACCGTTGAGATTCAGTGTCGTGAATATTCTGAGGCCAGATTTTGGCAGGGAGGCGATTCTCAGTACGAAAGCCCCGAAACAAACGAGCTTGGTGACCGGACACTCAACGACGATCCCAGTTCCGATTCCACGACACAGTCCTCTCTCACTTCCGCGGGATTTAAGTCTATCCTCGAATAGATTATCTCCGACGAGACCTCAACCGAGTTTCTCGGTGCACAGAGAAAGAGAACTGTTTTCCACTCATTGCGGACTGACATCGCCGCTTCAGAGGAACAGTGGCCTGAGCAGAAGCGGAAGCCTCGAGAGTCTAGCCAGCAATAGGAGCTCCGTAACCGGAAGCTCCGTTACTGGAGCTCCTTCTTTGGGCTCCGCGTCCTCCACCATCGGCACTGACTCCTTGAGCGGGGACAGCAACTCCGGAAGTGCAAGCAATTCCACTACGAACCAATCTGCGATCAACGGACAGAGCCCTTGGCCGGCCTGGGTTTATTGCACCAGATACTCGGACAGACCGTCTTCCGGTAGGTATTTCAATCCGTCTGTCGTTCAATTACCATACGAGAAAGAAATAATAACGCCAATTTACGGGAACAGTCTCGCGGACGTAAGAATTAATTCGCAACCGTGTACGCTGGAACTGAATCACGCGGACAGATATATCTTAGTTAATCGCGTTATCAAGGAAGTCGAGCTGCGCGAGCAGGTAGCCATAGCTCGCGATTCTCGTACCACTATTTCTCCGTATCCGCTTAATCAATTAACTTTGGCGACCGTTACATCTGGAAACCAGTTTCTATGTAAATCAACCGCGAGACGGTATCGAAAAATCGTCCGGCCGCATAAAGCTCACCCAATTACAGCCACCGAGTACCTGCGTTCCGGCATCAGATTCCATAAAGAAACAACCAGTTTCCTGTAGCATCGTTCCAATTCTCGATTTAACGTCCTCTGTTCTGCGATCTTAACTATTACAACAACCAATCCGCCGAGCGTTTATGTATAATCGTACGAATGAACGGTTGGATACCACCTGCACCCGTTCGCAGAACTTCGTTCCGTTAAACCTACGTCCACCATCTACCCTCTGCAATCATCGTAACCCAGATACTCGTGGCATTGCACCTAAGGTAGCCGTGGATGATCCTCGACCTTATCGACAGACAATCGTGTTACTAATTACGACGAATCCTGATTCGAACCTTCGCTTCTCACCAGTAGACTTCCCGTTAATTAAACAGTATTCGAGGATCGATGGCGGATGATAGGATCTTAATCAAGGAATTTTAGGTCAAGTATCCTGCGGATGGAATTTCTCGGCTCGAGTGATCTCTAGTTCCAGCCACTTTGAGGAGACCGGTGATTTCGATCGAGGAATTTCGGTGGCGATTCATTAGACACCGAACGAGACCGTTTCAAAAATGTACCCGTGTTTTCGTGCGTATCTCGTTCCCGCGGTCGATCGTTTTCACCATTCGTCTCGCGACCGGTTAGGGGAACCGAGTCGATCCCTTGTCGCTCCGCGATACCACGATTCGATGTTTCGTTGCTTTATGAATATTCATCGCGGAGAACGCGCACCGGGCGAGAGTTTTCCGCTCGTGGCGGGCGCCAAATTTGGCGGTGCAATAATGCGAGCCTCGATTGGAACGCGATTATCGCGACAGATAAACGCGGCACGGTGTTTAATGCACCAATTGCGGATAAGCCGATCCAAAGATAGCGGAATTGTGCTTCAAAGAAACTTAGCTCTCTTTCGCTTAATGGAGAATCCGAGTGAAAAAGTGAAATTAACAAGAAACTGATGTTCCTGTTACAGGTCCCCGCACGAGGAGAGTGAAACGCTCGCAGAGCGGAAGCAAGAGTGGCACACCGGAAGAGAAGAGACCTCGAACCGCGTTCAGCGCCGAGCAACTGGCGCGACTCAAGAGGGAATTCGCGGAAAATCGATACCTCACAGAGAGAAGAAGACAACAGCTGTCCAGAGACTTGGGTCTGAACGAGGCACAGATCAAGATCTGGTTCCAGAACAAACGAGCGAAAATCAAGAAGGCCAGCGGACAGAAAAATCCGCTCGCTCTTCAGCTAATGGCAGAGGGTCTGTACAATCACTCGACGGTACCGGTGGACGAGGACGGAGAGGAAGTTGATACCGGAAATCCTTCGCACTAACCATGAAAGACAAACGAGTATTGAGACATTTCAGGTTACCTTGAAATCAACATCGTTTCATCGACTTTAATTAGCGCTCGAAGAAACCCGTAATTGCTAGATAGCAAAGCTGTTATTGGAAAAGATTAAAATATCGTCAAGGTAACTTGAAATTTCCTTTGTCTTTCCGTTGTTTGATGTCGCGATCTCAGCGATCAGGAGTGATCAACAGAAATTACTTGCTCTCGAAGCAATTTGAAACGCTGTACGACAATATTCATCGTTCGCGAACGCTCTAATTGCGTTCAGCGATTACCAAATAATTTTCTACCTAGTTTAGATCCTAAATCGTAACCGGCTAGATAGAAAAGTTGTACGATCGTACGCGAATCGCAGACTGATCCTTTATGTATTTATCGATTATGTATATCTACGTAGATCGAACTGTGGTAGCCGAGCTGGGTACGATTCTTATCGATTTAGACGCTTAAATTAATTTATTTCCTCTGTACATAATTGTAAATACGACTGGTCGTAAATGTGTATATGTATGATACGAGATAAAGTTTAATCGCCGCGCGAAGATTCTATTATTTGTGTAGGTAGGAGTGCGCACCGTCGCGTGTGAATACGAAACGATCTCACACTGTATATTCCTAATTATTGTACGAGTATTATACGTACATGTATATTACGTAGACAGACTTGGACAGCATGCCGTATATACCAGTGTCTCACAATATGTGGTCGATATAATCTATGTAACCTGCTTACATGTTGCCACCGATTAAATCGAATGAAAAATACACGTTCCCTCTTTATGCCTTCTGTTCCTGTCCTCGGATTCCTTGCACAGTTTCTTCTACGGGTACGAGTATCGATAATAGAGAATATAAAGAAATAAGAAATCGCTTACTCGGGCTAATACAAATCCACAATTACCGAGATCATAAATTTCGATTCGAATATAAACGGGCAAGATTTCTCTTGGTAATTCAAGACCGTATTGCGGCGAGTCACTTTGTTTCAACAAATTTCATCTTAACAACGTTCGGTGGAGTTGTAAGAGTGAACGAGGTTTCGAAAGCCGAGCAAGGTGATTAATAAAATTTCCATGGCCGAATAACAGAGGAGAGGGACGGCACAGATGTACGGTACGCCTCGTTCGCGGTGACACACCGTGACGCGCTAATTGATCCGAAATTAACGAGACACCGGGTATCTCGAGCGCGACCGACAAATGGAACGTGGCGAGAATGACAGTGCTCGACTAGGTTAAACGCGTTCGCTCACATGGCGGTAGCGATCGGCATTAGATAAAAGATATCTGCACCTGTTAGACACCGCCATACGTGTCTGTTCGCCAACAGATTTACGAAACTGGCCTTTTCCCTCGGCGCGTTGAAATTTGTTCCGTTTACCCTTTTAGTCACGCCGCGTTTCAAATGAAAATCATTTGTTCTGCCACGAAATGGTAATTGCGAGCCCGTGATTAACGCCTCTCGCGCGATAAATAACTTTGCTATCATTGAAAGAAATATTTCTACCGTCACTCGATAGACTCGCTGTTTCTTTGCCTCCGAAATTCAACACCCTGGAATTTATACATTCGACGGTTGTTGTCGAATAAACAGAACGCGTGGAACGTTATTAATTGCCGTTAATTTGAACGCGAAGACCGCAACGAGCTTTCAGCATCCAGGGGTTGCGAGGATGCGCTACAGGCAAACGGTAGCCGAAACCGGTAGATAAATTACAGAGTCGTTGTTGCTGGTCATTGTATTTAAACGTGGCGATCCCTAATTGGTAATTCTATCGGGGGGTCCGTTGCATTGTCCCTCGTAATTGCGCGCAACGGTATTTTCGCCGGGCGAAGGTAAATTCGATTTCACGAACGTGCACTCTTTATTGAACGGAAAGGACGATGCACCCTCGTACTGCGAATTCAATATTTCCTGCTTGAAACGTCCGTTTTATTATTCCCCTGTTTTCAATTCCATTTTTTAACTTCTCAATTAGTATCTAACCACTCCTAATTAGTCATTTTATCAAATGACACTTGCCACAGAAAATACCAATCTACCTCTTCCCTTTAAAACCACCCCTAATTCTAATATTCCTAATAAATCTTCAGAGCTTTCCCGCAGAAACTTCGTAACTCACCGTTGACGAACAGGGTCCATACAATTCTCCATTATTAATTATCATTAATTTAAACGGTGGACGACGCTGGCCAGGGGGGTTGTTCGCGCGGGAAAACGTGGCGGTTACGGGTGAAGTGAGAGAGGGAGAGGGAGGAAGCGAAAAGCGTTGTTCTCTTGCAACGTTGGAAACAAACGCACGGATGGTGGGCGAAAACCGGGGATAAATTACAGAGTCGTTGTCCTGGCCATTGTATTTAACTGCGGCGATGCGTAATTGCTGGAACGCCGTTGCATATACGGCAAGAGCACGGGCAGGGTGGAGAAAACGAGTTAGAAGCGGGGCGGAGGGTAAAAAGGGGGCGGGAGGGAGGAGAGGGTGCAACAAGCAGGAGAGAAGACAAGAGGGATGGTAGAAGGGAGTTAACAGTGTGGTCGAGGAGCATAGTCATCGGAATGGCCATTAGGGGTCTCTACGTTTCCGCCAGTGGCTCACTAAATTTCACCTTCTTGCCCGCTTCGGGACCACCTTGCGATCCTCCGCGATTAATGGCCGCCTTTGCCGCTTGTTTATTACAATATCACTATGGAAAAGTTCGAGTAACTTCCGGTGAAACTGGTACCGATCCCGGTGCCACGTGAACCAGCGTTTATGGGCGTCGACAGTGCGAGTGATATTAATTGATTGAGGCTAACGAGCCGACGAATTGAATAAACGACACGTTATTGACGACTTATTCTGTGCCGATTAACGAATGAAATTGAGAGATGCTATCTTTATACCGCGTTGTCTTTGTTCCTGCGTTCAAACGCACAGGACAAAGAAATATTTCTCGCTACCTGGCCATTTGATGGATCATCGAAAATGGATTCCTGGTTGCTCTCGAGGAGAACTCTAGGGTGTACAGCTTTGGGATCGCGACGTTTACTCTGGTTCTCGCTGCTAACGAGTGTAACGAGCGCCATGCCGGCCCGTCAAATTAAAGGCGGTCCGCGAAAGCCGAGAAGGCGAAGCGAAATTTATCGCGTCGCTTTCGGGAACCACGGGTAAAGGCCACTTAGCTGCCCGTAAATGCGTCGTCTCTATGACGACACGGAGGCAGATGTCCCGCCAATAGATCACCTCGTACGAGCAGAGAAAGAGGCTTTGTGAACGCGTGTCTCTCATCGCGGCACCTACCGAACGACGTGAAAGAGCCCGCGTATGAGTTATATCGTAAAGGCACCACCTTTTTCTCTCGCTAACATTCGGATTCTTCGATCCGGATGAGAACGGTCAAGATTCATTGCGTCCGAATAATTAGAAACAGAAGGAACAGTCTCGAATAAATGTTAATATTGTGCTACTAACGCGAGGTGTCAAATTGTAAAATTAAACTATCATATCTTTACTAAGCGATATGATAACGCGTTCATTTGCATTGCGGTTAGATAAAATGTAAATAGCTAGCTCGAGTTTCTTTTCGGTTTTGCATTTCCATTTGTCGTTAACATTTATTTATTTTAATTGAAACGCACGTGCTAGAGTGAAAATAATTTGAGAATTGAAATCCTCGAACTATAGAAAAAACTGAGTAAAATTCTCTCAATTAATTACAAAGTTAGACCGTCGGTGGTTATCTTGGTTTCCGGACAAGCTGGTCGCAATGCGGATCCGCCGAAAGATGTGCTCCTCGGCCCGTAACGCGTAATTGGCCGGGCTGTGAACGCGACATTAGATCCTCGTTATCCTAACGAGCTGAAATAGCGGCTCGAGAAGAGTGGCTCGATGAAAATTCGCCTGCACACAGTAGTGAAGCAACCGAGCAATCCGGCATGTTTGCTCTATTTTTCCCCAGAGCAGAGAAAGATTTAGAGCAGTCAAAAAGAAGATACCCCGCGATTAATCTAACCGATCTCGTAAGCGATGAATGTTCCTTTCCATTTTACTTCGTTTTCTGCAATTTAACGCCGCTCTACTTTGTAGAATATTTTTAAGCGAACCGATTTCATCGTTTATAACGCAATTTTCTTTATTAATACTCCGTAATCAATTTCTATTTTAAAACGATAAAATGCTTCGCGTTGTTACTTAAACATCGAAGACGCTAACTTTTACATACCCCAAGTAAAAATGGTTATTCTTAAGTACCAAGACGCAAAGGTCTCGGGGATGGTTTACGCGAGGCCTCGTATCGATAAATGTCACAGGCGAGAAAAGTGCGTAATGCATTGTCGAAGATCACCTTGACGAAGCGATTGGTTCCGGTGTACGGATAACCGAAGGGGGTACGAGCCGAAGGGTGTAGCGTTAAACTGCAAGTGACATTTCACGGACAAAGACATTCCTGTTGGATCCGCGATCTCCGCGTACGTCAATAAAGCGATTTTTCTTCCGAACAAAAGCTGCTTCGTCGCGATGCAAACAAGAGGCTCTAACGAGGCTGTACTTTAAGTGAGAAAATTGATTTTAGCATGGGTGTATGAAGTGAAAAGATGGTCAAACAGCAAAAGCTCCACTTCCTGGTTCCAAAATATCTAATTCGAGTCATTGACGAGGAATTTCGATGAAAAACGGAAAAGAATCCTCGAAGAGGACGCATCTGGTCGCTTCGCCCTCCCACGCGTGTGTCTCCTCTCGCGATTTCGTCGCACGGCTAGCTACGGTGCGTGAGTGTCTCGCGTTAAAGGTATAAGGGCATAAAGGTTTGCATTCGGTTCGTCTGTCGTGAAGGTCCCGAACATGGTAGAACGTGCGCACGTCTCTCGGCTATATGGGACCGAGAGTCGGTAAGAGTAGAGAGACCACCCAACGCGATCGCGCGAGACTCGTGAAGCGGGACGGAAGGAGAGAAAGATGAAGAGAGCTGGATGAATCGACGTGGAAGAAAGAGAGGTAACGCGTTACAAGGGGAGATAAACGAAGAAGAAACGAGACGAGAAAAAGAGAAGGTGATCAGCTGGTCGGAGAGAGACGAAGATTGCTAAGGGACGAAACGAGAGGGGATCGGGCATCTGGGCAAGGAATGCTTGTCGGGTCATTAATGCTCCTCGCTATGCACGCTCCTTATGGATCTGACCAAATCAGTGACCGATTGCCCTCCCTGCTCGCCCCTCTGCAGCTACGCGGCCGCAAAGTGGACCGCTCCAACTGGTACAGTCTGCAACACAAGAGCCTGCTCGCGATATCTGCGATTGTTGATAACTAATGAGAGGAAGATTATGATGATCTAAACGTATACATCCTTTCCAGATACTTGTTTACCTAAACTTTCTTAAGCTGAAGAAATAAATAAGAATTTTTTCAAGATGACCGGTTAATTCTGATAATTATGATAATTCTTAATTATCGGTTTACAAAAGTATCTTAAGAGTAATGAAGAATCTTTCTCCTTCTTTCTACATAGACACCAAGCGGTTCGAACGTGCTCGGTTGCACGCTTCCTGACAACTTTCTTGAGTTTCGCGCGTCGACGCGACTCGATGAAAAAACTTGTATCCCGCGCGGATTCAATTGAAAGCCGTAAGTGGATTTCGTCGTAGATCCGCGATAATTTACCTTTTACCGGAACAATTAACTTTTTCTCAAGCTGGTTTCACCCGCCAGCCTGGTCGTGCTGTTCGAGCGGGATAGAAAATCTTATGCGCGTTCGCACGGCTCGAATGGGGCGCGGAATTCTTACGCGGAACAGGTGCTGTTCGCGATCGTAACGGCACGCATTGTTACTGTGTAACCGGGGCTGGAACGAGACACGCTCGGCGAACAGGTAAACAGGTGGATCTGCTGGCGGACGCGTGCACTCGCGAGAAGGGGGTGAGAAAAACCGCGGCAAAGAGAGGAAAATGAAAAACAACGGTGATGATACTAGGTCGGTTCCTAAACAAACTTCTGTCTTGCATTTGTTTATTTGAGATTTTCAGTAAAAAAAGATGGCACACTGAATGTTTTCCTCGTTTCTTGGGATTCTGGCCGAGTGTGCGACGGGGCGCGGATACCTGGCTGCCATACGCGCTGGTAATTAAATTCTTTGAGAGAACGATCGTGGAATGTACAGGCCGGAGAGCGTGCAATTAAAAGGGAAATGTTTCGTTTCGTTTCGTTGCCCCAAAGGACTCTGGTAATTAAAAGAATACGGCCCGTAATCGAGCCGAATCCTTCGCCGACTTTTTCTTTCTTTCTCTCCCTTTTCTCACCCGCGTCCTTTCAACTTTTACGCTCCCCCTCGCTTAATTTCTTCCTTCCTCGTTACCATCCCCGTTCGCTCGCTTCTCGCGAAAAACTGTCCGGCACGAGGAACGGCTTCGTGGAAAGCCCGGTTTGCCGAGCAGCATGCTAATATTCTTTTTCATCCCCTAGCCACCGGACGATTCGACTTTCCTCTTAAAACAGTGACGTTTTTACGGGGCGAGGGGGAAGGTCGATTGAAATAGTTCGGGGCAATTATCACAGCAGGACCGGTGTTTCGCACCCTTATCAAACGACCCCTAGCTATCTGTCTGACCAATGGCGCGAGAGAAAAAAATCATTATCTTTTCGCCTTAACACGCGAAAAGCAGAGCGTTCCTTCTGCTCGTACGAATGCTCGATTTACGATAAAAAGTTTTTATGGTTTCTTTCGATTCACCGCTCGCCTCCCTTACGCGACGCTTTTTAATTCGTTCAATTTTTCCTCGATGCTCGGTCACGCGACGTTCGAAGAGAAATTTCCGCGGTTTCGATATGCGAAATGAAACGCATACTCGAGGGATAATCGAGGGCCATTCTGATCGAGCGGTGCTTTGCACGCAACGCGCCGCGACAATTAAACGCGTATAAATTCGCCCGATTCCCGGTCCCCCTCGTTGGAAAGTCAAACAATTTTTTCTGACCTCGAACGGCGCAAGTTTCAACAGGGAGCGAAATCGAGAAACGACGAAAGTATTTCACGAAGGAAGAGGATAGCGGAGGAAAGGAGACGGTCGAACGCGAAAAGAGAAAGACGAAGAGAGAATTCTTTCGAGTTTTATTGCCACGGCGTGACCGATTCGTCACGCTTTCAGGTGCCGCTCAAAAATCCGACTTGATTAAATTTTTGATCAAATTACTTCGAGTTAAATAAACATCCAGCGAGCGTTCCGACGCGTTCTCACCCCGCCGTTGGAAGCCGAAAAACGGGGGTTGACAACCCCTCCCGTTCGAAATTCCGCGCGTTCGTTCACGCGACCCCGTCGACACGATTTAAAACGGCTGACAAATCTTTCCTCCTACCGAGATGCTTGTAATCTAAGAAATTTTTAACAATAACCGATGACAACGCAATTACTTTTTCACTCTAAGCAGGTGAAAAACGCTGCTGTAATCTAAGAAGCTTTTTACGCCACCCATCGGAGGAAAAATCGAACGAAACAACGCATCGAGTAAAATTAAAAGTCCAAGAAAGATAATAAGAGCCCGGTCGAGAACGGCAAGACTAAGACGTACGTCTGTACAGGAAAATTGATTTACCTGATCCGTTAATTAATCATGAAACTAATGGCTTGCGAGAATAAAGCCTCTCGCTGCTCGGGTTGGGTATCGCGAACGAGAAGAAAAAAGGGGAAGCTACAGGAGAAAGGAAAAATAAGAAGGCGAAGAAGGGGGAGAAGAGGATGGGGGTAGAAAGAAGCTGCTCCTTCGACTCACTTATTCGTGCTCGGTGTCGAGGGTGGAGCGTAACACCCGGTAATATAACGGGTGGCGTCGTTTTCCACCCCAACACCGTTCCTCGTACCAGCCACCCTCGCCGCTCGGTTGGTAATGAGACTAATAGACACGTACCGCTCGTAAAAAGTGTTTCCCGCGAGTCGCTAAAGTTAAATGCGACGACCTGCTGTCCAAAGGGTGGCGTGCAATTTTATTTTGCGGTACTTTCTCGCTAACTCCGTGTCCCATGCTTCTTCATGAATGCGAATTAACGTGGTTACTCTAAACGAATCCTTGATAATTAAAGTTTCGCTACGTCTTATGCGACTCGTTACGCGTGATTTTCACGCTTTCACCCGATCATTTTGTTGTTTCTTCATCTCTCTGACAGCACCTGTTAACCGTGTCACAGGGTATACACGTCATTGTAAAGAATAATTTTCATACAGCGCTGTTTCGCGCATTTCTCACGGTTGGGTATAATGAAAATTGTTTCGAATGTTCCCTCGAAAGAGCGAGGAAACAAGCTTCCGTCTTCAAGTCCCGAAACGTTACCCTCGTCTCGCGTCAAGGGGTTCTTCGAGGCAGTTAATTAAAAAGCGGCAAAGTCGAATCATCTTCTTAACCGAGGGAAGATGCTCGTGCCAAAGAGGAGCCTCGAAAAGTAATCAACGTCATGATAGGAAAATTTTACCCGAACTGTCCTGAACCCCTGCTCGAAGTTCGATGGAAATGATACTTGGTTGATTCTGCTGCTCTTATTCAACGGGACGAAATAAAATAAAAGAATCGCGCGAGAAATCGGTAAGAAAAAGTCCCTCGAACATTTCTCATTGCGATGCACCCCCTCGAAAGGGCGAAGTCATGCACTTCATCGCTCGTTTCAATTCATCGACGCGGTTATTTAATCAAACATTTCTCCCGCGTGGCTGTTAACAGCGGAGGGTGCGACCCTTTTCAGCCCCCGCGAAGAATCGGAAGGGATAGAAACCATTTTCGTCCGCAGAATCCGACCTTTCCATCGGTAATTCGCACCCCCGCAAGCCGACTGTTGCCAGCGGAACGGGGCCGGCCCGATAACGTTGGATCACGATACAACGCTTACTTTTCCGGCCATTTGTCGGGATTTGTTCGGCCCGTGGGGTTCACCGTGGATTCATCTTGAGGTTACCGAACAATATGCCACCCCTCGAGGGTTATTCTCTCTCCCTTGCCTACTGCTTACGCATCGTGAAAACGATCGCGAACCGCAAAGTGGATTTACTCGTTTATCCGAACGATTCTGCATTCGGTGATTTGATTAACGACAATGATAGAGTCAATCGTGAATCAGAGTTTTATATAGCTAATGATTCTTAAAAGTATCCACAGCTCTCTCAGCACAATTAACAATTTGATGTGGAACTTGAACAGGGCTGGGTCTCGAGGATACCAGGAAGACTCTTGCCGGCTCGTTGAATCGTTCGTTGACCATCATTAAGCGGGCTCATAAATATTAATTAATAACAAGACCCGCGTCCACGGTGCAATAATCTCACGGAGCACCGTGAAAGGATGCGACGCGATGAGCCAATTAAATCGAGCGTAATTTATGATAATCCGGTAGGAATTACAAATTTTCACTGTCCCCTAATAACGGTCAAACATTTATTCGTCGTGACCTCCGATTTATACCTCGTAAAAATCTTGATACCTATCCATAATCGTCACGACTTAACCCTCGTATGGTGAACAGCTGAGACACGAGGATAATTTCAATTTAACTCGATTCTTTTTCATCTCGAATGATTAATCATTGTTCGGATAGAACAAAACCGAAGAAAGGAATGATTTAAAGTGCAGTATACATAAAACGTTCCTCGTTCCGATCATGTTCCAAAATTATCCCTTTATATTCTATCAGGGCTAAATTATTTGTCGCGACGTTATTTTCACCGAAGCCAACTAAAACGTATCAACGGTGCAAAACGTTTATATTTACCGGACGGTGCGAGACAATAAATCGTTGCCGGCGATGCGTGTCGCGGCGATCGCGGAGCGTGCAACAATCAACGCGTCCTCAAAGGGAACGTTGTAGCGAAAGCATTAAAGCTCGTTCGGTTGACGGTGCACGGGGGGATGGGTTTTAATACGTCGAAAAGCATCGTCTGGTAACGTTAGCGATGCATCGAGCGGAGATCGTGCAAAACCAGCGCGATTTCCGTCGATAATTTATGGCGATTATTATTTTCGCGCGTTGCACAGCGAAAGACAGAGATGGAGAAAACGAAAGGGGAAGTAAAAAGGACCCCGGTGAATCAGATTTATCGCCGGTTTCTGAGTTATAAGGCGGTATAGGAACCGAGTCTAAGGCTCGTAAGTCATTCCGCGTGTACGTGTGTACAAGCTCCTCGTACGGATACAGCCGGGCGACGCGGAGCAACGGGGAAGAAACGAGACTTCCACGGGGAGGAACGGGCAAGAAACTCTTTGTTCCTGATTGCACTGTCGTGCTTATAATTAGTAACGGATCGCGAGGATTCGCTGGTGCAAAGTAGCCGCCGTGTACACGGACGGACGTCTGTGAAATAAGGGACGTCAAATCGTTCCGAAGCGACCCTCCACTTAAGACGCACAAATAATTTCACTAATTTTATCTGAAAGATTTTTTCGATCGACTCGCGAGATTTTCCGCGAGTTCTCGAAGGGACTGGAATCATCCTTTCGTGGAAGGCGATGCGGTAATCGCGCGCACGCAGTTTGGCCGATCATTAATCAAGCCCGCTCGATGATAGATACCCGCGGCCGCGAGTACTTCGAATTTTCATCGAGAAATCATACGGACCGGTCCATTCTTCTCGCGGCGGCGCGATAAATCGCGAGGAAAAAAGCGCAGCGAGCAGAGAAAATCAATTTCTTTGATAGATAAATCATACGCGGACCAGGGAGAATGCCTACGGAGCTTTCCGAACAAATGATCATAGAAGACGTAATACATAGTGATCCTTCGAGATGCAGAAAGTCAGTCACTTATCACTGTTTTCTCTCCTCTCTAAGAGAAAACAATATTGCAAATTAATTCTCTTTCTACAGTAATAAAAATAAAATAGTTTCCCTTCGTTCGATATCAATTTCTACGGATATTGCGTTACGTATTACGACGGGGGGTGGCACGGTACAGGGAGAACGGGGTCTGTCCACGTTTTACAGGTCGGTGAAGTGTAAGTTATTGTTTATGGAACCGACGGGATGATCTATCACGATGGTTGCTGGGTCACGATAGCGTGGAGCGCGAAACCTAGCCAACGCGGCCACCGTATCTAACCCCATTACAGAGTCACCGATGCCGGGACACGACCTCAAATACATAGTCTCGGGGGTGCTTCTTATCAGGGAAGGAACAGTCGTATACGCTCTGAACTTTGTCATTAATCAGTAAGAATATTGTACTTTCTGACGGTGAATGAGTTTCAACTTTAAAAGCACCGCGTTGTTATCTGCATCGATAGGGTGTTGAAATTTAGATGCTTCTCTTTGAGAATATTTCATTCTACAACTAAACAGATAAAATTTTCTAATTCAGGCTGTTCTTTGAATCACTTCCAAGGGGAAGAAAGAAGTGGCCCGAATTCCAGGAGAAGAACCGATGAATGAGAGAATCGGTAGCGAAACGGATCGAATCGGAGGCCGTGTGAGAAAGAAACGCGAAAATCCGAAAAAGCATGTTGTCAAGAGGTCCGGAGATGGCATGCCGGTGAGCCCGTTGTAAAATACGAAAACACGTGCGCGTCATTCGAGCATGAAAATGGCTTCGCGGAAGGCGGATCGGGGCCACCGTGAAACGAACCGCATCGTTCCATGTCTGACCCTTTGCAGAGCTAAAAGAAGCAGCGGCCGTGTGATGCAGGGTGCGTGTACGCGACGCCACGCCGCGCAGAGACGCGACAATCAAACGAGCAGAAGAGACGAGCGCACCGAGTTTTCTTGCGGTCGTTCCGCGTCCGGGAACAGCCCGTACGTTCTCCGGATGACACTCGAACGCTTTTATTACCTGTAATCGGTAGTACTTAAGGCTCGTTCAGGTGCGCGATAACGTGCGGCGCCTTGAAAGAAATGCCAACCCCCTAATTCGCGACGGTCGCCGGCTAACATGGCGGTCAATTCTGCGACGTCTCCTCCGGACAAGGTTGCAATCATTTTTTCGCGATCGTTGAAAGAGAATTTTAATCGTAAAAGCTATAGAATTCTACTCGAAAAAAATTAATATCGATATTCTACTTCTCAGCCCTCGTGAATCACCTTTTCACATCGCGGTTTCTTATGAAACGATCGACGATACCCAAGAGACGAATAAGAAAGCTTATAAGACGAGAACGAGGAGTGAAAGAAGGAGATCGAAGGAGGCGAAAAATTCTCACGCGTATCTAACGAGTGGCACGAAAGGGCGACGCATTCCGGCTTTTAAATCTGACCGCGAATACCGTTGTTGAAGAACAGGGAACAGAGGGGGTTGGGCTTGGAAGGTAATGGAATGAGATTTCGCGTGTAGCAATATTTAATAAGGTCCTTAGTAAGGGAGCCACCAAGGGGTATAATAGCGAGAGATGGGTGTTGTGAACGCGTCAGCGGAATGGGACCACCCAACTGGGCCCCGTGCCAAGGCCCGCATACGCTCGTATGTGTACGTTGAACGGGGCCGTTCGTAACCCTGTGGAACCCATGGGGTCCCATGGATCACTGCCGCTTCTCTTTTCTTCCTTCCTAGCTGCTGGGAATGTCACTGGAGTCAGCTAAGTCGGTAGCCGAATTGTTTCCATGCAAACGGACGGGCCACGATTAAGAAAGTGTCCGGCCACGGTCTCTGGAATGCCGGACGGCTCGGACCCCGAAAAGAAACTTATCGGGATGTTCATCTTCCTTGTTCTTTTGCGTCTTCTTTCGTCGTCCCTGGACCCCGACGCGACTCGCAACGAGAAAATTCCGCGACTCCTTAAACTCGCGCGTTATCCACCGGAACGATCCTTGAAACGAACCTCGCGGACGCAAAGGACCTTGCGTTTTTATTGAAACACGCCACGCTACACGTGTACCATCATCTTAACGGCTTAATCTCGCGGAGATTTCTTTAGAAATTCATGCTGGATTCTAGTCGTTGGGAAATGACGAAGATCTAGCGGCGATCTTGAACGCGAATGCGTCTGAAAACGCAGCCTAGATCCTTTTATTTGACTTACAGATGCGCCTAGTCGATCTGAATACATTACTATTAGATTCGGATGGCATAATCGTTGAGTAACAACTAACCGAATGCATAAATAAATGGGAAGTAATTGTTCACTACGTAACTTCAGTTCTTTGACAAAAGTTTGAAGAAGTTACAAAGCGATTTCACGATAGATCTAACAAGATCTTCGTGATTTCCTTCGCAATTGGGGATCGATAATCGACGAGGACAGGGGAATAAGACGTTTCCGTGTCAAACACGGATCCTGTCTGCGGGCGGTTTCGGACTCGATAACTTGGACGATGCCGAAGAGGGGAACGCGTTTGGCCTCCGAGGAACGCCTCGCCAGTGCATGCCGCACGCCGGTAATTAAACAGAAAATGGACGTTAATAAATTCTCATGAATGTCGGCCGGTCAGATCGAGCATCGTAAAATGCACCGTGGGAAGAAGGATGCTCTTCTAAACGCGTATTCAGGTGGTCGTAACCTATCTTGCTAAACGATTCAATACAGATTTCTTTTCGAAAATCTGACGAGCACCGAGGAATCGAACCCGCAGTGTTTACGAAACGTCGACAAGATAATGAAAAGTTATAAGTATTGAAAAAGAAGAATCGATGGATCGATACGGGCGATTATAGAGGCTCTTTTCCCTCGTTTTTCCATAGTTTCATGTTGAAAAGGTCGTGGAGAGGGACGGTGATGGTTTTCGACGGAGCGGATCCCGCACGCGAACACGCCGCCCGAGACGGGTAATTGAAAATGTAAATGCCGGGCAAATTAACGATCCGAATTGAAGGTATCCGGAGAGGGCGGGCGATCGGATCGACGGACACGGCGTCGGATGATAATCCGCGGATACCAACGCCGGTGGTACTGGTTCTGCGCGGATAAACGATTGCCAATTACGGAGGTGATAAATTCCGTCGGCGCAAATCGCTGGTTATGCGATATCGCAACGCGTACTATGTGCACGCCCGTAATAATTAAGCGATGAACGGACGAGCAGACGATAGGACGAGCCAACGCGCCACTAGCTAAAGATACCGTGGGATCGATTACGATTATCGATAGATCGCGATCTTGAGAAACCGACCATCACAAGATGCTGTTGTGAAACTGGCTGAAATTAGAATTCGCAATTGAATTGAACGACGGGAGAATTTCGTAAGAGTAAATCTGCAAAATTTTTCAGACGATCTGCGATTGATGCAATTAGAAGGACCATCGGTTATCCACAATTTTTCTGCATTTATGACTCAATCCGAATTAACTATAAACACCGGCATCGCACGTGTACAGTCGCATTTGGCCTGGGACGAATTGAGCAGAAGAAGGCCAGCAGATAATTGCATCGGACGTCAGAGCGGCGTTTAATTTCACTCCGAATTAAGCAACTCGCGCTGAATCGCCGCGAAGAATCACGATTCTAAGTAAGCAAACGACGCGGTGCAATTTAAGACAAACCGTCGCGATGTGAGCGAAGAAATCGTATTGATTCGCGGACCGTCGATGTTCGCGGAAAGAAGAAATCGGCTCGTCGCGTTCGGTGCGAAATCGCGATCGAAATGATCGTTTCACGGGGACACTCTATATATAGTGTATCGAGAAAATCTGGGTTAACGAGCGTTCTCCTCGTGGCACGTGTGTCTGTGTGTCGAGCAGAGCGCTAATTAACCCCGATGCTACCATTCGATCTCGACACCAACGGAAACGATATCGCGAGTGTAACGATCACCGCGGGAGGGTGGGGGCAAAAAGCGCGACGATTCCTTTTTCGAAGCGGTATGCAACGAGCTAGTAAACCTCGATGCTAGAAACACCTGCTAACGATTAGCGTGCATCGTTAATTTCCATCGAAAGAGTCGGGTTCTCGAGTTGCTACTTTTAGATTGAATCGAAACGCGGCCAACCTTGTCTGTACTAAACGCGAGTAATTATGAATCTTCTAGATTTAAACGATTCGCACTACGAACGAGAGTTTCGTGTGACTCGAACGTTGGATGACATTAAGATAAGGCGTGAAATGATAAGGTAGATTTATACGGTGCCGTTCACCGTGAAATTTAACATTGTTGGGAGCCTTGAATTCTTATCCCCTCATTGATTATTAATCGCTATGGAAATATTTCAAAGATATCCTTTCTTTTTATTATGTATCTTTCCTTCGTCTATTCTAGTTTTACTACGTCAATGACCTTTACCTTGACGGTATCTTATTGACATCATCATCATCTTTTTACAAGCGAATACTTTCAAACCGTATTATAATTCAATTTTCGAAACGAGACACGCAAAAGCGGCATCAATTTTCTAAACACCGACGTCGGATAAAGGTTGGACGAAAAATGATGGCATGTATTTGGAGAAGGAACGAACGCAACGGATAGGTGTCCGAGTAACTGGGATCCATCGGGCTCCGCTCGAGAGACTCGCGAGGTAATGGCCGATTTTTTGCTCGATCCGGAGACACAGCCCGAACCGGGGGCTTTTATTGGGGCTTAAGCTGCCGAGAAAAGAAGGTGGCTCCATGATAGATGCGAGCGAACAACGGCTACATGGGTGGCCCTCCGGTCACACGCGGTCTACTAACCACCCCGAACGCATTCGCCCTGGCTGATATCAAAACGCGAGCCTCTTGATACGCCCGTTCATGCCGCCGACGAATCTGCGTCGACGGTACCCGACGATTAGGCGCCGGCGCCTTCCCGTTTTCTCTTCATCAACCATTAATTTCGTTTGGAATAACCAACGTCATGGTGCACGAATTAAGAGACTTATTATATTCGCAATTATTGTAACGTTAAGGTGTAGTATAATATATTTTTCAAACGCAGATGAAAAGAGAGAAATTATTTTTAACACGTTGAATGCCACGGTGAAATTGGGCATTTTTTGTGGGACGTTTAAAGCTAATTACTAAGAATGGTAATAATTCATAAGAATAGTAATAAAACAGAATTTGTCGAAAACAACTTATGCTTCAAATAATACTTATTAATAATCCAATTTCAATAAAATATTTTCTTATTTCTAAAAAATTTTGGAAAAAAATTATCAAGCGTAATAAACTGCAACTGAAATTATTGATCCAAAAACAGGAACTTCTACATTAGCTTTTAATAATCCTCTATGAATTATAAATATAGGTAATTTAACTAAAAATCCTATAATTAAATATAAAAATAAAATTTTATTTTTGTCGGGTGGTATACCCGATCGGATACCCAGATGATTTTAACATCTAGTGATGTAATATGCTGATTGCAGCTAGTACCATTTTGTTTTTACACCGGTTGTATCTTATATGTACGAAGGTTCTCAATATTATATTTGTTAAACTTTGTATGAAAGGGTTAATCCCGTTTAGTAACGAATAAATAAATAATTAATTTTCAAATTTCAAGCTTTCTATCTTAATATTACTGCAATATTACTTAAAATAATGTTTATCTATAGTTTTCTTTTAATTACTCAGGCATGTGTAAATTGCGGAGCAGGTCACCGGTGGCGCCCATGGCGTTCAACGTGTTAAAAGCAACACGAATTTCACCCTTTTCTTTTTAAATACCTTAAAATAGTTAAGAAGGAAAGCGAGATGGTGCGATAAGCACGTGAAAATGTACGAGCGGCCATGTTTACCATCTTGGTAATGCCCTTTGGCGGAGCGCATACAGTAAACAGTAAACAGAAGGTTGTAAAGAGTACTCACCGAAGCTCGCGTGTCGAATCCGTAATCTATGGGTTGCATCAGACACAGACAGCATCGTAGTTTTCCTCGATTCAAAGCCAGGCTGCTCCATCCTTGCACTTTCACGTTTTATCGTCCCCTGTTTGATGTCGCCAAAGTTCAATAAATGTTTCTAATATTATATCACTAGGAATGTATTCCCGATTTTGCACTATGAAACACTAATTACGCGGTACATTACGCGGAAAGTTAGGTTAGGGTTGGGTTATTAGAACAAGCGTCGAGATCCGATTTGCGAAACTTCTTAATTACGCGAGTGCTTAACGAGCACGTTAATACAGATAGTTACTAATTAATTGTTCAAGAAGGTAGAAACTTGGTGAACGAACGATTAAAATTGATATGCGTTTACGAAGAGCACTTGTCACGACAACACGGTATCAGCGACGACTGTTGAGGATACGCATGGACGCGGGGGGTTCTTATGTACATCCGCGGATTATTGGAAACCCGCGGGCGCGAAATATAAACAGAACTGAGATCGGAAATATGAATGTTGATGGTTACGTATGAAAATCAAGCATTTTATAGAATGCCTGGTGTTTTTGGGCAAAGTATGAAATGTTTCAATTATTTTAATACTATTTAAACTTTTCCTAGGTGTTATATACAGTGATAGGCAGAAACAAACGACCACTGTTCAAAATAGAATACTTTGAAAAGCTATAAAAATTAATTCACGTTCTTAGATGAAAAGTTGCGATTTTCGGAAATTTTAATTACTTATAACTTTTAAATGCGTTAAATTTTCATTATAAACTCGCATAAAGAAGTTGAAAAATTACCATTCACTATTTTTTTTCACGATTTCAATAAATTGTAATTTTTTAAAACGATAAAAATACATATTTTAGTGAATTAATTTTTATAGCTCTTCAAAAAACCTCAAGTTATTTAATCCAATTTTAACCGAGGTATTCTATTTTAAACAGTAGTCACTTATTTCTGCCTATCACTATAGAATGACAAAAGGCACGTGAATTTCGATAAAGTATTTTAAAGGAAGGTTCCAACAATTGTCTTTGATAACGTATTAAAATAAAATCTGTGTTATTGGCTTGTTTTTCGGTAGCGTTATGTAAGCCTATTAAGTTGGACAGTAGACATAGGGGAATGAGGGACGGTTACAGCGTTTGAGGAATGCCGAAAAGCAGAAGAAAGGGTGAGGTCAACACGAGCGGCGGAAGCGAGGATGTAAAAGAGAGGAACGAAGTAGCTCGATGAGATTCTGGTTTTAATTAGTTGGAACCGCCGCGTCGTGGGGAACAATCGATGGCATTAATGATGTCGCAGATAAGAAATCAGCCTTCTAAACTCTTGTTCGTAATCATCCCGAGTGCTTCCGTTCGACCCCTATCAATCCCCCGAATTCTTTCACCGTCATCGTCATCGGTTATGATTAAAATCTTCGTTAAACATCTGCTCGATGTTCGTTTAAGTAATTTAACACGTTGATTACTTTCTGAATAAATCAAAATCCTTTCGTTCAGTGTTTTTCATTTAATTTCTCCTCTTACTTATCTATCACCTTGACACATTTACTACCTACGTTACACATATATGATGTCTTCAATTTATTTTGTATTATTTTATCAAAAAAGGGTATATGATAGATTTCTAAATTGAATGCTGTTAGAGAATATTTGCAATATTTATACAGTGAGTGTAAAAAGTGTTTGGACATCGTTTAAAACAGAATATCTCATTTAAAATTGGACCAAACATAATTAGTCACGTTCTTAGATGAAAAGTTGCCATTTTCGGAAACTTTAATTACTTGTAATTTCTAAGTGCATTGACCAATTTCGATAAAATTTTCAGCATACACATATTTTAAATTTTCATTACAGGCTCCCATAAAAAAGATGAAAAATTACCCTTCACGATATCAACAAATTTTAATTTTTTAAAACGACAAAGGCACATATCTTAGTAAATTAATTTGTATAACTTCTCAAAAGACCTCAAGTCATTTGGTCCAATTTTAAATTAGGTATTCTGTTTTAAACGGTGTCCACTTTTTACACTCAGTGTAATTATTTCAAAATTTCAATCTTCCTAGTCAATTGAAAAATATGCTCGGTTTAAGCGTGGAAAAGAGCTGTAGCATGAGAACCACTGGGCCGTTTACAATTAAGCAATGTAACCGAGTCGCAGACGCGTGGAGCGTCGTGTGTGGTCCCGGGGTTCGAATCCCACCTCTCCCTTACCACTCTTTCCACCCGGTACCACCACTCTACCATCATGTCCCCACCACTTGGAGGTTCTCTTCAGCTTCTCTCGTCATCGTTTTTCTCTCGTTTGCCCCTCTGTTGCGCGGCTCTTTACCTTCTTCGCTCTGATCCAAGAAGCTGGGTGACTCATCCACCTATCGGCTACCATGGATTCGGGAATTCCTCCTTGATCCTCCTCGTTTCTCGATCAGACGCGAATTTTTTCCAGGAGATCCAGATTTGTATCGAGATCACGAATACCATATGCCGATCCTACGGTAATTGGCATTGAAACGTTCACCAGTTTATGGTTAATAGAAGGAATCCTCTTTGGTGATTTCAAAGAAGAATGGTACCAACGGTGGCGATTCTTTGATTCCTGATCAATTTTATTTGAATCTTAAGATTTATCGAGACCTTGAAGAATTACGGTTCACTCAAGGTTTTATCAAATTTCCAAGGGTTTCAGAAATCGAATCTTTTTAGTCAGTTCTTCTCCGAAAATGGTAAGGAGTGACTCGACTTGGCCTAAGGTTTGAAAACTGGTTCCGATCATCGAATAGAGCTGTGACGCGCGAGATGTGTCCACGGGCAGACATGTTTGGAGTTCGGACTTGTCCGAAGGCGAGGACGCGTAAAGGTAGACATGACACTAGGAAACTAAATACCGATCCTACGATTCTCGTCGAGCCGAAGACGCTGTCAAAAAGCATCGGCTCGTCCGGACCTATCTCACTTAATTTTCGTTAAAGTCACCGAATCGGGGATCGGATCATCGACGTTCGAGGATCGTCTTACCAATATCGATCTCTATTCACACTGGAGATCACTAAGGTTACCATTCAAGTTTCCAATGAATTCCCCTTGAAATTTCGGATAATTTATCTTCCATTTAGTTATTTTTGATTTTATAATATTTGCAATCATCTGGGTCATGATTTGAAGCTCGCAGAAAGTAGCTCAAGGAAACATAAATTTTCACGTATTTTCGCGTCCCATCAAATTTTACGTTCGACTTAACGAGCAGCCTGCATGCGCTGGTATTTGATTCAGAATCTAATTTTCTAAACGATCCTCTACGTACCTATTTTAACTTTACTACGGGTTTAATTTTATTACCGACCGGGGTGACCATCGACAGTCAGAAAGGATTCGACTCGGGGCCAAGCAGTAACCCTTTGCACGGTTAATGAAGAGTTCGCCATATCCTGGGATGGCAGCTGACGTTGCATTCATGCATGAGAGTGCCGTGTCCCGGTCATTTGGCCTCTGTTACGACTAAAAACAAGGCAGAGGCCGAGTTTTGTTCCATCGGTGGCCGGTAACGCGCCTTCCATGGGGATCGGGAGCAGAAGAAAATTTCAGGAGGGGACCATCGACCCGCTGGCCCACACATCGAGTTGCCGGAACATACGGATTGAGCCATTAAAGCGAGCTTCGAGCTGTTTCGTGGAAATCCGCGAGACAGCCAGTTCGTTATTGTTCCTTCCTTCTTAGCCCAGAAGCTGGGAGCAAACTTTAATCCACGGGGAATAAGCGGATGGCCCTGTTTTATCGCCTGAATCTACACGTCCCTCGCGCTCTTATGTACCGATTTGGTATTCAAAGCGTTCGCTTTCGGTTACGTTATAGCGTGCAATTTACGCGTACGAGGTCCATCGGCTGGTTCAGCCAGCGGATCGTCGTCCTTGCTCGATTTTCAGATTTCGGGATCCACGTTAGTCTCGGTTCCTTAAACTTTCTTTCGTTTTATTAACTACGGAATAAACGGCGTCCATTGCAACGGCCATCTACGCGCGCGTTCCCTGAAAATCACCGCCGAGATTGTTATCGTGTTCCCCGTCTCGTAGAAATATGCCTTCGTTTCGCGGCGAGAAGCGACCAACAAATTGCACGACCAACCAGACTTTTACCCCGAACTCGCAAAGAACCGCGAGAAACACCGATGCCCCGACCACGCGCGAGACCTTCCACCGGATAATTTATTGGTCAATCAAAATGACGCATGGAGGTATAAGGTGACACGTCAGCGTACACGGCTGACCATTAATTTTAATACCCGTCACCATCAGATCTCCCGACTCTGCTTTCCACGTTGGCTCCCCACTGACGTCCAGCGTATCCATCCGCATCGGCTACCGTACGACTAATGCCCCGTTCACTAACCACCATCATCCTTGAAGATCTCAGTCTACCGATCTCTCACGGCCGCCACCAGTTATTATCCTTCTCTTAATCCCGTCTGTCGCGGACGAAATCCAGGGACAAAAGGGGAACATCGAAACGAATGGGAGAAACCGGAATTGAAAATAGGAAATGAACGTTTAGCTAAGAGTAAGGAGAAAGTTGAAGGGTAGATACGGATACCGGATGCACGCGTGTACCGATGGTACGCCAGGAACGCGACGAGAGGTATGCAACCATTAGTAAGTGCAACGTCGATTGATAACGCGTCTCCTTATCTATAAACCATTTTCGCCTTTTTCCATCACGCTTATCGCGCTCGAATTCTACGACGTTATTTACGACTGATTAGCAGACTCTCAATAATTCCCTTCCGCGTTAGTTTATTGAGCGCCGCGATTTATGGCGCGAGATAGAGCGGTACCGGTTCACTGGACCTAGACTGTCCGTTTCATTCATCTGATCTACTATGTTAATAAGAACCCTCAGAGTTTTCTGAAAGCGTACATCCAGATTCTGGTATCATCAGATTACGTTTCGAACGAAATGGAAACGAAGTGGCAGCGATCTGACCCGCATTTATTTACCGCGTGTCATCGACGTTTCAATCGATGACACGGAATCGTATCTGAGTCCAACATCTGTCCCGAATTCGTTTTATCCGAGGGTTTCCAGGTTGCTGGAACGTCCGTCGAACGAACGGATGCATAATTCCTGGTTGGCCCCGGGTCCCCGTCTCGCGTCACAGTAGACGCACGGTTGCTCAGGAATGTCGAACGGGTCGGTCACAGGGTTAATGTCTGGCCTGGGCTGACTCTTCGCGTGCCCCCTTCCGACTTTTCTCTCCGCTTGTATCTCATTTGTTAAGATTCCGGGACAAAGGAGGCGGGAGAATCGTCTTTATGGATCTGGTGTGCTTGACCCGAGCCGAGAGCCTCCACGAGCCTCGACGGACAGACAGAAGCGCGAGTCTGTCAAGTCGGCGCGATTCTAATCTGGACAGGGACGTATCGGCCGTTGGGTTACTCTCGGACCCGTAAGTAATCGGGAATACGAGTTGTACAGGGCATTACCCAGGCAACGAGGATCGAGGATTTCCATGCGGATCGGGGACTCGACGAATAACATTAACACGATCATTTTATTCTTCCTTTCTGTTATCCCGATCGTACGTCAAGCTGCTGTTTCGCTGAACTCCCGAGATAAATTTCATTGCATCTCTGATCGGTAGCGAGTGCGTTTACACTTAGCTCGGCGTCGATCGATGCCACGATTCACAGGGGTCGTGGAATCTGATCCAGCCTGGCCCCGTGGGATCTGATACGAAGCGTTTCAACATTCAAGGACCCGGACAGCGACACTTCGGAATTTGAAAAGCGAATAGGTAACGGGCAGAGCGAAAAAATAGGAGAGAATCAGAGGTTAAGGCACTTAATGATTTTTCCTAACTGAACTACCTTAGCCATCGATTAAGGTAAAAAGGAAGCTCGTGTCCGAACGAGGTTCTCATCAATTTCGTGTCTGAATTCTTCGTTGACGAACGTTGGATTTTATTTCTACTGAGACGATGAAATATCGTAGGATCGTTCAGGTAACCAACTTCTGTCCGTCCCTCGACGGAAGTTCTTGTAAAAAATAATTGTCGCTGATTATTCACGGTGTCCGTTTCTTTGGCCGGTGTGTCTTGTACGTTAATGCGGCCTATCACTTACCAGAGGTACGGTGAACCTTCGACATCCCTGGACGATCTCTGGTCAACGACAGCGTCCGACCGTTTCGTTCTCGAAAAAGAAAAATCGGGGTACGGGAGGAAATTATTTATCTCTGTCAATCACATCTGCCGTTGATCTTTAAACTCGACAGGATTTTAGCTTTTCAGGAATTCGGAATTTTTGCAGCTGATTGCCCTCGCCACATTTAGGCTTCAGATGAAATATTTACGCAAATTTTGTCCTTTCGATTCTATTTTTCTGAATGAGAAGCTTCTCTCTGGGCGTATTGGTGTCGCGTCGGGCTATCTTGTATCAGCGAGAGACAGGATTGTACAGGAGGAATTTAGCAAAGGTTCGTGGGAGAGACGGGAGGGTCGGTGAAACGGCACTGGCGAAGGTTAAATGATGTATAAAGTGCGTTAACCGACACCGCTCACCGTGCAACACACGCATCGCGTTTACGGTATAACGTAGGCGTGGCTGGTTTGATATCAACGATGGCCACCTTTCGACTGTAAATCAATCGATATCGCGCCAGCAGGAGGGGCTTTTCATGGGGTTTGCACGAGCCTGAAATACGGCTCGGGGGTGGAAGCATGCGCCAAATGCTGAATGGCAATCGACCCGCCCCGAACCTTTTATCCGGACAACGATCGCCTCCACCATCTTTCTCTCTCCTCATTCCGTTTAACTCCGTTCGATCCTTCTCTCTTGTCGACGATGTATTTCGATAAACATCTGGCTCGATTGATTTCCTTCCCCCGGTGTTAATTAGCACGCGTCTAGTACCGCTTTCACAGCACCCATTGGTCGACCGCGTTAACGTCTCCCGAGATCCCGATCACCTTCTCCTCTTTCATCTCTCTTCTCATCGAATCTCTCTTCAATTTCATTCTACTTTCGTACTGTTTAACTTGCCGTTAAGATTATCTCGAATTTCCACTCTTCGACCCTTCACTTTTCAAACAGGGTAAATTCCAATTAGGAAGATTAGAATTTTCAAAGGATTTGAATTTTCATTGTGCCTCTTGATAAGCAAAGAAATTGTAAAATCAGGAAAATTTATTGCTAACTTGATTCGTTATCTTCAATGGCAAAGTCTACGATGGAAGAAGAAAAATCGTATATCTGGTTTGCACTGAACAGGACTGCCCCGTTAATTACCTGGATAATTCGGTCCGCCGGTAATTATTTAATCGGCTGTTTATCTGAAGGACCGTGTCGTCGGTGTCTTTATGTACCAGGGTCGGAACAAGAAAGGCAAGGAGAGTTTCCAATGTATTCAGTGTGGAGCATTGGCTGAGGAGGATGGATGTCGATGAGAAAAATAAAGCGTGTCGATACGTGGCTCGTGATAGTGGGAATATTTAATTTCGATTTTTAAATAATTCTTACAACGTATGGACCGCTCGATACTGTATCGAGCCTTCCTTATTAGCATAGGTAAATAAATAACTAAGTTACTTTTAAACAGTCTATCGAGACGACGTTCTCGCTAAAGTTGCGCTTTATTTACACGATGATCTTCTTCTTTTATATTTATATATATATATATCTGTATACCTATACATAGCTTTTCTATTCTCTTCATACATATATGTATAGGTTCTATTGCACATCGCAATTGTACGATATCTTACATTTTTACAATAAATTAAAGAAACAGAACTAGATTTTCATTCTTTCCCTTTCTTTCTCTCATCTCACATTTTCTCTCTCTCTCATCTCACACTTTCTTGGTGAAATTTCTCTCTCTTTCTCTCTGTTCTGAATACTGGTTCCTTTAGAGAACGACTGTGTGTTTTTCGATTCAAATGATCGCAAGAAAACTGTACAAAATGGCACTGTACAAACCCATTCCGTCCTGACTCACACGAATTATCACGCTGTTATCGTGACGTACGATCGAAACGGTTCTTTCCTTCTTATCCTCGGTTAAATACGAGATTATTCATCGTTAGGAACGCGCGTGCTAACAAACAAGTCTTTTCTCATAAACGACGACCGAGGAATGATAGTTATCGTGGTACGATCACCGCGTGCACGATCGCTATCATTCGCCTTTCTTGACTCCGTTAACCCGCGAGCTTTTTCCACTTTTTAAACAACTTTCTTCCGACCGCGAGTCTATTTCGTCCGGATAGAACGGGGAAGCTCTGTGACGACTAAACCGTCGTTAAACGTCCAATCGGTGGCACTAGATACTTATTCAAATATACGTCCCAGTCTTTCGATTGAAATACAAACGAGTGACTAGGAATTTCCGTAAGATTTTATAGTATCCCGACGAAAATGAAACGACGAAGACTTTGAAAATGCAATAATGATCTTGATTTCTTTGAAGGAGAAACATCGATCAATTAGAAATTCATTCGATCAAAAATTAAATTATCAGATTAAAAAGGAAAATTTCTCCTTCAAATTTTCAAGAGCCTAAAGTATAAATGATTTCGTTAACTGAATTAAAGCTTAACCATTTGACTGTCATCATTTCGCTTGAAGTTCCGCCGCCTGTTCCTCCTCCTCCTTCGTCAATGGTACCGTCGAATGATTGTAAAGTCCCTGTGCCATCAGTTGAAGAGCGAGCGGATTCTTTTGCCCGCTTGCCTTCTTGATTTTCGCTCTCTTGTTCTGAAACCAGATCTTAATCTGGGCCTCGTTCAAGCCCAGATCCCTCGAGAGCTGTTGTCTTCTTCGTTCGGTTAAATACCGATTCTCCGCGAATTCCCTCTTCAACCTGGCCAGTTGTTCGCCACTGAACGCTGTTCTCGGACGTTTCTCTTCGGGGGTGCCGCTGCTGCCCCGATTGTCCGATCTCTTCACCCTTCTCGTACGTGGACCTGCAACACGGTGGGATCCTAACATTAGCTGCTATCTGCCAAAGTTTTCATTAAAATTTCGTCATTTGCGTGCGAAAGGAAGTCGATCTACAAGCCATAAATGGGTGCAAGGGTGGTGTACGCCATTTCGTCTCGGTTTTATTCAATGAAAATCAGCTCAAATTGGAGAATAATAATTTATCCTTAAAATATAATTCCGTGTATAAATTCTGAGACGATAGAAGACAAAGTATACGCGAATGGTAGAGAAACGGAAGGATACAGCGAGAATTGCACGTCGATCAAAGATTTTTCTCGAGGGAACAATAAAATACAGAACGGACGCACTTCCATTCCAGCCGACATCTTTCTAAATTGTTCCCTCGTACTTCCCGAAGGAGATACGTGAAGCAACGAAGATTAGCCTTACGTAACGATTCATAATGTTCACCGGTGGCCCGCGGGGGAGACATTGATTCAGCAAGTTTACGCGCCGATAAATCTGAGAAATTAACGAACCACCGGCATCGTGTACGCAGTGACAAACTTTACGACAACTTTTATTGTCTAGCCGGTCTTTTAAGTGTTTCTTTTTCTTTCTTCACCGGTCACTACGCGTAGACGCGTTCTACGGAGGGATACGCTTCTCAATAACAAGAGAGCTATTCGAACTGGGAGGAGTTCTCTCGCTTCAAACGATATAAACGCCTCACCAGGACGAAGGATAGTTCATGGATCCTTCTTTCATTTATCCTCGAAGCTGATAGGAGTCCTTCAGACACCGATACGCGGTCTTAACGTACACGACTTTATCGTAAATCAAACGCGTTATTGTTCGCTACTTCAGCTGTACAAGCTTTGCAGAACGTGGGTGAAACCGGCAAAGAGATTATTAGTCATTTTTGTGAGACTACTAACGGTTACTGAATTAACTCGTCTGATGAGAATTTTTATAATTCAACAATTTTCTTTGTTGGCGAAATTGTGTAAGAGTTTGAAACAAGATGGAATATAAAATAGAAAGGTACCGTGCGTCGCCGACTTTCCGGACGGATTATTGGTATCTATAAGCTATAAAATCGAATGGTTGTTTATAAATTCCAATAGTTTCAGTCGGAAACGAAACGAAACTGAACGATCCCGGATTTTCCTCTGCCGGTCGCTCGAGCACGCTAATAATTCACCGGATAAACGCGATGCCGCGAGGGTCGCTCGCAACGCGGACGTAATTGCAAATAAATCAAATCGTAACGATCAACAACGGTGTTATCGGGCACACTGATCTGCCCGGCTGGATATTACGCGAAAACCTCGCGTCCGGCCAGTTAACACCGTCCTTCATCATACGCGGTTAAATCCTTTATTCGCCGACTTAACACTCGCGCGAACTCGAGCCGCAAATATGCTTGGTATTAGCGTTGCTTGATCTTCCTGGTGACTGGAGGATGTACGACTAACGCGATCGAACAAGGTTTTACACGTAGGATTTGAGCGTTGATATTGAAATTTATAGTCACCAGAAAAATATCTGGAAGACTAAGAATTAGGAAGAAAGCAACGTGACCCGCCATGGCGCGGGGGAAGTTTCTCGTTCTAGCTTTCAGAAATGACTGAGGTAACGAACGGTCGGCAGTCTAATTACTTAAGCGAAGTAGTCTGGTTGTCGGTGGCAGGAAAGAGGCATTCAGGAACCCACTTCTCGACCCTTCCAGTTTCTCTCTTGTCGTTCCACGGCTTCCATTTAAGGAGCAACCCCTCTCTGCGCGTCTCGAGGGTAAAACCAATAACGCTAAGACGCCCAGCCCTCTCTCACCTCCGCCAAGTAACATCGCCGAAAGTACCAGGCATACCGAGGACGCGCGGCCACGAACGAACACTAATTTCCTCTCAACCTATCCTTGAGTTAGACGTCAGACAGTGGCTGGTTACGTTTCCTCTGTCCTTTCCTCATCGGCTTACGGTCCTTGATTAATGTTCAGCTTAATGCCTTCGTCACCTGTCTTCGCTATTCCTACCAATTCATTTGCGCGCACGAAAACGAAGAATCTGAATTTAGAAATATTAATAAAATTCCGGAGATTTCTTTAAAAACGCCCCACGAGATATTCGCGCTTCAACACGGTTTCTTTCACCCTCGCGAAAGAACGTCTGTTCCGGTTTTGCAGAAACACACTTGGAGCGATTGCTATTTGTTTCTTGCCGAGAATTTAACAGTTGTAACTGAACGGACGGAAAAACTCGTCGGATCGAGGACAATCGAACCGCTTCATCATTGTCCTGTCATCCCGGCGATACGGCGGAAAGCATTTTATCCCCGAAGGACGCGCTGTTTCGTACGAACCATCGCTTCCTCCCTTTCCGTCTTCGAGATTAGCAACAATAGACTCCAACGACCGATCTTCTTCTTGCCGTTCTTTTTCAAACGCGTCGAATTTGCGCAATGAATCGTGGAAATCGAACGATCGATGTCTTTCAATTTCTCTGCTTGACTCGCGCGTCACGTTGCTTTTAATTGCACCGATACCGTTCGCATGCCAGCCAACGACGAGAGAGACTATACGGTTAGAAATGGTTACAATCACTGGATTGGCAGGGAATTCCTATGAAAAAAAAAAACACTTGAGACTGTCTTGCGCCAACAGCAGAACGATCAACTTGACGGATGTTGCATAATATGGAAAGAATGCGAAACAAATGTTTGACACTTCTTCTGAGAAACTTTTATCAGAAATTTTCTTCCAGAAAAAATTAATCAGAAGTGATTCTTTTCATTATTGTCATATCGACGATTATCATCAACGAAACATTAATTTTTTTTCTACCTCCTTTGATATTTTAAAATTGTAATTTTTATTGTATATTAAAAGTATGGCTGTAAATGGTTTTTAATTAAATTAGAAAACAATAATTTGAATAAATGCGAAATTTAAGTAAAAATTTAAGTGTCCAGAATGAATTCCACTAGTGCATGTAGATTTCTGAATAATTCTTTTCATCCACTGCGATCGATTTTTCTTTCTCTCCTTTTTCGTGCGGTTCAGTTCGCGTGACACAATCGGACACACCGAGAAAATTGTTGGACACGTTTGACAGTCCACGAAAGGTTTGCCAAGGAAGGAGAGCGTTTTCAATAGATTCCTCGAAGCGAGAGTAAGAGGCAGGCCGGTATCAAGTCCTCATAAATTTACCGATCGTTCTTGCAAAACTCAACCGTAGCGAGTGGCACGAATCATTGGGACAACGTTTCAGAATATTTTTTTCCCCTTCTCAAGGTAAATGAAAAGTGTTTCTCAAGATAATCACCTGTTCATACCGAATACGTTAAACAAATATTAATTACGACGATTACGCGACGAATTAGCGATGAAAGATGGAAGGGTATCGCGTGAAATGAGTCGTTTTACATATTAAACATTATTCTTCGAAGCTTCTATTTTTCCCAATTCCCATAGGAAGAAATTTATCGCCTGCTCGATAATTACGGTTGCGTGAACACGACTTTGCGACCAATTACAGGATCGTCGACGGTCCCTTGCGATTCACTTGCATGGCTCAAAGTAAGTTACGCGATTACGTTTAAATACTTCCTGTTGTTTTATCTAGAGAGCAATTTCCATGGAAGAAATGCATATTTTAATATTCCACCGATGCGTCGCGTTTCACGATAATTACAAGCGCGCGATCGCGGTCTCGCGATAACCGATAGTTAGATCATCGATAGCTCCTGACGATCGACGAAAGATCGACTCGTGTCGCGCGAAGTAAGTCGTACGACTATGAATTGCGTCGTGCCACGTACGTGCAACGATCCGGCCTGTTCTTAAAGCGCCACTAAACTTGCCCGTCACGTTCCTTTTAATTACGTCTGCCAGCAAACATCGACGAACGTGAAACGAGCAGAGGAGCCGCGACGTGAGGGGCGCGCGAGCTTAAGAATTCATTAACGATACCCAGGGAACAAGCAACTGGAGCTGTCCAAGCGAACTGGGACAGGTGGTGGATCATACTCGAGAAAACCCGCGAGCTGAACAGCTTCGAGTCGCGGAGTCGATCTAAAAGGCAGACAGACGCGTATTTTTGCAACGGCACGCAGGTGTTTAAGAGGTCCGATGTTTGTTCTGTCGGCGGTACGGCATTAGAAACGAAGGCTAATGCCCCTACAGAACGGAGAATGGCTCGATTTTATCCAAGATGGAAGTCGATGGATTCTATAAACAGTTGCCTTGGAACGACGTATTGGGTTGTACGCAAGATTTTCCCTTCTCGAAATTTATTATTAAAAATAGCTGACTAAGGAGCAAACTCTCAAAGGATAATTAATGAAGACAAATTACACTTAGTAGATCTGACAAGGGAAATAAAAAATAAACTGAACACCCAGTGGGAAGACGAGTGGAAACAAAAGGCTCCTAACCATATTAAAAATACAACCGACAACTTTTTCGAGGACCTGAAAACGACCCCCACTCTACTCAGAAGAGAACAAGCTTCTCAATAATTAAAATTGGCCATTCTAGAATTACTCTCTCCTACAGATTATTAAAAACTCCAGCAACAAACATAAACTAGAATCTTCACTCTAGGACAACTTAAAAAACAGTAAAATGCAGGACTTACTTAAATTTATAAAAGATACCAAACTGATAGAACAGATAATGTAAGTTTTACCTACTCCTTGTAGTTGATGTGACAAAAAACCCTAAATAAAAAATAAAAAAAATAAAAATTATCCCGAGTGTCTATGTGATTTACACGTCGCCTTACCAATTACGAACAAAAGAATCGATAAATACCGTGGAAAAACTTGATTGAACTGTCATCCGTTACAAAAGCTGAATGCACCTATCCGTTTGGTTGTGAAATAGTAAAACTACAAACTCACGTACGTATCGCGTAACAAAGGGGTCGCGTAAGATCCAGGTACTCGTTATAACGCGTGTCTGAACGATGCTCTCGAAAGACGCGTTCTCATCGAAGCTGCTCCGAACGATCGGAACGGATATCGTCTCTTCTCGGATGGTTGCGCGATCGTTCGAGTGAAGACTCGATCGACCTGTCGTTTCCGTGAATTCGATCTATCCGGCTAGCTAGGCTCGTTCTCTCGCTCTTCTGTAAGCGAGTAGAAGCGACACTGAGTCGTCACCGAGTCGTTTGAGTTATGACTACGGCCATTACTCGGGGACAAACGAGGCTAAACGCGTCGACACGGCCGACCAACCGGCCTTCCCGACTTCTCTTCGCGATCGTTCTCGATCCTCGATTCCCCAGAATTACGAGCTCTCTTTCTCCTCAAGGTATCGCGGTTCGATCGCTCGATCGACAGTTTCGAGACGCGTCGAATCGGTTCTCGTTATCGGCGACAACAGAGTCCCCGCTCGTTTCGGTCCACCTTTCGTTTATTTATAAATATAATAAAATGTAATGTAACAAGGGTGGATCCAGGGGACGCAATCAACGGTTCCGCGCCTGTTTTCCGACGACATTCTGAACGCTCGGTAAAAACAGAACGGAAAGCCGTGAATGGGAACGAAGAAGTCTTTATTCCTCGAATGACATTTCACTCTTTAGATGGTCGTGTTTCCCGTTCGTTTCCGCGAAGGCTTCGACAAGACTCGACTGCTTCATTCGCGCCGGTAGCTAACGAGAAACCGATCTCAAAAAGATTCAATTTTTCCGAATTTTAATATTACAATTTATTGTTTCATCGGATCGTTGGAAGATTATTACCAGAAACACCTTGTATATGAATTTTAGAATTAGCTGAAAACGAGACGAAAGGACGTTGAAACGCGATCGATCAAAGGATCGATACCAGTGGGAGGTATTTCCACACTCGAAGGGTGTAAAATACATGTATGATATGTAATGGCTTCGAAAAAGCTCACGTTCTCCGATGCCGTTTTCGTCATTAGTGTCGCCCTAGCTGTCGAGCGTAAGGCCTTCTAACTGTCGTGGCTCGTTACTTACTTCGTCCTGAGAACAAAAAAAGAAAAAACACACCGGTTAAAAAAGCATGATCGTTGACAAGCATTTCATTAATAATAATCAATTATCCGTTCTCGCGTGGTAAGGAGAAGAAAAAAAGAAGGTTACTCTTATCGCGACCACCCTATCATCCCCAACGTCAATTAACGCGCAGCGACGATTATGATTTACGATTTTGCTCGCTTCGTCCGCCTTCGTTCACACTTCCCGTGGAACGAACGCTTCGCTTTACTTCCATTCGAATTGGAAAATAAAATATCACCTTCTCGAATCGTAAGTGGGTATAATTCTCGAAGGAAGCGAAGTTTCTTAACGGAAACAAGGTATTCGAGGCATGCGAGTACTCCATCGAAATTCTCGAGGAAAAAGGCGGTGCGTGCCGAATCCGGGCGGGTGAACGACAATAATGAAGCGTTCGAGCGGATCGAGCGAACCGTGGGACGAGGAGAGACTGGACTTTATTGATCCAGAGAATCGATGCTGCGATTTCATTCGATCTTAAAGCGTGTTCTCCTGATTACAAGCGGCCGCTCGCATTTTTCCACGAGCACTCGTTAAGGTGTCCGCCGGAACCCATGGAAGCGTACGAAAAGTAGCCATAGTCCGTAGCCGTACCCATAACCATAAATAATGACCATTGATTGGCCGCTCGTCGATCGTTACCCGCGAGTACGTGACTGCGTTTACGTTTCCACGGGTCGTTAGCTCGTTTCCATTAAGGCGCGGTTTTCCTTCTCTTTCTCTATTCATCCTTCTCTTCGTTACTGTCTATCGGTAGACAAAGTCGCTCGGAACAGATTCGATGAAACATATACTTCATGCTCGAATCTTCCAATTTGTAGCTGCTGCTGTAATTCACCGTCTTGAATCGTCATTCCGCACGCGATGTAATAAAATTCATTCGGAAGCGTGGTCGCGGAACGATCGAGAGGTAGCGTAATTACATCCCTGCAATCGCAGCCTGCCAATTTGGTCGCGGAGCGAACGATTCGTTGGCGCGAACAGCGGAAATGACGATTCGAATCGTGCAAACGATTTCGCTCTTTAACGCGGCCAGATGTCCGGCGAGGTGGCGCGCGTTCACGGATAACGAGAAATGGAAATTCGCAAATAGTATATTACTCGAGAGGACGATTAATGACTTCATTCCAAAGCCGGCTTCAGACAACCCTCTCTCATTATCTCAGCTCGTGCGATGACGATTGAACGGATATCAATTGATATCAATTTTGAACGGTGTCGCTGGAGAATTGAAAGTACAAAGGAATTTTTAAACGATTCCGCTCGAAGTCGTTCGTCAATCGTGGGAAAGTCGCGTTCTGCTCCGATTCTGGCGCGAACCAATCAGGAGAAAAAAGCGTGCGGCTAATTCTCGTCGAAGCGAATTTTAATCCAACTTCAAATTCCCCAACTAAAGAAACGATTTCAAAGCGTGATCGAGCGATCGTTTGATTTATTAATTCAAACAGAGTGCAAATAAACGAAGTTTCACGGTGGTTTCATGTGAAACCGAACAGATAGAACACGGTTCTGTAACCCAGCGGAGGTAAATCAGTATCCTCCAGCAAATCTGAATGGTTGTTTCAACACCGCTCATTACGTGGGGGCACACCGCATGAATCGTAAGGTTAATAAACGAGCGCGAACGATCACCCTTATCACTGTTCGTCGTCTTTGAAACACGGATCGTGCATTGCTCGTGCATACGGAGCGTTAAAAATAGATGGTATCATTGCAATTGATTGGGCCCGCGGTCGTGCATTCAGATCGTTGATCTTTCGTCGCCATGCCACGATATTCATCGTTCCCGCGGCGAGATAACAAAGATACGCGATAAGCGAGACGACCGGGGTCGTATCTGCACCTATGGCGAAACGTAATTCACCGGGTTGCATACTCGATGTTACATATTGTTTCGATCCCGTCGCCGACTTGTTCCTACGTTCCGTTCACCGTTCTTATTAATTATTACATTAAATTGCGACGCTTATCGGTCAGATCATCGATCGTACCAATATCGATCTCGTTCAACCTTATCGAATCGTCTGATCTCTCAGCTGGAAGATGGTGGATAAAGGAACTCGTGTTTCTAACGCGAGCTAGTCGTTACGTCTCGGTAAACCACTAAAATATTGCCATTCGTGGCTTGTTTCTTGTATCGAGACGGTGTTACGAAGTTCTAATGCTTTTCCTGGTTGTAGGATCTGTGTAGAAACGGATGGAATGGAATGATTTTAACTTACAGAAATTATTAACGCGCTTTTGACTTTTATCGATGAAAATTTTCGCAATGCAAAAATTGCGCTAACCATCGAGACACGTTCCAGCAAATGACTGTTTTCGACTTGATAAACTGTTATTGTTTAACACGACCAATCCCTTCAACTTAATGGCACGTGTAATTCATGGCCAGGGCTTTCCAACAATAACTCATAATGCGTACCGCGTCTGTATCGTCGATCATGGATTTATCTAGCCAGATATTAATAACCATCATCGATAGCGATTACTGTTCTCCAGGAACGATGAATAACTGTTCATTCAATGTCGACCGATAGCTGTTCCCACGACGGTATAAACGTCGTTTCCAACAATCTCGAACTTTAAGCCTGGTATTCGCCTATGAAAAAAGCCGATTCAACCTCCAATAACGAGACAATGGCCAGAAAGAATTAGAAAGTTTCGTAATTCCGACACGTGTTCTCTGTTTCCAATTAAACTTTCGTAACGATTCGGTTCAATGGAAATTTGACAGGGTCAAGAATGTGGCAGACAATGCAGAAACTTTAATTTCATTCGAACGAACCTCGATAATCATCGCTAATGATTAATTCATTTCCGAAGGAGATTTAAAATAGTCGCCGGACACGGGAGCCTGCAGAAGCGATTATTATGGTAATCGACACGCGTGGAATCGCGGCATAAATCGAAATTAAATGCAAGAACGATCAAATTCCATGGCTCGACATTAATCGCGGACAAATCAATTAAAGATTTCCCTCGTCATTCCCTCGAACATAACGTTCGGACGTGACGTTTACACGTGTCGTTCGGCCATTTAAGCACGTTTGTAATTACAAATTACTAGCTGGTAGGCGTCGGAGTCGACTATCGTCCGTTCGCTATCTATGAATCCGTGTTTCTTAGCTACCGTAGAGGGAGCAAGGAAAGTGTAACATCATAATGGTTTGCTAAGCCGCAGAAATAGAAACGTAACACAGAGAACTGCTCCATCAATTGAGACGTTCGAGTTGTCTTTTCAATCGTAATATTAGAAAATGACTGCCGCCTACGAGAGGGACTTCAATGAACACTTTGGACAGCGGCCATTTGGACGTCGCATCTGAGAAATCTGTCGATGGATACTCGCGTATATTAATTATCAAAATTTCTCTAACAGTGTATCGCGTTAATTGTTGGCATTCGATCGGACCGTCATTCCGCTCGTACAACGTCAGAAGCAGTAATTTGGTAGTCACCGAGTTCCTCGGCGAATGCTTGCGAAATTCGGAAGGGCGAAGGAGATAAAGAGGGGACGAGAAGTCAAAGGGGGAATGTCACGTTACGTTCCACGACAGGATGACGTTTCTAATGCGAAACTGAGGAATTAGAACAGTCGCACTGTCTAATGAGATACTAATTGCACCGCATTCCCATACTATCGACCCGACGCAGGATCAGATAAGCCAGCATCTGACTAAAGGGAAAGTGAAACGGTTACGATATATCAGACGAAAATGCATATACTGAAATATAGAAAAGACTGGGAGACCAATCGATCGAGCATCCTCGACGGACTAACGTTCGCCAGTCTAAATCCATGGATAATTATTATTTGAAACGCGATTATTAATAGGACGACGCATAGTGTAACAGTAGATACAGACATGTCTGACGCGCCTCAGTTTGCTATTTCAAATTATCGGAATAATTTTGGAGGAATTAGACATTTCAGTTTGCTATTTCGAATTAGTAGTATAATTTTAACGAAACCTCCTGCGACAAACGACGATGCGATCTTCCTTTTTACCTCCCGTGCGATGATCTCAAAAATACCACCGCCCTTCACTCTCGTACCCTTTCGTTTTCCCTTCTTTCCAGCCAGCAGACAC
Source organism: Osmia bicornis bicornis (assembly GCF_907164935.1). Lineage (NCBI taxonomy): Eukaryota > Metazoa > Arthropoda > Insecta > Hymenoptera > Megachilidae > Osmia > Osmia bicornis. The sequence goes on along the minus strand of NC_060228.1, from coordinate 2,870,611 downwards.
CGAAGCGTGTGGCAAGGAAGTCGATCCCGTGGCAAAGTAAACCACTTCTGATGCTTGTGTACAGAAGCTCGCGCGAGACCGAGACGAATTAGCGAGCGAGCTTGGGCTGTTAGGTTCGCGAGTGAAAATCAACGGTAAGAGGAACGAAGAAGATGGTACCAGGGAACGAGGAGGAGACGAGAAAAAGAAGGTGAAACGAGACGAGAGGACGAGGAGTATACGGGAATGGAAACAAATACGAGGCTTTCGTTTTACCGATGGATAAATATAGAAGTTTCGTTGGAACAACAAACGATTCTCGCGAGTCGTACGAGCCGAGGGAAAAAGAACGGACACCTGCAAAAGGCGTATCGCGAAAAGCGTTTTTCCTAGCTGGAACAATTTGCCGTTCTTACGATCCGTTTCCCGCGAACGGTCCTGCTACGGCAAGTGAGAAAACGTACGAACAAATTGACATAAAAGACCGCGTTCGCCTTTTTTGCGCTTATTAAGAGCACCATTCAAACGATTCCGCTTACTTACGAGGGCTGGGAAAAGAGTCGTCAGGAAACGGGGCGAGAAAAAGGTAACTGGTTGAGCTCGACTACGGTAGAAGTAGAACTGAACACGGTTTGATGCTTGAACTCTCTCGTTACAAATGACTTACAATGAAATAAAATGAAACGCGATGGTAAACCGCGACCAACGGAGCTACACACTTTTTTTTTTCTCTTTCAGATTTCACCTAAGGATTAATGGTGTTGAGTAGGTAGACAGAGTGTACCAGGTACGGATAGTAATTTAAAGAATAATTTACGCAACAAAATTACAGTTAAGCTATTAATTACTGTTAACCATCCACTTTGAAAATTTCAAAATCCCTGTAACCCGTAAAAAACTGTTGATCTTATAAAGAAACAAGGCTGCTGATCGTCACTGAATCCAAGTTACAATGTAAAAGAGATTACCTAACGATAATTGCAGCCAACTATTAGCGTCCACTTATTAGCCGAAGATAAAAATGCAGGCACGCCGGTGTCGATCGCGTGTGTTTGCGTGCGGAAAAACGAGAGTTGAAACGGCCAGCACAGAGGGCAACGGAGGGAACGAGAAAGCGTAGCAAAGACGAACAGAGAAAGAGAGGAGACGAAGATAGGGTCGACTAAACGACGGGTGCACGAGAGAAGGAGATAACCGCGGGGTCGGACCGGGTGGTTGAAATTAATGTTGCCCGCTTAATTGGAGCCACCGAGCAGTGTGCGTGTGGTCAAAGTGGTTCTCAACCGTCTTTCATTTTCTCTTTCATCGATAGAAAGTCCCTTTACGTGCGACCAATACAAATCAACTCGATCGAATCATAAAGTACTGGAACATTTAAATGAATAACACGAGACGAACTTTACGATCTTTTAAGATTTCGTTAATAAAAGTTACACGTAGAGGATGTACGGTTTAAAAGGAGTTGCAAAAGGAGTTGAATGACTCTCAAGATCGTTGGCAGGTGCGCTAGCCGGCTGCATCGAGTAAATGCAACGACGAGTGTATATTTCAAAACACGACACAATAATTCTCCAGCCTTTTGCTCCGAGACACGTTTACTCGCGCGAAACGAAACAATTTTAGCCACGTCTCCCAGGTTGAAAATAAATTTCCAATCATTTTATTTCTTTCTAAATACTTCGAATCGTACTGACAATGAGTAGCTGATTATGTGGTACACGTGTACATGAAACAACGAAACAACCCTCCATGAAAATCCCTTCTCTGATTCTCATCTCGCGAGCATCGAAAGGGGAGTCATGGCTCTTACTTATTGTTACTTACGGCTTACGGGGTTTTGGCACGCGAGCGAACCTAATGTGTTAATATAACGTATGGGGGGATTGCCAGCCGCGTATCCTCGCCTACGTAGTCCATGTACACGAATCCGTGTGTATTGGTCGCCATAAAATCAACCCACCCGATCCTTGCCACCATTCGATCGCGAATTGCCATCGCGAACATTGCATTCATGGGGGTTAATCGTCCCTTGGACAGCAAAGACACGATTAGAGGGGTTCTGTGTCACGGTGAATTTCTTGAAATTTTCAATTACAATGGCTATAATATATGGTTCGACAGGAGGATGATAATGATATTTAATTTATAAATATCATTCACCCACATAGGTGGGAATCATTTAACATGGTTTGAGAAAAATCCACGAGTTCTCGTTCGAGACAGTCGACGAGTTGTTCCGAGCAATTTGCACGAATCGCATTTACACGAAATCACTATCAAGATTGATCTTTCGCACCGTCGTGGAACAGATTAACCCGGCGCATCAATCATCATTCCGCGAAATTATTCTTCTGATGCAACGTAGAGTCATTCGAACGAGCGGACAGTTCGGTTTCATGGAATTTTATTCGTACGGATTCTGAACACGTACGCGGACGTGTAATCGTCGTTATTAAACGAAGTTCGAATGAAAGAAGCGTCAGGTTTCAATTAAGCTTGCTGTCCGCACGTTTGGAATATCGCTTCGGGCGTACAACCCGCTCATCATCGTTAATCTAAAAATCGCGTTAATGAGACGGATAAACAAATCGTTGCGTCGCTAATAAGAAAATTCCACGGCAGTCGTAGCCACTCGAACAGATTGAATTCTAATTGCACATCTCGTTCGATGTTTGCCTTTCCTCCGTCTCGCATCGAATTAATGCGCGATTGAAACGCAACGTGGCTAATCCGATAATCAATCAATCGTTGATCTACGAGAATAATTGTACCCATCAAAATCTAATATTTTCCTCGATACGTTTCCGTGGCAGTTAACGCGTTAAATTGATCCAACCTGGGTGTAATTAAATAATTAAGATGAAATTCTAATCCTTTGAAATTCATCGCGTTATTTATGGTTTCTTTGCAGTGCGGCGAACCACGTGGACATCGTCACGCGATGAAAAACGAGGAATAAAATTCTGTCGCGGGCTGCCGTGTTTCGTTGGACGTCGTACACGCTTTAAATTCGTCCTCTCTTAAATCCGTCACGAAGCATCACATTGATAGTCCAATTAATCGCGATCGTCCGTGTCGCGGACAAAAATCACGGCCACGAATTGGACGATGACACGTGCACTTCTTGCGTTGAAGTTTCCGGTTGTTACCGAACGGATTCGCGCTGTCCTGCGCGTTTATTTTTAAGCGGGAACAGTCGGTCCGCTTTTAACGCGACTCTCATGCAGCTTTCCGTTGCTGCAAACATCTTTGCCGAGCTTTAAATCATTCCCCAATGGATGGTTGTTTAATGACTCCGAGGACAACGTGTACTTTGGGCACGACGCTGTAACCGACGGAAGAAAAGCTGACAGGAAATAATTTAGTAGGCGAAAAACAACGATCGTGCACGATCGTTCGAGGCTCGTCGAAGTTTTAAAGAATTTCCTGAACAATCGAATAGACTAGGAATGGGTGTGCTTGGGTCGCAGACGGGTGGGCTCCGAACGCGGAGGCGGAAGGTAGCGTGGGCGTCGCGACGGATGCAAATTAACCCGCACCAGATTCCGACGATACATCTTAATTTCGTAGCCTGCCAAAAGCACCGCGACCGGTGCCGTTCAGTTTCGCTGAAGAATTTCGTTTAACGTATTACGCGATTAGATAACCCGAGGAAACCTCTTCCACCTTGATAATCGCCTACCTGCCAGCCAATTCGTGTCACGATCGATTTTTTACCTTCAACCTCCAGGGAACGATGTCTATATTAACCGTCCCGTGCCTGGTCCCTTCGAATACAGAAAGTGGAATTCAACGAATCGTGTAAAATATTAAATAAATTACGAAAAAGTTATCATTATAGATAAGAGTTTGTTAGGAATTTCAAAGGGTTCCTGAATTTCGAGAGAAAAGCAATGCCTGCTTTTGGAAAGGTGTATCCTCAGGGTCGAGCGAAGCATCGCGAAGAAGACAGCTCCCGCGAGGTTGAAACGCGCGTCGCCGGCGGTCGCGTGAGAAATGACTTCCTGATAGGTTGAAATTAAGCTATTAATTATCGTCACCCGCCGCGGGCTACTGTCGCGCTTTTCCCTCATGAATCCTCGTCACACGAATTACATACACCATTCAAACGATTCTTCTTTCATTACGTTTCAAACCTCGCCTACGTATCCCCGTGTATTTCCAGTGCATTCCGGAAATGCATACCACGCGACTGAAAACTTGCTCTCGAACTACTCTGATATAATTCTTTGCATAATTTTCGAATGGTCTTTGTGTTGAATATTTAGAACAGAGTTTGACCTAAGTATATATTTTTACAAAACGAACAGAAATGCTGTTCTTAAGTTGAAGGTTTGCTGCGAACTAGTAGAAACTCGGAAAAAGAATCGGGACGCAAATTTTCCTATCATTAAAAATATATGCAGTGCTTATTCTCAGCACTCTGAATAAAAGTCGTAACTTTGTTGCGTGTTTTCGTCGAAATTCCAGCAGAAGGCGGGCTCGAGCAACACGTGTCATCAGCATGTTTCTCATTTCCATGTCGAAGAAGTTGCTGACGAGTTATCCCACGATTCGCGAATACGAGGGCGGCTTCCATGAGAGGGAATCGAGGAACGCGGTTTCCTAGAAACGACTTTTCGCCACCGGGTCTCCGAATCTTCCGAAACCGAGCCACCAATTGCGAAACGTTTCGCCAACGAGTCGGTTTACATCTGTAAAGCTTGCCCCAACACGGTGATCAACGTCCACCGAGAGCGCGTCCTTCCGAGCGAATTCAGGCGAGTTAATTAGCCACGTAACGTCGATGTACTCGTAAACTGGGTCGACGCATGTCCCTGTACCTGCGTCCATTATGCGTCTTTTTTGCTCTACTCGATGGAGAAACGTTGCACAATATCGAAAGAGAGAGTTACGTGTCCGAGGGACCGTCAGAAGATCGTCAATTGTCTTACGGATCGCTGAAAGAGTCTTGTACGCTCGGGTAACTTAGGTCAACGCACCCTATCCGGCGAAGGTTTCTTTCAAAATTCAGCGCAATTTCGTCCAGAGGCTGTTATTCCGAGAGACACGGAACGACGAAACATTCGTCGTTGTCAGCCATTTGTAGGAAAGAGCAATTATAAAGTCGTATCGAGACATGCTCTCCGCCGGGCTCCGACGTCGATACGTCTTAGGCAAATGGCCCCACGACGGTGGTCGGTGAGATTAAGTTTAATTGGCCGGTGGAGCCGGCTGAATTGAGATTTATGAAGTAAATTCATTGTTTCGAGTCGCCATGGTGGACCACCAACACCGTCGTCCCGTGGATCCGCTATCAAATAATGTCCCCTGCAACAAGGGCCACAGCATCTGACAGTCAGGCTACTGTCGGTCCCTCGAATAAAAAGAAAAGCAATAACGCATGCCTCTATATCATCTTTATTCCTGTTACACGGCACACTTGCATCGGCCGAGACCTTTTTTGCGGGAGAGCCAATGGTCCCAGCTCGAGCATCTTCATTTCCTACTAACTTTCCAACGAACCGACCTATCCCTCGCTACCCTTTGCCTCGAACAACGAAATATATTGTGATCGTAATGTTCGATCTCTCGCGCGGTGGCGCGAGAATTAATTGCGACGATCGCGATACTCGGTTCGGGGAAGACGAACATTTACACGAGAACCAAAGTGATTATTCGCGGATGAGAAGGCTACGAGTATTCCATTTTCGAGTGGATTACGAGTTCTTATAGGATACTATTCTGTCGCTCGTATTAATTTTCACGAGCCATTAATTAAAGACAAATCTCTAAGAAGAGTCTTTCGCGAATAGTTACAAGTTGTAGCAATTTCCAGCATCAGACCGCGTTTATTTAGAAAGACATTGCGTCTTCCTTTCTCCGAATGGAACGCACGAGGAGCAGAGCGAAAATGTTATACGATGTCGCGGCGAATTAATTCGGGATTAATAACGCTGACGGTGCTCGCTTAATTGAAGCGCGTTACCGCTCCACGTGGTCCCGCGAAATCGCTTCATTTCGTGGCTCATATGAGGCCACGGTGAATTTAATATACGCGGATCCTCGCCGTGGAGGATGGAACGGGGAAAGAGAGAAACGATATGGAGCAGAAAGACAGACGCCACCTCCCAAGATTTATCGGGAACATTTGCAGAATTATTCTCGAGCACCACCGAGCCTGACGACGTTTCCCTGGCGAAATAGCGAATATTGGATGTAAAGTAACCAAAAAAGGACGATTGCTTCGCAATAATTATCACGTAATTATCGACGCAAGAGTTGAAGAAAACGGAGATAATCATCGTCGAATATGACGGTTAAATGGTTGAAACGAAAGTATCGCATGCTGATAGAGGCAGCAGCAGGCATACATTGACTTTGCATGCCGGTTAACATTGTGTCGCGTGTCGACGGAAGCGCAGTGTGTACGGCTCTCAAATTGGAGCAGCCTCGATTACGAGCAGAGACACGCATGAACGCACAAACGCACGGCGCCACACGCCGCTTGGTACCACACGCATGCTGCCGCCACGCAGATGCGTTTTCAACGGCGCGATTTCCACGCAGAATGCACAGAGGAACGAACAAACTTCCCCCCGTCTTCTTCGAAAGCATTCCCTAATTCCCTCGAGTATTAAGAAGAGATAAAAAGGGTTCGGTTAGGATGAACTCCTGTAACCAGAGAAGCTCTGATCCGACTGGTTACACTTTCTACCTCTGAGCTTTCGTCGAGCCGTGGCAGGATAATTCGAGATCGCACGTAGCAACAATATTGAATGCTCGGTAGCTACAAATTCGAAGCTGTGCAGGATAATCTTCTTTCGTCGATCGCGGTACGAAAGCAGCCGGATTAGCCGAGTATTAGGTGACCGGTCGTCGCAGGAATTCCCGTGGAATTTCGGGGACGCCTCGAAGAATTTGCTACAGTGACCACGTTAAAGGGACTTTTATGGCCGCGTTAGGGTGCACCGAATCCATTAAAGTATATTCCAAGAATCACGCGGGATCTCGTTGCAGGGGTCGCTCGTTTGCGCGAAAACAGAGGAGGATCTTCGAAATAACGCGGACAAATCGAGGTCGCGTGGGTGGGTGTGCGTGTGTTTGGTCTGCCCGGTGGAACACGTTTCTCATCTTACAAACCCGGTGCTCGTCGAGTGCAACGTAAATTCATGGCGACAGTAGCCGCGAACGGTAGCCTTCGCCTCTTAACTCATCGACGAGAACAAACAGAGGTGGACGCGGTCGAACGACGGGCGTCGAAGTTAAGACGTCCTCGGGGTCGTCGTTTGACAGGCCGCGGCGACCTCGACGAGATAAATTCTTTTCCAGGCTGACCAGACGTTCGCCGGATTCACGAACAGCTGACCCAGGGTCGTCGCGCGGCTCGTAGATCCCGGCTCTCCAGGTCCCGGCAAGTAGGTTCTCTTGATACGCAAAGTACCTCGTAACGCAGGCTGAAACGAGGGAAAAAAGAGCTGTCGTCGAAGGGAAAGGGAACGTTGGTTCACCAGACGAATAACTCTCTTCTTGGCCTGTTCGAACTCTTGGAACTGCCTTCGCCTTCCTCTATCTCTCTCTCGCTCATTCGCTCCGAGCTTGACTTAAATGTCGGTGAACAACGAAGAGGAGCGTGCTCTTAGAGGCAACTCTCGACCTCTTAATAATATCTTTCAGCAGAGGAGGAATGCAATCTCCATAAAACTGCTTCCGCTGCGAGGCTGCGCGCAAAATTTTGAGTTAGGTCCACCTAACTTCGGCCCCTCTATTTATCTTCCTCTTTATCTTTCGGTTTATGGGGCTGGTACGCGCGGCTTTACGCTCGGAAAAATCCCATCTCCACGGGATATACGATGTAACCGTGGATACGAGGAGCTGCTATTTCGCGACAGCGATTCCACGATTTGCGTGTATCGCCGGTAGCCGACCTCCGCTACGCAATCTGGGTACAAAAACGACCCGTTGCGTCACATTATTTCCCCTTGGAAATAACGAGAGGAACAAGGAAATTCGATTGACACGCGATCACCGGGACACGCGAATGAAATCGCGAGCTTCTTCTTCAAATAAGCAGGACGCTTTCGAATCCTCTTCGATCCTCTTCCGTTCCTCTGTGGGCGTCGCGCTAACGAACAAAGCAACCAAGTACTTTAAGGGCCCGTTCGATCGAGCGACACCAATAAAATGAGCGTCCTTTCAAACGAGCTGCCTTTATACCTCAAGGACCACCATCATCGCTCCAAGTGGATCGTTTTATTTCAGGATCAAGGACGTTCTCGATTTTCGCGGTTTCAACACCTTCGCAACGGTTCTTTGTTTCTCGATGGCTGGTTAGGGTGAAATTAACCCTTTTGTTGTGGTCCGAGTATCCTGAGACGATGGTGAATCAGTTTGCAAAAGAACGATCCAGCTTGGAATCTTTCGAAAATTATAACGATTCTCTTGAATAAAGATAAAATCAAAAGCGTGTAATCGCTTCAACGTAAATCATAGCAATTCGCTTGGATCGGTGATGAAATCTAGTTATCGCTAATTCCATGAATCAATTTGAATCTGTTTATCTCCGAGCAATTCCGGTATCAGTCACCTTACACGTCTACTTTATTACGCGCCGTTTCATTATCGCTCGGCAGAGATCAGAGCGTTAATTATCCTCGTTCCCATGATTGTCAATAATCATCGTTCTATTAGCGGGCCTGCGTGGCTCCTATCATTATTCCCGGTAACGGGACGCGACCGAACCGTGAATAAAACGCTCGATTCATAATAGATCGCATTAATCATCGCGCAAGTTCACCCACTGATGCAACCTTTATGATCTACGAGCATCGCCGTTTAATTGCGCTACGTTCCGACGTTACGGACGCGTTTTACACGGGGAACGCTTCTTCCTAGGTACCTACGCTACCAGCAATTACCTGCATCATCCTCAATAGCATCGTATTAATGCGTTTAACGTATCAATTACCGAGGATTCCGAGGCGGAACCGAGGGAATTCCGTCCGAAGTAAATCCAACCGGATCGGTGAGGGCGATACAAAAATACGAGCAGAGTTTATTTCAGCGTACATTAACGGCCCATTAGCGTCTGCTCGTTAAAGGATCGGTCGACGATCTGACGATGAACAGTTTCCTCGAGGATCTCGGAACGATCTCGTTAGAGAAAGGGAGATTCGCGGAGATGGCCTGCTAGCATCGATTAAACCGATCCACGCCCATGTTGGTTTTTCACCGGCGCAAGAAGCGAGCCGTTGATGCGCGCGAAATCGCGATTTGCGGCTGAAACGAGGCATTCTCTGAAACGAGGCGACATTATCCACCTTCGGCTGAACAGCTAGAGAGGTTAAACGAGGAACGGCAACATTTTAGACGAACGTGTTCACGAAACGAATTCTCTATATTCGGTGTCATCGCTAGACGAAGCGTATCGAAACGCATCATTCAAAATGCAAAGTCGTATACTTTCATTGTTGCGCATATTCGACAGCGGTGCCTCGTAAAATCGTCGAGTAACGATTCCATAAAAGTTGTTCGGCTGTAAGAAAGAACAAGACGGGGCCACAGCAGTCGTGCAAATCACGCTCGCTTCCTTCGTGAGACAGCGAAGAAGACGCGATTTGTCCCTGTCGCGTATCCGGAGGATGCATCAGCGGTGCAAGGTCGTTGCACCGTGGCCCCTCTGCCCGGGTCGTTAACTTGCCAGGCCCCGGGTCCGAGTCCGAAGCCGAAAATCCTCCTATTACGGAATTAGTGAGATGATAGAGCCGTGAATAACGGAGCTGGGCGAAGTATCTCGGGGCCGGTCTTTCGAGGAACGCGAGAGATCCAGAGAAGAGGAAAGGATCCAGGGAACGATGATGAGGAATAGGCTGCAGCGAGAGTGGCGTAGAAAGAAAGAAATGGAGAGGACGGGGGGGCCGGAAAAAAAGAAGAACCAAGGCTGACCCATAAAAACGTCAAACTTCCCCTAACCTAGAGAAACGTCTTCATTACGAGGCACGGCTCCCATCGTGTAGGTCCCTGGGTTATACGAACGATGAATAGCGACTATGTATAGTCGTGAAAAAGGAATAACACGAGACACGGACGGACGAACTTGTTCTCCACGAAAGGTTTCTAGTGGGACCTTTAGCATCGAGTGCCCTCCACCGTGTTTTCTTCGCTCGGCAAACAGACTGCACGCAGATCGCCGGTTTTCGTGTCTATTTCTACCCCCGGGGGAATAAAACTGCTGACTAGCTGGACAGACTTTGTCCAACAATTTTCGTTTCCCATGAAACAAAACCCTGTCCATATTTTTATTTGGAAAATTCAAACGTACGGACTATCTTGGATCTAGCGGTTCCCTGGGTTTTATCAGCGGCAGAGAATCGCGTTTGCCATTTTGGTCGGCGAGCAGAAAAGGAAAGGAAGATTCGAACGTCCGTAAAAGAGTCGCGGTTCACGGTTATCTCGATCTGAAAATTAGATCGTCGTCGTTGGAGGTCCTTGGCCGACTCGACGAGATAACCCGATAACGCGGGATCGGTACTTTCGTTCACGCGTGCACGGAGGAAAAGAACGAAGAAGGAACGCGTTCCTTCGTTCCGTTAATAAAGAAGTGGACGTTTTAATACCGTAGCTCGACAGGGCCACGGCGAACGCTCGCTCTTCCATCTCGCTTATTCCCACCGGCTCTTTCTCTTCATCGTTCAGAGTCGGTTTCGAGGCGGCTCGAGAGACCGAGGGAGACGGTTATAATTAAATCGTGCAATCAACTGGCTAATTTGTCCTCAAGCGTATTAATAAAACCCAGCCCAGTTATCTCCGTCGTTCTCCACCTCCCTCGCGTCGCTTCTTTCTTTCCTGCCACGACCTACGCACGCGAAACTATTCTTGCCGTTTCGCGCTTCGTCTTTCTCCCTTTCGCTGCTAATTTTTCTTTCCACGCCACTCGCGAGCGACGGTTATTCTTGGATTTTCCATTAACACCCCGAACAGGGATGCAATTCATCGAACGATCTCCTTCGCGGTGCAAATCTTTTCGTAAAAGATCGAATGGGAAAAAGATGAAGCTATAATCGGACGAAATATCGAGGATTCGAAAGGGCCGAGCAAATTAGTCAAAGCAGCAGCCGCGGCAACAGCGTGACACTCGGCTGTCGTCTTGCCGGACCGAAACCCGGCGACCGGTTTCCGACCGTTCGCTCAATTGAGCGATACGTCGCCGACCACACGTGCGCCTCCACCTTCGTCTTCGGCAACCCTTCTTCCAGTGCTTCTTTCTCTTCCTGTACGCTTCGCTCGATGGGTACACGGTAGGCGAGTAAGCGTGTCCTACACCGGCGGTAAGTAAAGGATCACGTTTAACGCTCGCTCGCTTACTTAATTCAGATGTATACATAAGTTAACATTTTTATGCTACACAGAGTTTCTTGCATTAGATACACGTTGAATGGGTAATTCCATCGCAGATGATGCGAATGGAAAATTTGAAGAAATTCGAAAGACGAATAGAGGGAAAAGATAGAAATTGAAAGAGGAAGAGAGAAAGGGTATATAGTGCACATAGCAGTGCCCGTAGCATAGGGGAGTGCCTTGGCAAGAGAACGTGGACCACCCACACGGTGCCGCGAGACCACCGTGCTAGCCCACTGGCATACATTAGGCTCCACGGCTCCCCGAAAACTATACCGTGGCCCTTCTCTACCGATCCTTCCTCTCTAGCCCTCCAACGCTCGCCCAGCCGTTAGGTATTTTGATACAGTCGACACCCGTTTAATTAGCATTCGATACGGACGCCGCGAGAGCAACTGCCGGGCACCACCGCTATTCTTCTCCTTTTCTTCTTTCTCCTGACACGCTCTGTGCCTGATTTTCCTCTTCCTGCTTGTCCGCCATCAAACGGGTCAAACGTTTCGTTAAACTTTGCTTTAACTAAAGGATTTCGGAGTTATGGAAATTTTTCGTATTCTTAAAAAGTAGAAAGTAAATTTCTTTAGAAAGCGTTTCGTCAACAGCCTACGGATCATGGATCAGGATCGAGTAACGTTAACGTTGATACGATTCTTCTTGATCGTGGCCCGTCAAAATATTATCGGGACAATGAATAATCCAGCTGGTATGAAAATGATGGGGCTCGTTGCTGGAAGTGTTTAGGTCCAGCTACGTGACTCACGATCCATGATCGTTGCCTCGAATAGATCGGAACTGGCTGGCCCTCGCACGGATACAAACTGACGTCATCCACGTTTCAGGTCAGTAGAACGAGATGAATTGACTCGTCAGCGTCGATGCCACTTTTTTAACTGGCGTCGATGAAATCACGAGGGTGCCGGGATACTTCTACGCGGTGGCCCGACACTGATGGGACCCGTACGAATCGAGTATCGGGCAAGATTATATATATTTTTCTTGGATAGATCTATCGACCTGTTCCTTTTTTCAACAGATGATCGACGCGACGTAGCGATGTATAAATTTCGACTCTCTGTCTCGGTTTTTAACGTCTTGATTTCTTACCTGTCGGCTTTTATATTCATATTCTTTTTATTCAAAATTATTCAATAAAATTCAAGATATTTTTTAAACGAACCGTAATGTATTCTGAATGGAAAAGGATACTTGATTTCGTAGATATAGAAGAAGAAACGATATTTCGCAATCAGAAGGGGAATTAAGCATGGTGTTGGAGGAGTTCGCGTATTTACAGGAGGCCTAATGCGACGCGTACTGGTGCGATCGTTACTCAGGATCCCGAGGGTGGCCGGTACCAGCACCAGGTTTCCGCCTTAATGATGATTAACCTGGCCATCGGTCGCGGTTCGCCCTTTCAGCCTTTCGCAAGGACACACTAAATCTCGCTAACGTTTCCTTTCGCTGATAAATATTTTCAGAGACCTTTTAACGAGCCCTCTCTCTTCTTCTTTTAATCAGATATATATACATTCGATCCCTTAAACGTTTGCGTGCGTTCGCTTGCGAAATCGATTCGAACAAACAATAATTACGAGCAATAATCGCCTTGGAAGAAGAAACGCGAAACAATTTGTTTCTTGTTAAATGCCATTTACTTGGCGATGCTTCGCGGATAGTAAACGGAACACCGGAGGATTATTTTATTTCTTATTAACGACTACCTGTGTTGCAACTTTATAAAGACTCGGGTATAATTAAACAAGCGTAATTAAGGAAGAGGAGACACGATCGCGCGCAAAACCGAATGCAACTGGCTTAACGATGTGTAACATTGTCGTAATTAGAAGTTGTCCACCGGGAATTATTTTAATAAATACATCATTTTTTGCCACAGTTTTCATCTTTACAACCACATTTCTTATGGAATAAATATCGAAAGCTTTCAACAAGTTTTTAACCCACTTTTTGCGAAACGAAACGATAATTGCTGTAGTAGCAAAGCAGATTTCATGGTAACCGATTAAGATGATTAAAAGCAGCAACCGGAAGTTAACTTGTTTTCAACATATACGATTAGTTACATAGACACTGATTTAAATTATTATACCGTATTAACGAAATTATCAGCGTTACTAATTCCTATTAATTCGAAAGGATATTAAAGTGAAAGAACGAAGCTCAGAAAATTATGATACTTTCACCGCATAAAAAGTTCAAACACAGAATTTAACACGGTACATATACTTTTACTACGCATAATATACAAGAAATTACCGTGTAACATGTCGGCGAGAAATAGCCTAACACGGTTCTATGCTAACGACTAGAATATTAAATAGAAATGTCTGCCGCCTTAAATGAATTTTCCTCGAAGCGATATCGTTTCACTCCCTATATAGTAATCAACTGTCTGGAAACTCGATCTTGCAACATTGTTCCTATAAATTATACAACATCCTGCGTATCTAATTACCAAAGCAATTAGTCAATGTAGAAAAATTATATTATAATACATTATCACACATGTTTGCAATGTGAAAAGTAAACAAACGATCGAAAAGGAACGAAATTACAGATAGTTACCACCGCGGTGGTAGACGAATGTAAAAGGAAACGAACGATTGGAAGTAAGGATTCCTGTTAAATCGAGTCGACTGCGCTTCTTGGAATTGAATTATATTGTCACTCGGTAGCGCATCGCGATTAACAGTTAGCCGTTTTTCTCGTTCGGTTGTGCACGGCATTCCTGAAGAAGCGGTATTGCACTGTCGATCGATAGCCGCGAAGCTGAAACGGCTGGCACGTACAGTACGTTAACAATCGGCCGGAGTGGAACAGAACCGCGGACAGAAGAGCGAAAAGCGATTCTTAGGAGACGTAATGGCACCCGTTCCACTCTCGCGGGGTGGGAGGGGAAAAATGGGAACGAGGATGTGTAAAAGGCAATTGCCTCTCTTCGCTTATGGTCCGACATAGCCGGCGACTCGCATAACTTCGCCCGGTGCACGCTTCCACCTTTAATGCGCCCGCGTGGATCGTGCGTGTCCACGCGTCCACCACCTTTCAGCTCTTCTCCGTCAAACGACCATTTCACGGGGATAATTATGAAATAAGCTACTGCTTAATAAACGTCTCGCAAACTCGAGAAAATCGTATAATCGTAAATTACAAGAAGGAAGATTTATTAATTTGAGTAAAAATTCAATTTTGCCATCGACAAATTTCTTCAAAAATGAATTTCTTTGTACTTCCTACATCTAGAATACCTCTTTGACGATAGTTCTTTCTATGGGAATGAGATATCGCGTTTCTTTGCTTCCTAGATGTCTCGTTCCGAAAACGAGCACGCCCTGCCGGTAATGGTGAAACGATCGGGAGAAATTCCAGTAGTATCTGGAATCATTAACACTTCTAAACTGATCGGAGTGCAAGGAGAGAAAATGGGAGAGACGTGGAAGGAACCGTAAGTAGGAAGGTGGTTGTTGAGGAAGCGCGGAGTACCTCTAGTCGGTGACAAGAGGTGGGGTACGAAAGGGGAGCAACGAGTTTAATTAAACACACTTAATTAACTCTAATGTATGACAGACCGAGCACGTACACTCTCCTCCATCTTTCTCCCTCTTTCCCTTTCTCGTTCCTCTTCGTGGCTGCACGTAAGACACGCGTGTCTACAGCTGTACATCGTGTAGAAAGGAGCATAAATGGTTTGCTAGTACACGTGCCGGGTTCGTGAGAACCGGTCAAATAGGCTTCGATCATCGATAGCCATTCGATACCGTTCCGATCGTTATTACACGGGGCAGAGGAGGGAAAATTGTACCCCTGTATTACCACACTTTACGATTCTATTTCTTATCCGCTCGAATGCTCCGAGCTGATTAGCGGGCTCTTATAATGAATTTTGACTAGCACAGTTGTTCAAAGCACTTAAGTGAAAGTACAGTGGAGTTGAAAGACCAATGCTCCTAGTTGACGGCTTTATCGTCTCGATGATTTAACTTTGTCGTTAAAAAAAGTTGCAACAAAATAATTGCAAAAGTTCTCCGTTCGAATATGGGTTTCAACCGGTGGCGGGTTCATATAATAGTAAAGCGTGGCACAGTTTAGCAGACGGACTGTAAGGAACGAACCGCGTATTCCGCGTTGTGTAAATCGGTCATAAATGGGTCTGACCTACAGGTGCTTGATTCACGAGAGCCGGCCATATCGGTAATCATCGATCGATTGCCGTAACTCCTCGCGAAGTCTTAGGAATATTATCGAAGTGAAACCGTCTGCTTCGGAACTTTCTCCTGCGATTATCAAACGAAAAGTATCATCTCGAGGCAGAATCGTTGGAAAAAAAGAAATTTTTCTAAGAATAGCAATGGTAGCAATAAGAAAATACAAAAGCGCCACAGTATTATTTCCGGTCATCTGTTAACTAATCTGGTCCTTTTTCATCTAACCACTGATCGACTAATCATTTGTTTAAGTATAGTAGTTAAAAATCGATCTACAGGCCGGCTAATATCGATAACCACTGAAGTCGAGAGAATGGAACGTTTCCTCGAAACAGGTGCTGTCCTTTCTTTCAAACAAGTCGCGCGTTTATAAATTTGAAGAACGATAGAGAAGAATGTTCGAGGATCATTTAGAGGAAAGTTCAACTCTGAAGTATGCACTGGGAATCAATTTTCCCTTCGAATTACTAGGGTGTATGATTTACCGTGTACGATAATTAGACGTCATTCGAACGGTGAATCCATAAATCTACCTAAGCTTTCACGCAGAGGCAAGTGGAAAAGGGAGGCAGTCTGTCCGGTGCCTTCTTCACGAATCAGGTGCATCGTGGTGCACGGACCGTGGGAGTGGTCGCACGTGGAAGGTTGGAAATTTACGATCTTTCGGTAGCCGGAAAGGAAAGAAGTCAGAGAGTAATTAATCCGAGTATCGTGATTGATTAACGAATCAAAAATTAGGACTTTGAAGGATTTTTTCTCCAGGATAGCCGTAACGAAACGGTTTAAGGATCATTCATTAACGAAAATATCCGTCAGGGTGTCGCGTTTTGAAGGGCTCGAGGTGGATTCGATGCAGCTCGCAAAGCTCGTAAATCCACCTTTAGAAATCAGGCTGGCTTACTTCTTCGAACGATAAAAGGAGCGACGGGAGCGAGGAAAAAAGGGGTGAAAGAAAGGAAGAAACCGAGCGGAGATTTAAAGGCAACCGCGGCGCGCCGGTTTCGAAGGTGCTGCACGACGGAAATAGGTGGGTGAAAATCGAGAACCACGAGAGATGAGCGCACTTCGAACTCGAAAGAGAGGGCGAACGAAGCAAGAAGAGGCTGTGAGGAGAAGAGTGAAAGAAGAAGAGAAGGACGAGTCAAAGAGCAGAAGAGTCGAAGGAGGACGGGTCTCGGTGTGGCTCGTCGTAACTCAAGTCTAGTTAAGGGAGCCATAATTCAGGGGATAGCACCAGGTCCTCAAACGGCCCATAAATTATGGGCTTTTAATTTCGCGATATTAACGGGACGATCGGACGAATGGCAAAGGCGGGCGCGTTTCTCGGACCTTCGCGCGACTCTTTTGAAGTCCTCAAGTTTTTCCCTCGAATTCGCTCCGACTCCCTTTTGTAAATCATCTACTTGTTCGAGCATGAATTCGATGCGATAGAAATTAATGCACGTTGAACGGTGCAGCGGGAAAGGATCGTGTGCGGTCAGACACGATATAATTGCAATTATTCCACTTTTCAATTTCGTTAACCGCGACGGAGAAGTTTAATTTATTCCCCGCAAAGAATTTGCGTAAGAATTACGGAATGCAAATATTGGTAGATTAACGATAATTATTTAAAGAGGCTACCGGTGAAGGAGGCTCGCCTTGAGCTGCAAGTACCCCGTTAAGATTCCTCCTCGATATCCGGCAATGTTTAAACGATGACGGAACAGAACGACACCTTCGGTCAGAACCGTAACTCACCGGCAAACTTGACAAATTTATTCAAAGCCTCGTAGCTGGAATTCCATCCTCGAGAAATCATTGGTAAATTACAAAACGTCTTGAGAAAACATACCGTACCTCGTCTCTATCCTACTTCTTTGCTGCTACCTGTGTCTACCGGCACTTTATAACAAATTGTACGATTCTTCATCGATACAGCCGAGCGTTAATTATTGCGAACCTTGTCTCCCTGGGGATCGAAACAACTTGATTTCATCTGAACGATAAATCGTCCGGCGCGTTAAGCAAGGGACAGGTCGACGGATGCGATCGACGTTTCGTGAAATTCTCGGTGTATCAAAAGTTTGATCGGGAAACGCGGGATTTCGCGAGCTCGAAACGCGAAAACACCGGGATACTTTGTCATATCGCGGCAAACGCGTTTCTCATTCGTGGCAGACTGTTGCTTTTTAAACGGCGAACCGGATTTATACGGGGAACGTGCGTGTCAAGCAACCTCCCGGCTCTTAATTATTCATGCGGACGGATCCGTGGAAGAGACGAGGGAAATTCGGAGTGCCTCTAAACACCGTTGAAAGCCGGTTTAGAAGGCATAGATACGATGCTGTTGTCGAACAACGAACTCCCACGACGACGAAAGGGCGAGTTTCGCTGACGACACGCGTTACAACCCTTTCATTTTCCGGTTTAGTTTGCAACTTTTTGACTGACGACGTCGTAATGAGAGAAACTTTCCCTGAGACCTGTGCTTTTCTACATATTATTTATTATTCAAGGCTGATTCGTGATATGTCATTAAATACAATAAAAATTTATTAATATTGAAACGTAATTGAACGTAATCCTTCAGAAATTAATGACGACAGTAATCATTAATGATTAGGAATGACTGCTATCCCTCCACTAATTGATAGTATATGATAATCTGTCTTCGTAAATCATATAACAGAAACTCGTTTGCTATCAATCAAAATTGCAATCAATAATTTAAAGATCTAATGAAAGTTAATTAATTAACGTTAAAATTAAGAAAATTTAAAAGTTTCATAGTTTCGCGATCGCAGAGACGAATGAAAATTGAATCGGTTTGGATAATATCGGTTCCCGAATGCGACGGTCATTAAGCGGAGTAACGTTTCTCGGGTTAAAATTAAGACCGGTTTTAATTGCCTTCGAGGCGTTTTCGGGCAATCGAACGTTCGTAATGAAGTGTTCGTCGCAGGATATTCGCGGCCTCTTTGTCGGTAGCCGCTTATCTTGCCGACCGCGAGATAATAAAACCGTTCCCTCGCTACGACAATCATTTAATGGCTCATTATCGTGACGACGTTCTCGCCTCGTCCCCGCCCCTCGGTTTGCGAGACAGCCGTTTCGCGGGACCAACCAAATTCACCGGTGTAATTAACTCGAGCACGAGAATTCGTTAAACAGTTGCAGAGAAACCCTCGTGAGATTGCGTTAACCCGATATTCTTTGTCGGCAGAAGCCGCCATTATAGGTTATCGAATGTTGTAAGACAATAATGGATTCTAACGAATCGTTCGATACCTTGCATGCTAGATTTTCCTTAGATTCTATGGAAAATGTGGTGTACGAGAAGGGAGACCTCTATTTCGACATAAATTTTTAAAATAAACGATATCAAAATAAGTATTAACAAACTGACAGTAAGCATAATGTATAGTAACTTCAATAATATAACACGCAATATCGTTTTCTTCTCGTACGCCGCCATTTTGTTGCAATAGTGACACGAGGCGTATACATATACATGTTACGTAATCAGAGGGTTAATCACAGATTAATTAATACGTTCTCTTACCTTTCGATTGATGACCCTCAGTCTCATAATTACGTGTCTGCAATCGGTACAGTAAAAATTTTCACTACAACACTTCGCGAGAACGATTTATTCGTCGGTATAGTTTACACGAGACGAGCAACGTGGTTCCGCGCACGATATTATACGAACTTGTTTTGATTCTGGGGATGGCTTCGGCTCTCGGAGATTCGAATAACAAGGATAGGTCAGTATAACACTTCGCGTCGTACCGATAACACTCTCGCGATATTATTCCCGTTATAAATCACAGTACGACACGAAACGTTTCGCGTACTCAATTTTTCGCGACTACCGCGTGACGTCACGAACAATTGCCAACTTTTTGGCGCGAAGACGTGGTTTGTTTATAAATTCTATCGCTAGGCGGCGCTGCAATTTACGGAAAAAAGACGCAGTTTCCCTCTTTTCCCGCCGTTTCCGCCATGTTGTTTATTGTCTATACGCGGTCATTGTCGCGTGTCGGAGCACCGGTATTATTATAAATTTTTTAACTTTATTTTGAGTCAGTGAGTGAAATAAAAGGTGACACGATGAAGCTACGACGCCGGACGAGGTGGAGAAGACAAATTTTTGGTGAGTCAAATTGATTTGTGATATTATTCTTGTTGCGTAGTTTTGGTGAGATTATGACGTAAGAAAGCTAGCGAAATACGAATAAAACGATTAGATAGGATAATAGATTTCGGATTAGATGAAGTTCTTGAATGTAAGAAAGACATCCAACATGACTTTGCGTCCTGTAAAAGACGATTGGTTTGCTCGAGACGTTCGTAGACGACGTTCGCCCATCAACGACCTCCGGCGTTGAGGTCCATGGGGTCACTTGTGTAAAACCCGTACGTTACTACCGGCAGGGTATGCAGCTTCTCGAACGTTATAAAATCGCGTAACACCTGTTAAGACCAGTCCCACGTGAGACGGCACGAAATTTCCATTCGACCGCTAATGATTTACCGTCTGCTGCTCGGTTTACTTCCAAGAAAGCGGTCGTTGTACTCCGAAAATGACTTTCCACCGTAGAAATCTGTACGTTGTAACGCGAATGATGTTCGTCACGTGGTTCGCTAATTCGTTTCGCATTTGTCTACTTCCATATCACCGATTTTAATGACTCGCAGTATACAAACATTATTTAAAAAATCCATTCGCGTTACGCTTTAGATACGATCAAATATTCCGTTTAATTTAAACGCGAGTGGATCTAAAATTCTTTCTCTCGTTGCTTTCCAAGAGTTCGTTCAAAATTTCTTTTAGAAAGACCCCTTTTTCGCCGCGATTATCCGGCGGAAGGATCAAGAAGCCAGACGATCGGATGTATCGGTTCATTCATAAATGGCAGCGGATCGTTTCCGTGCGAGTGTCGGTCCGTTGGATCGAGTCGTAGACGCGTGTGCACGTGAGCTGGCGGTCGTGTGTTGTTGGCAGGTGTGTAGGTGTAGGCTGGCCACGTAGATGAAGAGGTGTAGGTGAACAGAGAGGGACGGAGGTGTGTGTATAGTCGGCGTAAGCCGGTCTACTTGGGTGGTCCGTCGAAGAAGGGACCGCACGCAGAGGCCTATCCCCACCAGAAAAACTTCTCTCTTCCTCTCTCCCTCTATCTTATTTCCCTCGTATATTCTCTCGTTCCCTCTCGTTCTCTCGCGCTCGGCAGCCGTCGCACACCATACAACCGGTCCCTTATATACGTACGCACTGACCATCACCTCTGTGTGGATGGCCGGAATATCTCTCAATCTAGCCGGCTGAATTCCGGCCGGTACTTACCGACGTCGAGGACTACTCTCTAAACACGAGCCGAGTAGCGTTTTAACGTTATTCGTGTCCGCGTTCGAATAAATTTTCGGACGGTCCGCTTCGCTGGAGGTCGATCACCGTGTCTAGCTACCATTCCGTTTTAAATACAACTCGAATAAATAAATTTTCAAAGAGTTGCGATTATTTTTTGACGATCGATTCGACTCGACCGACCATGTCTGATCAGGGACCACCCTCTAAGCCCGCATCGGATATCATCGATTCTTTGGCCTCATTAATCACAGGGTATCGCGTAATTTCTCGTGACGGGGCTATAGCTTTTTCTCGCTCGCTCCAGTTGTCCTCCGTTTAATTGATTAGAAACGCTTTCGTTTGAAACGCGATCGACGATCTTGCGCAGGTGTTGCCAGCTTTCTTAGCCACTGATGTAACATCATTAGCTTTCCTCTATTATCCATCATAAACTAACGAGACTGGCAACGTATCCTTCGCAAGGATGTACGTACCAGAGATTGTTAATTTCATTTAAAATTCCTTGAATAATTACAATCGTAAGATTCGTCGAGGTGTTGATAAATAAAGGAAAACACCTGTATCGTGTAAAATTGAAAGATTACGAGATTCGAGGCGTGGTTCGCGCAAGATTTCGCAGCTGTTCGCGAGAATTTCGAAGGAACTCACTGATTAAACGCTTCGTCACATAGCGCTCGCGTGTGTTCTTGCATACACACAGAGCTTGGATGCACTGATACAGTGCCGTGTGCGTGTGGTAGACATGCCGCTTTATTACGCGCCGCGGAGTCAGGAATGCCAAGCTTCGTCGCGATCTAATGACTCTCGCTATTAGTCAGCCGAGAGTTTGGCGAATCTGCCTAATCGAGTTGACAGTGTACACGTGCGTGAGCACACCCACGTGTACACGCTTGAATTTTCCTTCTCTTTCTCCCTCTCTTTGTCCACGAAGGAATTGATTGACCGATCGGTACGTTCACTTTAAATACGTCGCGTGTTTCGGAGTAATTAAACGGGACGGCTTGTTTCGTTGTATCGCGATTCGTTTAACAGTAGGGTTCTTTTCAAAGGAGTTTTAAAGAAACTTACCTATAGAGAGTTTGATTTTCATTGACGAAGAAAAGTAATCGATTTTCAAATTAAATGTTACCAATTAAGGAAGTAGATATGTCATAGTTCATATTGAACATATGTTTAATTTATTTTAGTATCGTTATTTTCGTGTCTCTCGTTAATGCAAATATTTTATACATTAAGCCTTTGAAAGAACAAAGTTTTAAAGAAACTTATCTATAGAGAGTTTGATTTTCATTGACAAAGAAGAAAAATAATCGATTTTCAAATTATATGTTACCAATTAAGCAAGTAGATGTATCATAGTTCATATGTTTGCAGACTTTAGTATCGTTACTTTCGTGTCTCCCATTAATGCAAATATTTTATACATTAAGCCTTTAAAAGAACAAAGTTTTAAAGAAACTTACCTATAAAGAGTTTGATTTTCATTGACGAAGAGGAAAAATAATCGATTTTCAAATTAAATGTTATCAATTAAGCAAATAGATATATCATAGTTCATATTAAACATATGTTTAATTTACATTAGTATTGTTATTTTCGTGTCTCTCGTTAATGCAAATATTTTATACATTAAGCCTTTGAAAGGACAAAGTTTCAGAGAAACTTATCTATAGAGAGTTTGATTTTCATTGACAAAGAAAAAAAGTAATTGATTTTTTAGTATCGGTATTTTTATGTCTCTCGTTAATGCAAATATTTTATACATTAAGCCTTTGAAAGAACAAAGTTTTAAAGAAATTTACCTATAAAGAGTTTGATTTTCATTGACGAAAAAAAAAAGTAATTGATTTTTTAGTATCGGTATTTTTATGTCTCTCGTTAATGCAAATATTTTATACATTAAGCCTTTGAAAGGACAAAGTTTCAAAGAAACTTACCTATAGAGAGTTTGATTTTAATTAACGAAGAGGAATAGTAATCAATTTTCAAATGATATGTTACCAATTAAGCAAGCAGATATATCATAGTTCATATTGAACACATGTTTACAGACTTTAGTATCGTTATTTTCGTGTCTCTCGTGTATGCAAACACTTTATACACTAAGCCAGAGCAGAAAGCAGATCTCATCTACTAAAGAACACCCTGTATATCAATGACAAGATCAAAACCGCGCGCGTAATGAAAGGAACTGGCCGCAGAAACGAGATCAACGGATTAGCTAAGCTAATCCGTGTTTCCGTGACTGCCAACAATAGTAATCACGTTTAATTAAGCTAATGTTTTCATTACTAATGTTGGCCAGCCTTTTTAGCGTTTCTTTCATTCGGGACTATGTTTATCGCGCGATTAATGCCACGAATAGGCGAAGCTAAGATCTGTAATCAAATTTTACAAAGGGAGCAATTGTGCAATCATCGAGAACTCCATAATTTGGCAGAATTGTAATTTTTCAGCTTCTCTATAATTTTTCCCCGGAAAATTTTCCCGAATCATTTTCCTTGCTAAACGCGTGCAAATCGGCCAGAAATAACGACGGAATGTCGTCGAGTGTAAACGTATTAAAAGTACCGATAAGCCAGGCTTGCGTTTAGTTTAGCTCGCCGCGTTTTACGGAACCCACGCGCGTTCAGCTGGCGAATCGCTCGCCGGTCGTATTTTCGCTCTCATTGGCCGCGATTGACTCGTCTGTCATATTAGCAGGAAACGATTTGCTTCAACGTCGATGTTTCATCTCGAACGAACGGAGTCGTCGCGTCTCGGAACCTGTTTCCACGCCGGTCAATAATTTATGCCAGATACAATGACATTAAACCAGTTATTTCGTGTATAAATCCGGGCTATTTATGCGGGTTTTATTAATAGCGCGGGCGTTACGATAATGACACAGCCGAGGATCCGTGGAAAAGTCGTGTAGGATCGTAGAAAATTTATCTCCTCTCTCTGTATCCCGCGCATCGATCCCGATAAACCGGTTGGATCATTCATAAATCGATATCGGACGTTATCGATATCGTACGGGGCGGGATTCTTTTTCATAAAGATTGTTTCCTTCGCTTAACGGTCGCTTTCTCTTTCTCCGATAGAACCGGTTCGTTTAAATTACCCGCGCGATCAAAGCCGGGTCAAAGTGTTTTCGATAGTTTTACGTGGGAAATTAACGAGCCTCTGTTAAAACAAAATCTTGTAAGAATTTATTCAAGAAACTTTCAGATATCGAAAAGATCCAAGTAGAAAATAACACGAAAATTTGTTAAGGTACCAGATGAGAAGGTGGTACACAAACGACGGCATTAATCCGACGTAAAAAAGCACGATAAGGTTCGTTTAATAGGGGATCAAGATTGTTTATCGAGTAAGAATTCTCGTTTCGTCGTTTCCCTGTCGACGATCGAACGCACCCGGTTCACTACACTTTCCGTACTACGGGTGACTACGTAGGAGACCCCCGGGGGTGATACTTGACTTAATCGCCAGCTCGCGGTCCTTTATTGCCAACGGTTACTTTGGTTAAGTACCAGGGTCATTGAGAAAATTGTGGGTCTGTTTGCACTGTCAGCCGGTGGACTGGTTTCATTCGGTTAAGTCTCGACGGACAGCCTATACTTGAACCGAGCACCGGACAAAATCGCTCTATCAGCTCGCCGCTAAGACACGCGGAATGTGGATTCAACGACGTCCCAAAAGGAATCTAAAAGTACCTTGGAATTAACCTTGCTTTCATTTTATTTCAATTAAACGCTTCCTCTGCTCGTTCCCATCAACGCACAGCGTTTCAAATCCCTGACACGAAGGGAAATTCTCGACTTTTCCGAACGTGTAATTTACCTGTTAATCATGGATAATATAAGGTATCGGATTGTAAATCGTCTGGGAAAAATTCTGAGTATAAATAAGTCAGGGTTGAAAATGTGCCGCGACTTTGGGATTGTCAAAACTTTGAGGGTGACTTGCGCGTGCCACGGGGGAGGATTAGAACCCTGGGATCGATCGGTGATCGCGTTTCGATTTTCCTGATGCAGACAGGAAACCCGTTTCACTGTAGATCGATGGTAGAGGGATCGAAAGAGTGACAGAGGGATAGGCGGGGGATAAAAAGCGCCGTTGTAGGTTGGATACGCGTGCGTCGTGGCGGAGTCTCAGCTGGGACAACAGGTTATATAAGGTCGGGGTCCAAAGTAACCATTATCGAGCACGATATCTTGGTGTACCTGGTCGTTAGAGAGAGCAGCCCCCGACCACGAAGAGGAACACGAAGAGCGTACTTGAAGAGAAAAGACTCGTTACGTTACAGAGAGTGGAAAAGAGCCGGCCGTAAAGTGGCCTTTGTCATTGGAGACTTCCTTGAACCTGCTTACGGGCATCCCTTCGGGTATCGAATGCTTTTTTAAAACGACCCAAACCAGTGCTCGGTTGTTTCGAGAAGCGGTTTACTTGTCAGTTTTGGCTCCGACAATTATCGCTACGACCGGCCTATCGAACCTGGGTCCTCCTGGAACCGACAGCTTTTTATCGTTTCCCCGCGAGTCCAGGATTACGAGGTTCCCTCTAAACGGCTCGTCAGTGAAAACAGACCGCAACTGGCTCGTTCAGAATGTTGAAAATATCGTTGAAATGGTAGCTGTTTAAGAAGGTTAAATTACATAAAATTACATAGTTGTCGAAGCAACAAGAATGGATGAAAAACGTCTCCGAGCTCGGTCTTTATTAGGGAACCAAATTGATTTCGAACAAAGATAAAAAATAAATGAACAGAATGGTTCGCTGCACTCTTCTGAAATAAATCTTCGAGGATATATAAATCATACGCGAGAATTTGTCGCGGGCTGAAGTTCATTTCGAAGAGGCGACAGTCCGTGTAAGTGATACAAACGAGTGGATGCGCGGAACGTTTCTTGCCGATGAAGACTCGAGATCCGTATACAGGATGATCGACCGATAATGGTTGCGAGCGAGGAGGAGAAACATTAAGCCTGGTTCACGCGTACATCGAAGAGGCGTTGCTTCTCGTTTCACCTGTCTTCCGACGTCGCTAATTGTGAAACTTGAACGACGTTTTATTGTTCGCCTAGAGCCTTAATGCTTGACTCATTAGCATTCGCTCGAACTTTATAGCTTGTCTTCGACAAACGTTCGCTTTAAACCGTCGAGGACTGTGAGGTCATTGATGTCCAGCATTAGAAAAGAAAAAAAGGAAAATTATCGAAGATTCTAACCGAGAGGAAAATTTAAATTAGAAAATCTGAATAATTGCATTCGCGTTTGATCGCATACGTCTTTTTCTACCGTGGTATTTCAAGTGTTAAAGTCCCTCGATTCGCGTATGCACACGATCATCGATGGTGGAACACGAAGCAAACTGTCGACACGTTCGATTCAACGTGCGCGCGATGCATCAAATTAATTCAACGAACAATCAACAGTGCCGTAAAAGGAATGACAGAAAAGCAAGTGGTGGAAGAAGGCGAAGGAAGGCCGAGGAAACGTGGAGGGAACTCGGCTGATCGTGGTCTATGATTATGTTCTTGACTTTCGCGGTCAAGCTGCTTCATCCATGCTTCCACGGTTCCCTGTATGGTTGGTTCCCTTCGTGCGGCTTCGTGCCGCTATTTATAGAGGCTCATTACTTTATTGCAACCCGACTCTGAATTGCATATTCCACCCACGCAGTAGTCGAACAGTTTTTCGGTGCTCGAAGCTATCCGAACGAATCGTCTCGTTTTCTTTTCAAATCCAACGAACGAGATACGCTGTCCATCATCGGGTAGACGTAATTAACGAGACTCGGTCATGCTTGCCTTGCAAACAACTCCCATCGTTTCGTTTGTAACAGGAGAACGTCGGGATAAAGTCTGGACGGTCTGGGAATATTTGAAAAATTCACTCCTTCCGCGAACCGTATATTTATGGGGGAGGCTAACAAAGTTGCTAAAGTATCAAATTTTCTGAATGTAAAAGAGGAAGGCAAGGAGATTCCGCGGATGGTTTACACTCGGTAGTCTGGAACAGTGTTAACTTGTGTAACGGGGAGAGGAAAATTGGCGATCAATCGATGGTCAAATCGATGAATAGCATTGAGGGACGGATTGGGAGTTGGAAGAGGCCACCCTGCAGCCGACTTTCGCCACACACCTTGCCGGCATCTCGCCGTAGGCAAGAAGGCGGTCGGCGTCTCGGCTCATTAAAGCTAATAATGTGGATTTACTAATCTCTCTACTCCGCCAACCGGATATATGCATCCCCACCATTCTCTTCCTCTCCGTTTAAACTCGATAATCCGTGCAACTGACTGATGCCGATCATCGTAACTCGGATGATTCGAGGATATTAATTTTCGGTAGCTTCCGAGCAAGCGGAACCCTTTATTCTTCGAACACTTTATCATTGCAAACATAGACAATTGAGTTAATAAAGTAGAAACAATCGTAGCGTGTTGTCTGGCAAAAACACGGCAGGTCCATTCGTTTGGTCGACCGTTAATCATCGCGAGTTTGTCGTAAAACGTGAGAAAATCGTTGTTCCTGACTCGGGACAAATTAGCTCGGCTTCGCTCCACTTATTCTTACGGGGAAAAATGTAATAGACCGGTGCATGAGTGGCGATAATAGTAGGGTTTCCATTCCGGTCGTAATTAACTACCTTCGAGCTGTATTTAAGAGAGCTGTAAGCAACTGATTATGAATAATGAAATTTCGTTTGTTCGTTGGAAAAATTTAATTGGCGCCAAGAGTTTGCTTTATTAGCGGGCTGACGCGATCGAGGATCCTCGAGGTGTCGATGCGAGAAATTATTCCTAGCTCGTTCAATGCCCGATACTCGGATTCTTCGAAAGCAACCCAACAAATTTCCTTAACATTCGGATCGGATATAAACGGGATTAATTTACGTTCGAGTAGCAGACTCTTAACGAACGCTCGTCAATTTTATCCTCTCCAAATAATCACGCGAACGTCTCAGGGTTACGTAAAGACAACCGGATATTTATGCCCGTAAGCGGGTATCACGATACGAGTATTCCACTGGTTCGTCGAAAGGTCGATCATCGACCTGCACCTTATTCCAGGCCGCCTAACCCGGTTATAGTGCTGATCAATTTTTTATTTTCCCCACCGTTCGTATATTTCGTCACTTTTACTTTATTGTTCCAATAACTTCTTTATACCTCTCTACGACAGACTGCTTTTTATCGTGTCATCTTATAATAAAGAAGTTAAATAATGAAGGACACTTGGAGTTGCGATTTGATATTATGAAACAAGGGGGTTGATAAGTCTCGGTCGAGAATTCTTTCGACACTCGAAACAACGTGTGTCGATAGAATTTCAAGTTCTCTGATCTTCTGACCTGTCAACCGGGTTGGTTGGTCGGTTTTTCGACTGCCCCAGGGTGAGTTTCCCCTTCGATCGTATAAATTCATTAAAACAACCCTTCGCCGGTGTCGCGCTGCACAATGTCAATCGAATTCCAAACATACCCGAGCCAGGCGGAGGGTGTAGCCCGTTTTTTCCCTCGCCAGTCGAATCGCTCGGGTTTACATAGGGGTTGCATGCCACCAGCCACGATATTTGCATTCGGCTGTCTCATCTTTCAGTCGTCTTAGCTGTCGTCGAGGTAGAAACGCGTGACCCCCGACAACAACTACGGATTGTTTTACAATCGCGACGGCAATTGGTAGAAAAAGAATTGAATTAAAATTTCCAGCTAAAGTGGAAAGTCGTTAACGCGGTGAATAATTAAGAAAACTAGAGAACTGTCATTACAATTACGCTAATAACGTAAACAAACAAATTGAATTGTTAATAACAGTTATTGTGATGTGT
This sequence comes from Osmia bicornis bicornis, assembly GCF_907164935.1. Taxonomy (NCBI): domain Eukaryota; kingdom Metazoa; phylum Arthropoda; class Insecta; order Hymenoptera; family Megachilidae; genus Osmia; species Osmia bicornis. The sequence goes on along the minus strand of NC_060228.1, from coordinate 2,841,860 downwards.
CTTATTACACACGTCCATTTTCGCAGTGGCATTCAACGTGTTAAATTGGAAAATGAAACAATCGTATTCTGAATAACTGTAATTACAGCGTGTCTTAATACACACGGCTGTTTCCACTGCGGCAGTTAACAAGTTAACCTTCATCAATATTATCTGTTTACCGACACACGTTTATCATATTCTCTGCCAACTAAAATATTACATTTTCAACGAGAAAACATATGTATCGTCACGCGAAACAGTCGTATCGTGTTAAACGTGAATGATGGCTGTATTTGCCGATATAATTTAGAAATAATAAACGAAATTCGTGTTAACTCGAAGTGTCAAAATCCAAAATTATCGTTTCACTCATCGAATTTATTTCTATTCAAAATATGATTCCAACTTTGTTTTTAAAAATGGAGATAATGGTAATCGTTTATCGAAGAAAAAGAATTTTGGCAATTTTTAATATTAAAATTATGGAAAAAGTAATGGATATCGTTAGGATGAATACAGTGTATAGCACAGCAAGACGAGGAAAGGGATCCTTGTAATTACATAAGAGAATCAATTAAGCACATGAATACCTGAAGAGCTATATCCATCCACCTATCTACCGGCGATTATTAATGAACTCGTCAGATATCCGTTAAACGTTCCCAGCTCGAACTTTACCGTCCACTCTCTCCTTCTTCGAGCGATTAGTAGTCGCCCTAAGCACTGACGTTATTTCGAGGGTTAACGGGGATGAATTGGTAATTAATATCGAGGGTGGGTCGAAGGGCTTTGGCGAATAAACCGTCAGGGTGGATCCATCCGGACGCGCCCCCTTCGATGACGTTAATAGGGTGTTTTCTCTAGGGTGCTTCTATTTTCCACTCAAACGTTTCTCTTTATTGCATTTCCTTTCGTTCGCGGTTGAAAGACAGATTCCAGGAATAGCGTGAAAATGTTCTTGACCCTTTGTGATTCGAAGCGATCAGCATTGGTAATTTAATGATTCTTTGCGCGCAAGGAAACTGTAAGCTCGATCCTCAACATAGTTATCCGTTCGAGTGTTTTATTAACGGCGCTAGCCATGTGATTAAGCGTCATAAAATAAATTACGCGATCGCAGGAAGGATTCCGCCTTGGTACAGCGAATAAATTTTCCCCGACCAAGTTAACGCGGCCGCGAACGCGCGTATTATTTTATTATCCCTTCGCGAAATATGTCCACGTGTTTGCGGATTAGCGTAAAAATTCAACGACCGATTCGACGAGCTCTTTATAAAATGTTTAGCGTTTAAGAATTTTTCACAAATTTCTCTTATCGCCTGCTCGTAGTTCTTTAAAAGCTAACGAGCTTCATGGACGTTGATCGGCTCACCGAGACGAACATAATAATTATAATTTGACGATCGTGTAATCCGCGATGCGTGGCATCGTACAACAGATAATTCGTATTAGATAATCGCGAAATAATCGTGCACTTACGCGTCGCTTCGTGCTCGCTCGTTGGCTGGTTCGCTCGTTTGGCCGCCGGTGTAATTAACTTTCCACGGTCTCGTGTGGCCAGCGTGATTAATCGAGACGTGTCTATGAATTTATGGATTTCATTTAATATCTCAATGCACGGTAGGCAAAAGACGGTAATTGAAACACGGCTTTGTCGATCCGCGAACGAAGGAGAGAGAGAGATGGATACGCCTGCAATGACTTCGAACAACGTGATTCTACTTAACAGTTTGATAAAGTAATTAACTTTATGTAGTACCTTTAATCAGATAATAGCTGCGTATGTACGAACGATTATCTACGCCGACCAGAGATCATAAGTATTAAGAATCTTGTACGTAGTCATTTGATAAAAAAGAAATTTTTGAAAATTTTCTGAATTAGAAGAATAACATATTTTCAATATTTTATGACCGTTGTACTCGACTCAGCTTTTCTAAGGTTAATTGCCAGGAGTTTTTAAATGTTACTCGGTTAATGGGTTTAACAATTAACCTTCCACGACGATGATCGTGCGGGTAAATTATAGTATAAGAAAGACGATCGTCAAAATTAATTATCACGTTCGCGAACGGTGCGCGGTTCTTTTATCCGATTGTCGGGACACACGGGGACAGGTGTACGTTAAACGAGCGCATTAAAACGCATCCGTGTCTTCTTTATCGCGATCCACGTTCCCTTGCTTTCTTTCGGGCTCCGTTCTGTTTTTTTTTCTTTTTTCTTTTAGCGAATTGTCCGTGTACAATAGACAACTCGTTGCACCGGTGAGAACAATGGGGCATACGGTTCGTTCGACAAGAATCCTTCGGCTTAATTTGCGCTCTCGTAATGGCAAATATTCGTTCCCGGAACGAATGAAGTTGAGAAATTGAACGAGCTTGTAGCCTTTTACCCTGGTGGGGAAGTAGAAAAAGGGTTTAGGAAAGAGAAGGAAATAATAAAGTATGTGAACGAGGTAGCAACCAGGATACGTGTCGAATGAACAAAGAAAGCAAAGACGATCCGGTGCTAATCGTTGGAAATAGCGGATGAGGTCGATCGCTCATCATCGTATCCTTCTTGAGCAGTTATTTTGGAGGAAATCGTAGTTACGTTCTTATTAATATTCGCGTGTTTACGTACACTTTCATTCATGTTTTTTTCACACAAGTCAACGAGGTAGACGGTATACCCACTTTCATGAAGTTACATGCATAATCATCTGATCCTAATTTTCTGATACGTGCGCAACAGTTCACGCTAAATTAACCGACTTCTAAAGATGTTTCTTAATTCAGCGATAACGTATGCGTTATTGCATTAAGACTTTGTAAAACAAGCTAAACGAGCAATAACATCTGACCTCTCTGCCGCGGTTGAATATACACTGGTGGAATTAATTCAGGACACTTTGAATAAAAATATTCTTTGTTTCATATTTGCGCAGAAAATGAATATTCTGTTATGCTAAATTGATACCGTAATATTTTTATTGTAATCTATAATGTTTATACTTAATATTTTCACATGATATGGTTTGTAAATGTTTGAAAATTTTAATTTTAAAATTTCTAAACTGTATTGTTATAGGGTGAAAGGGTATCCAATGAAATTTTAATTTTTATCTACCTCCTTTGATATGTTGAAATGGTAATTTTTATTGTATATTAAAAGTATGATTGTAAATGGTCTTTTCACCGATTTTTTTATATAAGCGACGCCCTAAAATTAGAAAATAATTAGAATATAAAATATAATTTGAATAAATGCGAAATTTAAGTAAACATTTAAAAGTGTCCAGAATTAATTCCACTAGTGTATTAATACAGAAATTTCTAATTATCAAATAAAAGATATAGGAATGATTGATTCTACAAACACCATAACTAATCAGGTATCATCGAGTAGCAGAATGATGCGCGTCGAGGTCGGTGCATAATGCGCGTGCACGAGATGCACCGATATTGGCCGGGGTACTTGCGGTTGCGCGAATCGCTCACTATATTTTCTCGTAACAAATTTCCACCCGACTACCGGCTAACGATCACCGTGAACGGATATTTTTGATCGTAGCGACTTTTTGTCTCACCTTCCGCGAACTCACCTGACCGGTTGCAGCTTTCCTTTCGATTAAAGTGTTCCTTTCGTTCGCCGCGACAAGTATCATCCGTCATTTGCTCGACGATTTCCTCGCGATCGGATCATCCTCGTTCGAAATTAATTTTCACCAGGGAAAGCATCGTCTAAATCGATTTCAGCGCTCGTTTAAAGCTTTCGTATTGCGAGTCTTTTCAAAGACTCTTCTTTTTCAAAATTTTTTATCTTCATTTCGTATTCCGAGGTTAAATTTTGCATTGAAACGTTTCAAAGACATACTTGTTTCCTTTCGATAGCAACGCTTCCATAGAATCGAATTACATGTTTCTCTTCGTTATTACATTTTATTGTTATACACGGTCGCGTGCAGGGAACAACGCTCAGCATCGAGTCTCTGTATCATCTTCGGCTGCTTTTTCCATGTAACAATTTCCTCAATCTCGTTAACAATACGCACGCAACACGTGCACCTCGTGCTCGTGGTTGTAGCGTTCACGTAACGAAACTACAGGACCTTCGGCTATACCTTACATTTTTGATTTTGCTCGTCTACTCCGTGAAAGTCGTCAGACCGGTTGTTCTCTTCCTTCGATAAATATTCTGATCTTCCTCGTAATGGTGTCGTTCGTTATCGATGACTGACTTCTTTATTATATTGTCAATAATAATATAGACGTCGCCAACGAGGGTACAATTAGCGGCTCGATGGCCGTGAAGAATTAAACGAAATAAAAATAACGAGTTGGATTAGTATGTCTTAGGTGGTTTACAGTGGGTGATCAAATTATTAGGGCTTTTTCGTGTTTCTGTAGAAATAGAGCCACAATTTTCAGGTTTTTACATTATAAAAAATACTTCTAAAAATAAACAAGTACATTTAAAAGATTATGAAGAAGGTAACGCCGCCTTTTGCTGCAATTACTGCCTCAATTCTTTTCGGCATTTTAAGCGATTCATTTTGATTGCTTTATTTCTAGCCCATACTTCTATCAAACGTTCAATCAATTGACATTCCTTACTAATAATAAATATTTCCACTTTTTGATGAGGTTGAGGTCCGAAGAATTTCTAGGCCAATTAAGAACTTTCACAAAAAAATAACAAAAACTCCGTTTAACTCGGTTTTCATTTAAGAATTAATGATATTTATGTAAAATCATCAGCCACTGTAGGTTTGTTGACAAATGTCCGTTAGTTTCCTGAAACGTGAAAGCGTGTTTCTGGAGGATTCTCGATAATACAGACGTCAGCCGAAAAATGGGGTCGGCCGGACAGAAAATCTCGTTAACAATTTACCGAATCTGTGAACGGTGCCACGTGTCTCGGCCGCTTTAAGGGAGTACCCTCGTGCCAGAAGAATCCGAGACACGAGGCGGCCCACCCACGTACATGCTTGTAAGCTCCCCATGCCCTCCCCTTCTTCCCTCTTTTCAACGGGGATCATATAATACACCTACACCCGTCACCCAAGTAAACGCTCGAAGCAGACGAGAAGAGGCGTTCATCGTGTCGTTCCCGTCGACGACAGGTCCACTTCCGGCCCGCATTCGTCGCTTAAACGCTTCCTCGTGCTGTGATTTATTCGTTTCAGTGACCACGAGGGGCCACTCTATACTACATACGAATATTATACTCGAGAACATTGTACTTTTCCCAATAATTTTCATCAATTTTCCATCGATACAGAAAAGCTTGCTTCATCCTTGACGCTTATGGATCCAGTTTTCTTTAAAAAATAATTTTCTCAGCGAGTTTGTTAACGTCTGGTTCAGAGCACTGAGGTAATCAACTTGCCCGAGCTTTGGGTCATTCGACCCTGAAGAGATTGATGTACCCGGCTAACGCTTAATCGTATGCTCGTAAAGACGAATGACGATCAACTTCCTTCCGGGGGCCACCTACGCTTCTCTCGATTCGTTGTCCAGCGTTGAAACGTTATTAACCGTGAAACGATCGGTGAAATGTTCTCGGGAAATAATTATCTATCGCATGATCCGTTTCTGCGAACTCAATCGACCCTATGATGAATGTCCTACAGAGACGAATTATGATACCTTTCCAGTCTGTTTATCCCCCGCAATTTGATTGTTTCAAATGATTTCGTTTACAAACGATCAATCTGAAATTCTTCGAGAGAGAATGGTACGTCGAAGTAAATATCGTCGAGATTGCTAATACCTAGCGCGAGAAGGTTCGAGGTTGCGCGAAGAGGCAAAGAAAAGCGTGGCGAAAGAAAACGGTAGCTCGTTAAAGGAACTTAATTGATTTAATGGCAGAAAATCGAGCCGGGATAATCGTCCACCGCCATATTATTTCAACGTGAAGTAATCCCTCCGTGTGTCGTAGACATTCTGATGCTGTTTTCTTCGCAGACCGAGAATCGACTCGAGCCACGACTTCCTTTCACTAATGGGGTTCCTCCGTTACCTTCGCAGGACGAACGATCGGCAACGAATTCAATTTCTAAACGGTCGATCGAACACAGGTGTACAGGAGGACGGTTGCGTTCTGCCTACAAACTGTCTGTCCGTCATGCTTGATTCTCATTAGCGGCATCGCCAAGTTTATCCCGTCGTTTATTAACTGCGGAAAAGCGCGCTAGTAACAAGCACTGTACGCGCTGGCAATTAATTTAAAAGTTAAACGCTTCGAAACTCGACGCTCGAAACGTGGCGTTATTAATTACGCAATATTACGCTCGCATCGTTCACGCTGTTACGTTCAAATTATCGTCAAAGAAAGCAGCAACCTGATTCATCAAAGTCCCATCCTTCCTACCGACGAAGCGCGAAAGCTTTCCATTTCTTCGTTCATTAGAAAATAATACTTCAGATATCAGCTGCCCCGTAACGAAAGGGTTAAAATCCTTATTTCGCAATCAAGCGGAATGGCAGATAATCTGCGGGCGTGTATTATTCGCGTCGAACGCGAGAGAATGAGAGAAGGGAATGCGGCGGTGGTTATCGGTTTACTGACCGTGTAAAAGTTTCCTCCGTGGCGCGTTACGCCCATAAGTCAGGGGATATTTGAAAGGTGAAGCAACGTTCTGGGACCAGCAAGTGGATCCCCCGCAGTGCGATCCACCGGCTTGTTAATCGCCCAATGAACGCGACCGTTTCACCTTGGTTCAGCCTCGAAAACGTTCCTCGAAGAAAAGCCACCTCGAGATCGTTCACCGTGTAGCCGATTCCTTTCGCGATAATCGCTCGTATCTTCGGATTAACGTAACGACATTTTAGCGGTTATTATGACAGCTACGTAATGACTTTGACGACTCGATTTAACGAGGTCAACCAGAATTAAAATGGGGATTCTCGGTATTTACCACTATTTTGCCACTTTGACAAACATCCGTAGATGTTTCGTAAACTATAGTCCGCGTACCTAATTGCCGTTGACAATAGAGTTGTCCGTGGCGCGGTCATAGAGTAGCAGCTGCTTAATTATTCGCTCGTGTAGACACTTGTCGCGTCATTACGCTTCCGTTTGTCGTCGACGGTGTTTCTCTGGTTGATGGGCGGTGGACGGTGTTAATCTAAAACCGGAACAGCTCGTTTCGATTGTTTCGTGTCTCGCGTCGAATCGTAGAACCGATTTTCCACGGTTAACTATCGAAGGAAAGAGGGAAAGAGACGGAGCTCGAGGCACGCGTGATGATACGCTGGCGATCAGACAAGAACGATAATTACAGGAGTCGTTAATACGTCGTTAGAAGTGATTTTATTTTAACGACTACACGGAGAGGATGGAGAATCCAAGTTGTCGGAAAAGCCGTTTCCTTCGCTGTTCAACATCGATAGGAATTTCTGACAGTTGGATAATTAGCGTCGTTAACGTCATCGAATGACGCCTGTCGCAATAGACAGTCTATTAAAAGATCGTTTTAACGTGGTCGCGATAAAGACGTAAGAATTGATTTTCAACGAAGCTTATTAACCCTTAATTGCTACGATGAAACGCAAATATTATTTGAAAAAAGAAAATTCAATAATTCGATAAAAACAAAGTCAAAGGCAATAATGATCAACAACGGTAATAAAAGTCAGAAATGAAGTGTGTTTTTCTACACCGTCTCGTAGCAGTGGTAAAAGAAAAGGAAAATAAGGGATAGATATCGAATGAACCTGATCGATCCTGTACTGGAAATCGATCCAGGGGAAATATGTAATAACACAATTTTACGATCACGAACGATCGTTGAAAGAAACAAGCCCACCATTAGCGGTCTACCAGTTACTTCTCGAAACACTGTCGAACGGGCTCGATAAATCTTGCTGGTATTTATCACTCGGAGATTTCTTGTCGCGTGTCAGCCACGAGTTTCACCGGTCTTAACAAATCTGCGTGCCGCGAACGTGCCGGCGATACAATGCCGCCATTTGTAGCAGGACGCGAGACGAAAACGATCGTTCCAGGCGATTCTTGGATCTGAAAATACACTTTACGATATCTGGAACGAACGGAAGCCATTCATAGGTTTCTGTAGCCGCCTCTAGGCCACACAGGGATACGAGCAACCGCTATTATACACGGATGGTGCGTGCCTCTAGCAGGGTTTGTTATCGTGTTCAGCCGCGGAGAACGGGAGGCACCTTCGATTTAACCTTAATAAGATCGATGGATCCCACGAGGCTACCCGATATGGTGCTCGCTTATACACACACGTACCCATCGGGCACTGGGTGATTCAGAAACGCAGAGATTCGATTGGGAATACGTTTTCAAGGATCGAATTTTATTTTCTTTGTCTTCTCTTCTATTCACAAATTAGAGATCTAAAATTATAGATTAATTAAATGAAGTACCCATCGGATACTGGGTAATTCAGAAACGCAGAGATTCAATTGGGAATACGTTTTCAAGGATCGAATTTTATTTTCTTTGTCTTCTCTTCTATTCACAAATTAGAGATCTAAAATTATAGATTAATTAAATGAAGTACCCATCGGATACTAGGTAATTCAGAAACGCAGAGATTCATTTGGGAACACGTTTTCAAGGACCGCATTTTATTTTCTTTGTCTTCTCTTCTATTCAAAAATTAGAGATCTAAAATTAGAGATTAATTATATCTGATAAATTAAATAAATTACCCATCGGATACTGGGTGATTCAGAAACGCAGAGATTCATTTGGGAATACGTTTCGAAGGACCGCATTTTATTTTCTTTGTCTTCTCTTCTATTCATAAATTAGAGATCTACAATTATAGATTAATCATATCTGATAAATTAAATTCGTGATCTCCTATTAGATTAGATATCTTTCCAAATGGCTAAGATTTTAAGCGCGTAGTTAAGAATAAATGGTGGTTCTAGTTCGTCAATGTCAAGTTTGACCCAGAAAATTCATACGACCTGTCGTTTCCATTTAACGGGTTAAAAGATGAATTCGAAAACTACAGTCGATCTTCGAGTGACGGTGCGCGTACGCTTGTCTTGTTCAATCAGCGGAACAAGGGAAAGAGAAGCTAGTAGGGGAGAGCGACGACTGAGAAACAAGGCTGCAAATTAATGTCTCTTTATTTCGTAGCGAACATTTCGTTAAAGCTTGATTTATCACCATATAGCTCGTGCTGCCTTTTTATCGGACGATCGCCCGCGGCTTCGATCGCTCCTTTAATTATGCAATACCGTATGGATCCTATTCGCGAGCACGAAGCTAATAATAACGTGATCTCGTTTCCTTTCTTCGGAAACCTTCTTCTTTTAACTGTCAACCGAGCAGTTGAACACTGTATCTAAAATTGTTCAAAACAGTCGAGAAATTAAACTGATAAGTAATAGGAGTTGAAACCTCGTATCATAGAAAATAATATATTGATTTTATTGAATCGTATAAATGGTAATGTCATTAAAACATCGGATAAATAATTATAGCCTAGTGATTAGAAAAAAAATAATACGCCTATAAATCGATGGAAATTCCTTGGAGATCGATAAAACGTAAATGACGAATCAAACTCGGAATTAACGATATTCTTTTTAAAGAGCTTCGATTTCTCGATGAAGAGCAGTCGTGATTCCTTTCTCATATCTCAGATATTTGCGTCCAATTAAGATCTTCACGCGTTACAGTTTCCGTTCTAATCAAAGGCAGCCTGTGGAAGTCCTTTCTCCTCGTTAAGAAATCGTCGAACGGCGGAACGGTTTCCCGGTTGTCGCGTTCGTTACTAATATCGGCCATTTATCGCGAGTCATGGCTGCCACGAACGAATTTGCCGTGTTTTTCTCGCTGGCGAATGCATTTCAAGCAACAGTTTCGCGCTCGACTTTTTTTTGCCAATGGAAATATCGTCCGTACGCGTAACACATACTCAGCCCGGAAAGCTAATTAACCATAACTTTCCGTAAATGGATGTAACGCGCGATACCCTCGTTTTATTGCCGGCTGCGTCCAAGGTGGTAACGAATATATTCCTACGGGACAAGATCATTAGCGGGACTTTTAAGAACCCTTTAGACACCGTGTCAGTTTCAAAACGGTCAGAAAAGTGATTAGAAAAAATAAGCGTTCCAGTTGGAAAAGAAAAATACGCGTCCCCGTTTAAAATATTTCAATTTTATGAAAATCACAACGAAGGGGTTAACGACTGAATTTCTGTCGCCGCGATTCGTCGCAGAGGTATTCGAAGGCTGAAACGCCCCGGCACGCGATCCAGCCAGTAAGCATTAACGATAATCGAGTCTCGAGCGATCGTGCCAGTTCTTCCTAGGCACGCGTACGCGAAACAATTTGTATGACCACGCAAGAGTTGCATAATTCTCGCGGTGGTCACGAGAAACGGCCCTCGTAATTGCGCTCGCAATGAACGACCCGGGCTAAAATTCGAGCTCGCTCGTTGCAACCCCTTGGCGTTGCTCTGAAATTTCCTTCGGAGATTAATAACGAATTATCCCGGTGATAAGAGGCGATTTCTGTTGCGCGAACGCCGATAAAGTATCATTAACACCGCGTCGAATATTTCCATTCGTTAATTCAACAAGACCACAAATCGTCGAAAGTTTTACGACGATTTTCCTTCGCAAAATCGAGGGAAATTCGTTGGTGCATGTCGCAGGTGTTTCCCGTTTCCTCGGAAATGAACGGCTGACAATGATGCCCGTTGGCCGGATATTAGCGCACGCGAGTTCCCCGCAAAAAGAGTACCCGACCGGGTCCGGTCTCGGCCATGCGATATCACGAGCCGCACGACCGGTGCAATAACAGTGATTAAGCTTTATCGTGGCCGTTTCAACGGACTATTTATCTGTCGACCGCGAAATTACGCGCTGTAAAGACATAATAGGAACGCGATCCAATATTGTCGTTTGTCCGCGGCTAGACATCGGCGGCTGGAACCGGCCCCGTTTAAAAAGAAAAAGACTACCGGTTATTAATCGGGAATTTAGCACTTTTATGTGTTCCACCGCAAGCGTACGACTTCATTTCGCCCGAAGAGATCGCAACAAGACCGGTACGACGAAATACTTTGACAAGGGCACCCGTTTGCCTAGAAATTAAAGTACCATCACCCGGAAGATCCATCGATACAGAGAGGCGTAAATCGTTTTCCAACAACGATCGAGCGAAAGCGCGTTTGTCCGGGAGAAGGAGAAAAAATGATCCGTGAGAAATTCGTGGCATTCCCATTACGGCTTTTCCTCTGCTACATGAAACCATTAAAATACAATAGGCTTGTAAGAGGACGCTTAAAGCAACGCTCGTGTTATCCAGAATTCTTTTCTAACGCGATCGTATATGCAGCCGGTAATAATTTTTCAACGAACACGTGGAGGCCTAATCGTAAAAGCTGCACACCTAGACGGTGTGACATGCTCGAAAACAGAGAAAAGCGAGATCTAATAGGGTGCGATTATTTACCGACGGTTTGCATAAGAATACGACAACTGAATGACCTATAGGAAATTGTCGTTCGCATACAAAAGCCGCGAAAATATATAGTTGGTTGCGTATCGCGGTTGATTTATGGGGCAGAGTGCAGCTTATTCCTACGAGTGCTTAACAATTGTTTCCTGACAATGAGCGTATATCAGATATGAGTAACACGAAGGAACGTTTTCTACCATTCATCAAGCTGGCACTCGGTCGGCTAGGTAAAGTAATTACACGTTTTCCTATGTCGTTTCAAAGGATCGTCCATCCGCACGAAACCAAGGAAACAATACCAATAAGACGTTCCCGGGAGACAAAATAAATCTTTAATCAACCGTGTCGAGGAAGGAAGTTCGAACGGGGTTATCGATTTCACGGTTGATAGGAATGCCGCTAAAAGCTCGATGAATATTCATGTAACAATCGTCCACGAGCGGAGGGACACTTGTAACTTTTCTTGATTACGTAAGAATTTGATTGAGTTACTGAAACATCAGTTTCTACTCGACGTCATCTAATAAGTAATATTGTATACTTATTTTGTAAAAAGAAGCGACACAATAACGTCTTCATAAAAGAGCCACGAATTATCCCACTCGTGTCGATTTCATTTTCCACGCTTTTTATACGTTCGATGAATTATTAATATCCTGATTAAAATCGACAGTTCGTCTGAAAGGCGAATCGAAATCGTGCAACGTTCCAACTGGTTTTATTTCTGGGAACAATATGATCACGAGAGGATTTTTGCTAGGAACCGTGGGATAATTAGCGAAGCGTTGCTCGTAAAAAATTATAAGCAACCGATAATCCGAATAAAATTGTCGGAATCGTGACAGAGCGAGAGCCTTTTACTTACATAATAACCGGTGAAGCTATTTCTTTCGAGGCGTGAAATATCATTCTTTCGGGGTACAGATATTTATAAGTCGATGAACGTCCATTAAGCTGTTCTAATAGGGAACCAGCTTATTGGACAATCGCCTATTAACGTATCTAACAGTTTATATTGTCGGGGAAAAAATCGATCGAACATTGGGTGTACTTCGTAAACTTTCATGGGAATATAAATTGAACGAGAATCACGAACGAGCATAGAAAACATATACCGTTGATTATATTAACTGACCTTTTGCTTTGAGCAACAATTATTTCCCATTCGGTGGAAATTTATCTGTGATACTTGCCAACCGATGTTGTTTCATAACAATTATAGAATTATTTCAACTTTCGCGAGAATTCTTTATATTTTAGTCCGGTAAATAGAAATTCGGAAAGTTCAGACTGGACAAAACTCACCAGAGGAGGGCCGGTCCGAGTACCTGGTGCAGTAGACCCAGGCAGGCCAGGGTAACTGCTTGCCAGGATCGGTCACAGGTGGTCCGGTTGCGTTCGATGCAGTATTCCCGCTCGACACGGCTCCAGGCGACGCGTTAGTCGTCGAGGTCGTCTCCGAGCTGCTCTTCTCCGACGTTTCCGAGGACGATTCTAAAAAGTCTTTCGTCAGGTCGATCGGTCTCGAGGCAACCTTCTTCGGTCTGGATTTCTTCAAAGAAATAGGATCCGTGATCCTTCTGCCGAAGTCTGCCTTCAGAATATTATCTATACTGAACTTCAGACTAGCCTGATGTTGCAGGTTATTGTTATTGTTATTATTATGATTGTTGTGATGATTGGTGTTGTTGATGCCGTTGTTTTGCACGCCATTGGCCGCCGGTATGGTTCTTCCGTTTTCTTCCCTCGCCCCGGGTGAAGCGGGGCTACCGGGTTCCCTTTGAAGGATCTTATTAACCGAGAGACGATGTTGGTGCACCGAATTCGCGGGTATGTGTTGCACCTGGGAGGTTTGGTGCAGATGAACGTGGCTGTTTACGTGGTGCAGGTGTTGACCAGGGTGAGGCATCAACGAGGCTGTTTCCCGAGGATCTCGGCAGGCCGTTGGGTGAAGGACAGGGGTGGTCGCTTGCAGACCGGTCACCGTCATGGCCGACGGTGGTGACAAGGACAGTCTCGTGACCAGGGGAACGCTGATAGGGGTGCGGTGCAACCTCTCGACAGTCGGGTACACGATTTCGTGACCGAGAGCGTGTTGAACTCGCGTCGGGTAGTCGGAAATGTCGGATTCCCTGGACGAGTATCGTGGTAACAAGTGCTGAGGATGAGTGGACTGATACCTGGGCACTATGACGTCCGGGATAGCCTCTGGACGACCCGGGGACGAGGCGGTGGCCGAAGAGGAAGCCGGTGATCTGACGGAGGATGCCGTGGGCGAGGATGGTGGTTGACTGTACGCCGGTGGACTGGGTGCTGGGATATGATTACTCGTACGTTGATAAAACGCATCGTTGCAGCTCGTTGAGCTAGAAGGCGATGGTGTCGCCGATATCCTGGTGTTCTCTTCGTCGCGAAAGTCGCACCGACTGCTAGCCGATTCCTGGTCGTACCTGACCGAACCGCAACCACGTATCCCAACGACGCTGGTGGGCGTCGGTTCGCTACCGACGCTCAACACCTCGCTGGTGTCGCTTTCGCAATCGCTGTCGGGCTCGTTGCCGTCATTCCCTCGCACCTGGTCCCGTTTCTCGGACTCGTCGATCTCTAACCGGCTCGCCAGGTGATTCTGTCTGATCTCGTGGAGATCGGACGAGTCTAAACCGATGGACGACGTCGGTGGAGTGTTTGACATCTTTTCTTTAACTTCTCTTTCTTTTCCTGGTGGAAGTTCACCTCGGGTCTGTCGAATCTCTTCCACGAAGAAGTTAGGCCTTGTCCGACTTTAACCTTCCCATGGCGACAGGAAAGGACTCTCGAATTTGTTGTTCCTTTTTTAATCTACTCGTTGATTCGACGACTTTGAGTTCGCTCGGAGCCACCTACCTGACGGATTCCGTCCGTTTAATGTTGCCTGGAGGGAGCATCATCTTCGAGCAGGATACCTGCCCGATCGTTAACCAACGTTGAAACGTTCACGAGATACCTCTGACATTTTAGTTGCATAGTGTCATAAATTAGCCGATCGAACGCACTTCTCTCGATAGAAACTCCGAAATGATTACACAGGTCTTCGGTATTCTTCTACTCCTCGAGCACTAGGTACTCTTTCCCCAGTCTCTTTCCGACGGACACTGTTCAGTCCTGTTCATAACGGAGTACCACGATAATTCTCCAGTTTATCTTCCATTTCTCCCGTTGAACAGTCTTTTACATGAAAATACACTAAGAATCAATGCACCCCGATCCACCGGTTCATTGCTCCAACAGACAGTGGTACCGATAACGAACCGTGTCCTTCGAATGAAGGATTCTGGGCATCACCGATCCGTCGTACTTGCTGGAAATCTTCCGGAGACGTCCATAATCCATCGCACTCTCACTTTGTCGCGTTGCTGTTGCCCTGGTTAAGTCGATAGAAACGGGAAGCTAGGGATAAACCGGGTTGTGCGCCACGGTGGTCGATCCGATGGGCAAACGGGAACGCGCACGAAACTCGGCCAACGGCCAGGAAAACCGAGGCGAAAACCGAGGCCAAGGAGTCGGAATGGCGGATATACCGAAGGGATAGACGAAGACACGATGTCCCAGACGACGATCGGTGGAACGGTGGAGTGCTGCACGGCGCTGCTAGACGCGGGTTTCAACGGAACCGTTGTGCGACGCTGTGGATCCAGGCCGGGGCTGGTTGTCCAGTTGGTTGCCGCGAACCGTCTGCGGCGAGGAAGCGGCGGGAGGGTCGACGATGGGCGTTACTGGGCGTCGATTCTACCACCGCTACGCCCCTGAGTTGACCTTTTCAGGGGTGAAGACCCTGTCTAGGGACGAGACTACTCGACATCTGCCGGCTGTTGCGAGAACCAAGGGAACCCGTACCGCCCAACCTTCCACCACTCGGTGGAACGTGAACTGCTGATAGGTAACCCAGAACCTGCTTTTCCCCCTTCGTTACCCACCTTCTCCTTCCTCTTTTTGCCTCCAACACCCTGTCGTCTCGTCTCTCTTCAACGTACACCGTTTCATCGTTCATCCCCACTTTGTCGGAACCGCGGAACCTCCAGTCTCTTCGTGTTTATACCTACGGGGTAACCCTCTCTCTTCGGCATACCACCTCCTCTTCCTTCCACCTGGACGAAACGTTCTCCGTTTTACCTCTGGGCTCCTCTATCTGCTCGCCGGTGATCCAGTACGCTGCCCCCTTGTACGCTTGTCCTTTTTAGTCAGACGCTGTTCGTCTTCTTCCTGCTCGCTACTCGATTTATCCCCACCCAGCCTTTTATCGCGTTGCCTTTCGAGATTCTCCTTGTCTCTCTTACCAAGACACCACTCGTTTTCTCGTCCCCAGCACGTTCCGCCTGTTCTTTCTGATTCCTCTATCTGCTCTTAGGCGATCCGGCTGTGTTAGCTCCTACCACCTTTAGCTTCTCTTCCATCCAGGTACCTTCTTCGTTTCGTCTATTTTTCATCGCCCCGAAACTCCGCCGCTTTCCTCGCGCGTTTGTCTCGGCCAATTCGATCTACCCTCTTTCTCTCACGCGTTCATCCCTCGTTCCTTGCACATCGCCGCGCGACGCGTTTACTTCTTGTCGTTCCACCCTCGGAACGCTGCGTTCCGTGGCCGATTTGCGATCGTTTCGCGGTCGGTGGATAAATCAATTGCGCGAGCCAACGACGCTATGATCGCAGCTATTACGGTAATACGCCGTTGTAACAATAGCCATTCGGGACATAGCACAGGCTTATCTATCCAATTTCATCGTTGCCGCGGAATTACCGGCCAGGAAGAGGGAAGGGGTAATGATTTGAATAATTTCCCTCGGTATTCGTTAATCGTGCCGCGATCGGGGGCCAATTTTTTCTTGCCAATTTCTCTGATGGTTATTCTCACGCCTATTTATCCCTGGTGTAGTTTCCAATCGCGTCCCGGTATTCTTAGCCGAAGGAAGACGAAGAAAAATAGGAAAAGGAAAGAAAAGCCGGGATGCAGACGTTCGACGCGTACAAGGAGAGGTGTACTTTGGCTGCGAGAATATCGATTCTCTTGCACACCGGTTTTTCTCCCTCGAAAAGCGTGGCGTGCATGCGCGCCGTGAATCACGTATTCATTTTTCGTCGGGTTCGTGAGAGAAGCCTCGGGAGCGCGTCAACGTGCTCTCAGGCGATCGTTAAGCCTCATTATGGGCCGATCTTTCAACGGATAGGACGGCCGGTCGGGAGAGGAAAAAAGGAAAAAGGATATGTCAGCTCGTAAATCGTACGTTGGCTCAAGTTAAAAGTGCGTCAACATCGATCCGTGACACGTAAACATTAACTTCCTTGTCTCGTTCGGATCGAAAGATCTTGATCGATACAGATCCAATTTGATGGCCGGCTTTCACTCGGCTGCCTATCGTTCCTCCAATAACTGGAATAATTGTGAAAGATTCGTGACGCGGCTAATTTTCGACGTCGACGATAATTAAATGCCTTTCATCAGCAACGAGATGATTATCTAACGAACTTCTGCATCGTTATCGAGGACATCTTCTGGCTTAGTTGTTTAGGAAATTAGTCGTTGATTCTCGTTCGATCGTTATATCGGTTCACGCGTTTCGTCGCCGGTACAGAATTTATCGTCGAGTAATTCCGGCTTCGCGACGGGGCTTTTCCACGAGAGAACGCGGAAACCTATGCTAATCCGATCGAATCCTAGCGGGATTGTATCTGTCCAGCTTGCCGGCGAACGCGAGCGCAAAAGCTTTTACGGCTTCCTTCGATGGCAATTGTCGTTTATGGGAATTAAAGGGTGGGGGTGGCTTCGACCGATGACGATCACGCTCGGAGAATCCATTCGCACCGCTTGTTGAAACGATTTTTCAAAGAATTCTAATTCCAAGTGGAAATCATTATAAATTCTCTGAAATGAATCTTTGAAATCTTTCGGTGGTGTTGATTTTAGAGCCTCTGGTGGAAGTAAATCTTTCATCGAGGGCAAATGCTGCATTCCTCGTCCCCGTTTCCTCCCCGCGAATCCTGAGATGGCGGGATTAAGAGTCTCGTTGGTCGCAGGTTGGCGAAACGCGGCCAAGAAGCCCGAACTCGTTACCCGCCAGTCGGCTTCGTAAATTTCGTTAGCGCTACCTCGCATTCTCGCCTTAACGAGCGTCCACACGCTCGTTAGTATCCTCGAAGAGGATGGTTCCGCTTAGTTGCACCCGACAACTTGAACCTCCGATGCACCTCTGCAATTCGTAACCGGCCATTCTCATTCATCGACCCGATACCCTCGATCCTATGTCGAATCGGTTAGGTTGATCTGGCTGAATTTTAATTATATCCCGTGTTTGAACGAGAACGGAGTACGATTTCGTGTCGTACCGTGTGCTCGTTTAGAAGATTAAATATTTGCCTTTCCAGTTGATTTGCGATTATGATTTTCGAGCGGGACCAACGGCTGGATTAATTCGTGATGTAATGGAAAATTGGAGTTAACACCGGATGATCTAGTTTTGGAAATCGATGTTTCTCAGCGAAATATCGTTAACTATCGCGATTAGTTCTTCTAGGTGAAATATTAAAGGAGAATCACTCGAATCCTCGGGCGTATTTTTCTCCAAGACGTTCTCATTATCGTGCACCGGTAATCATGCGAAATCACGCGAGAGTCCTTGAGTTATATTCGCAGATAAGTCACGGAAGAAATTGGCCCGGAGCATCTATCAGACTTTATCTAACCACCTTCCTCCTTTGGATCATAGATCAGAAACTGGAAACTTGTCGGCTTAATGAAACGATTTAATCGAAAAAACGATCCTGAATTTTTCTAATTCGATGGAAAGAATTGATAAAAATCGTAGATAATCGTCGGTTGAAATCGCGAACGGTTAGGGAAGGACACGGGCCGCGTCGCGAGGTTATTTGCTGCCTTTAGCCAACGATAATTCAGCAAACGTTGCCGCACAGAAACCTAACAGCGATTCCGGTCGGACATAACTTCCGCGAGCCGCTATCGCGGAACTCCACACCTCTACTTTATTAAGTGCACACGCGTGCACGCATACTTTGCTGCACCAATGCAGATATACGATGATACCCAACTGCGTTTCAGAACCAGTACAGAGATGTTCGTGAAATAATGCATCGTAATCCTGTGTCTCGTTTTGTAATAGGATTAGGAAGCGCACTTGAAGAAGCTAGAAATTTTAGAAGCTCGATTACCCGTTCGGATATTCGCGAAATTATCTGTTCAGGCTGGTGAAGATACTACGAAGATTCAATATAAATATAGAAATATCTCTATATTTATAAGTTAATTAACGGCCCAAACAGGACGTCTCGTATCACTCGTAAAAATATAGAATTTCCAGGGGTTTCAAATTAAATTCGATTCGTAACTCGATTCCTGCTCAGAAAACTCTGTTTTATCCGTGTTATTATAACGCCAATTTAATTTTCTCTGATCCTATTAACCGCATATGTTATCTAGCGAAGCATTATTGTCAATGTATTGATTTCTTCTCCGGATCACTTTATTTAAAATTCAACTTGTTAGTCTACTTGAACACAATTAGCATATTACCAAATCTGGAAATCTAGTGACGATTATTGTAAGTTTTATCCCGTATAAAAAAGGAAATAAATAAATAAACAAAAGTGCCAATTCTTTGGACACTTTCGCGTCGATTTGCGGTTTAAAAATTTAAATTTATAGAGAATATTCGATTCTTTTACTTGGATTTTCTTGGTTCGGTCGTTCGGTAGCTGGCAAAACCGCCTGGCCGCTTCGCATCGCACGATAACTCGATTAACCATGATAACCGAATATTTATTAGCTCAGCAGATTTCATTTTGATATCTCTTCGGCTTTCCCTTGCTGCGCCCTCGACGATGCGTTTCTCCGACCGGAAGTTCCACGTCCAGGAGTACACGCTCGAATACGCGGCGAGATACCATGAAGGATTGAAATATTGAGGCGTTGCTCCAGGGTATTCAAAGTCGCCATTTATCTGGCAAAAGGTGCATTTTTGGTTGAATCTTGCTCGAACCGAGGAGATATAAAAATTCTTCCAAGCGAGTTTCTCCTTTTATAAAATTCATATTTAATATTTGACGTAAACGGTTCGAGACGCAAGAGAATTCAGCGTAAACCTTCGTTGATTCCGTTCGAATTGATTTTAATACCGTGGAGAATAAGATTAAACAAATATTCTTAAATTAATTTCGTGCAAAGACAGGCAGTGAAACTGTGGAGAATTATTTTTGAATAATGTACTTTTGGTTCTTGTGTGTTTCAATATAATTTCTGTTTGAATCTTATTTTTATGTTTTTTTAATTTTATATTAATGAGCGTTTCAAAATCACACTACTAGCGCTATCTGGCAATGTGCAGCGAAAACAATGAAATAGAAAATTGTGGTTTTTGATAGAATCTGCAATTCTGTTATTCTACTGAGGCTTACGACATATTTTATGAATAAATAGATCTACTAATGCGTTAAAATAAAAAAACAGAATATGCTTTTTGCGGGAATTGAAATGGTACAGCCATCTAGCAGTGAATGGCGGGAATTAATGAAAGCGAATTTGAACTACTTTCGCCGCTTACCACCAGATAGCGAAAGGAGTACTGTTTCTGAAGCGCGCACTAATATAAAATGAGAAATATAGAATTTCCAGGGGTTTCGAATGAAAATAAAATATATTTTAATAATTCGATTCGTAACTCAACGATTCCTGCTGAGAGAATGATTGATAATTGTTGAATCACTGCTACGGACTCCGCGAAATAATTGCATATCGAGAAGTACTTAAGTCATATTGACAAATAACCGATTAATTTTGTAGTTTTATATAAATGCAGGTTCCTAACATAACTGTTGAGGCTGAAGATCGACGCGTTGCCATAGCGGACGATAATTATTTCTGCGTTAGCCATAATTATTGCCCGGGTGGCAATTAATTCCTGCCCAGCCGGCAATTAATTTATTGCGGCTTGATTAATTGCCGCGTGCTCGCCGTCGAAAGACAGTTCGTTACTGTGCTCGAGCTGCCTTTTATCTGGCTGCAAACTCCAGTTCCGCTTTGACCCTTTTCTGATAAAAGTCCACCAAAGATACCTTTAATTATTTTTATCACCAACGTAGAATTTAATTGCCCCGTTTCATAATTCGTTAAAAACGTTACGTTCAATTTATTTATTTCTTCAATCTTTTGTCGAAGAAATGTGTAGGTCTTCGAAGAGGTGGACGATCTATCGCATTTTTCTTTCGTTATCCAGAAAGGATCGAGGAATAAATGGCGGTCTCCGGGTCCATTTTGCGGATGAGATATTGCGTAGATTTTCACTTTTCACCGTAGCCGAGCCATTTGCGGCGATCTTTGAGATCGACGTCGAAACATCGGTGAAGGATACGTTGTTTGGAAAACACGATTCGTTCCGTGCCTCGACCATTGTGGTCCCAGGACCCGTCGAATTTTTCAAAATCGACCAGGTAGGCTCCCCTTTCGTCACGCTAGTTTTTCCCTTCCTGTAAACGATCAATGGAAAAGGTGGAGGTCGAATGAAATAAAATCGTTTTCTCTTCGTTCATTTATTATTACACGTACAAAAAGGGAAATAACAGATTTCTAATTCTCTTTCTAATGTTTATTGGAAACCTTGATACACTCGAGCTTAATTATAAATATCATGTATCGTACCGTACTATATTTACAAGTAATTCGATCGAGCAGGTGGATGTTGTTGCTATCTGTCGTTTGAGAGCGAAGTATTTGGAAAAAAAAAAAAAATAGAATAACGAAAATGTCTACGGCGTTCGATCTTGACGAGAACGTAGAAATAATTTCGGAACGACCAGGAGGGGAAATTAATATTTCACTGGTTGGCGAAAGGACGTTCGCGCGGGAACCGCGAAATTCCGTCGTTAAATATTAAGACGAGAGCTGAGCTACGTTTCTTTGGCTCCCCCGATACGCACGGGGTGATCTCGCAAAATATTATTTAATCCTCACTGGCCGTTCGCGCTCGTTGCAATTCCTGCGATACTCCTGCTTCTCGAAACAAATTAAAAAAAAAAAAAGAATTAAACGTTAGAAGACACATTTGGACGCTGCGTTATATACCATATGCATATGAGTATAAACCTAGATACTGTAGAGCTGTTTATTATAATAGCGATATCTATATCATACGATAATGCATTATTCGCAAACATTCAGAAACTTAAGGTAAAAAAAACGTGTCAGTCGATCGAGGTTCAATTGTTTCTCGAGAATGCAGCTGCAAACCTTTCGAAATATCAAAAATAAATGTTGTCGTTTATAATTCGACATCAGAGATGTAAGAAGGTGAAGATTTGTAAACCTTTCCCGAAAGTTTTATCAGTTTGCAAATTGGATACGATTGATTGTTTGCTCAGCTGCAACTCGAGGCAATGTTAATTTTCTCGTTCCTGAATATGGCGAGTAACGTTATTAGCCATACTTAAATGTACTCTGAATCTCATCAGTGGCCTATGTATCTATTCGTTTCGATCCGGCGTAGCAGCGTTTGCACGAACGAAAAATCAAAGAATTCGAACTTTACCTGCTTTCGCATTTTTCGAATTACGCTTTTTCCTCGATCGTGCACCCGACACCGAGACCGTGGCAAAATCCTCGACTTCTAAATTCGCGGTTGAATCATTATTATCGACGGGCAGCAACTCGTTTGTGCGTACGATAAACGAGGTTTATCCGCGACGAGAGGAAAAGGAAAGAGGATAGCGAGTAGCATTGTCGAGAGTTCGATCTTCAAAGATTCCTACTTCCTCGACGGTGAATCATTCACGCGAAAACCATAATTATTCATCGATCGTGCGATCGGTACGATCCTGTCTCCATAGTCTGTTTTTAAAATTAAACTTTGAACGCGTAATTTTGAAGATCATCCGATCAATCGATTTTAAAAGGTATCGATGGAGTCCGCGTCGTATCGCATTTATCGACAGAGAAAATGTCTTCGGTGATTCCCCGGATAATCTGGTACCGGTGGAAGCATCGGGCAGAAGAAGAAAACAGAGAAACTCGCTTGTACGTTCGGGGAGGCTGCGTTTAATTGATTCTACCCTTGTGGGTCATGTAACTTATACTGTCGGATAAGAGCTTCTCCCTGGCCTGTCGTCGCATCCGCGAACACATGGCCAATATCGTGCCTGCCATGATGCAAAGGAAGCCGCATCCGATTCCTATGATCGTGCTGAGGACCGTTGATCTCAGGCATACTCTGTCGCCCGAAGATTCGCTGGGACCTATAAAATAAAGCGATCGAAATGAAAAATATAGAAAAAAAAGAAAATTTTCCAGCTTTTTCCGGTCAGTGGCAAAAAACGAAAATTTGTTCGACAATTCGTTGAGATTTTGATCCACTAAATGATCAAGATTTTCAATTTTAACGGGTTGGCTAATAAATGAAGGACTTATCGAGCTGAGCAGCTGAGAAAGATATAAATTTACCGCTTCGATAAGCAGTGGTGGAATTTTGGAAGAACTCAGTATCCGCTTCGCCTTCCTGAAGCACGCGCAGCGATTGGAAGAGATTCACGTTCTCTGATAAACTGGTAGCAGGTGTTGAGGGACCACCGATTTCTGGCAACGAACGTTTCGCCACGTTTTTGGCGTTCCTCCAGTGGCATGGTTGACTCTGCAATTACATATAATAATAATGTCGCTTAACCATCTCTGAAAGAGCGATCGTTACAATTATTTTACTCACCGGACATCTACCGTGGCACATTCTAACGTCGCACTCGATGTAGAGAGCCGGCGAACCGGTGAACCTGAACGTCTTCATGTAAGCGAACACTTGGGTCTCGAAGAGTCCGCTTTCTGACCAGGATCCACGGAATCTGCTGATCAGTTTATCGTCCACGGGACATCCGTATTGATCGATCAGCTGGATCCGTTTGTTTCCGCCGTTGTGCGCGTAGCAGTCGTTGACGACGATGTCGAAGCCATCTGATGGGCAAGAAATGAATCTAACTTTTCTAAATGTGAAGCTTGGATTAAAAGCATCAGGAGAAACTCTCTGGTGGACTAATTTTGGTTTCTCTAAAAGAGTAACTCTATTCGTCCCGTTATTCCTTCGAATAACGCCGGGCAGATGTTACGTTAAGCGCCATGCGATTAGGCCTCGGGACTCTTGGGAGACGAGAAGTGTACGAGCGTGAAGCGAAAATGCGTGCATCTACGTCCGCGTACCGTATTTGCTGCGCATGTAGATAATGAGAGTCAGAGGATCGCCGACGCGAACTGGTCCAGCCACTCTAGTTCCAGTGGTCCCGTAACCGTATCTGATTTCCATGTAGCACTCCGGTGGCTGCAGGGTGAACACTACGGGATTTCCCGTCGCCACTCTGGAAGAAGATATCCGCGTTAAGGCTTCTGGAAGAACCAGCTACCCGTTATCTGGTAGCGGAACGACGATATTCATGATCAACATTATGATACCGTTCTCATCTACATCGGGATCACGAGCGATGCTGAACAAAGCTCAAAGTAGATTCTCTATTTTCAAAGGTTCTCTATTTTCACTTTGCTTTCGTTTCACTTACTCGACGTCCAGGAACGGAAAGGTGACGGTCTTCCAGAAATCGTAACCATACTCGCAAGTCACCTTGAAATGTTCGTCGAATTCTTCTTCGATCAACGGGTTGTATTGCACCGTGACGGTGTTCCACATTAGGTTTTTCTGGAATGAGAAAAAAAAATGAAACTTATAAATATCTATTCTACTCTAGCTCTTCCCACGAAGCTTTAGAAATATATTTGACCTCTCTGTAACGTGTCGACTCAATTTAACGTATTATTAGAATGATAGGATGTCGGATGAGAGATCTTCAAAGGGTTAAAAAATATTTCATCTGAAATGTATCAACGAAGGGCTTCATCTTCCCTCAATCTCGACTGATTGCAGTTGAGACGTACGGGGGTGGGTTTCTGAATACCGATATAAATCACGGAACGTTCACGAGCGTTTAATAAATCATAAGCTTCAGGTAACAGAATTATTAGCATCGGCGGTGCCTTGACGATCCGGCGCGTATTAATACGTCGAGTCGCGAGACACGAGTTGGAAGGTGGACGATCTCTAAAGGCCATACGTGGGATAGACAGATTTTTTTTTTCATAGATGTTAATCATTATTATTCCTTGTCAAAAGAAGCCGGTACTCACGCTGAGTTGGTAACGAACAAGGCCGGATTATTCGGTCGGAAGCTGGTCGTTTTACCTACCGTAGGATTCTTTCTGCTGTCCTGATGATGAGTGTTCTCGCCAAGGGTGCCGCACCGATTCAACTGAATGTAGAACTCGTAGTAATCGCGGCCGGTTCCGTTAACGTACATGCAGTCGGGATCGTAAGAGTAGCCTGCAATTAAAATTGATCGTGCTTTATCAACGATCGTTCAGCTATGAAAGCTTACTTATGATTATCATTTGAGGAAAATGCTTGGTAATTATCTAGTCGAGGAGGTTCATTGAAACAATGATCTTTCATTCTTGTAGAGCTCTGATAAAAATGACAAAAGGATACTTGTCAAGAATAGTCTGTATCATGGTAGCAAATTGAGTTCTGCTATGTTCTATCTGAACAATGTGTCTATATACACTGCCGTCTATAAATCACTCTTTAAAACAGAATACTCTTTTTATAATTGGAGATCCACGGTTCAAATCCTTGGTTCTCAACATTATTTTTATTTTGAATGATAATTTGTCTCTTTTTGAATAACTGTTACATAAAAATTATCATAAAAAAAAAAAAAAAATTGTTGGGAACCAAGGATTTGAACCGAGGACCTTCAGATTGCGAGTCCTGGATCCGCTCCGTAGTTAGACACATGACTCGCAATCTAAAGGTCCTCGGTTCAAATCCACGGTTCCCATGATTTTTTTTTTTTTTTTTTAATGATAATTTGTCTTTTTTTGAATAACTAAAATTCTATATAATTCTAAACTAAAATTCTATATTCTATTTTGACTAACTTTAATTATTAATATCTTTTAAACAATTAGCCGTCTGTCCACAAAACGGGGTATAGGCATGTTCAGCTCGACGAGCTCTACAAGCTGGCAAAGTTTCATTAATAAGTGGGTGTAACACTTGGGTAGTTTTCCGTATTAGTAAATTAATTTGTATAGTTTCTCGAGAAACCTCGAGTCCAATTTGCTCCAATTTTAAAAAGAGTATTCTGATTTTAAATTGTGTCCGGTGACTTATTGTCGGCAATGTACATACGATTGCTCTTGAAGGAACTCGAAGAGGAGCATCAGGAACAACGATCGTTTGTTCCTCGGAGATGCATCCGTAGAGGAGAATAGTTTGAAATCACAACGATAGTGAAGAAGAACGAGCTATTTCCAGGTGCATCGCGTGCAGAGAGAAGCAACGCGTTGTGCCTGTTTCAAAATAACGGAAGCACACAGTTTGACCATGCTGGAGACCGGCAAGAGATCTCGTCATGGAAAAAGGAAAATTCTTTGTCGGTGGGCTTGGAAAGATCATCTCGCGATAATTTCTACTATTAGCTCGTCAGCGTGTAACAGTTCGACCGTTGTGTACGACGAGATGATTGCGAGCTCTCGAATCGCGAGGTCGCAGACGTGATAGCACGTACTTTTAATACGAATGCTGGATCACGTACACCTTGCTCGTCCGTGATGTTAATTTCTGAAGGATTCGCGGTTCTTACCTGCCGAGTAAAGTAGCCCCGCGAAAGAGCCGTTGAAACCGATCCTGATCTTCATGTAATCGTCCTGGCACTCCGCTTCGATATCTGTAACAAGATTGCAATTCTTTCATTTTTACCGAATTGGAGTCTGTATGATTTTTAAATTAATTGCGAAATTAGACTAAAATTCAGCCTCTCTTCATGGTCCGTCGTGCGAGAGTTAATTAAGCAGGGATCTTTTGCTAATCAACTTGATATTTTGTTGACTTCAGGATGGAACCGCGACGTTTCGGTGTCGAAATTGTCGGAAAATCGGGCATCCGGCGGGTGGAAAGCAGCGGAAAACCGGTCGCCGATGACGAGTGAAAGTAAAGCAGCGAGCCGAGTCCCCTTATAGGCGCTCTTCGTGGTAAGGAGCCGTTTCCATCGTAAACGACGTAATCCAGCGGGAGTGTGGAAGATGTACGGCGTTTGATGGAGACTGGCGATAGTCACACTTCGGGTAAGTCTCGATGATACAACATTTCGTTGCACTACGCTCCTCTCTTCTCTCTCTCTTCGTTACTCTATCTGTTTAGCGCGTGCTGATGCACACACGCGTTGCACGCGTATTTTCGAGGTATGCACGCACTCTTATTACAATTGCGGATACGTGCTTTGTGTTCATCGGCCGGTAAAACGTCCGAGCGTAGACAATGGAGCTGGTTGCGCAACGACCGATACTCGCTCGAGTACTCCAGCTGAATTTTTCACTCGCCTTTTCGTCCGCGATTTTTCTTCCCATTAACGCCTGCGCTAAATAATTTGCAAGATTCGAAAAGCGGCTTTCTCACAGTCAATCCCAAATCATTTCGTACAGTTGTAATAACAACTTCGTGGCGAACAAAGCGTGCCGAGGCTTAAGTATATCAGCGAAACAGGGAAGATTAGTCAAAGCTCAAACAACTTCCATTTAAATCTCATTACATGGAAACGCGCGGGATGGTGGATTATAGCGAACAAAACGGAACAAAGAAACGATAACTGATGGCCGATGGTTAAGAGTCGATTATAGGAATAGCCGTTCGAGTATCAAGCTTCTTCTTCTTCTTGCGATTATTCCATGAAGACGATTGCTCACCGTCAAGAATCGTTTCTCTAATTACTCGCGTGATCTTGTTTCTTTTGACGTGAAATCACGATCACGATCAGCCGATCCGCGAACCCTTTAATTCGTTCCTAATTTCCTCTTGTCTTATATGTATAGTTTATTAATTGAATAGCAGGTACATTTTCGTACGCGTTATTTTTTAAATAATTTTATTTATCCAAACGAATAATAAACGGGAATAAAGAAGAAAGCTGACGGAAGAGGTGGGAAATGATGACGAAGAGAAGAAGAAGGCGAAAAAGAAATGAAACGAAGCTGAGGCCCGAGGTCGTAGAATCGAGCGTGCAGAGGAGGGTACATTAAACCTAATGGGCCTTCTTTCGCGTAATTGACGATACCGCGGGTGGCCTTCTATACCCCGCAGAGAAGGACTTTACGACTTCATTGAACGTACAGAACCTCGTCTCTCGAGAACGCGTTGAATTCATCATCGACAAACACGAACGCTCCTCGTACACTTTCGTATAAATTGTCTAGTCTTTGAGTTAACTCGTTTCTCCTGCCCCCTGTCCTTGATTTCTTATTATACATTTACAATCAACGCAGCTCGGTTGTTCGATCACAGAGCGCGGAGGTTCGATTTATTCGGGAAAACATTTCGCAGCTGTGCAATTTGGAGAATTACGGTCGACACGGGTCATCGATTCCTCGAGGGAGGAACTGCGTTCCAGAAGAGAGTCGAACAGAGAGATTCAGACACGGATAGTGGTGATCGAGAGGCGTTGAAGGTACACTGTTGAGTACGCCACACGACTTTCCAACACCGTTTTAATTGCGTCCACTCTAACGGTAGCCATTCGCCATCCATCGCGTCCTCAATGGCAGAGTGTCGGGACTTGTTGGTCCAGCCTTTGGATCAATCGATCAACGAGACTCGAACGTTTCCTGCCCGTTGCGGGCCGCAGAGATAATAACGCTGGTAACGGTGTTCGAGGGTGAAAGCGTTCGCTTTCTTGTTGCAACGATAACTGAACCGGGGAACTTGGATATCGATGATCTTTTAGTGTGACAGCTGGCGAAACAATGATATTTATCCGAACGCTTTTGTTTCTGTTCGTTCAAACGAAGACAGCTGAAAAGATTAGGTGAAGGAGTCGAGCGTTTGAATATTGCCGAATTACTCGAAGTCGACGAACTGTTTGAAACAAAAGCGAGCTACTCGAATATTCGAGCCCTCGTAAAACTTCTTTCAGCTCGAATATTCGAGTAGTTCGATTTTTTCGATTTTGAGTAATTCGGCAATATTCAAGCGCTCGACTCGGCCCGAACAATCAGCTCGGCTTGTAGAGTACTCGCGAATACTTACGTTGAACTCGAGTGGTGTTTGGCCTGTACCTCCTATGCTCGCGATCCCAAGTTTCCGGATGTCTCTTCCAATCGTCGTCGCCGACCACCCCCGTACCACCGCCTCCGGCCAGTCCTTGCAGACCCTGAAGAGTCTGAAGAGCTTGCAAATTCGGGCTCAAGGGTCGTCCTTTCAACGAAGGAACTGGAACGTAGGCAGCACCGTCCCCTACGTACACCACCTTTGCAGAAAGCAAACAGAATTATTAATTAAAATTACAAATTTAAGCTCCGTTAATAAGCTGCATTTTTTCAAAGGAATTTCAAAGGTGATTTCAAAGGGAAAAGGACGAAGCGGCGAAAGAAAGGTGAAAAAAGGACGCCACAATCGGGCGCGTGACTAACGCTTTACGAGCTCGTTTCTGCTCGAAAGTGCAGCCGGTGCACTCGTGTCGGGATAATACACGGTTTCGCATGTCGTACCGATGCAACTCGCCGGAGGAATCTTCTTGCTTCGATTTCTCTCGATGCACGAGCACTTACTTTAGAACGCGTTCCATCTTCGATCGCAGCCGATCAAGTTTTTAAAAGCAGGCTTGTTTGCATCGAGATGAATAATTATATTCTGCATCGAATAACCAATCATCTTGTGTTTATATATTTTCATCAAACTTTCAGCTTCAAATCGACATGCCAAGAGTGCAATTTCTCCGATACTTTTATTTCATCGAATGACCAATAACTACGCGTCCCTCGAAGCAATGATACCACGACAAGAAATTCTTCGATCACGCTCTTAAAGACATCTCTATCTCATCCCCGTCCGATCTCATCAAACGAAAACGAAGATCAACAATGTTCATTCATCATCCGCAATTACCGCAAGGATAATAGAGACGAACAAGTGTAAGAGAGAAAAACAAGTTGGTTGCTCTCGCGATTTTCTGCCACTGTACCCTGATAGGTGGTCAGCCACTCCGGTGGGTCATGCAATAGAGAAGGCACGTGGTTGGTGGTAAACGTTGGTCAGAGCAAAAAAGCTAGCAAACAGCCTCCATATGCCGCGGTACAAGTGGAAACAATCGTGTCGTTACATGCTCCTCTTCGTTCGTCCGTTCGTTTCTCGCCTCTTTTTGCTTCCTTTCTTCCTGTAACTCGGCTCTTACATAGCTTCTTCTTGCCAGCCTTCGAACGGATCCTCTTCCCAGCTTGTCCTCCTCGTCTCTGACACGTAACGTTCGCCGGTTCTCGCGTTTTATTTGCACCGAACGTGTTCGGGAATTATTGCTTTTCACGGATTCCACCTTTCAGCCATTTCTGGAACTCGGTTAAAGGGCTGCAGCGAGCGTTTACGGGCTACTAGAGTAGTTAGAGGATCGTTTCGTTGGCTTTATAGAGAAACGAAGGATGCTCTTAGAGGTTCTTCGAAAGATATCCTTTGGAGAAACGTTTGTAAAATGTAGCTCTGCTCGCAGAAAGAGATTTTTGATTTCTCCTTTTTGATACTTTGACGTTTTAACTACAGGATTTCCACGTCGCATGCTCCACAAGCCCAGATAAACTGTTATACTCTATAAATTATCAAGATATTCCAATATCTAGAACCTCAGAGCTACTCTGCTCTTAGAAGCTGTTGCAACATCTCATTTCCTTCCACAAACGCAACAGTATAATCGCTCTAGATTCCTCTTCTTTTCCTCCAATTTTACTCGTAATGTTGGTAATCAACGTGCCGGTTAAATCCGTTTCTAAACGCAGTGCGTGTCATCGTAAACGCGACTCGACGTCCGCGGACGGCGCGGCGCGTTCCTTTCAAGCCGACGATTCCCGTCTCCAGTCTCCTTCGTGATACGAGCACTCATGCGATGATTAACGGTCGCGTGGTTAGGGTGTCGAAAGTCATTAGACTAGCTATGATCGGTCAGATGGCCTAGGTGAATGTACCTATCCCGTCTCCGTTCCTCTCATCCCTCGCCTACACCTGTCCAGCCATCGAAACTGGACCTGATTGTCTTCAATTATTACATCCAAATAATCCCAACATTTATCAATTAATTTTCGTTAAAACTACTCACAGCATCGTGATCGCTAGCTTCGTGCGTCAACGCTTCTCTGGTCTCGTTACGAAGACCATCGTCTTCTTCAGGTCCGGATCCGCTTCCGGCCCAGTAATCCTCGGTCGTCTCGTCCAACACCGAGTCATCCGCGTTTCCGTCGCCATCCGCATTCTCGTGATTCGTCGCCTTGAAAATTTCTACGGTGAATACCCAGTTCGATGGATAATTAATAATGTTTCCTAATTGCGTTTACCTGACATCGAAGAGTGTTCATCGTCAGCAACCAGACGATCGCGTATCTGCAACAGAGGAAATTATTATTACAATGATGTCGCAAGAGCGTGAGAGAGACGTTGTAAGTTATTCCATGCGCGCGTTTCCCGAAGGACCCGGTCCCTACGTGATTCCTCGAGTGTCCCGAGAAGAAACGTGCAGACTCGCGGCGTGCACGTCCGTTCGCGCGGTAACAGGCCTCGGATTCGCGATAATAACGAAGGACAACGGGGCCGGATAGAATCGCGGGAAACCATAATCGGATCATTGCCACGCGTGACTTGGCCTAATCGCGGCGGTGCATCGAGGGAATGCTCGTCGATCCGTCAGC
Organism: Osmia bicornis bicornis; assembly: GCF_907164935.1. Classification (NCBI taxonomy): domain Eukaryota; kingdom Metazoa; phylum Arthropoda; class Insecta; order Hymenoptera; family Megachilidae; genus Osmia; species Osmia bicornis. The sequence continues at coordinate 2,810,653 of NC_060228.1, read as the reverse complement.
GCGGACCGCGCGGGCCGCATACGAAACCGCTCGTAAGCGGAGACTCTTTAGACCGAAAAGGAACAATGTTCGCCGTGTTTACAAGTTCCCGTGGGATCTTTCCACGCGTATAAAGGAAGAAGAAGATTCGAGATGAGTCACGCTCCTGCGAGATGCAGCAGGATCTAGAAGAGCAGGCTCGATCTTCGAGGCATCAAGCTGGTAGACTTAACGCGTTGCGATCCGTGTCAGCTCTGTTCTCATAGAACCGATGAATTCGTTCTTCCACCTTTCTCGACTTCCTCCTCCTTCTTCTTCTTCTTCTTTTAACAGCCGCTGTCTCCCCGCCCTTCTTCCATCGGTCGCACTTCATCGACTTCCTTTCTACGCTGTAACGGGTCCTGTTTCTTTGACATCGATCTCGTCCGCTTTAACCCTTTGCGGTTCCTCCGTCTCACGCGATAGATCGTCCGCGAGACCGGGTTAGTTGCACGATTTTCACCGAAGAAAAGTTAGGTGACTTTTCTCTCGGAGGAAGGGAAGTCCACTCAGAAATTTTCTTTAATCTTTTCAATCGCAGGAACGAAGGTTCAGATCTCGTTAAAATGATTTCGTACGGTTATCTTGTTTGCGTTACGCCAACAAATCGTCCCGTTCGCTCCGGTTAATTATTATTGTTCGCCGGTTGCCGGTCTGGCTAAATGGAACGGAAGGTGTTAGGCGTGGGACGAGCTCGCGGATCAGGATGGCCGTTAATCATCGCACCGGGTCGAGCGGGCAACACGCGAGTCAAACTTGCACGCGGACTTCTAGCTCTTCGTCGATGCGTAGGCAGATTGAATCGTGTTAATCGTTTATCCAACTCGTTTGTATTATGGAACAATATAAACGTCTACTTTTACTGATAAATCCGTAATTTCATTGCTGGTGAATACATTTACTTATCAAATCAGCATCTGCATACATTACCCAGCAAATGTGTATATTTACTATAAAATATACGAAGCATTAGATGGTAATAAAACAAGGCTGTTAGAACGCTATAATCATTCCAGCAACGTGTGTTTTAATCCTCAAAAATGAGCATTCGAGTCTGAACGTAATTTTCTCCACTTTGCATCTGATAGTCTGAAAATCTCGCTCCCGGAGAAACCGCGTTCCTCTTCGAGTCTCGACCGAGTTCACCTCGACCGGTAATTTCTTCTTCCCTCGGAAATTACGTCGTTGCGGAGCGAAATGAAGCAAAAGAGTGGCTAGGACGAGGTGGAGGAAGAAGGTGACTGGGAAGGTAGATCGAGGGACGATCGTCTTTCAATTCCGTTAGTTGGCGTCAGGTAGCGGGTGACTTGGAAGGTTTTCAGTCGCCTCAGGCACGCCGGAAAATCTAGGAACATCCGTGAATCCGCGTCGCGGGACAAACGTTCGTAATTGCACGGCCGTTCCTAACCGCGAGCGATCCGCTCCGTTTCAAGGAAACTAAAGTTCAGATATCGTACAGTTAGCAATTTGAAAGTCAGATTGCGAGGACGCTTGCTTATCAAGTTTCTGTGCAAATTACTTGCTGCTTCTTATATACTAATGAGCGATTTTGTTTTTCCTTTTTACAAACTCATCCGACGGCTTTTTTCGCGTTGACGTCAATTTCTTTAAAACATTGCTCGAACCTATTAATCTCTCGCGCTGGATATTGATTGACGGATGAAACGAGCTGTCAGTTCAAATCATTTCTATAGATTCTCAGGAAACTCGGAGAAGTTAGTCGATAAACTGTTTGAAAACGCATTCCCGAAATTTTTATCACGAAAAATTGCACACTTTTTTGTGGATGTTAATTACTCGGCTGCGAACGGGAAGCGAGGCTCTTTTACCGTTCTTAATCAATTCCCACCTCGATTCTCAGCGTTCCAACTTTTCTGTGAGAATGAAGAATTTAAGAAACAAGAACGATCTTTGATGAGGTAGAAAGAAAATGGAATTCAACCTTTGAATCTAGGTAACTATCGCGATAAATCCACCCGCGCGATCCCTAGGGGAAACGAGCGATTACATAAATTTCTTGCCGGTCAGCTGTAGAACGGAAAAAACTAGTCGAGCTCGAACCGACGACATAAATTCATATTTCCCAGCGTTTATGCACGGTAATACGTAGCTATAAGGTACGTGCTCTCTGGCCAACAATCCGTGATTTGCGGTTAACCACCGTCCGCTGAGAATCGTCTGCTCTTGCTGCGACACCGGCTACCAGCCAATCACCGAGTCGTTAGAAAACTTGGATCATGCACCAAAGTGACGATCCACGTTTTCGTCCAAGTCCGTGACATTTGATTAAGCAAAGCACGTACCTTGCAAGGTCTCTTTTTATTTATCTGTTTACTCGTCCCATTTATTTGCATACCACTACCTTCCACACCAGTAAAATCCGTGTACTTTATAAAATATTGCTTGTCGTTTATTCGAAAATGTAATGCGTCGTCTAAGAAATCGTGTAAGATACAAATCGTACATAGTCGGTTTTCAAAGTTTGAAGAATATAAAAAGGAACTCGTTAATAAATGCTGTTCGAGGCATTAAATCACGATATTGTGATTAAATAAGCCGGTGTTTGGCCCCGGTGTGACTTTAATGTTTCATATCGCACGCGATTTATAGAATTATTCATAGCGTACCAGGCAAATCTAACGTCTCGTTCATCTTGCTAATTAAATGAATGATTAATCACGATACATGAACTTTTTATGGGTTACCGGATTTCGCACGGTTGAATATTTAAACGATTCGCGTTCGCGTCGTTTGATACACCGGTTGGATCGATAGATCACCACTTCCGCTTTTCAATCTTTTCGCGTGCATCGCTGTTTCGCGTTCAACGCGATGCTGTTCCATTTGGCCTTCCTGTCTCGATAGATTACTATGGATTTAACATTTTTCGTACTCTGATTTAATTACGGTCGGTGGAATCGAGGTCTTAAGTACTGTTAGAAATACCACTAACCAGAAACACGATGATCGTTCAGTTCAATTTGCTTTCTCGCTCGTCTCTATTATCGAACCTATAAATTTTCTTCAAAAATTCCTGCTTTATCCTTGCAACGCAAATCCAAAGAACCTAAATGCAAATGAAAAAAACCTTAAAATCCTGGAGAAAACAGCATCCAGGATTTCTCTCACGAGATAGAACGTTTATCTCCCGAGTCCCCGGGGGGGCGAGCGCGCGGTACTTAATTGCAGTTAGATGCAAATTCGTTGGATCCGGGAAAGGAATAAAGATAGAAGAGAACCGACGAATATGGTGCAGGGTGCAGTCTATCCCGCGATTATCGTGATTCATACGCGATGGGGATCGCTTAATGAAGATGCACTCGACCAGGTAACATCCCGCAACGCAACAGGCACCGTACTCGGCGCGGCGTATTAATTAAATGGAAGAGCGGCTCGTGTAATCGGATTTTTCGCGTTTTCCCTGCCTCGTCCCGAGTCGGAAACCGGGTGAACGAATGGCGATGAACGGGTGATTGATTCATCGTTGCCTCGAATGTTAACTCCGGACGGGTATACGCGGCATGGATCAAGTTCGATCCATCTACGAGGAGATAGACATCGTACGATATATCGAACGCGTCGACAGGATGTTCCAGGCGTTATTGACGATTTAGCGAGTCGTTAGCTGGATTGCAGTTAATGCACCGAGGATGCACCGAGGATGCATCTGATCGACACTAGGTGCGCTGGGATAAATGGAGCGTACACGGCGATGATTCTTTCCTGACGTGTTATTGATATTACTTAATGGATCGACCTTCTTTTTCTGCATTGTACTCGATCAGGATGTTAGAGAGAAATTATACTTGCACTTGTACCTGTCCGGTACATCACCAATCATTCAACATATTGGAGAATTTACTGCGGGAGAAACAAGGCTGTAATATCGGTAATTATTACCTGGAAGCACAAAGTTTTACGATTGCGATATCGATGATATTGGTTGAAACCTGTAGCAAGTACCATAATGACGATAAAAGGTGTTCTTCCAGGAACCTTTGATACCGTTCACTTTTATAGTTCATCATCGCGTTTCGCGAAATGCACTTGCCTTCGCTTCGAAATATTTCCTTTTTCGGAAACAGGAATGCAGTTGGTGCAAGTTTTACCTTTCAGAATGAATCGAATAAATAAACGATGGCGTGCATCGCGAATTCTTGCATACAACATGAATATCGAGGACGAAAGCGTCGAGCAACGGCACTTTCTTCGAGGATCGATCCAAGGTGCGATCGCTCAAGGTCATCGATCCGTCGATCGGCAACACGTATTCATCTGTACGTAGATCGACGCGGTGCCGCTATTTCGAAGCGTTTACCGGGGTCGTTGACGGTACAACACAGGTAGTTGCATCATTACAAGTTAATAGCGATCTAGGATTAACTTGCGACCTTTGAGGCTACCGTTCGCCGATCACGATGACCTTAATCTTATTCGTCATCAAATTGAATTAGCGATTATACTCCTCGGGTTAACCGGGGGACTAACTGGTATTTTTTAATTTTAAGATCAGATATAATCTAACTTATCATCTTCGAAGGGTTAATAAAATAGCAAAGTACAGTGGTACCTCGATATACGACCTTAATCCGGTTCTGATGTTTGAACTTTACAATCTAAACACTGTTTATGTCATGAACAACATTTAAACGATTTCCTAGAAATTTATAAAGAATATTCACTAGTTTATTTAACATAAATGAAACCTAATTATAGATTCTAAATTAACAAACCAAATGAAATAAACTTTATGTGTTATACGATATCTTTACATCAACTCCGAATATAATTGATTATTAATTTAATTTTTCCTCCGAAATAATTAATTAAAAATGACACAAAATTCACAGAAAAAATTTATGTCGTATTCCGTATACCGAGGTACCACTGTAACTGTTCAGAAGATCCTAAGATCTGAGATCATTTCTGTTGCATTCTTCTCTCGAGATTAAACGCTGGCTACGCCTAAATAGAATTCGACGATTACTCGCATAAATTCGAAGGATTTACAAGGAGGTACGGAGTAACGATTACGCGAACTTATCATCTGCATTCGCGTTTAAAGATGGTCGCGAAACGACGCTGACCTCGTTTACGGAAGACGAGTTCGGCTGGTCAACGGACCGTGAACAAGTTATACGAGCGCACAAAGTTCATATTTCTTGCGAACGTGATTTCACGCGGTAATTTTCCCGGCGATTTTATCGATCAAGACAGGATGAAGGGGATGATGATGATCGAAACCCGGTGGAATTCAATTTTCCTCTTACCCGGTGTGTCTTGTTTATTAAAACGAGAAACGTCTACTTGTTGCTTCTTTATCACTCGTGTTCTTACGTCGAAAGAATGAAATAAAACGCGAACGAGGATCGACAGACGAAAAAATATCTGAGCGTGATTCAGATAGTAACGAGGGAAAATGTTGAACAGGGGGTGAAGAGGGACGAATGATACACGAGACCCGTTACCGTTGCTTTTAACTCGGTTCGATGCGAAACGAGATTACCCTAATGCACCGTTCGCGATAATTATTATGCTGCAACATCGACGATCCAGGGAAAAGAAATAATGGGTAATATACGAGGTGTTCCAAGCTATCGTTCTAAAATTAGTAGAAAATTGATAAGTAATTCATTAGGCAAAATTGAGACGTGTGACGCAATCGTTATCAATGACCGATGACAAGAGTCAATATAACATGCCAAAGAGGTATCGAAATCGGCAAGGATGAGATATTAATGAGGAGGTAGCAAAAACTTGTTCGCAACTCGATCGCAATTCTCGTGGTACGAGGTATCGTTAAGATTTATGTGCTTGATACGTCTGTCTTTGATTAAACTAGCTTAACTAGCAACTTAATCGATTAAGTAACCCGTGTTCTGCTTAATTTCTTACACGAATCAGCTTTCATTCGAGATTTCAGAGCAGCATGTTTGTTGAAATACAAACTGATGTTGAATTTTCTTCCTGATAAATTAAAATAAGAGCGTATTATTAACCAACGGTAATGATGCTGAGGTGGGTCTTTATTAAATATCCTTTCTTGACTCTTCCTGAACGTTTTGTACTCGAAGATCATCCGAAGCCTACCTGGTTAATTATCAGCCGTTTCTCAAAAGCTCTGCCGCGGTTAATAAAATAAGGATGAGTAAGAAACTAGAAGGAGAAGATTCATAGGGTTGCCGATAACGACTACCATATTACATTTATATAGCCGCCGGATGCATGGACTTCCCGTGTCACTCGATTTCTACTCGTTTTGCAAAGAAAAGGCAAATCAACGTCTTCCTGCTCGTGCGGCACACAAGGCGTGCGCCTTCTTCGCCTTCTATTGTAAGAATCGTCCTGTTACCCGGGTTTCCTTGGCCACGTAAACGTTGCTCTACATGTTCAACGATGGATCTTCGGGCAATTGGTCGGAACGATTCGCGGAAATCTGTTGGAAGTTCTGATGGAATGCCGTGTCTAGTAATTGCCAGGTTCCTTTTCCTTTTTTTTTCATTGAATATAGCTACTTTTTTGTGGATCTTCAAAGGCGGACAGAAAGTTTTTGCAATTCCTTCTTCTAAGTAGCCATTACGATTCCTGGGTGGAATTTGTAAGAATGTAAATCTCGTTGCCACTCGGTAGACTTTCTATTACTGTTATTTCAAAAAGAAACGATTACTTGTTCTGAGTCGCAGGAAAAATCCATGACTTTCGGAATTTTACGTTCTTTTTCGAATTCTAATCGGTATCCGACAGAGTAGAGACAGATAAATTCAAGCAGACATCGAAAGCGTTGAAAAATGGATCACGGACGATTAGCAGCGCGATCGCGGGTATCGATCGTTCGATGAATTCTTCGATAACCGAGCGATTTTATTGGCTAACAACGGCTTCTAGAATGAATTCCGGGCGTCGATAAATTCATGCGGAGCCGGAGACGAGCGCGGAAGAGAATGTTTGGTCACGCGTGGTTGCGGACCTTTAAAGTTGCTTAGACTCGCGAGGAAACGGTTGCCTTGCCTTGAATCGGCATTAAACCTTCGATTTACATGTTACATAAATTACGCGGGATTAGAGCGTGCACCGCGGGAGGAACTGTTATCATCTCGAGTCCGCTGTGATACTCGTTATCTTACAATAACGTGGTGAATTGGTCGGTTGATTCAGTGGATCGGTTCAGACATTACATCTTGTGTTTATGGACTGGTTTAGATCTGGGTTACACTCGGTTTAATCAAGCAATTAAAAGAAAGGAAAACAGCAAACGAGATATGGGAGCCATTCGAGTTGGAGTGGCAATTCTAGATAGCAAATTGAAACATTAACTGGAAAAATTCATTCATTTTCTCAGTGGTACTACACTCGATCTGAGTCGAGGTAGACGATAATTTACAAGAGGTGAGATAAACGACAGGAATATTTCAGTCAATGGGGTGATTAGCGACCAGTACTGCCAATTTAGTATAACCGAGTCATTAAAAAGGAAATGAAAATTTTCAATATCGATACATTCGAAATCAACGTCCCATTTATATTTCCTTATTTTATGAAAAATGTAGTTTATGACACTGGGACGTTAATATCGCCCCTATAAATTACAATGAGAAACTGAAGGATTAAATTGGAAAATCAAACGACGATAACATTTGTAATCATTAACATAATGCGCCGTACTAAACGTAGATATTTTCCCTGTAACAGCGAACGTGTTAATGCTTAACGCTTTATCGCTAAGCAATTTGTATACCTAACTAAGGATGATCTTGAATAATTACTTGCTCGCGAGATAACTGTTAACAGAATATCTTCGTTCTGTAGGTATTATACAATCAATCTATCCTCCTAAATCATAAGAATATTTGAAAACAGTAATTGAGACATTTTTGCAATTGACTCACGAGCACGTTGAACAAATTTCACCTGACCATTCAATTATCAATCTTTCCAAACAATTTCATAAAATTTGCACGCTTGAAATCAGTCTAAAATCACTGACGAACAAGTTCATCGTTCCAAGAATCGGCGTGCATTCCCGGTAAATGAGCGTTTCGAGGCGGGATAGAAACAAAAATCGCGCAAGAAATTATCTAGTACGCGTTCGTGGAAATTTATTTGATCAATCAGCTGAGAGGAAACGATCGGGCGCACACGTATCGCGATGATTATCGGTTCATTAATTTCTTCTCGCTCAGACGTCGTGATTATTATACAGTCACGTGCTATGAAATCTAAAGTTTTTTGTTGCACAGCTCGCGAGCCGTGAGTTTCTTTCGATCGCGGATTTCTTGTCAACTCGCACGATATAATAGCTTCTTCTGAAATCGTAAATGACGTTTCTCGGTTTCTCACAAAGTGCCTCGATCGTTCTTCTTTTCCGGTTCTTCTCTCTCCTTTTTTTAATAAATTCCTTCGCGTCCACGAATTCAATTATCAGACTCTATTACGCGAACGTCAGCCTCCGGATGATCAGCTTCGCGTAAATTTCATTTTTAAACATTCGAATAAAATTCTCGAAATTTTATCTCTGTTAGTATAAAGTTTCTTCCTCTTTTCTGTACGCATTAAACCAATGTACCCGGTGTTGATACTTAACGGGAGATTCCTCTAATTTAGTCCGGAGGCTGGTATGCGCGTAAAACCGCTCCGATAGCCAGCTGGAGATAAATGGCGCCACTTAAGCAGGTGTTGCTTCGACGCGTCAAATTTTTACTAATTAAACCAGCGATATTGCTTGGATGTTTGGCCGTATACGTTGCACTGGTCATAAATTTAACCGAGCTACCTTTTATTAGATAAAACGCTCCGTCACCTCTGAAGATCTTACAGCCTGCAGGCTAATTGATACGACCGCTTTTCAACGTTGTTTATCTAATGAATCGCGAAAAATAGCAGGGAAATATATTCCGGCCTGATGTAGCGGTGCGAGGCTAGTCAATTTTGTACGCTCGAGCGTGCGTATCAAAAGTAGCATGATTGGAACGATGGTGAACGATGCTTTTCATGGTGTTGTAGAAAGGTGGAGTAATAGGCGCAGGTGCCACTTTGTGGATATTTTAATTTGCCTCGTTATTAGATTGAGCCATTGCATCTTTATGGTAATTCATGATAATTATTGTGTTACGTTCGATTGGTTCAGTGATACCTGATATATTAATCTTTTGATTGCTGTGGACGCACATATGCGTCGACCATGCGTTGACTGCAGCAGTGAAAATGGACATTTCTTACGAGACGTATTAAAGCTCTAAGAATAGGAATCGTTAATTTTCAAATTTCAAATGTCAAGTTATTAATTTGGCACTTCACATTATTATTCTATCGTTTTCTTAATTATGGGACCGGTGACACCCATGGCATTCAACGTGTTGAATAAAAATTATCAACGCGTATTACTAATTACACACCATATGTCGTCACATTATATGACAAAACACTGAAAAAGAAAAAGAAATGAAAAGATAAACTGAGAAATGAAATAGAATTTCAAAAAAAGTAATAAGTATTATTGTCTTGATTCTTATTTTGTACATACAGAACATTTAAGTCTAGAATCCTCAGCAGTCAAAGGGTTATACTTGTCAAAGTGTCTATAATATACAGTGATTCACGAAATTGATCACATAATAACAATGTTCCTAGTTTTCTTGAAATACGACTAATATTTCTTTTCTTTTTATTAAGATAACTTAAATTATTGATCAAATTATTGATCTATAATCAGTCCCTATATTTTGATTAATTTCGTGAGTCACTGTATAAACAAGTTTAACATTGACACTGTTTTATCAAGTATGCAAATTGAGTGCAAGTATATAATTTCACTTTTTAATCCACGTAAGTACCCTCCCCATGCTTCCATAGAAACAATTTGATTAGAAATTTCAAGTTAGTACAGCTAACCCCCATGGGAGGTAATGTAAGGTAATTAGAATCACGAAGGAAAGTATCATGATGATCGTTGATCGTCTCGCGATTAAGTGCCAGGAGAAAATTCGCTCTCCATTGAATTCAGCGTGATAAAGGAACGATCTTGGCCTGGGTTAACATCAGCTGGGAAATAGGTCAGAGCCACGTTAGATCGCTCGGTTATCTCATTTCGCGTTGTATCTATCTGCTCGCATTTTTTTAACCCTTCCTCCTCGCACTGCCTCTCGGTTTTCCACGAGTTACGCCAAGGATCGGGATATTATAACTGTTTATTTTAATCTACATCATCGGCATCTACGCAACGATAAATCTAGCCTGGACGTTTCGTAGCATCGTTCGTTCTTCTCGATCTCCTTTCTCATCCACCTCCTCCTTCTACTTCTTCTTCTTCTCTTTGTTGCCGTGTGGTGAACGTAATTTGCCGTACTTTCGTTCGTGCCTTGTTACGCAGGAAACCGACCGTCTGAACAATGCACGGCTCTATCTACTGTGCGATCGCGAGATCAGCCAATGATCTACCGAGCGAAATGACCATTAATAACGAATCTCAGTTGGATGATTTTGGGGCTTGCACGGTAGCCGTTTATCTTCTCCCGCGACGGTATTTCGTAAACCCAGATACCGAATTTCATTGTCGATCCTTTCGAAATTCGTTTCTTCTAATCGGGAAATCAATTGGTTTGCAACATCAGGGTAAATCAGTTAACACCGAAACGAGAGAGGATCTAAAATGAAATTTAAATTATCCAACGATCGCAGGGAGTATAATTGAAGATTGAATTTGACCTAGAGACCGTAGCAAGTATCCTAGATAATACTAATTACAGGATTATTCGATGGAACAAAAGGAGTTACTCGTTTAACGAAACAACCGGCTATCGCCGCACCTTAGATGCTTCATTTTCGCGTTGCCGCGTTTCCGGTCGGTCGAGAGGATTACAAAGAACCGAGCCGAGGTAGTCGTTAACGGAAAACGCGGCTCGATGCAGGCGCGCACGCGTTACTTTCAGACTAATGAGCGTTTACCATACGTGGTTGAAACGGTAACGAGCGATCCACGTGCCAGGGGAATAATTTATCACCAGGCAATAAATTACGAACAATGCTATTCAACCGTTTTCCCAGAGCACCATATTTCTGACCACGTTTCAAGTCGCTCAAAGGAAGATTTATAATTTTCTTTTTAAATCCCCAATTTGGAAAATCCATTAGTAATTTTAATCGTATCAGTCTATTGGCGAGATGAGATTGCGCAGAAAGTGACGTGGAAAAGTTGAAGCCTCAAGGTTTTCCTCTGGCAACGGTAAACGGTCGATTAAGAAGACGTTCGCAGCGCGATCTCAGATCGGGATTCAAACGTTATGGATGCGATTTTGCGTTTAACGATCGACGCAGGTGCATCGGCGAGGAGGAAAAGGCACGCTTCTAACGGTACGGAGACGCCTGATCGATTCGCACGGCTTGGATGCGCTTCCCTCCGCTCCGCGAACAAAACGAAACGAAACGCACCGATGCCCGTTTGCAGGGAAATTGATAGTTGCAGAAGGGAATTGTAGCAATTCTCAGCGAGTATTTTCCCCGACTCTCGATTGCCGTCGATTCGTGTAAAACCATCTTCTCGGATCCGTGAAGGCACAGACTTACCGGCCGCTTTACGATCCGACCGACCGGATCGGTTCGCTTCGCGATCTTTAGCGTAACACCAAATCAGCTGCTCTTGGAAAATACTACTTGCAGGAATATTACGTGAAATTGGTGTAACGATGTCGAGAACGCAGGCTTAAATGATCAAATACAGTCTGAGTCATCGTAGAACGAATACTGAGAAGGGATAAATAAATTTTCTGTATATTTCATCGTTGTACGATGGTTAACTATGACGAGACGTAAATGAAATCATCGGATAGACGATCCATTTTCCGTCGAACACCATTCGATCTTCTTGAATCAATCATAAACAAGGTGCATTGAACTCGAGATGGGTGCAAAGAGGGTGCAGGTTTTCTCACGGCGTTGGTCAAGGACGAAAAATAGTTGATAGAACGGCATGCATGGAACAAGGGGTTTCAACAGAGATAGGCACCGGTTGTTAATTAATCAGAAAATTGATTAATAGACGAGGTGGCTAAAGGGCAACGAAAAGAGGAAAAAGTTTCAAGAGGGTAGCTCGACGAAATAAGGAAATCGCGTAGAAATTGAATCACGTTTAATCATTTATCGCGTTGATTAATAAACGTCCATCAGCTGGAACGTCTTCTGCGATATCGGAGCCATGCACGAACGCGATATCATCTTTCATTCTTGATCAATGAAAAGTATGGAAAGAAAAGTCACAGATAAAATTGTTTCTCACGCTTGTATATAAGACTAGAGGATTTACCTTTGAAACAAAGGTACACGATAATCGGCTCGATTCTTCGGCAAATTGCCGGAGCGTGTCGTGAGACTTGCCAGAAAATGTAGAGCGAACAGAATCACCTCGGGGCTCGAAATTCCGATTGAAAGAAGTTGGGAAGAAACGCGGTTAATCAATTGGCAAATTGTTGGCCGTTACTCGAAGCGCGATCCTCTTGAAATCGATTCCCTCGATGACCGTGTGCTTTCGTTCTTTGCCAACTCTGACTGCTCCCTCGAGCGAGATCCGTGCGATTAATCGAAACGTGGACGACACTCGATTCCCCTCGAACCAGTCGTTTTTCAGCAGTCAGGCTATCGCACTGCTGGCGATCTAGATCGACTGAGAATTGAACGATCGCTGGATTTCTTAGAATAAATCTAGCACTAAGAAATTAGGACTTTGATTTATTGAAAAATTCTACATAAAATTTAATTTAATTTAATTGACTTACTTATTCGACTGGCGGATAGCCTTTAATTTGTGCCTAATATCCATTAGAATTGGAGCAAGGTTAAATAATGTCCTTGGAACGCAACGAACAGTTATCTAACATAGAATAATTTGGAATTGGCACGATTTTCGTTCGCCGAATCGTTGAAAGTCGCATTGTTTCCCGCCAGATAGAATTCCTCCGGCCACTTGTTTGCTCTGTTGGACGTAACGAAACATTTATTCGCGACGGTCTATAAAATACCACGGATCTCTCGATACCCATCGTGTCCTCTCGCTTTGAATATCGAAGTCGGTGAGCTTTGTGAAATTCCTTCGGCGAACAATCACCGTACCCTTACCCACACATCGATCGAAATTAATTAGCGAACGAATAACTCGCGGCGAATCTAAAATGCAAAGACAGATCAATTAAGTCGGCGGCTTGGATAAGGATCGTAACTAAATTCTAATTACCAGCAATCAGGCTGGTACGATTAATCGATAAGCAAAGGAGATTTATGAGATTCTCGTGAATAATCTGAAGATTCCCCGGGGATTATCGATTCGGATTAAATTGGTGTACACCAGTCGGGTCTCGTTAAACCGTGTTTGATCTGCTGCGACGAACATCTTTTTCCTTTTGTCGAATTCAATTCAGGAAGATGTATAAATAAACATTGATTTATAATAATTAATATCAGTATCGAAAGAAGGTGAAAACTTTTATGGATTGCGTGGATTAAGCGATCTAATTGTCGATTATTCATCCGGTGGCAAAATTATACCGCTACGTCGGGGAATTTGCTTCCGTAAGAGTTCGCCTGAAAATTATATGCTTCTAAGAGCAAACGTCGATACCCTTAAGATTATCGGCCCGCGGGCAAACGATGATAAATTATCACGGCCGAGAAAAGTGGTCGAGAACTCAAAGTGAAACTTTTCATGATATTCATAGTCCTGCAACTTCTATTTCAGAATGTTTGCAAAATTAGAAACAAGGAAAAGAATCTCAAGCATCTAAACAGTAAGCTAAAGATAGTAAGTTTTCAAGTCCAAGGATGTATAAATTGATGAAACAAAAAAATCATGTGTCATCGTTTATCGGAATGGAAAGAAAAATTCCATATTCCAGTTGATTAAATTTCTGAGATAGCAGAAGTTTCCAAAGTAAAAAGCAGAATCTCGGGAATCTAAATTAACTGATAAACCTAAGGATCGTAAACAACGGAGAGGTCCGTTTCGTACATTAGAATCCGAGGGAAGAACCGCGTATTCCAGTTATAAATTTCTGAAATAACGCAAATTTCAAAGCTCCATTGATCCCTGGCTAAATTCCGTAAGGCAGGAAGGCAAACCTGTCCGAAGATTAGTAGAACAAACGTTCCGACGCGTTGCGTAATGCCGTAATTTCATGCAGAACCCGTCAGGTGTACCCGTAGAGTCGATTTTTCCATCTATCCGATGTGGTCGTATTTTTGATCGGTGGATCCTCGGATCGAGAGCAACCAGCAGGATGTCTGATGAGACACGGGACTGGTCGTAACGCGATCCTCGTAACCGCGGGCTAGGATAACTAGGTAACGGGTAGCAGCAACAGCAGCCGCTAAACGCGTTTCGTCCTCTCCTATTGCCTTCTATATGCATCCTGAAACCTTCACCGAGTATTCAGGATACACGCGTCACCTAGCTACCGGCTGTTATAGCGGGACAAAGTCAGGGCGCGTCCTGCGAATTCCTCGGCTCGCCATTCACGGGAAAACCACTCGGATATCGCCACCTATTTTCGTTAATTAACTCGATATCAGTATCCTATAGTAATTAGCAGCGAGTCGTCGGCTTAGTCACTCGACCGACTCGTCCTGTTCGTTTTAATCCTCGTCGGAGTCTTCCGTCAAGTTCGACGGCTTCTGGAACGGCCTTTGCCAGGCCAGACGATTTAAATTCGAAGGGAACGTAAATAATCGATTTTCATGGGATTCGATACTTGTCGGTGATCGATTTAACCCATCACGTGAAGTGATGATCGGCGAAGAATATCTCCACAAAACTAGAACATACAATGCAGAAGCAAGAAGTAACCAGATAGAATCTGTACAATTTTTCTTACAATTCAGGAGATTTTCATTTTCCCGTGATCCACAATGAAAATTCTAACGTAATCTAAAATTAATCATTTTCTAATATTATATCGATGAAATTCTCGACCTCGGGCGATTGTCTGTTTGGTACAGCTCGGTACAGTAATATGTATTAGTGAAATATCGGTGTTAGTCAAACATGACTCCGAAATCGCAGTAGTCGGAGGGTAGTGTTTCTTGAAACAGTTTTTGACTGATGTTCATCGGTAACTTTCTCATCTGATATCTCGCTTTCCACGACACAGTCGACTTTTCTCCCGTGACGAGCACGAGGAAAATTAATCTCCGCGCCACGTCCAGACGAATTTTCTTCCATCGTTAGAGCTGTTTTCCCTCGTTACAGAGACGAGTTCATTTCTGTCATATTTTCCAGTCTGATAAGACTCGGCACCCAGCGAGCTTCCTAGGTGGTCTCTTCACTAGCTTATCGTTGCCTGTGGCTTCTCTTCTCTTTTCACCATTTTCTTGCATCAACGATCCGTTTCCACGAACGTACCTATACTTCGTGTAGTGCGAAAGGGTTAACGAACCGTTATCGCAAGTTAGCAAGGACCTCGCGGCAAGATGTGTCGGCAAGCAACATTCTTGCCCAATGTGTATGCCCGCAAATGACCGTCGATCGGGGTTCCGCAAATCGGTTGTGAATCGATAGGAAAAGGACCGGATCCCTTATCGCGACGATCGATAGATCGAACCTCCGTCGTGGCGAGTTATCAACGGGAAGACACGGTGTTACGGTAATAGCTGGATGTGCCTTGTCGAGCTTGACGACCAGTTTCCGAGGAATAGTAGCAATCTGCTTCTTCTACGAGACTTCATGGAAATGTTACTTTACGAGATAAATTAAGGAATCGGTGTATTCGCGGACTTGATCACTGCTTCTAAGGTATTTCCGCTTTATTTTGAATTCTACTACGATAAAGAAACTGTTATTTTATGGAGAATATCACGGAACTGTTGCCGGAAGAACGACTTTATTATCCTTATTTGAATAGCTTGAAGAGCTGACGCTTGATCAGGGAAATGCAAATGCATAAAATTGCTAAGTTACGGATTGTACTCCTTGTACCGGTTTAAACATCCCGACGATAAAAATTCTCAAGGCTGTGTATCAACCTTGTCCTTCTTCTTTGATCACCGATCTTCGTACGGAATTCCGTTCCGCTGCCAGAATACCGCTCGACGATGGGATGAAAAAGCAGAAACGCGTGATATGCAGGGAAGACGAAGAAAAAGCTTCTTGGATGCATAGTTTATCAGGCTCATTTAACCGATCTGAAATTGAGACCATTTCTCGCTCGTCAGATTCAAGCGTCGATTAAAGATACAGCTTATGATGAAGTTAACGAAGAAGAAGAAGAAGAGCGTGGAGAAAGGGTAAAAAGAAGAGAAAGACATAAGAAGAAATGTATATTTACTTGGTCGCATGACCGGCCAAGAAATTTAATCCCGAGCGATCGACCGCAACGACGAGGAAACGAGGCGACGCGGAAGAACAATGGCCTCGTCTTCGACTAGTCCTCCACCTCGTCCTCCACGCTGTCGTGCTTGCACACGCTCTGGAATTCCATCGAGGAAACGTCGATGGCTTCCTCGGCATCGACTGGAAAAGCATCGACGAAGAAAGCAATCGATGTTACACGCGTGACGTAACGGACACGTGCGAGCACCTTCGCTCGTTTCACATTCGCCGTCTATCAGATTCGACACCGAACCAATTTTAACTTCGACATTCAGGATTTTTTTCAAGATCCTCAGATAAATCTGTAGATAAGCTACGGGAGAGAAGTTGTTTAATTACTATTATAAAATTTCTATTAACAACTATAATCGTCCATAAGGTAGAGTTTTATAAAATATGCTCGCGCTTTCATGCGAGCTCGTTATTTATCGCTTCGTTATTATTATTTATTTATTTACTTTAATGAAAGGTAATTTCGCTACGTCTTCTTTCACTCCCGAGCGTTTCTCGTTGCTTTGCACACCGGGTGTTCGTAAATCATCCCCCTGGTTACACTGACGAGCAACGTGCTCGTAAAATCGGCCTGTACACCCTGTTAGACGGGGTGAAAATGGTCGAATCGCTTGTCAAAGGATCGTTATTACGTTCGGTTTAGAAGGCGCTACGAGGCGCAAACAGAATTGATGATGGTTAATTAAAGGATGCTATCCTGGTTACGCGATGAGTTTCATTCGTCGCAGACTTGTTACCTTTCTTGTTAGATCTACGCGAGCGTGAAATGAAACAGCTTGTCGATATGCATACTTTGAAAATGATTTGATAAATTCTGGTTTCGAAGCCGGGGCTCGCTGACATTTGAGAGTAACGGTAAAGTCGATTGAAAATGTTAACGCGTTCGTTGGCACCGTGAAAATGGCGCTATCCAACGCGACGGGATTTATCAATTTTCAATTTCTTCAATATTTTCCACTCTATATTACTCTATGTATGTCGCTCGAATTTTCATAGGATAATATTCATAAATCTTTGTCAATGAGGACAGTCGCTTCGTTCCGTTACCTTTGTGATTTTAATCGGCATTGGGGCATCGCCGACTGTTTATTCAGAGATTGTATGGAAGATCGATGGGTTTCGAAGAGAGATCTTCATTTTTACGATCGCCACGGTTCTTAGCTGGCGAATAATCACTGTCAGATCGACGCAATGTACAGCCACCAGGTATAATGAGAGAATAACCGAGGACATTTACTCGGGGCGCCACATGGAACGGACCGTTATCCTTGCTCCGCGGCACGCCGTCACTCTCCTTCTTCTCCTGTTTCTTCCTTTTTGCCTTTGGCTCCTCGTACGATGCTAGGTAAAAGCAAATTCGAATTTTCTGCCATTTTATACGAAACAACTTTGTACGAATCGCGTTTTTTGCAATGATCGTTCAATTGTTTGAAATTCTTCTAATTGTCATTGACCGTTAGGAGGACACCAGCTGTTAGGCGTTACCAACGTTTATTATTTCCCAGTGGAACGACTGGTTCGATCGCCACGACCTTCGGCAAATTTAATTGACCGTGTCCGATGACAGACTGCGATCTTAGTACGTGTCCCGATGATATATCGAGGAAATATTGAAAATGGCACCGCATATTTGAATAATGTATCGCGCAAGTGGCACGCGTTGCAAATCAATATAAAAATTAAAATTTTCATCGATTCATTTCTCTTAAATTGATTAAAATATGAATTTTAACGCTGCAAACTTTTTACCAAGTCCAAATTATTCACCTTAATTTCGATAAAATTTCATTATCCGTGTGTTCGAATAAGGAACATAAACCCCCTTTAAAGACGAAAAATGGCATTGAAGGAGAGATAGTAAATCACGATAAACAGGCTATCAGAGGCTCGGCTTGCAAGCATTATTCCACGGAGCGTGCAATTACCAGTCGATAATATTCGCCGGCTTCTCCAGCTGTCTTCTCATTGTTCGTGTTTCGTTGGATCGAGAATCGTGACTCTGTTGGAACGCGGTACCACCCAGAAATCGGATTTACCGGGGATATTTTCTAAATTGCCTTCGATCCGTCTTGTTTCTCAAACGCGTTTGTATAAGAAGGTTCGATTACTTTTCCGATTACGTTGAAATCGTAATCATAATTTAACTTATATTCCGTAATGGTCCTAGACAAGAAGCACGCGCGAGATATCTGCCCACGTATGCGAACACCGGTGATTCGCTGGAAAAAAAATCGTTCGCACTCTCATGAACGTCTCATGAGCGTGTTTCTTACCCGTCTTCGGGCCGGTTGTACCGCTCTCGGGATCTTCTTTCTTTCTTGTCCACACACCACTCGCCTCTTGACAGCTTCGATATCGAATAATTTGTACTACACGGCCGCGGGCTGTGTTCGCCGAGAAAAAGCCCGGGATACTGTTCACCCGGAGATCAGCCGGAGAACGCGAATCGCTTTTGCGGCGAACAAAACACGCGACTGCCACGGCGCCCGGCATGTTAACGTGATGTCGCTGTTCTTTCCTGCAGTATGCAAAACATTCTCTTCGAGGGAACGTGCAATTAAACCGCGGAATTCAATAGGATTGATGGGGACTGGATGGTAAAAGTAACGGGGTATCGGAGGATGCTCGTTAGTATTCTTTTTAGTGACACGTGGTAATTACGAGATTTAGTATGCACCGTGGTTTAACCCTTCGACACTGATTTCATATCAATTGATTTTCTATGGACTTCTTATTGGACGAGTAAAATGATCAACTTTTATTACAGATCATTAAAACTTCTAATATCTTAATCTTAATCGTAATCCTCGGTCGTGAACTGGATAGATGATTACCGCCTGGAAATCACAGGTGTTCAAAACGGTACAATAACACGTTACACCTGTCGTAATTGCACGATTCTTACCTCTTTACCCGAGTTATCAGGGGTTATTCGATACCGGTACGGTTCATTGAAATCGTTACAATTATAAATTATAGTAAATGCGACTGAAATTATTTTATCTATACCGGGACAGTAAATCAGGTAACGTAGATCTGGATCATCTTACAATATGGATATTTTTTTGGTCACAGTCTGTCTGAAAGATTAATTATACCGCGGTGGTAATTAGCAAGGAACTAATGAACGAAATAATCACCAATTAGTGGTGCATCTCTATCATTTCGCATGGATCCCGTTTTCCCTGGGAAATCGTTTAAACGAACAAAACGTGCAACAGCTTGTTTATCTTAGAAATCTTTCCACTCTATTGCCCAGGAACACCTTCAATTTAGTCCATCGGTATCTCTTGAAATTCCAAAACCAAAAAGCCTTAATTTCTTTGAAAATCTCAGGAATGCGTTAAGTGTCACAGGAGAAATCTCAATGTATGCTGTGACACACATTGATAACAGTTATCAACACTTTAATGATTTCACGTTTTATATAAATAATCAGTTGTAGCGTGACGGCGATGACGCCCACGGCAGTCATTGATTCAATAATGCGTTCGGGGATCGTCAAACTAATATTTCATCGAACGTTTCCTCGTTGTCGCGACACCGAGCGAGGCGCGCGATTCAGAGCGGAAAACAGAAACGCGTCGTCGTTTCTCATGGTCGATGACATTCAGCGGCGGCGGGCAACGGAAAAGGCGCGATAAAACAATGCGAGTTTCATTCTCACGCACCGGCTTACGCGATTGTTCGTTATTCGGAATTGTGGGACGAGTAACGTTGATCAATTCAACTCCACCATCCTCTTTTTTTTTTTACCCGGAACCCAATGTACTATACGGCTGTTCCAAAAATTTCAACCAAGAGAGCAAAACGGAATACGACAATAAAGGATTCAATTCCTCCCTGGAATTTGATGTCAAAACAGGGTAATTCAATTTATTAAGACAAGAGAGTGTATTTAGTTCCAAGAGACAATTAACGCGATGGTCAGCGCCGGTTCTGCCTGGAAATTGCCGGTTGCAAAGGCAACGAGCAAGCAGAGACCGAGTATTCTGCCTCTTTGTTGAACGTGGCAGGAAAAAAATTGCGGACGTTATTAAAACGATGTTCCAAATGTTCATTTGTTAAGCACCTTTTAATTCTATTCGGGAAACTTCTACAAAGTCATCGTCTACTTTTTTCTTCAAAAGGATCTTGGAAGGTTCGAGTCCAAGACGATTCCTATTTGCAATGTTCGAGTCATCGAGCGATAGATCTCTCTTGCAACGAAACGCATTTGTAAAGGAACGTTTGTCTAACGTTTCGACCAGTTGCGTCGGATCACTTGTCAACTGTGAGGTCAAGATCACTGACCTTGGACAATGGTGAAAGAGGTTCGCTGCATCATGGTATCGAGGGGATAAGATTCTGGTTAACGTGCTAGCTCGTCGTTAATCACGCTTCGTAATCGCGTCACGACCCGTGACTCCATTGTTCGATACTGTTGACGATTCGTCGCGATTGATACTTCCTATTCGCCCGTAGATCGAACAGCGACTATCGATCGCGGTGTATTTTATTTATTATTGTCATCGTTCAACTCCGTTATCGATTAAAGTCGACGAAGCTTAATGGAGATATCGTTGAACGAGGCTGTAGCGTCTTCTAATGGGTTCACCGAAAAATCGGTACCGGGAACCGAGTCAGTGGGCCGCTTCCCGGACGCGTAACGCGAACGAAATAGCGAAAATGTCGGTTAGCTGTAACAGCCCAAGGGGAGGAGTAGCAGGGAAAAAGATGAAGAAGAAGCGGAGGACGCTGGGAAGGAAGAAGAAGTGGAAGCCAAAGAAGAAGTAAAAGAAGGAAACCCGTTAGAACGACTGACACGTTGTTACTGTGCCGTCTCAGCTCGCTCTCTGTTATTGGCCCGTAAACCGAGCTAATGAATGCATCGCCCACGGCCTGCCACCATTCGCTCAAACAATTCCACTCTCTATCTACAGTCGGGCTAAAAAGTGGCTGAGCATCTTCTGAATTTCATTATCGATCATCACCGTCAGCAGAAATTGTGTGAAATACCTCTGGAGGTTCTGGAATCCTAAATTTCAAATTATAGTCCTTATCGGTTAAGTCCACCTTCATAAATCCCATGGGATCTTATGGAATCCATGGGACTGGAAATCTTAGATGATTTCCGACCAATGACGAAGGTCGGAGGATAAATAGACAGAGTCCAGCATGCACCATTTATTGATAATTCAAAGATTGATCGACAGGATATTCATTTAGCTGAAGTGTACAACCTTGAGAACACGTTTCTCTCCTCTGCACTCTATATTTATTTCCTTCCGTGCACATCGAACACGGGACGAATGCCGGGATTGCAAGGTGTACACACCTGCTTTTGACCGGTGCTGTAGGTGTTATTTGTACGGGATAGATTGGCCTAGCTAGCCGGAGGGCCACCCTATCAATCGAATCGCCAGGTGAAATTAACCGCGATCCTGATAGCAGGGATACTGTTAGCCTCTCGGTTTTGCCCGTTAACAGCGAACCTCCGCGTTAACGACGCGTTCCTCCCAGGATCGAGTCACGACTGACCTTGCAACCAGCCACTAACGGATCGACCTTGCCCACCGCCATTGTTAGCGAATTCTTTTCCAAGATAGCCGACTTTCTCGATCAACGCTGATGGCTGACTGGTTGGTTTCGCCAGGTGTGGCTGGCAAATAACGAGCTTGCACTTCTGCGACTCGAGAAATTGGCTGGAGAGACGGACTGTCGTTAGAAAAGATCTCTTGGAGGATCAAAGACACGGTCCTATTAGTCGTTGGACATCGTTGAAAGGCGCGAAACTTCCGATGAAATTGATAGAAAATAATCTGTTCAACTCTCAGTGGGGAGTATATTGAACTAGGAAGAGTTGAAATGTACGTTTCACGAAGAAAGACTATCTAAGTTCAGCTGACTGCATGAGCCGCGAAACGAACCGCGGTAAACTTGTCAGGTATCAGGCGAATGCTGTTACCAGAGGAGCAGGTTCATCCTCGTCGAGATAAACGTATCCTCATCCCTGCTGCTTTCTGGGACGAGGACGTAGACGACCTCGAAATCTCGCGAGGTAACGGAACGACCTTGCGCCTCGACGTGAAACACCAGCTGCTGGCCGATGACGGCCGCGGATCGAAGTGAACGGTCCACGTCTTTTCCCCTTGCAAGTGAACCGGCCAACCTTGACATTGCGAATGCGTCACGAGGGAACTCGAATAGCAGAACTTCTCTAAGAATCTCTTGCTTTTTTCAGTGATACAACTCAACGATAAGGCTGACGTTTTCTTAAAAATGAACGCGGACATGAGAAACACTAAGGTTAACACTAAAGGATCTTGAAGAAATGTTAAAAATTCAATATTATTTATTAAGACGATGGAATTTGTGTTTGTACGTTGACCTTAACGGTTCAGGACAGGCCTCGCCACCCACCGTTTCTCTCGGTGGCCGCGAACAGGAAACACTCTCGCCCGGCTCGTTTTATGCAGTTCGGGCCCTCTCACTTTCGTATTTGCATGCCGAGCGACGGTTTTTCCACCTTCGTCCCGTTCTACCCACGATCCATCCTTCCCTGCCACCAGGATCCTCGTGATCCTTATTATTCCTCTTCTTTAAGACGCGCTCGACGATTTCCGTGTCACGTTGCCCCAAGACGAATCGACGTTATCCATGCTTGTACCTTCCCAGTTGTTCTTCGAAGGGTTCCAGGGAAATTTGAATAATGCACCAGAGTTTAACGGAATTTCGGTTCTCAAGCGAGGCTAAACACGCGAGAAACATCGATCCATGGGAAGCTTTCTAAAGCTAACACTTCCTGGATATTTGAAATTTATTTATTTATTTATTAAACGGGATTAACCCTTTGATACAAAGTTTGATAAAAATAATATTAAGAACCCTGGTGCATATAAGATAGAATTTTTGAACTTGACATATTTATCCTTCCACGGATCTCTATTTTTGTTAATGCACTTCCTCGCCGGGAACAAAGGTCTTAATTACGCTCGAATGATTTCCTCCGGAAGATAAACGCGATTGCCCGTATCTCGCGCCGTGAGTCCGATAATTGATAGGAGCGCGATTTATCGCCGTTTCTCCGGACAAAAATCTTAATTATTTGCGAAAGGTGCGCCGAGGAAGTGCATTATCGAACGTCGATGCGGAAGGCAGATAGAAACGATAACGCGTTGATAAGTCATTAAGTGATAAGACAAAAATTAAAACAAAGACCACGTTTCGACAAAATTTTCAACATCTTCGGTTTCATAGCGATCGCGATGGAAATTTTCGAAGAATCTCGCCTCTCGAGTTTCCCATCTCGTGTCGAGACGTATGGTTAAGAAGATGAAAATATCCGGAAGAAGGCGAGAATAACCCGAGGCGAGATTCACGCGGAGTTTCCGTAATAACCGAAACGAATGCCGGTCGCGACGAATCGATCCACGCGAGTTTAATCTTTCGGAACGCGTTAAATTTAAGCCCCGACTACTGGTATTACAAGAAATTTCCATTTCGTCGAAAGAAACCTTTCGAAGCGTCTCTCTAATCTCATTGAAGAAGAAATTGTGGCTCGTTCGGGATTAACATTACGATCTATCCTTATACGTTATTCCAGGCTCGAATAAATTTTCATCTTCGATCGGGTAACTTTTCTCGACCATAGAAATTTCCTGAAATAATTCTGAATCTCGTGTTAATCGTCGTCTCTTAACGAGCTACGATGGCACCAGCAAGCTTTTCGAACCGGAGAATGTCTCTATTAAGATTCCAGCATTGTTCTTTACGAGCAAGCAGACCCCGATCCTACGGTGCGTGAATCACAGAATAAACTCGTTCTATGTTATTTCGCTTCTTTACCGTAATAGCAGTAATACTAGGTAATACTTACAATGTATAGTAAATTGCTATTCATAAACTATCCATCCCTCTTCCTAGTATTATGTTTATCAGTTGCGATACACTCGATAGAGTCCCATTTGCTTTTATCTCGACTGTTAATGTTCTATTTATAGAAATTTATGAAAATTTGTGAAAAGAAAAAGAGAGTATTTCCCTCCCTGCGATATCTTTATCAATCAGCCACATCTCATCGATGGAATTTCCATTGAAACAGAATGGAATTTCTTTTAAAATATATCCCATGTTGCCTTTTCATGCGTGGCCTAAAAAATTTACAATCACTGGAATCTATTATAGATTCATATATCGTCCCGTTACGTTTCACCGTTCTCTTTTATGCCGCGTGTCAAAGCGGTACTCGCGTTCCGTAAGGGAAAATTCAATAGAGACTGATGCACGGATGTTAACAGGGTTGGGATGCGCTCGTGCGACCGTGAAATTTCATAAATTAAACATTTCTCCCGTCGAACAAAGGATCGATGGTTCGTTAGAGTACGCGGGGGCGTGCGAGCTTGTAGTAAATCCGTAACGGGAACGTGTTGTGTTTCGTATCCGGCGAAAAATTCGTCGATTCTTATCGAGTAAGAGTGGAAACCGCGAAACTAGATTCCCATCGCGCTTTCAATCGCTTCCTCCCTTCTCTCAACTCTTTCCCCTCGTTTTATTTTCCATCGATAGAATTCATCAACCCTTAATCGCTGGGATATGAATTCTTAGGTGTATTTCATGGATATGGGTCTTAATTCACCCAGCATGGCGCCTTTCAACGACCAATGTTTATAAGCAATATTCGAAAGTTCCATAACTAACCCCTCGATCGTTTCAAGTAAAATACCAGACCGCTTCCTCGTCTTTTCTTCTTTCAATTATTCCACCAACCTGGTCGTAACTCGCACACGTGCAATCAGGAAGTCGAAGGGGCTCGTTTACAACGGGGGAAAAACAATATAGGAATCAGCGAAAGAGTAGTCGTAAAATTTGAAGGAATAGAAGCGACCGGGGGTGGTGAACGGTTTATTCGTGATGATCGAGGCGGCGGGACGCGGATTACTCGGTGGAAAATAACAGTGAGAACGATGGCCGATCGTTTGCCTTTTAACGAGCGGTTTTCCAGGGGAAATGTCTAACCTCCTGCCAAGAAGCGAAAGCGAACGAATCGAGGAGGTCGACCCTCGTAAAAGATGTTCCTTCGCGGCGTTGGTCTCGTAAGTACTTCGGATGAACGAAAAGGACGATCGAAGCGGCTCGAAGGGATGATCCCAGGAAGAAGTCTTCCGGTATTTTAGAAAAGCTTCTCATAAAACTCAGTTATTCTATCTAATGAGCAGGAGTAATCATTCCTTTAGAAAGGTAGGAATTTCCAAAGTACAGTGGGTGATTAAATTATTAGAACCAGGGTATGAAAAATAGGTTTTTCGTGTCTGTGTAGAAATAGAGACACAATTTTAAGGTTTTTACATTGAAATTTTCCACTATTAATATACAAGAAAATACTTATAAAAATAATTTACGTACACTATCGTCAAAAAGATTGGAAACACTCTTTAAAACAGAATACGTCATTTAAAATTGGAGCAAATGACTTGAGGTTTTTTGAGAAGTTATACAAATTAATTTGCTAAGATAGTAAAATTAATTTGAAAGAAAATAGTGAAAGGTAATTTTTCAAATATGTCTTTCGTAAATTCAGATAAGTTATGTGTATACTGAAAATTAGAAATTAGAATTAGAAAATTAGAAGTTACAAGTAATTAAAATTTCTGAAAATCGTGACTTTTCACTTAAGAACCTGACTAGTCCTATGTTAACCAGGCCAGTCAAGAACTTTCACTTTTTTCAACTGTTCAATATGTCATTAAAAAATAACAAAAACTCCGTTTAATTACGTTTAATTCATTTGAAAGAATTAATCGTTTTTATGTAAATTCATCAATTTATGCGAGTACTGTAATTGTTCCATTTTCCAACGTAAACTCGACTACCCAACAACCCTTAATTTTTAATATCTCATTTTCCTCCAGTGATCGCTTCTAACAAGTACCGTGTAACCTTAAGCGACTCGATAGTCATCGTCCTCAAAGTTGCTGTGTAACGATTACACGTGTAATCGACGCTTGGAAGGAAAGCAAAATGGCATTCGTAGCTGAAGAAGCTCGGCGAAAGCGTCAGAGTAATTTTAATTATCCCTGCAACTCTAAATTGCCTGTAATCGCGTTCAGATGTATCGAGCTCCCCCATGTCCTCTAGAAATACCTGAGCCTTCACGTGCTTCGTGTTTCCATGGAATTCGAGATCGATTCCTTTAATCTGATCGGCCGATCTTCGACACGGAGAGCTCGTGCAAGATCATCTGGTCGATGTCGGCGCGGAGATCAGGTCGAGGGGCGCAAGAAATAAGGAAAATCACGAAATGGTAAGCAGAGTCGGATCATCGCAGGAAGCGGAAACTGGAGGCTGGTTTTATGCTTACGAAAGTGTCTTGCGTTCTGAAGGCAAAACGAAAGAGAGAAAAAGACGAAGACTGTTTTCCTATTATCCAACCACCGTCGGTTTCCAGGTATTCCAGGCTACCTGGAATCAGTCCAGGAAGCAGCCCTCGGTTGCTCCTTTACTCTCTATCTCTGCTTCCGTGTTATCTTTCTTCTTCTCTTACCATTCCTCCCTGCACGCGCGTTCTCCCATTTTTCCCCTTTTGTTCGGTTGCATACTCTTTCTCTCGGCCATTTCGAAATTACCACACCGACTAGAATCGCCGATGATTATCGTAGCGGAGTCTTTGAACGATTTTTCCATACCGAACGCCGAGGATGAGCCCCGAGTTCGACTGCGAGGTAACATCTTCCTGATTGCAAGAAAGGGTTAAAGGAACGTAATCGTTCGTTACTCGAAGAAGCCTGCTGGGTTTCTAATAGGGCTAGTGAAGTCTTATTGTTATAGGTTTCTTTCGCAATTGAACTTAGAAACAGAGTGGATTAAAGGTATTGGAAAAGTTTATTTCCGATCGTAAAATTTTATTAGCCCTTAAAGATTAATTTCAAAGCAATTAATATTTCATAACAGGGATTACGAATGAATATCTTTGGTATTTCCCATTAGTTTGGTTAGCTTATTCTCTGACAGTTACATCTTTAAAAACTTCCATCTGCGATAACGTTATTATTATTCTTTCATAAAGATATTAATTGCAAAGCATTTTTAAATTAACTGAGATAATCTTGAAAGAAGAATCATTAAATGGCGAACATGAAAATGCTCTCTCACTTCGTTCAATTTTATTAGCAAGACAGTGAATAAGCAGTAATAAAAGAAATGAAAAGTACGTTTTATTCTATGCAAAGTAGATTACATTCCTTTGTCGGTTTTTCTACCCTATATACGCATCAAGATAAATTCACCGTTCTAAGCAATTACGCGAAGTGTCATTCACGTGGCTATTTCAAAGTGCGAAGCATTGAAAGGAAAACAGAGGGAAGAGAATGACAAATGAATTGAGGAGAGAGAATAATAATAAAAAAAGGAAACGGGGATGAGATGATGACTTGTTTGCGTAATTAAACGCTTATCAGATTGGCGGGAACGCTCGTCATTATCTTCATTTACAAGGTGCACGTGGCGAGCATCGTGGTTACGAGCGGTTATGTGTTAATTAAGAAGTTTCGTTCGTTTACACCGAACTCGTGCGTTACGTAGGCGTGACATAATCGGATGCGTTTTATCGTAACAGCTCGTAAATGGTTCAGGCGACAGTTTCGGCTATGGGGGAAACTTTAGTTTTACTGTTAACTCTTTCGTTCCTTTCATTTTCTATAAAATCGAGGCGCAAGAATTTTCAACCTCGTGCCATTTTTTGAAATTAATTTTCACATTCTGAAGTAATTTTTATAATAACGTTTAACCGATATTTCGCCTCTGTTCAATTTCCCCAACAATAAGAGAGAGTTCATTAATTACATTTGATCTCGTTGGAGAACGGTGCCATTTTTTGAAATTAATTTTCACATTCTGAGGTAATTTTTATAAACATGTTAACAACGTTAAATTATAACGTTTAACCGATATTTCGCCTCTGTTCAATTTCCTCAACAATAAGAGAGAGTTCACTAATTACACTCGATCTCGTTGGAGAACATTGTCTGGCCGGCTTAACAAGCCAATGGGTCTTATCTAATCGTGATCACACTGGCCATAGTGAATTTTGTCGCCCTGGTAGAATTTAACGGCACAGCCAGTGTCTCGGCTAGTTGAGCACTATAATAGAGCCACGTGAAATTTCGTGTCTAGTCGAAAGCCAGTGTTACGGTACTTTTCACTCTCATCCACGGATGACAGACGACGAAACGTGTCACTCTGCTCTCAGTCAGAGATTCTTTTCTCATTCTGCGCTCTCGATGATCCGAAATAATCAGCAAAAGAACGCGTTACGGTAATCCAAGCTTCTTAAAATAAATTACACACTTCGCTGAACGTCTGTTCCTTATCTCACTGAAATATCCATCAAAGAATCCACCTTTCTCTAAACCGTTCCGTTAATCAAACGGTGCTCGATGAAATTCAAAGATCAATCCAAAGAATTCGATCGATGAAGCGAAGGAAATTAGCCGCGATTTTCCCGGTTCAACGCTCGGTTCGTCGGTTCACGTCGTTCCAGAATTTCTCTTCCACAGTGGCAATCTATCTCGGCTACGAATAGCAGCCGAAAGGATCCCAATAAACGGACGATCGGCTCGACGAAATCGACAAGCACGTCGGGAACGCGATCGATCCTCGGCCGGGATGCAACGAAGCAAATTAACCGCGTTTTCCACGCTCAACCGATGCTGCGCGTCGCGTCGTGCTGGAATCCTCCTACGGCGGAATCATTACCGGAAACGTTCGAGTATCCAGGCGATACGGTACGTGGATGGCCTTAGGATAAACCTCGAGCGATTCGCGCCATTTTTTCCTAATGTACCACGCGTACCTATCCGACGATCATGCGTGACAATAACGCGTTTTATCCCCCGAAGGACTCGGAGCCGAGCAATTCCTTCGGATCCCCAGGCTTATTTACCGAGCAATTGCCGGGCGTTCGAAGGATTAATGATTCACTTGATCATTCTGTAATAGTTGCAACGATTGTACCGCTAGTTTCATGGAAAACAACTGCTTAATCCTCCGGTAACGCGCGGTGAAATAAACCGTATCTGGTACGGTGAAAGATATTAGGAATTCATTTTTTTATTTTTATACACATTGAAAAATCAAAGGTCACCGGCTGTCGCGATCAATTGTAAGGGCGGAGAGGCTGGTAACAAGCGCAATGAATCATCGTGAACCCGATAAATTAGTTGACAACCACGCCGACGAGGAGTCACGATCTCCGACGTCAATTTCACTGGACCAGTGCACCCGCCTCGCGTGGGTCATAAGGTGGAACTCGTAATACGCCGATGTCCGGTCACGTTCGGCGATCGTTCCCCCGTTATGCATATCAATTTACGTCCACCTGTGCGCCAAGATCCATTGCTGTCGATTTATTACGATCTTCGCCTCTCGAAACGATCCAGCGACGAAGGAGTGGTCGCCGGTGATTCCAGCGTGGGCCGGGATACACATTTGTCCCGGGCAGCGATACGCTGCTTATCCCGATATTCGATATTACGGGAAGTGCATCGTCCAGCCATTCTTCATGGCCAGATAGACCTGCTGCACTCGAGACATCGCATCGAGCCAAGTGGCAATATCTTTAAATTGCCAACACGAACACGATCCAAAGTGGATGCGTTATTCGCCACGCGGAAATTTAACGCGTTTACTGTCATACTGAAAATTGACTTGCAATTAGATTATAGGAATTGGAAATTATTTCGCCTAACTCATGCTCGTGTAGATAATCGAGGATCCGTCCGGAAGGTCGGCGACGCACGGCACTTAGAAATTGTCCTCTCTATATTCAGATCGAAGAATTCTTGCCATTTGTTAATTGATTGCAATTTTACGCTATTCATCCGCAAAATCTCTTTGCAAAAAGGTTCTTCAACTCGGCGATTGCATAAAACCTGAAGAATCTGACCGTGGAATGCACTGATTGCACGACAAGCCAGCTGATTACTATTGTTTTCCAGAAGATATCTTAATTCTTTGGAAGAGAAGCGACCGAGCTGTTTCTTAAGCTGGCAGGCAACAGACGAGGAAGATGGTAGCGGTGTTTGTACGGATGCAACCGATGGGAATAACGTAAAACGGTGATCGGTCAAGATTTGCACATTTTGCCGGCGGAATTGCAAGGCAAAACCGACCTATAAATACACGTTTCAACTGCCACTTAAGATTCCTAGCTAGTTTTCCTCTTTCTCTCTGATTCTTGGCCTTGTCCATTTAGCATCGAGAGAGAGGAGCCGGAAACCCTGAAGAAACTGTTCTTCCAGAAACAATGGCAATGCTAGACGATGTAAAATCTTTTCTGGATGAGGAAATTAAATTAACATCCTCGAATTAATAATAATCCTTGCAATAAGCATCCTGGCTTATTTATCCAGTGATTGATGCGATCAATGTCACTTTTCACGCCTATCACCTGTAACCGTGAGAAAATCAATTTCAATTACTGATCGGCTATTTTAAGAATGATTTCATCGTGGCATGACAAAACGCACAAACGGCGTGTCACGACCGGACGAAAGAAATACAAGCAAGTTATCGTTGCGGTGGGTGCCAATCGAGATGGAAGCCGATCGAAATCTCATCCTTTCGTTCTCCCATTTTTTTGCTCTGCTTTTTTTCCCTCCCTCGTAAATATCTGAACAAAAAGCGCTATCGAACGACAAACTAATCGTCCGGAACACAGAAATCGTGTCGATGGAAACAAAAGCCACAGGAAGGAGGATGAAAATCGTCGTGCCGGAAATAATGAACAGTTCCAAAAAATATTTTCACTGAAACTCCGGTAAGAATATCACCTTGGAAACTATGGAAATCATTGAATAGACGAGGAAATGAAAAATGAACAGAATAAATATAGCTCCTCGATGTTTCAAGATATAAATCAAGTTTAATTCGATACCCGAGACGCGTTTCTCGATAAGAGAATAAATAAACAAACGTAAATTATAACAAGAGAATGAATAAAACGTCAACTGGTTTCTCATCAATTTACGACAGGTGCTGATTATTTCATCAGTGCACGAGCGAAACTCGAATGTCTTCGTCCGGAGGACACGATGCAACGCGGTAGAAATTAGAGTTTACACCAGATGACTATCGGCCGTCGATATTTATCGAACAGGTAGCTCGTAAAAGCCACGGCAGCATTCCACGATCCACACTCGATGCTTCCGTGTCCGACTAGTTGAAGGATTCGAAAAATTTTCTTATTTCTAACGAATTCAACGCGTGTTCTCATTTCGAATCTCATAAAACTTGAGGAAATTACATCAGCATGGAATGCAAGATTCTTTTTTCTTCCTTCAATTGTAAATCCGTTTGATCGATTAAGAGGGATGGTTGAAATTGAAATAAAGAGAAGCCTGATCAGACTCGAAGGAATTTTAGCGAGATCAATTAACGAGCGGAAGAGCGGATCGATTGTAACTTGTGATCGTGAACCGATCCTCGGCTACGCTTCCGGGATTACGATCCCGCGCCGGTTGACAGGCACGTCATAGACAGAGATACTGGGATCGAGATACTAGGAGGATACAAGCTGAAGAACTAGCTGTAAATTAACCACACACCACGGACCTAGTGTATTCGTCGCTTCGTCTTCCTATCTCTGCGCATGTTACGTTATACGTACGATAGAGCTCGCGTATCGGGCTGCGTAAGTACACGACCGTACTACGGTGCATCACGATTCGAGATAACTTCCATACAAGCATGATGAATGACGAAGATTCTCGACACGACGTATACAACGTTCCAGTAACGCGTAATCGGCAAATTTCCTGGATTATATCGAGCTGTTCGTTGATTTGGAGGATCAGATAGGCGTTTTCTTTTTCTTCCACTTCGTACTCGTCCGATGAACGATGAAAACTTGTTTAATCGAGAAAAATATATTAAAGTTTCTGATGATCTGTAAGATTCCTCTTTCTGGAGTTTCATATTCGCGTGACGAACGATGATTCCCAAGGTGGAAACTTCCTGGGTTATATTCGAGTACTTGACCATTTGAAAGTTTAGGCGGGTACTGGAATCGCCGCTGGAAGGATCTCTGTCCCTTCGATAGTGCTCGCGTGTCGATCGTGCTAGGGTGCATTATGATCTCAGATAACCCGTGCATGCATCATGCACATCTATGCATCTACGCGTTCGTGGAAGAGATTTCCCTTTTTAACGTATGCAATGTTGCGGTAACAGGTAGTCGAGAGATTTGCATGCATGCTCAATTACACTGAAGTATGATTTGTAATTTCTAATGGACGATGTGTTGATCGAAGGTACTACGATTAGAAAACTGTATCATTTGCGATGCGCTCGTTGAAATTGCCAAATTATTAAACCTGTTAACACGTTGACTGCCAACTACGAGTTATCTCATAATTTGTTTACTTGCCATATTTGTGCAGCTACGAGGAAATTCGTAGTCTATCAGTGTAAATATGAATAGATAGCCACAGAGAAGAGAACAAAAAATCATTATTAGCTTACATGAACAGAAAATTTATTAACCCTTTCGCTACCACGGTGGTACCATGGGACCGGTGCTTGTCTTTTCATTTGGGCCATGAATTTGTTTAAACTGATTGTACTGTTATTTTAATATATTTCGCAGTTATTTGCCATTATAAAATTTTTAATATGAAATTTATATTGTGGCCTAGTGGTGCAAGTTCAAAAATAATACAAGCCAACTAAAAGATAATTCGCAAGATTTTTTTTTTCAATAAAACACATTCTATATAGGAGTTTTTAATAATATAATATGATTAAATTAAATCAGCTTTTTACACCGGAATCCTGAAAAGTACCATGGCAGTCAGCGTGTTAATTCTCAATTAACAAATCAATCAACATCTAATCGCACGGTTAACCAACGTAGAAACAAGGATTTCAATCAAGTCTCATAGAGTATCAGGCGCGATTACAAGACACTAACGATTCAATTTCCCAAGGCGTATCACACTTTCGTACATGCACGTAGGTTCGTTTTAATTACCCGGCTTACAGGGCAGCACGCAGCTTCCCTCCGAGTGGATATAATTTATAGGTAGACACACGCACCGCTAGATCGGCTGGATCTATCCGTGATCGTTTCCGATCGCGATACCATGCAAACCAGCGTTCGATCTTCCACAGCGTTGTGGTTAATGTCCCGTTTGATTGGTCGACGCTTCGATCGACGACGATCGATCAACGGATCAAGGCCAGAGCTACGATCGATAGTTTTTCCCTTGCCTTTCGATAACGATCGTTTCCGTGATCCACTTATTACACCATCTAGCGTTCGCCGATAATAATTACCTAATTATTATCCAATCGAAGCGGTTGCTCGCGAATATAATCAAAGATTTATGCGTGTTTTTCTAGCGCGTTCCCTTCCCTGATTATTTATGCATTCATTATGTACCGGTGGATGAAGACCCCTTTTTTTTGTATAATGAGGGAAAATGACGTGTGTACGTGTCGTTTTACAGAGGGCACACGGTGCATCTAATAGAGTTTGATGTTTCATGAAATACTGAATCATTCCGTGAATAATGTCATCATTTATCTTGAATGAAGTAAATCAGTTGAAAATTTATGCTTAGACTTGGTATTAAATTTGAAAAATGAACGATGTCGTAATAGTTGCATACTATTATATATTGACTAGGAAAGTGTTTGCAGTTGATTGTTCTTTATTTATCAGAAAAAAAAATATATATCATCTATTCGAATGCTTTCGTTCGATCTTCACGATCTGCTCAACCGGTACGAAACAGTTCGATCACGCGGAAAGGATGAAAAATACATAATCGATTAGAGACGGAATCATCGACCGTGAAGCACTGCGAAACATCGTGTATCTTGTCTCTATCTGTTTCCCTAGGACTCGGATCTTCCAAGAGACCGAGTCGTTTTCGTGTCGTTGTAAATAATAATTGATGCTTTCTTTCGAATACAATAACGCTGAAGATACAATCTTCCCGTTATGAGATTCAATTCAAGTCACCGGTTCTGGGCTTTTAAGGCGCTTTCAACCTTGCCTGAACGATGTCTTTCTGCGATCTCATCGCGCAGTCGCGCGTTACTTTCATTGAAATCCCCTTGCTAACGGAAGAAACGATCTTCAATAAAATCCTTGCTGTAATTACTCAGGTTTTCTTTTCAATGTGCTTCTTTTCTTTTTTAATTACCCGGTTGTAATTAATTTATATCGCTGGTTCCCAGTGTTGAAAATAATTTATTTCGGTGTAAGTTCTTTTCAAATTATTATTCGAACTTTCTGCAGAAAGTTAGCGGGTGCACCGTTGATGACGCTCCGCGACCGTCCCCTAAAGCAACTAGAGCGAAGTAATAAAAAGTAATCACTTACAATCTAATCTTCCAGTCAATCCTCGTGGCAGCCATGACGCGCAGCTCGGTTCCACGGACCCTGCACGACCCTCGTTCGCCCTCGAACCCTTCCGCAACCAGTGCCTGGAAACTCACTGGGACAGTGTCTCTCACGAATTACACCAGTGTTCACTGTTCTTTATATATATATCTCTCTCTGTTTCTCTTTATCGAAAACGAAAGCGTTTCTACGTAATAGGACGTCTCGACGGTCGTTATCCCGATACAAAATAGCCGCGTGAAACCCGTTCACCACCGGTTTTCTGTTGGTCCGTGTTACGAACGGTCCGTTTCCACTGTCTGATCTCGTCACACGACCGGGATCCACTTCCACTTAGGAAGAAGAAACGACAGACACCTCGAGCGCGACGAACGTTTCTTCCTTCTTCTATTATTATTATCTTCCCTTTCGGATTATCCGTTCTTATTCAACTTCCGATCGATCTGCGTCCCGATCGGCTTAATCGAAAGTCAGATCGAAGTTGACTGACTGTAGGGCCGATCGAGAATGCGAGAGAAGAGAGAACGAGACGGCTTTCCTTTGCACGCGATACACGAAAATGGAGCAACCAGCCTTCTGTGCCACTGTTCTCCGTTCTCCGTAACACTCTGCCAGGATATCCGCGCGTGGCTGCTCGTCTTCCACGGCTGCGAAAGGTGGGAAGTTGAGGAGGAGGAGGACGACGACGAAGAGTAGTAGAAATAGAAGAGGTTACCAAGGTGGTGGTGGTGCTGGTGGAGGAAGAGCTTGGTGCTTGGTAGAAGTGGTGACGACGGTGGTGGAGATGATGATGGTGATGGTGGTGGTGGAGGTGGAGGTGGTGTGGTGATGGTGGTGGAGGTGGGTACTCGTGAGAGGATCCTCGCCGTGTGGAGTACTAAGCCGTAATGACATGGTCTAGGAGATGCCAGTCAGTTTTGTAATAACGCCTGTAAAAAGTGAATTTCCAGGCGAAGGTGGGGAAACGTGTCCAGGGCCAATCCGAGAGCCCTCTGCTTCGACGGCCAATCGGAGCGCAACATTCCAGAGCGCCGATTTTTTTTTGTATTCCTGAATTATTTCGATTCACTTTTCCATCCTCCCCGAGATATCTGAGTCAAATTAAATTCCAGAGAATTTTACTTGGATAATTAGAATTTTGGATCTCCCTCCCTGACACTCTAGTTCCCAAAGCATGGAAACTTGGTGCGCGTTTCCAGGAATAGCAAAAAGGGTCATTGTTCGTGAGGAACTAATGTCGCTTCGAGGAGCGTTTCCGCGAAGATTCCGTTTCGCACTTGCCTAACGGCACCCAGCGCATCCTCTGCAGGGAAATCGTCGAACTGGCATTGAAGAAGCGAAAGAAAGAAAAAGAATAAGCGCGATATAAAAGAAGGATAATTTCGAGATAGTTTCTTTCGGCGATGATGATTTTTCCCATGCCGAAGGATCCCTGTTAATTGCACTGGTTACGTTACCGAGGACCTACGCGTCATTAGTTTCGCGCAGCACGAGGAAACGAAAGGATATAATTGATACCGACGTGTTGCACGATTACGAGGCAACTTTTATTTCTCAATCTGTTGCTTGTCCATGTAATAATCTCATTAGGAGATAGAATCACCTAAGTGGGCTATGATTGGGTGGATAATTTATTTGGACAGCAACACCAGAGGAAATACTCGTTTACGAGCTTGCTCGTGTTAATTAGAATAATATCCTCCGGGAAAAGGATGAATCGTTGATACTGTTACAAATTGATCAGTGCGAGCTTAGGAAACGGGAAAGGACTACCGTTTACGATCATCGTTTCCGTGAAACGTTTGCTTTCGTCTAACGGTACGGGTACCCATAGAAATTGACGAAATTGTCGATGGGAGCTTCCTCGCAGCAGGCAATTTCGCGAAAGGAATAACGTTGAACGATGGTGTGAGAGTTCGACCCGTTCAACCGGCACTATCGTTTTCATCTGAATTTATGCCTCGATGTATCTTTCCTATTTTTACGAGAACTCGTTGAAATACAGTAGAACATCTTCAATCTCAATACTCTATTATCGAAACAGAGAAGCGATCTTAATCATCGGAATTTGATGAGAAATTAATGATACGGGTATCTATATGGTGCGACAATGGCAACGGAGCGAAAACACGATGACAAACGATGCTCTTCGTATGGATATCCTGAAAAATCTCAGCATCTAACGAGGGTAATGCGTACACCAGTGGCAGGATGAAAAACGCATGATTCATCAAACATTTAACTGTGTTTCATTCCAATCGCGGTGCTCTTGTTTCGTTTGGAAACGCTAGCTCATCGTTACGGTAAGATTAATTACCGATGAGCATAGAAACTGTCGGACTTAGAATGTTAAATGTCGGCTAGTCGAAAGAAATGCGAATGGATCGCGCCAGTTGATTTCTTCTTATTCCCTCGATGCACTGGAAACACGAAAACAGAAATACTCGGTTATATTCGCTGGAAAATTTATTTTTCTCTCCTATTTCTGTATCTCAATCGTAACTGGAGAAGTACAAAACAGAGCTACCATGTATGAAGACCAATTTCGATGGGATTCGCGTAACGGAAAACGCATCCAGCGAAATGGAAGAAGAGGAAGAAGGAGAAATGGTTGGCCGGATAACTCACAGGGCAGTTTCACGTTCGAAGGAAGATAGCAGGAGGGAAAAAGAAAGGAGCGAGGTTCCGGGTTCGATTCCCAGGGCTGACTGGAGAAACATCGCTTCTTCCTGCGCGATCTAGATTGAGAAGAACGAAGGCGCCTACCGGCCAGCAACACCGGGCTGGTAGCAATAAATTATTATAGTACGGATGATTTCACGGGCAAGGGTCAAACGAGCCGAACGAAGATCGGCCTGTAACTCGACCGAGCTCGCCGTGATCAAGACGTTGTCTCGAATCGAAAGTTCATCCAGTTCTTCGATTCTGAATCGCGTCTGGTATAGAGAATATCAAGCTACAACCATGTGTGTGAGTATGTTAAGAAAAACAGAAGGAAACAGAAATCGAAGTGCAAGTGAATCGAATTTACAAGTCAAACAGACTGATAAATCTCGTCTCGATTAACGTTGCTCCCTGGAAATGCTCTTCTATTTGCAGCTATAAAATTTGATATGCTATGCGAACTTATAGAGCACGCCAATTAGCGAATTAAAAGGAAAATTCACTGAAAGGAAAATGTATGTGAACATTATCGTATGATTATATGGTTAAGTTTCCTCTGAATGCGAATCTTGAATCGACACGTTCCTTCGTCGTCAAAACAATCCCACGATGTTTCAATATCTCGGGGAAATAATTTCCTGTGATTGTATCTAACCAACTGATTGATTTCCACAGTGGAAGTAGTCGTATATAGCGCGGCGGAGGATAATGCGGTTTATTGACGTTGACTGTCACAGTAGAATTGGACGTGTGTAGTCAGACACGCTGAAACTACTTATTAATCCTCTGTTGCATGAATTGTTATGAGTTGGAAAAAAATATATGACTGTTAGTTTACTTAAAAATGAGTGTGGTCGTGAAATAAATAATACAATTTTATTAGAAAATGTTCCCACTTGGAACCAACTCAGAGTCTTCAGTATTGTCTACTTAATTTACTATAGAACATTTGAAATTTAAGTTCCGAATTGCAAACGGAATGCAGTTATTCGAAGTTTATCTTCCTGTTTCTTCTTTTAATTACCCGAACCGATAAGGGTTCAAATGAGTAATTAACAATTCCTTTCGGTAAAACTATCATCAGCTGAAGAATTTCTAATCCGAAGCAAGAGCAATTGTCGTGAGAACCGCGGTCATAGAATAAAAAAGAAGAAGGCGCAATCCCAGCAGTAAAGTTCAACTGTTCTTCTGCTTTGTTTCACTTCCAACCTTTGTCCGCGCCAAATTATCCGCGACGAACACGCGGCCAGAATCCTGTTCCATCGTTACACGCGGCGATGAGATAATTCCTTATTTTACCTGTGTCTCGTGTCGTCTTCCAGCCTTGTTGCTTCCATTTTTTTGTCACCATTATTAGCAGTCAGTGCATCGGGTGTTAAAAAGTAGTTTCTAGCGGGAGAGGTCGATCGAAACCCACGATAGCCGCGTTGCATCTCGAGGTGCATAATGCAACAGTTACTGCACTTCGGTGCAGTCCGCAACTATTGTTCCTCGGTGTGCGAACTTTTGGGCTCGACGACGCATGAAACGCTTCGTGTGCTTCTGTTTAACTTCGTTCTTGGATGTTTAACGTTACGTAAGGAATTTGATAATTACGGTGGTTAATTAGTTAAACGCGTTATTAGTGGATCGCGTCAAATAATAGAAATTAATGTTGAAAATCCCGAGGTCTTCCCATTCGCAACTTTGATCGATAATATTATGTGGGATTTGAGGATGGTGAGGCGGAAACGAATTAAGTGAAGATTAAATTACGACTAAACAACTAAGCTACGAAAAAAAGGCGCTACTGCTTTGCCAAATTAAATTTGGAGACATCTTCAAATACTGCAGTTTCAGGAAAATCCGTTTTCCATCGATCGCGCCCTCTCCTTGTAAAATACAAACGACACATCAAGACTGACCCGTTCGTAAGGTCCTCGACCACCCCCGATTTTCGATCTTAGGGAGGGTTTTCAAAAAGCCCTTCTTACTCCACGACCTGGGAGAGGAAACGTGTTGCAAATCGTAAATTATCTTAACCTAAACTAATTTTATTCGCAATCGAGCGAATGGAAACACGGTGCACGCCATTCAACGACTGCGTACACAAACAATTACCCGTAACGAGTCAGGTATTTAGTAATTTCTGTAGCTTCGTAGCAGGTCAGGGTTTCAATTGTTCAAACGGCGCTGCTGTGTCACTGTCAATGAGACTTCTCATGGCAGGGCGCTGGTTCACGCGTGGCCTCGTTTGCCTACCGCAACGCGTAGAAACGTGAGGCCGAAATTACAGGTGAGTTACGTTACGCGATCCCATCCATCCTGGCTTTATTGCGATGCGTGCTGTTTTCACGTTTAATTTTGCCCCATAGAAACCAGCGTAATAACTCTTCCGGGCAGCACGCGAGCCAAGGATAACGTCTCGCTAGCGTTCTCGAACCGACAATCGCTTCCTCGTAAACGTCAGCTTTTTTTCGCGCCACGCAATCTGGAGCAGGTATTTCCTTCTGGCCGAGTTGGAACGGGACGAAACAACGGAAGGATCGTCAATGTCTTCTCGGACCTCGTATACAAGTCGCGGACTTAATCCGTTTCACCATTCGACTCTGTCGTTTAGAAACCGTTTTCAGTCATTATCCGTTCACCGAAGGAATTCCTTTCGAAAACCATCGCTGCCACGGCCCAACTTTTTCACCTCTGCTCCTTGGACTTTGCGCAAATTGTAGGGTGTCTGATATTCTTTAGGATCAGCATTCTTTGCGAGGGAGTTGATGTTTTATTTGAAACTAATCAGGAATATGGAAGACAGGATGACTGATTTATGACACTTTTTTAGATTGAAAATTCATTTATTCGTAGAATCCTTCGAGAAAAGTGTTACAGAATGAATACTCTGGTAACTCCACGTTACTTAATTGCCAAGCTAATTAACATTCCAAACGGCCTATTGAACCTGAGATCCGGAACAAGCGGAGGAGGTTTAAAATTCACTTTGAAGGGATCCGGCTCGTTCGTTCGCGGCGCGTTAGTCGGCCAAAAATCCCTCGGCTAGGGCAATCAACGACGACGTGGAAGCCAGAAAGGATGTTGAACAACGTGCGGTTACGGCGTCCTGGCGGACAAGGATAATAGACGGGAGCAGCTGGAAGGTTAGCTTCGAAAGTCGAGGGAGTTGAACCGACGTGTTCGGTGAGCCGCGCTTCTGTTGCCTGATCCTTCCTGAAGCGGTTAGTCTACGGAGAAGTTCGATCCACTTGCCGCGGATGCTGCTCGTCCATTCGTCTCTTAACAGCTCATTAACCACGCGTAGCCCTGTCTGACCCCGCTTTGCATAAACTATACCTACTTTGACTCGTTCCGCTATTAAGCTTCCGGTCTGTAGAATTTCTATACGAAACGGCCTCGTAAAACACGGACTGGAAGAAACATGGAATCATTTGAGAGCAGATTTTGTTGAAGATTGAAAAATAAGAGTTGTCGGTACGCTAGGAGTTATCGAAAGCTGATCTTCCGCGTTGTAGGTTGGCTACTTTGTTGACTGCACCTCGGCCGGTCTGATGTTATCCTTCCACCCACTATTCCTCTTATTATTGGGTCCGAAGTATCGGCCCCGCGTACGTGTACATCACCTAAGCATGAAGTACCAATATCATAATTGTAGGAATTGTGTGAAAAATAGGGAGTGCCAGTACCGAGAATCGAATGCCTCGTCTCTTCCTGGTTGTAGTTGGCTACCTTGTCCATTACATCAATGCCAGTCTGCTGTTATCTTTGCTCCCACGATTCCTCTTAAAATAAGTTTAAAAGATCCTGTGTACCCTACGTGTATTTAACACTTCTCGGTGTGATTTTAAATTATATTTTTCGCTGTTCCATTTGCTCCGGAAGAATGGTACGAAAAAGGAACCGGCAGTCTCTGTCTGGCTGTTGATACCGTTAAATCATTTCGAGCGAGCGCGTTCGAAACAATGCGAGTGAGAAACAGGCCACCGTCTACTTTCCTCGATAAGCGAATCAGATAAAAATCCGCGGGGATGAATCTCGCGCGAGGTGCTCGTTAAACTTATCAAACGGGGAATAATTAAGGTATATATTTCTTTCGCACGGGCATGAGAATTTCACCGTTACGTCGTTTACGTTACAAAACGTAACAGGTGAACCGCGTTACGATGAAAACGATTCTTTATCTTACGGTCTACATAGAATTACATCCTTCGAGTTGATTCGTCGAAGGGCTCGAATAAGGGACGAATGAAATCCATATTTCCTTGACGGACACGAAGGATTCACCGTTACGTCGTTTTCCCTGGTTAAATCCAGACGATGGTGGAACCAAGGGAGGCAATAGCTGACCGATTGGATAAAAGAGCTGGGTAATGGACGGGGGAGGGTACGGTCACGCGATCCTCGCCACGTCGAGAAATCGATCCTCCTCGAGGATCAACGATCGTGCCTTTCCATCGCACGCCCTTCTAAACTGCATTTTCAAGCTTCCGTCACGCCGTTTTATGCTACACGGTGCGTTGTCCTGTGCGCCGGTCCTGTTACCGTGTCACTCGACCATTGTTCCATCGCGAAGCGTGGGTGGCTTAAGCCTCGTTCGCACGTCACGTTTTCTTTTCACGTGAATTCACGGTGACACCGGGAACGCGACGCGTGGGCGTACACGTGGAAACATGTTTATGTAACGAAAACCGTACTAATGACGGGGGAAGAAGCGAACAGGTTAAATACAATGTGCCGTAAATTATTCCACGTCTTTGACCACTTTAGAGTATCGGGCCTTTCTCGAAGATAGCAAGGAATCGCAACAATGAAGTCGTTCGTGGTTGTCAGAGGATCCAGGATCGGTACAACCGATCTTTACCGATCTCTCGTCCCATTCGTGGGAGAGTCGAACCGATTTCACGGTCGTTCGTTGTCACGGTTCGATCGTCTCTCATCTCCGAACGGCTTTGTTGTTTTCCCCGGTCCGCGTGTTAATTGCATTAATGTAGAACGAGGCTTTGGGATGCACCGATCGTTGCAAAAGCTTCCGCGAAACTGAGAGATCCATCGGAACTTCTTGCCGTGTTGCAAAACGCATCGAAAGTCGGGAATACAGTTACGAAACGCTGGTATTTTCTGTCGATCCTTAAATCGGTCAGTTACTCAAGCAACAATTTCCAGAGCCAATTGTGAGCCTGGCTGAACTAACGAGATTCGGATGTTTTTAGGATGTGACGTGGGTGCGTAAGGATTCAAACACTGATAACAAATAGTTAGGTAAAAGTAGAGCGAGATTCGTTCTAAAGCCAACCCCGATTAGACCGGAAGTGGCAAAAAAAAAATTTCGGCAATTCGTTGAGATTTTGATCCACTAAACACAATGGCACAAGAATTTTTTCTATAATTCTTACCGTTTGGCCTGTACAAAAATGACGGAAAGTCTAAATGCTTTAGCACCCTTCCCAAGATTTTCAATCTTACAATTAGATGCGGGTTGGCTAATAACGTTTGTTACTAAAACGCTGATGGTGCAATGCGTGCATAGCGCTCGTGGCGACTGTCCGGTATCTTCTGCCGTTTCTCTGTCGAAATTAAACAATTGTCCAAAGGAAAATTGGAAGGGGGGAAATAACCCTCTGCCTTCGAGGGGAAAACCTTTTCCCAAAAATGGCACGATAGTCCGTCGCATGTTCATTTTCGAGAACGTTTTTAACAATCAGATTAGTCCTTTGATTAGAAGATTACGGTTTAATTGACAAGTATAATTTATTACCAGTTATACTCGCTATTCCAGTTAATTAAAGGGATTATCGATGGTGAGCAGCATTCATCGAACACGCTTATGAGATCATTTCCTGTCACTTTTAATGGAGGTATATTATATTATAGAAATAGTAAGTTATCTTTCTGAAATCTGTTACGTGTCCTATGAAGCGCAAACGTTTAATATTAATATAAAACGATGGAAACTAGTTATATTGGAAACCACTATGTATCGCTTTCGAACTGATCAATTATTGACAGTAATTGCGAGTTAGCTCGGGTATAGATTTCAGTCAAAGTATCGTATGAAATTATTTGTGGATCGTTTTATCGTGGATCGATCATGACAAAGAAAAATTCCACTGAAATTCATGCTCGATGTTGGGCTGATATCGATTAAGGATGCATCGATCGATCGATCGAGCTTGCATAAAACAGTCCAATAAATAGAAAACGTACTTGCCGTCAACCTTCGACCCCCGGTGTTCAGTCTGCGTACATCCTAGTACCGTATCGATTCCGCGGATATCGATTACCTGAATCGATAATTCGCCTCGCGTACCTTTACAGCAAATCGTTAATTACAGCTCGGTTTGACGGAGTCGATCGACCGGCCACTAGGCAGAAGTTGTAGAAAAAAGAAAACACGAGACATCGGTGCGGTTTATCGAATGCAATTAGCGTAAGATCGTTTATCCCTTTCATTACTCGCAAGATATACCGGGTGTTTGGAAAAGATTGTAGATCGCAAAAATTAGAGAAGTCTCATTTAAAAAGAAATCAGGAGAATTAAAATTTGCAGCTTCGTTTTTGAAATCTAATTAACACGTTGAACACCATGGGGGTCGCCGGTGACCTGCCCCACCTGACACACGTCTGAATAATTAAAAGAAAACAATAGAAAAACATTATTTTAAGTAATATTGCTATAGTACAAATAA
This sequence comes from Osmia bicornis bicornis, assembly GCF_907164935.1. Lineage (NCBI taxonomy): Eukaryota > Metazoa > Arthropoda > Insecta > Hymenoptera > Megachilidae > Osmia > Osmia bicornis. The sequence continues at coordinate 2,766,555 of NC_060228.1, read as the reverse complement.
TGTAAAATGGCAAATAGAAAGCTTGAAATTTGAAAATTAATTATTACTATTCTTAGTAATTAGGACTTTAATACGTCCCACAAAAAATGTTCAATTTCACTGTGGCGTTCAACGTGTTAATTAGAAATTGAATATTTAGTTTCTTAGCTACTTTGTATGCTTTACAGAGAATATTTTAGAGTATTCTTTATTATTGAAGAGTAGTCAATCGAAGGCTGTTTTTGCGATGAAACCTCTTATTTCCAGTCGATTTCGTAAGAGTCGCTGATCCGCAAAATGATCGGTATCGTTGCGGTTCAATTGTATGACGCCAGCGTAACACAGCTCTTACAACGAAGGTTATAACTTGTTTCTATTGGCATTATTTACCAGCGGTCATCTCACGCTCCCATAATTCGTGGTCATTCGACTGTCAAGATCAGCCAGACAAAACGAATTCGTTGATCACTACCGACAAATTGTTTCCGCTTAATAACTCGTTTTTTGCTACAACAGTATTTTGAACAATCAAAGTGTTATTGAGATATTAAAAACATTGTAATATCGGTATAGATACAATCTCCTTCATAAAATCTTCTTAACAAAAAAGAAAAAGAAAGAAACTCAAAAAAGAATCTTCAGGTAATTAAATTACACTTAAGCCAAGATGCATCCAGCAAACAAAGCAAATTACCTGTTCCGTACAAAATACTTTTTTACGGTAGTTACTCGACTTGCTTTAAGAATCTTCATACTTCTTTCATGATTATGTCATTCATCGCCTATTTTGTCCATCGTATACTTTCTTACGGTAGTGACTCTACCTGCTTGAAGCATCTTCATCGCACACTTCTTTCATGTTTATGTCATCCGAAAGCATCGTACAAAGCGGCAGTGTCCCGTAAAGGAATTATGATGTCATCCAGAGGGGGTCATCAGGTCGAAGGTCTTCGACACACGAGCGTGACGAACTCTGACAATGATCGTCGTATCAGAAGGAAGATTCACCTTGCCACGATGAATGATATTCTTTCCTGGTTACTTTTCGAACCGGCTCGTTAACAGTCTTTAGCGAACTAGACAGACGTGTTTGAGAAAAAAAATATGACAATTCCAAGATGAAAACTGGTTCTTTCGCGTGTACAACTTCATCATTGATTAAACGGATCATTAAGGGAAGGATGGTTTTTAATGAAGCGACGATCGTGTCATCGAATGGGTCGTCGGGTCGAAGGTGTTCGACGTACGTGCTCTTCAATTAACCCTCCACAGCTTATCTGTAGATCCAATCGGATCCGTGCGGATACCACGAACAATCGTGCTTGTACTTCGCTGTATTAACAACGTAGGATGATTCGATATTCTGGAACGTCTGTACTCGTGTATCGTCAACGGATCGTAGCGTTTCTTTCATTGTCTGTTAGTGTATCGTCAACCTGCTGATTCCATTGCTGATTGCGTGGAAATTTAATTTGCATAGAGCGTTGAAAGGGAGCGTTTCAGAACTTGAAACTTTATTATTTTAATAATTGATTCAGTTTAACGTGTTCCTTAATGATCGTTGCGTCATATCTCCATTAGGATCTTCCTCAACCCTTTCACACCGGACGGGGTATATGCTGCCCCAGTCTGTAAAATTTGATGTCCCATCAATGAACCTTGTAACATCATTGCTCTAAGACGTTCAGCCTTTCAGGCAGAAAAGTTATTTCATCTTGATAATAATCACCTGGAGGAGATAATCACTCGAACTGATTTTTTCGCTGTATTGAAAGGGTTAAATAAGGAAGAAGTTGGAGTCAAAAGAGTCAAAGGACAAAGTTCCTTTGCCAAATGGACAAAGGATTTTTTTTTACTAGATCATTAGGGATGAATGACAAAATTCTGTCACGGTTCAAGAATAAACCTTGATATTTTCGAAAAGCAACGCGTGTACTTGATTTATTCGAATCCAAGATTGGATACACTCGTTAAGTGCGAAACGTGTCTGGAAATGAAATAGGAAATTCTTCGGATTCCACGGATGGTATTTTTCTCGGTAGAAAGAAAGAAGTATCAAGCGGTTGGTAGTGAAGTGGTCAACGCTCGACAATTAACCCGCTCAGCGAGTGGATAGTATCTAAATCTAGTCAGCCGGTGCTCGACAAAGTCCTCTCTAAACAGGTATAACGTTTCTTTCTTCTCACGGTTGTATTCCGCACAATCGGCACCTAGCTTAACAGAACCAGAAACACGGGGACAAAGAAATGAAAGGTCGTCGTCTCCTTTCGTTAACGTTCCGCACGATTAATTCTTCGTTAGAGATCCATCTAATTAACACTCGAGGGTTGGCACTGGTCTAACGCTTCATAGAATTTCTGACCTTGTCGAAAATTCTTTTCCCTGTTTGCTCCATGGCTCTTTGATGGCCATTCGGAGCTGGTGAAATCTACTTTCCGCTCTAACTGTACACTTGCTTCCAGTCGGTGGCGTCCGCTGGAGAACGAGGAACGATGCCAGGAAGGAGCGCGGAAATTCTAAGCGTGCCTCGTAAATTTCGCGGAGGGTAGAGGCTGCGACGGTCCTGGACACCGGTCGACATTGAAAGTTGACGAGCGGTACTTGGACGTTAACGGTGTTCCCTGTAATTAAGTAAATCGCCCGGTCGGATTCGCGTGTCTCGTTTGTCGTCCGTTGCGTCTCCGCGATGAGAAAAAGCCGGCAATGCACGACCGACCGGTCGACGAGCTGTTCGAAGCAATTAGGGGATCGCTTGTGACGACGATTCTGTACAGTTAACCAAATATCACCGGTGACATAAGTGGCGTACAATCCTTTTTTTTCTTCATTCAACTTCAGCGACGAGTCTTTATTTCTCTAATTTATTTTGGATGAAAATATTTGGAATATAGTAATTTTGAAGAGTAATTTCTATGTAGATATTTCAAACGATTCGAAGCGATTACCAGCTGATCGTTAAGCGCGATACAATGGAGAGATCGTGTCTGTAACGATTATTACTGTAGATACGACAGAGTGACAGCCGGAGATTGCAGTCGAGTACCTACTCGACGACTTTTCTCGTTTGAAGATAGAGGAACGTTGATGTCCCGATTTTCCAGTTGTTCCGAGCCTGTTCGAGCGTTGCGTATGCTAAGCAAAATAGAAATTCAAATAATACCGGGAAATGTTTTGCGACCACGCGAAGATCGTAATCCAACGGTGTAAATTATAGCGGAACGAGCCGGCAGCAGGTTAGAAGATATTCAAATGTACGAACTTACGTTTGACTTACCAGACGCCAGTCGAACGAGTTAATTACCGAGTTCAGTCCAGTTTTACCTTGTCGGTTGTTCGCGCGAAAACTAGCTCGACCCCCCCGGTTAATCCTCTTCTTAGATCACAAATCAATTTTGTCGAATTAATTAAAGGTCACTGGGAAATTTTGCATAGAATAACATAATTAAGCAGCTTCTCAAAAGATTGCCACGTTGCAACCGGTATCGCATCTTCAATCTTCTTACACCGGTGCTCGGTGATATGCAATTTCCTATTAATTTTCCTATCGATAATGCAACGCGTTAATTATCACGGACGTCTATCAAGCATAACTGGAAAACGCGTTCATTGATCGTCCGGGACGCAAAACTGCGAGACACGATCTGAATCGAATCGGGTAAAAAGATGATGGAGGAACATTGAACGGTATTAAACGGTTGCTCTGGCATCGTGCGAACGATCGATAATTGTCTTTTTCATTGGTAATCATATACACCTGTACAGGAAGACGTTTATGTATAAATTACATAGTGTAATGTACGACTGTACAAAGTACCATTTACATTCATCGATAAAACGCGTTATTTTAATTCGAAATTAAATTACTATGAGAAAAATGAGGATGTTTCTTCGGGATATTTGATTACAGGAATGACAGAGTTCAATAAATATCTTTACAGAGCATTATTCCGTAAAGTATTTCCTTTTCTAGAAAGTACTTTTTGGATCTTTTTCGAGTAGCTGTTCGTGTGCTACCGTTCGAGTACCTCCGTGTAACTGTATAGACTTCAACGTCCACATCATGGTACAACGGATGCTTCCCACGAAGAATTCGATCGTTCACGCCTGTCCACCGTTGTCGTTGACCCGTTGCAAAGCTACTCGTGAATAATCGATTAACGAACGTGATTATGCAAAACAGCTAGCTATCTCGAATTCAACTTATCCAGGGCGTCTCCTGATGCGAATCCTGTGTCCTGATAATCAAGGACGTTGATTCTTCTTGCTTCCGACCTATTTTATCCCCTTGACTTTGTAGAATTTCAATGGAACCGTATGTTATACTAATATCGTACGAACAAATCGGTGGAAGCAATTTTGCAAGCCGTTAGTTTATCCCTAGACAATAGCAGCAAGAAGTAAATCGCAAAAGTAACTTGTTATGTTTGGAATAGCAACCGATCGAACGGTCAAAGACGCATTAACATCGACAATGATATCTTTCATTGAATAGCAGCTGATCTCGTGCTATCGGTGCCCGTTGGTTCGCTGAATCCTTTGTGTTTCTAGCATTCGATGCTGACAATGCCGGACACGCGTAACCGAAGCGAAATGACGCTTCGAAAGGAGTCGATAATCGTCTGGAGAAAAATGTTGCATTTATTTCGCGTCTCTTATCTCGATTCCCAGCATTGTTGTCGACTTTATAATCGATCTCCTCGGTCGGCCAGTTTCTTCTTACCCTTTCGATCAAAAGCTGAGGAGAACGTCCGAAAGGATTAGCGGTTCCGAGGCAAGGAAACCGTGAGAGAAACGATCGAGTTGAAAAACTCTTTCGAGATTCCTTTTTCGATTTGTTATCGCGACGACATTTTATCCGTGGATTGAGTCGTTTCTTCAGGGTGACGGTTTGCTCGCAGGCTTGTCCGTCACTTGGTTGCTCGTCGGTGTGGTCTTCGAGGACCTGTCGCGCCGATTGCCTCGTCATTGTCACCGGAAGTTGCGCGTCCGCGACCGGGAATCTCGATAAGTGCAAAGAATTATCCTCGATCTTCTCTTTAATGTTAAACATACAGGGTGTCAAATATTGAATACTAAATCGATTACATCTAAGTAATCAACTATCAAGGTGTTAAGTTTGAATGTTGTAAGATTCAAAGGTGACGCCCCGGAAATCGAGTATTATCTAATAAAATCACACGTCTTATACGATTTCCGCGCGCGTGTAAACAGCGTGCAAACACGACGCGTTCGCGATCGTCGGAAGCGAAGAAGAGGAAAGTCGACCGGTAGGAAAATAAAAGTCAAAGAGGTGAGTTGCTTTGGTAGCGTGCACAGGGAAGGGAAAGCACAAGCAGGAACCACGAAAGACAAGGATCAGGAAGAGGTCATGATCGCGAGGGAGCAACGGTAGGCGAACAAGGAAACGTCGGGTTGAAAGGAATACGAGGAATAAAGAATTGAACAAGAACGGTAAGGAGCAGAGTCACACGGTGTTCCATAGGCATAGCGGATCCGACCTAGCGGTAGATACTTCCAGATAATACTCTCATTTACATAGGTAGGTGCATAAATGAAAAGTAATGCGATGCATCGGAGTGCGCATACCGCGTAAGAGTTATATCTGGGTAAGTTGGATGCAGCCTCCTTCGGAGAGCGCCTTGAAAATGTATTCTAATCATTCGATAAAATTCTGCCGATTTGCTTTTCGCGAAAGTGTGCGAAATTCAATTAGCAGCATTCATTAAAGAAAATGGATTTTCAAGGGTACGAGCGAACATCCGGTTACTGAACTGTTCAGCCATTGAAACGACCAATGACTCGTCCTGTTAATTCTGTGCAACCACTTTGACCACTGGCAAATCGATTTCGAGCGGTTTGCAATCGTCGCTGACTTCGACCACCAACCCGCTGAATGAGAAAAACTATCTGATGCTAATTAACCCTTGCAAGAGCTTACCGTCTGGAGAAACCACACACCCAATGAAAAACATTGAAGAAAAATTGAAGAAACCCCTTATCGAATGAATTTTTATCTTTCGATTTCATCGCTTTGTTCGAAGTCCTTGTATTTTGAAGAGGATATTATTTTGAAACCGGAAGGAAGATTCGAAAATCTTATAGCTATCCGGCGGTACTATAAATTAAAGGGTAAAGATGGTACTAAAAATGATGGTTCGAACAATGGGAGGTCGTTTTACACCTTTCCTGTCGTTTTTCTACTGTTTCGAAGAGAAATTGTCAAGTTTATTGCATTTCTTTCCCTGAAGACGCGACGAATGAATGAAAGGGTCGCCCTATGGGTGGTCTGCCAGAAGCTTGAACTTGATCGTTTAACACTGATATTTTCATTAATTAGAAGAAATTGAATAGTCGATTGAAATGTAGAGTGGAAGAAGAATAAAAGAGAGATGGTATCCGTGATTCGTGAATTTCGTGGAAAAAGGTAACAGTATCAGGGTGAAACGATTCCGATGTGACTGACTGGTGTCGGCCGTACCCACGGGGTCCGTTTTATATTTCTCTCGAGGAAGAACGATCGAGCGAATAGCGGCCGTGAAATCGCGATACGACGTCTTCGTGTCCGTAAAGAATTATTAGAAAACTGACTGACGAGATCGCTCTCACGAGAAGACACCCGGCCTCCCCGTTTTATTTCTTCCTCGTTCCTTCTTTGCCGTCTCTTGATTCCTATGGCGAATCGCACCGGAGAAACGTCATTGTTTTGCATCCGACTGACGATGCAGAAGAAAGGGACAGGATTAATTGCAGTTTAATTGAAAACAGTTTGTAACACCTTGTTTATTCGATTTTATCGACCGGTAAAAAGTTGAAGATACAAATTCTTATCAATTAACGTTTAGTTTCTAGGATTGTGGCAATGAAAAGGTAATTAACCGCATTGCGAACGAGGGAAAAACGTAAAGGCAATGGCAAGACGGTTTTTCTTGAACCGTTGCACGCGTACTTTCCTTCAGCAATTTATTCGGAATGCCGTGTTAGGCGCCACCATGGTTTTTGCATGGATTCGCGATGGAACACAAAGGTTCTTTATAAAGGACGCATACTTTCCATGTTACTTAACATGGTTTGCTTTGAAATTACACGAAACGCAAAGTATATTAATTAATTTTTCGCTATTACATAATTAATACAATGAGGGGCAAAACACTATTCAAAATAGAATACCTCGGTTAAAATTGGACTAAATAACTTGAGGTTTTTTCAGAAGCTATAAAAATTAATTCACTAAAATATGTATTTTCATCGTTTTAAAAAATTACAATTTGTTGAAATCGTGAAAAAAAATAGTGAATGAAAATTTAAAATATGTTTTTCGTAGATTCAGATAAGTTAGGTGTATGCTAAAAATTTCATCGAGATTGATCAACGCATTAAAAAATTATAAGTAATTAAAATTTCCTTAAATCGCGACTTTTCATCTAAGAACGTGGTTCTTGAAATCCATATTTTAGCGAATTAATTTTTATAGCATCTCAAAAAGCCTCAAGTTATTTAATCCAATTCTAACCGAGGTATTCCATTTTGCTTCTCACTGTAGAACGTCTTCATCGAAAGCATTATGAATACGTCTGTATGAAAGAACGGTATAACGCAATGATCGAGGCGCCTTGACTTTCTCTCATTGTAATACGCGTACGAGTTTCTTATGGACACGCGTAATTACTCGATCAGCGTGGCCGCCGCGAAGGTGTCGAGATTCTGGGTACGAGATAAAGTCGCGTCCACACGAAAGAGCCAAACCGAAGGTGTGTATACGGGATCGAGGAGAACGAGCATGTGGGTGAAGGCTGGAGGGCTCTCCAGGATGTGTCGAAAGTGAAACCCAAGGCCCCGTGCATCTTCTATGCATATAGTATATTATTGTATCCACACGCTGGTTTACATCTTCGGACTCGCGTCCTCGAACAGTCTCGATCCATCGTTCTCGATCGCGATCGATCCTCTTCGGTTGAAAATGTGACCGTGAACAGTGGGCCGACCGGAAGTATCCACCTGTGCCTCGGCATTGTGTAACACCAGCAGTTCTTGCGTTGCTCTTTCAACGCGTGCTTTCTTGCTTCGATGAATCTCCTCGTTTGCTTCTACCTTGGCGTCTTTACAGAAAATCATTCTGCCATTCTTCCGATAGCTCTTAATCAAAACTAGAACGCGTTCATTGCCATAGTAAATGATTAAGACGCGCTATAATCGCAATTACTAAAAAATCCTTTCGACAACTCTCGCGCAATCCACGTGTCCCTTATTTCTTCGACTTCTCCTTGTACAGCGGAAGCAACCACGTTAAAACGATGCAAACTGCGACAGAAAGAGATTACGATGTACCGCTTGCTGATAGATAATGGACGTTGGGAGACTTACGTAAGGTGAAGAGTGCAAGTTGGATCATGGGTACCAGACATCCATAGGAGAGAAGAACTGGGAACAGAAGATTACCAACGATGGTCCCGATTCTTCCTACCATCATCGCCAAGCTAACTGCGATTGCCCTGTTTTTTTTTTTTCAAAGGAAAATCATTATTCAGGTCATTTAATAAATCCTAAGTTAGGTAATTTTTTAATTCATCGTGAGTGAACCTTAATGAAGTTGGAAAGAGGATAACAGTCGCACCGATGATGGTACTTAAAGTAGTGTTTGTAAATCCGACGGTCATGCCAGTGAGTATCAATGTTAACAGTGCGTTGGTTGACCAATATAAACACACTATGCAGCAGAACGATACTCCATAACAGATATCTGCAGAATAAATATTGTAAATCATTCTTCCAAATGGAATAGATAACTCAGCGATTAAACCGTTTGACCGATAAGCGAGAAACCTGGCGTGAAATCGAGAGAATATTATTTTGCTTACGTCACAGATAAGAATACTTACACAGTAAGATTTTATGATTCAAGATATTTAGCATAAGGCTCGCGACCAGCAGGCAGGCGCATCCGAAGAGGGATGAAATGGCAGTGTTCATGTAAACTGTTTCATTGACGACTGACTGGAATATAATAAATTATAATAAATATAGGAAAATATAACAAACGATTGTGTTCTTTGAGTCATGGATTGGTTCACGTTTACACAGTCTGCTCCATCCGCGGTGGTTATCGAAATTTCATTCCCGGCGGAAGAAAGATCCAAAATTTCGCAAAATGTATATTGTTTTCCCATTGTTGAATTATGATCGTGGGAATCGAAATCATCCATCATCGCGAAAAGTTGTGGCTGCCACATGCGCAGAGTGTTTGTTCTGCAAAACGAAAAATAACTTTCTTAAAAAATGATCCTCCTTGTCTGGATTAAAAAGAAGATAAGTAATACTTTAATTGCTTTTTAATGTCACGAGTTTATAATTAGTTCGTAATTATCTGAACGAAATAACACACTTACACCCACATCGATCCAAATTGCATGGTCGTTACCGAAAGGAGTCGAAGTAGATATGGATGAAAAAATATCACTCTTTTTTTAAGCTTGCCATCTTGCTCTTCATTATTCGCCGATTTCTTACAAGTCTCGTCCTCTAACAATTGTATCTTGAATATAAACAATAAACATTGCTATTCGAAAATAGATCACAGTTTATGCTTGAAAATTAGAGTAAAGATCGCTTACCGGAAATTCATCCGCGGGTTTGCCTGAATTTACTCTGTAAATCTTCTTGAAAACTTCCAACGCCTCTTCCCTACGACCCTGTGACATCAAAAACTTTGGACTCTCCGGGAATCGGGAGAGACAAACGAGGCCGATCAAACTTGGCACTCCACAGAGCGACAGGTAAAGTCTCCAGGAATTGTAGACGAAAACACCGTCCCAAAGGACGATGGACCAAGTTTGAGGGATGACGAGCCAGGCAAGGGCTGAAGATTAGAAATGTGAATACAGTCCCTGGTCATCGAATTAGGACCACGTACAAAAATTTCACTTTTAGAATGTTATGTCATATATGGAAGATTGTCTTTAGACATTCAAATTATTAGGTATACATAGCAGTAGATTTGTTAAAATTATGGTGAAAATAAAATTATGTGGGCGATTGCGAGTGTTTGTTTGGAGCCTACTCAAAAGACTTGTTTATAACTCTCCATGCACCAGATTATCTGAGTTGAAAACAAAAATTACAGATATTTGGGAAAATACAGAAGATAAAATGCATATGATAAGAAACATGCCGGAAAGGATACAAATACGAAAATTAATTTTATAGAAAATGAAAAATGCTGAAAATTTCTAGTGGTCCTAATTCGATGACGAAAGAATTCGTGTGTATATTACCTGCTGCCACAGTGTTTCCAAAAGTAATGGAGAAACCAATGACGAGTGGAATTCTAACTCGTTCCTTCACCCCGTAGAATTCTGAGCAATAAGCAAGAATCGATGCATGCGGGCCACTTATTCTAAAAAGAAATTATTTTTCAACATTTGAAATTGATCGTCGCTTCCTTGCACTGCGATTAAACACCAACATAAAACCGCTGAGGAACTTGAAGAAAGCTAGCGTCCAAAAATTCTGCGAGAAACCGCAGAGGATATTGCAGATACCATCAGCTAAATAGCCGTACATGAAGACGACTTTTCTTCCTCGAACGTCGGCTACGTAACCCCATAGATAACCGCTGGAAACCATCCCTGGAAGAGTTGAATAAATTCAATTGAAAAAAAAGGAACGAAGGTGGCGAATGATCACACGCACCCACGAAAATGATTGCGTTCAAGACGCCCTTTTGAAACAACGTCATTTGCAGATCGCATTCTGCAGAGGGAAGAATAATGGCCACACTCGCCGTGTCGATGCTGTTCGACCATGAAACGGGAATAATCGTCAAAAGAAGAAGATACTGAAATTTTCCATAACCGGCGGTTGCGATCGCTGTCTCGAAGTCTGCTGGTTTCTTCTTTACAGCTTCGCCTGTTGTGTAACTGAAATTATTCCTATCGCCGTCAGTATGTTTGTCTGACACGGTAATTACACTGATTCTATGATTATGCGGCATTATGAGCGCACTTTTAATCGTCTCTGTAACTGATAATTGACACGATGAGAAATCACTTTTTTTAAATTCAACTCTCTTCCGTACAACACCGTTCAACTTTCGCGATATATACGAGATGAACTAACGATGCGTGATCATAAATGATTTAATTAGTCAAACTGACGAAACTCGGTTCATTTTCATCGCAGTCCCCCCAGGCTGGCTTCGTGTACTGGCTGATTGTTCACAAACAATTTTATCTCTTATGTAAACCGACTAAGTACCAACATATCATCGAGTTGAGATATGAAATTATTTCGGCCCGATCAATCGGCAGATGTTAATTGTCGTATTAGAACTTGTATAAACGAATTTGATAATAATCTTGATGAATCGCTTTTAATCGTTTGTTTTTTAGCTTCCTTAGCGCGATGTTTGTCGCGTCGAGCATTTGTCAAGGAAAATCAAACATCAGGTTATTTGTGCCTGATAATACGAGGCAAAAAGGTGTATACTATTACCGTGTTACACAGTAGAGGAAAGAAATTGTGTTAATTGTGTAATTATCCAGTTAACAGGCTGTCAAAGATTTCTCGGATTCACGCTCACGATTTTACCAATTAAACGATTCTCTTCCGTTCGCGAAAATCGGAGAACATTTCGCGTTCTCGCAACGAACGCGAGACTTTCGATTTCTCATTGTCAAATTACCTGTTTCATAATCGAAAGTTTCGGTGATCGTTGAAATCGCGGGTGCTTTCTCTGCAACCTTGATAGAAAATGACGATTTCGACAACCTCTCTCGCCGTTGCTTATCGAGATTCCTTTGCAAAATATGGCTGAGAGTACGGTAACTCATGGTATCATAAATTATAGGCGTACTTATGTATCGTAAGGCAATTAAAAATTCGCTTAACTGCGCACGTCAGTCCAGATAAGTTCCCGTTGCACGCAGAACGGAAACTATAACGCAACCATCGGTGCTATTGATCCATCGGCGTTCGCTTTGCCTTCAAATTAAACCGAAAACAACATTCGTCTCTGTCCGGAGCATCGAATCTCGGAACTCAGAATATTAATTAGCTTTAATAATTTCAGTGTAACTCGGACGGTTCGACTTTTCGACGCGGAATTATGTAAAAAGCTTTGTTCCCGATGCAGTCGTTTATCTATCAACGAAAGGTGGTCATTTCTCTCAATTTACACGCTTCGCGTGCTTTGACGTCGGCTTTGTTCCTTTGTTGTGCCCGATACAGGAAATATCATGTCCACCCTGACCTTACGATATCGCGATATCTGATCGTTGGATACTCGTTGAAACCGATCGAAGTTCCTGTGAAACTATTGTTTTCGTTGAAATCTCGACGCATTGTGCTACAAGAAGGAGAAGAGTATCTAAGGAATTTACTTGTTCTTTTCGTAACAAATTGAAAGATACGCGGTATCTTTCAAAACACCTGTTGTAGACAGAAGAATCTTGTTAAGAGAAGAGATCAATTCTTTTCGTAAACGTCTGGCGAACAAATACAAAGCAAACTTTATGGAATCTAGGATTCTCTGAATTTTCTTGTTTCTTTTTATATTTAAAGGATAATTATAAAAAATTTGCTTGTTTTACCGATAATTTTTCAAAATCTTTCGAAGAATTTAATGAAATTTATCTTCGCGACCTCCTTATCACGATCATCATCTGGAAACAATAATAACTACCCGATTATATTAATTTTCTGAATTTTTATTCAATCGAACAGCACCAAAACTGTCATCTCTTCATCTTGCAGATCGGTCAGAAGATGGAGGAGCATCGTCGAGCGCTGCTAGTTGTTGGTTCCTCTTCATCTTCTTCACGCTGTAATCATGGCTGGCCTCCTTCGCTTGTCGATACTCCAACGAGCTCATGTATGCAGCCACCTTCGGCGAGAAAGAGGGAAAAGAGTTACAAGGTTAGGCCGTTCGGTATCGCAAGAACGCGAGGCTCGTTTCACCGGAGTAATTAAAGTTTCCTGTTTTTAAGACGCGCTCGGAGGCGGCGTTGCGTGACAATCGGCCTGCTTTTCAAGCCACCCCTTGGGATTCCCGGACCAAACCGCCTTTGGTATGTAATCCTTTTATCGAACTAATTAAGGTCACCGTTGATTAGGCATTGAAGACTTAATAATCACACCGAACGATACGATAACATCCTCTATCATTCCGTAAACGTTTTAAGATGATAGAGGAATGAAATACTTCCAGGAAACCATCAATGGAATTGAATTAGGAAATTCAAGGAAAAATTAAGTGGATTGATAATCAGGTATCTAGGTCTATCGGGGAATATTTTAAAATTGATTTCGGTATCCATTTATTGAATCTTTTTAGGCTGCATTGCATAACAAAGATCAAACCACCTTCGATGATTTAGGTCAAAGACTGGATTAGATCTTTGATATTATAGTATCTGAAACAAATAACCTACTTCGTAACTGTGAACCATCAAAATCATCACGAAATACCCGGAGTTCATTCAGAGAAAACGGCTCATTTGTTAGATGTACAGATTCTAATGCGAGAAACAGACAGGAACACGTTCGATCGAGGGCACAGGAAACGTTCTCCACGCTCGTTCCTTCTCTCTTCCCTTTTCTTCTGTTTGCTTTTTCTTGCCGCTGGTACGCGAGCATTATCGTGTTCCTCGCTTTAATTCGCATACTTGCCATTTAGCCGGCCGTAAGAAATGGTCTCTGTTATATTCGTCGGTGCACGCGTTTCATTTCGATCTAACGATTTCGCGATCTTTCCGGCATCGAGGTTTAGCGGGATCCGTAGCGGTAAAGGACGATTAATATACTCAGAGTTTGCATCGGGATAGTTGATTTTTCTACAGAGTAACTCGAACACAGACGAGGAAAAATCTGAGAAACGAAGTGAAATCGATGAGATTGATAACAACCTCGAGGTGGACGTTGCAAATGTGTCTGCATCGTTAATTAATTCGAGTTGTAATTATGCTTTATCTAATGCGAGAAGAGTATTTTATCATTAAACTCCCATTGACCGAATTTTATCCAAATGGCTAGCAGTGCTGTTTGAAAGCGCATACAGTCAAATTTTCTTCCACGTGTAAACGAAGAAAATGTCGATCGTACCGTTATCTATATTGTTAGATATTATTAATTACCGATCGGACGAGAAGGATGCATAAATCGCTGTTTGAATACGCACAGCGCATCGCGTGATATAAACATCCGATATCTGAACACGGATCAGCGGTGCAAGGTACGACGGGGCGTTAGATTTTACACGAGTCAGAAGCACGTGGAACGAGGAAAATACATAGAGAACGTAGAGAAGAAGTCTCCGAGGTTTCATCGAACAGAATGATAATTAATTGTACATTGACCGCTATAAATCCCGACCGTCTGACCGCGAAAGCATTAAGCGAAACCTTTTATACGAAACACTTTACACGATCAATGTGTTCCCTAATGAACGGAGTCGACGCGATGAATTAATGACACGCAGTGTTAGAGCCAGTCATTCGGATAGCACTGCTTGCCAACAATTAAATCGAACGATGATTCATAACCACGTTAGATCCGTACGATACCGACTATTCTGTTTGGTATGCATTTTTTCCGAAACTGAACTAATTATTCATCTACACTTGTAGATCTATAATTTGTCCACGGGATTAAATTTGCGTTATTGAAAATTAAGAAAAATAGTAACCTCTTGCTCATATTTCCGGTGACCCCTGATTATTCCGCATGAAATTAAACCGATGATGCTCAGTAAGATCGCTCTTTGCAACTGAATCCTGTCAGCAGGCCACTTAAATTTAACCATGATATAACTGAAATGTATTTCAAGAATCCATCGATAAAAGTACACGTGAGATTTATTTATAGAGGACCCGTGGTCTTACTTTTACCTGCATCGCTGAAGGAGACGTCGAAAGGTGCACTAATTAATTTTAAAACGACTTGTAATTTACGGATTCATCGCCTGACATAGTCAACTTCATGAATAATATCTATTGCTAAGTTCACTTGAACAAAACGTGTCATGCATTGCATATCACTCATGACAACACTCGTGCATTTTAATGTTAATTACTTAAGCTTGGTTTACACTCGTGTAATTTGCACAAACTGGCAAGAGATTCTGGGTTTGTTTCTCTCTAGGCTCTCCCTAATCTCTCCCTAGTCTCTCCCGAGGGCAAGTGATGTGCAAATTAAACTGAACATATATAAACAAGCTTATCCATTCAATTTATTTATGCAAATTGCACGAGCGTTTAATTATAGACTCCAATACTATAAATGCGACAGTTCATTGACAAAAGAGCCGTTGAAGCAAAATTTACATTGTTATTTATATAACATAGCGTTTCGTCATTGCTTTTCTACGTTTGCTTTTATCGTGGTTCATGATACAATATCTATTTCAAGCCGGATACGGTCATCGAGTCATGTTCATGATCTTCCGGTGGAAGAGCACCGTTTGAATCTGCAGATCTACTGTAGGTAAATACATCCTTTAAAAGAAACGAGCGTTTGATGTGTTCTTAGAAATCGTCCGTTCGTTCCCATTACTCATAATTTCAACTAAAGAGCATAGTTAACGATAATCGAAACGTTCGATAAAAAGCGTGCGCAATAAGGCGTTAAAATTAAACGCGATTATAATGGAAACGCGTCCCTACGGTGTGGTATATAGTTGAGGATATCCGCCGCTAGGTGGCGATCGAATCGAGGGCAAGATGGCGTCCGGTCAATAGACGAATAGCAGGGAGGCCGGAGGCGCTCTCGAGGTTCGTGGGTGTTCTCAGCCCGGAGCTGGAGAGCCTTTGGAGGCCGTGTACATAGAATCGAAGTTTCATTATTTTCTCTCTGTATCGTAACGAGAACCGATTTACGCGCGAGTGAAAAAGAAGAAAATGTATCGCGAGGGAGTGCGCGTTACGTACGCGTCGCCCTAAGTGTCCGTCGTGTTTCACGAACTCGAAAGATGCTGCCGTGCAAAGCGACGACAAAGGAAGCGCCTTTGCGAAACTGTCAGGAAGATCGTCGTCGTCGTGGTCGTACGTGAGTCAGTGTACTCGTTGGATCGAAAGAAGGCACGCACACGTACAAAATGGCTTCGGGCGACAATGTGGACGTGATCGAGGTGGTCGAGACAAGTTTCACTGGGCCGGCACAGGTCACGGAGGATCATCTCAGGCCGGAACAGTCCACGGACGAGGACAGTGAGTAGCCCTTTATTCGCATACCGAATCCTCGACTACCGACAAGGTGTCAGCAACCTAACCTATAAAAGACGCGACTGATCGGTCTCTCCCGATGTCACGATTCGTGTGACGGAAAAATAGGCGTGATCGATCGATTGTAGCCGATCGGATTCTCGTTTCGCTTCCGCATGCCCGCGTTATGTCCCCACGTCGATTAAGTCGAGAATCGGATAACGAAGTGTACGCTCGCTCGGGGTTACTTCGTTAATCCACTTCGCGATTTGACAGCTGATGGGTGTCGCCCCTTTCAATCCTGTAGCGACAGTATTGTAAAATTCTAAGAGAAATATTATTATTTTCTTTCAACTTTTTCATCTCCTTTGTTCCTGAATTGGATTAATTGATGCTATAGGGTGAATCGTTCCCTTTCTTTTCTTTCTGTCTCCCTCTGCTCCATTAGTGAATCAACTGTCACGAAAATAACAGCCCGAACGTGAATGAACCTTGAGGATTTTTAACGTCGCGGTGAAAGTTTACGCGGAGAATTGAATGAAATAATCCTCGTGCAAGGGCTGAAGCTTTTCGTACAGTTAACCTGTCGGTAACGGTACCCCGAGACTTACATGTGTCAATAGCGAGTCCATTGCAATCAGCGTGTGCAGAACTTTCGTTTTTGAACTCGGTTAACGTTCCACTTTCTCATCTTTTTCCCGGAATGTGCATCGAATCGTTTAAGCATGCGAATTTTTCAGTTTTTCTTTTATCCCCTTATCGCCGAATATGCTCCTATTAGAAACGAAACTTTCGTTAGTAAGGTAACATCGTCGTCAGTCGAGCCGACTGTTACGTGACCTTATTTCATGTAACAAATATGTTCTTTCCGATATGTTACAGATAAATCTACAGGGGATAAGGTGACAGCGTTTGACGTAAGTAGAAAGAAATTCCTTACATGTTTCATTGATCGTACACACTCGAGGAAAGTCAATTGTCCTTTTATGTGTGCATGGAAATGTTAATATTTACGCTTGCACAGTTTCTGACTTGTCGCAAGAATAAGAGATAACCAAGGAACACATTTACGTAGGCACTATCAAAATTCTCGAGGATAATTCTATCGCCCTTCCGTTTTCATATATTACTTTGCGAATTTTCTAACACATTTTATAAAATTTTATAGAATTTCTCGGGGATAAATTCTATCGCTCTTTTTTTGCGAATTTTCTAACACATTTTATAAAAATTTATAGAATTTCTCGGGGATTGTATCGCTCTTTTTTTGCGAATTTCCTAAGACATTTTATAAAATATTTATTAATAATTTCAAGTTACATGTAGATGTTAAATAAAAATTTACACGTTTGAATCCTTCCTCGACCTTTAATTGAACGTTACATAAAAGATCATCCTTATTATTTATGTAATGCACGTATGCATTAGACTTTGCCGTTGCTTTTATCACGTCCGAGATCTATGACGCACCATTTGCGTCTTACAGGTTCACCGCTTCGAAAGTTATTACAGAGATAAGATAGCGATCAAATTAAACTGATAGAAAACACTGTGTAAACTTCGAGAGCAATACTGATGTAGAAGTTAAATTAAAAAGAGGTAGCTTCGCCAGATAGGAAATTATTTAAATAAAAAAAGAATCACCGTTAGAATGTCGACGATTTATCGCGTCCGTATTTGTCTTTGATCGATCGTTTGATGAGTCGATATAGGGCGCGTGGTATCGATTCCTCTTCTACCATTCAAATTGCAACCGAATGCCGTTGTTAATGAAATCATTTCTATTTTTATTTCACACGCGTTAATTAATCTATATTGACATATCTCGTGACGAAGACCGTGATTATACGTTACCTGGATCGATTAGTCGGTCGTTTTATCGCGAATCAGGTCTAGCGCGATATAGACGAGACTTTCTAGGAAAAATGCGCGGGAACGATTCGTTCGATGCATTGTTCGTTGGCCAGCGTTATAGATAAGACGGGCAATGCAACGAGATGCATCGTGCGAACTATGCGAGACAAGAATAGTTGTGTAATTATTCATTTGAATGACGCACAGCCGTGTAGTCTTTCGGTGCATCCTCTCGTGTTTGTTGTCTAGTCGAGCATTCGAAACGGTGTCTGATCGAGGAAGAGATTAAAGTTTGGTAAAATTTGATATTAAAGTGTTCGTGATAGTATAAAATTATGGGCGGCAAAGTGAATTCGAATCAAGTAATTCTGATTTGGTATCGCGTGCCGAATCGTTGCAGCTTAATTACTTAATTACAGAACGATATACCATAATTGTATGGTATTTCTTACAGGGTTCCGTAATACAACATGGCCCCGGTGGACCGAAAACCCCTGCGGGGGTGTCGAGGAACAAGTCAGAGCGAGAGAGGAAGATCGGACACAGAAGAGTTGGAGTGGGAGGTGAAATCACGTACAAAAAGGTGAAACATATAAAATGAGAAAAGGTTGTTGTATTTCTTTGCACGTTAAAAACATAGGATAATGATAAGATTACAGAAGAAGATTACGAGTTTTCACTATTTCTTATCATTCTATTGGATTTGTTGTTGTTCAGATCCAAACGACACAAATCATGGGATCCATACAATTGGGGATACAGCATGCTGTCGGTGGTTTGGCGAGCAAACCGGAACGTGATTTGTTGATGCAAGATTTCATGACCGTAGAGACGACGAATTTTCCGAGCGAGGGATCAAACCATACTCCTGCTCATCATTTCTCCGAGTTTAAGTTCAAGAATTACGCACCCATTGCATTTCGTTACTTCCGAGATCTCTTTGGCATTCAACCTGACGACTTTTTAGTGAGTACTGCCGTAACGAAATGATTTCAGTTCTATTTGTAACGCTGTTTTATCTAATCGCATCGTTTCGATATTCAGATGTCGATGTGTAGCGCTCCGTTGCGCGAATTATCGAACCCCGGAGCTAGTGGAAGTATCTTTTATCTAACAGATGATGATGAGTTTATCATAAAGACTGTACAACACAAGGAAGGAGAGTTTCTGCAAACGCTTCTTCCGGGATATTACATGGTGAGCTAAACTTCCGTATTTCAGTTCTCTGTATTAACTTCTCGAAACAGGTGATTCAACAGATGATTCTTTTATCTTCCATAGAATTTAAATCAAAATCCAAGAACGTTATTGCCAAAGTTCTTCGGGTTGTATTGCTATCGGTGTAATAGTAAAAATGTTAGATTAGTCGCCATGAATAATCTTCTGCCGTCGGCGGTGAAACTTCATCAGAAATATGATTTGAAAGGATCGACGTATAAAAGAAAGGTATATAACACCTTTAAAAGTACTACAAATACTATCTCTTAGAATTTTAATTAAATATATCCTCGATATACAGGCATCAAAATCAGAGAGATCCAAATCCTCTCCGACGTATAAGGATTTGGATTTCATGGAGCACCATCCGGAAGGGATCTTTTTGGAAGCGGATACTTACAACGCGTTGGTTAAAACTATACAGAGAGATTGTCGGGTGTTGGAAAGCTTTAAAATCATGGATTATTCGTTGCTCGTTGGTATTCACAACCTTGATCAGGCTGCGAGAGAAAAAGCGGTAAATATATTATCGAACGGTGTACGGGAAGGTTATAGTTGAATGAAAAACCCTGAAGTGTAATGTTTACGTTGCAGCAGGAACAGAGATTATCGGCGAGCGCGGAAGAAGAAGTTGGTGAAGTTGGAGGTGAGAGTGCGGGATTCATTCAGGCTGAAAGAGAGCGTGACAGAGAGGACAGAATAGGAGCCAGTGCTTTGAATCGATCACGAAGCATAAACCGACAAAGGTTGGTTGCGCACAGTACCGCTATGGAGAGTATTCAGGCTGAAAGCGAGCCGATAGACGAGGAGGACGATGTACCGTGAGTATCGTGTTTTCGTTTCATTCTTCCGACAAGTTCTATATTAAACGAATGCTTCAATGACGTATTTTAATTGCATTCGTATTCCTAGCAGTCCAGGTGGTATTCCTGCTCGCAACGCTCGCGGTGAACGCCTGTTACTCTTCCTTGGTATCATTGATATTTTGCAAAGTTACAGGCTCAAGAAAAAGCTCGAGCATACATGGAAATCAATGATACACGATGGTGTAAGTAGCATTCAAATATTTTTCTTCTATATTATCCGATTTATTGTGTCGTCACGGCGATCATCGATAGCGAATATTATTTCTTTTTGCTATTATTGGCGCGTGAATTAAAAATATGGAACGGTTTCGTATGTTTACAGGACACCGTGTCAGTGCATCGGCCAGGTTTTTACGCGCAGCGTTTTCAAGATTTCATGGCTAAGACAGTATTCAAGAAGATACCGTCACGTAAGTACCATCCTAATCAGCCTCTTTTAACAAATTTGACCTCAATGTTAACACTGAGCAAGGCTCATTCCTAATTTGTAAGCGACATTTTTCTTCGATCAGTTACTTCAAGTGTTCTCATTTTGAGTTGAATAATCACGACTGATAATTTCGTCTAGTATTGCCAATCGGTATATGGATATTATCTCGTATAAGCATAAAGTACAAGAAAATTGATAGGCTTTAAGTAGAGTAGTTCTATAACGACAAGTATTTTTATCCGCTAGATGATTCGTGATTAATCATACATTTCTGTTTATAGTAATAGCATCAATTACTGTGATTGAACTATTAAAAAAATTCAATGTTATCGCATAGTATCTTTTACAAGAAAAAGAAAAGAAAGGAAATCTTTGAAACATATTTTAAACTGTAGGAATAATGGGGGTGGAGGAGAGTTTGGAAGCATTAAATTGCAAGGGTAAAAGAAATGCTCAAAAAAAGTACGGTACTTATATAATTACGCGCATGATTCTGCCATTTATAATTAAGTAGCTAAGTAACGATGATCTTAAGATTCCATTTTGGATAGAGCTGTAAGCCATAAGCTAGAGCTACATATATATATTTTTTAGCTTCCTTGTTATAATCTCATATCACTGAACGTATTCCAAATCATTTATCCGATTCGGTGATGTTCCATTGATCACGCGTTGCATGATTAAAAAAAAAAATCAATATCGTATTATAAGCGGATTATTCGATTATGTAAATCCAGAATCTTGTTGATCCATTTATCAAGATCGGAAGTCGACCGATCGAAATTTCGATTAGGCATATCGTTCGTTTATTTTCATTTTTACCGGTGTTCGAAGCGAAATCGAACCCAATTTGTTTTATCCATCATACGATTTATCAACAGACAAATTTTAGCCGTCCAGAAAGATTCTAATAATCGTGATAGTGACTTAAGGTAATTAAGTGACTGCAGAGAATGCGATGAAATCCTTTGCGGATATCCGAAAACCATGTAGATTCCCACGAAATTTTCCTTCTGATCGCACAATTGACCCCTTACCTTACGATTTTACTAGCTAGAATGCTGAGATTGACAAAGATAACCGAAACCCATAATTTCTCTTTGGCAATTTTAATGTAAATTAAAATTTTACCATTTTCTCTGATTTGGAAATCGTTGCAAGGCATGGGGTTGATCTGACACCTGATACAAATAGAAAATCTATCAAAGACTTCGATTTTTTCGGATACCTGCAGATTTCCTTTATTATAATCAACGCTATCGATAATATATCCTGGGTTTTATTGAATGTCATTTGGTCACTTTTGGGTTTTGTATTGGTGTAACTAATCGCTAACACGGCACATGTATTTTAGCATTCTTCTTTTTTTTAATTTCATTACATTTTGTTTTGTTTCTTTCGTTCCATTTGTCTTTTCGTTTGAAATTCGATCTCATCAGTTCCATTTACATTTCATTTTCGATACATCTTGAGACTAGTAGATCCATTGTTCCCATTAACGAGCACAAAATGACCAGTCCACTGGTGTCCACATACGTAGCTGAGTATTTTATGCATCGAAACAAATAATGTCGCGACACACTGAGTGATTTCTGCTAAACGCACATCGATGCATATTCGAAAGAAACACACAAGTAGTTGGTTAAACCTGAATCATGCATAAATAAGGGGTATTGATAATAGGTGTAAGGTTTCTGTGGAAAAAACACGCATTACTGTAAATGCAGTTCCATGTGTACACGTAGCCGTCCCTGAGCACACTATTTTGCCATATCGAGTGATTTTCGTCAGATTTGCATTATCGAAGTTCCTTAATCTTTAACATATACATACATATACACTATCGGTTATTATTGAAATTTTCAGATAATCATATTGACGGGCATTAAAGCATAGGTGGTTTAAAAATGTGGGGGTTGCTATGGCCCTCTAATCTAAAGAAGGGTTAATTCACGATTTTAATTAGTGATTCATTATACAATTGTCCCAATTTTCAATTAAAATATTCCATTTGCTACCTTGTGTAATCGATATAATATTAGTGCTATTGAAAGTTTCACTTTTTTTTTAAATAAAGGAATAAATTTTCAACCCCCTCATGATAAATCTGAAGTGTTAAAAATTAGTGGTCTGAAATTTTTCACCGATAGTGTACATGTCAACGTGCCAAAGTTTTTGTATAACTATCGTGTTTCACGTGTTCCTAAATAGTATACGGAGTAGTTTGCTCGTGATTCAAGAGGTTTCTCTTTATTTTACGAAACACGCGAGAGCAATCAGTGAGTAATCTCGGAGTTTGTTATCGAAAGAATGTTATAGATCGCATGAAATTCATTTATCTGATTCGTTAAGATAAAAATGATTTTGAACGATATACTTCCAGTCTGCAGACAATGAAATCGGTGATTTTGTGCGATCTATTATCGATTGTAGAGAAGTCCTTAAGACTTGTAATAATTCAGTATATTTTGGCAAAACTAGTTAGTATATACAGCTTGGATGTGTCAGAGAGAGAGAGAGAGAGAGAAAGATTAAAAGAGAGGGAGAAAGGGAGTGTGGGAGAGAAAGATAGTAGAAGTAGACACACGTTCGTTTTATTGTGAAAATATTCAGCTATCGGCTCAACGTGGACACCAATGTACATATTTATATATTTTGCAATAAACATTTTCGCTGTTTACAACTTCATTTCATTTACAAAGCCTACCCGTACATTTACCATCATTCGTTTTCTTTTTCTTCATCTTTCTCGAAGTTTTACGAATCGATACGTTACCCGCTACTGTTATCACTATCACCGTTATCACTATTGTTAACGCTACTGCTATTCGTTACTATCAAAGTACCATATCATCCACTGTAACTCTTCACCTTCCCCTTTGTCGTAGCCATGGACATCATTTATGGGATCATTTACCTTGGTTTCTTCTCTTTTCTTTCATTTCTTTTCTGCACTATCGTCGCGTTAACACTTTATGTACTGTCTTAAATAGCGTATCGTGCGATGTGTTTGTTGTTTGTGTTCGTTTGGGTTCTAATCGACCGTCTGCCTAGAGGTGGAGAAGTATTGATAGCTTATCAATTATGTAACGTTCTTCCGTGATCATTCATTATGACTAGCAATATAGTTTCTATTCGATAATTATACCTATACTCCTCTCGTACATAATAAAATTATCGATAACCCTTTGGTACTTTACAAAGGTATCAATATTCGTTCAATTCCTAACGAAATTATTGATAACCTTCTGATACTTCAGGGCATCGATACTTAAGGTTTCGATTGCTAATTATAATTTTCCATTTTGTTTCTTTCTTTCTAATATTTCTCTACCTCTATATCTATCGCGTGGACTTTTGCGATGCGATCACCAAATTAACGATTCTCTGATCGATCAGAAAGATCATCGAGACGATCAATCGACTTGCTTTCTTCTCCAAATTATGAAAGAAAGTTTTCTTTCTTCAGTTATACTTGTGTATTTCTTTCAGGCTAGATATTTATTTTATAGAATGGTATCTGGATTATTCGAACGAATCGAGGAAAAACTGCTGTTTAATTTAAATATATTTCATTAAGATTCTGAAAATCGCCTCGTTTGCAGGATGCGTGTCGACCAGTTAGGAGTCGCTTTAAAACTCGATCAAAGTTAAATTAATATTTGATTCGGTTCTGATATGCTGCATGGAATTCCAGATCGTGGAAAAAATATATTATTATTCCGAATCCGTGTTGGCGAAACTAACGAGTTACCGTTTGAAGTAACAAGCATGTTTTTTACGAGTTAAATATCTAGGTCACCGGTTGATGGATTAAGGGGAACGTTAAATTTAAAAAAAAAAACCTCTTCGAAACTGGTATTTGTTCGAATAATCGTGATTAGAATCCCGTAAAATCCTCTCAGTTTAAAGAAAAAAAAAAACAATTCGTAGGATGGAATAACTCACACACACCCTTTATCATTTACAGAATCAAAATGGTACTTGATGATAATAACTACATGTTTTTTGTTCATTTTTGATTTTTAACCCTGGAAAGCTATGGCTGGGTCAATCGTAACTAAAATATTATAAAATTTCTAAAATTTGACCTTATTATCATTCATTAATTCAACGTTGACCCAGCTCCGCCATTCAAGGGTTAAGTACTGCTTCTCTCTCTCTATTCAAAGGAAAATATTAAAACCAAGAACGTACACCCTGCTTTTCTTTGTGTTGCTATTTATTCTCGGCAGTCCCTATGATCGATATCGATCGTTTTTTAATAAATATCCGGTACATATACCGAGAGATGTTGAAGTACGAAGTTAGCTAAATGTTGATGTTTTTGTGTCCCGTGCACTTCTTTCCGTGTCAACCCCAAATGACCTGATCTGACCTGCTACCGATCGAAAACTTGAAAATCGAATACCAAAAGTGGACCTGCCTGAGATTAAGGGGAATCATCGCAAATTCCGTAACCTCGTCACCAGCTACATAGGTAACTTTGTCTGTCTGTTCGTCTGTCTGTTCATTTTGTATGATTGTACGTATGTTTGTCTGTTTTCTTTCTCTTTTATACATATATATGATCGTTTCTGCTTGTTAATCCCTCGTGTCCTGAACTGTCTTCAACCTTTTTGCTAGTTTGATTTTTTTGGTTGCTGTTTTTTATTCTCTTTGATCCTGTGATAGGGTGCATTTTATTGCAAACAGATTTCGTTTTATTTTTTTTAAATAATATTGTTTCTGAGTGCGTGAAAGGATTTTTTTAATTATTTCTTCGTTTTGTACTGTCAAGATAATTTTTTGTTTTTCTTAAATACAATCTCTTGCTATTTTTATTCAGAAATTTAAAACACCAGATACAAATCATCTGTTTTTTGTATAAATAATTTCTGTGTCTGTCCTGTGGCATGTGAAACCAATATTTCCCTTCTTTTGTATAGTAATTACACTAGATATAAAATAATACACGATAAAGTAAGTAGGAAAGGTAGCAAGTGCAAACATGCTTCCTTACAGTGTTTCGTTTTTCAATCAACTAATCTTTGAATTGTTATTCCTTGAATGTTAAAATATTATCAAAAGATGTGCTTATAATTTACATTGTAATGTTTGTCTGAATTCGTTTTCTTCCTCTTGTTTGATTTCACGTGTTTGATCATCCAAGTATTTTACTCGTGTTCTTTGTTACCTTTTCTTTTTTCAGATGAAACATTTCTTTGTCGAATAGAAAACATTGCATCCGACTGTTTCATCTTGCAACGCTTCTTTGATTATCTTATCTCCATTTGTATTTTCTATTTCAACTTTCTACCTATATTTTTATACACTTCTGAAGTATGGTCACAAACGTTTCCTCATGCATATGTAATTCTAGATGTTTGCATTTCCCGTTTCTTATATTTAACGCGAATATTTTTGCTGGACACGCTCGAAGGATAAATTTACACTGGAAGATAAATTTACACTCTCCCTCAAAAGTATGGGACATTTTAATTTTTTTTAACAGTAACGTAATTATAATTTTATTATTAACGATCAATGGTCCACCATAAATTTCAATAAAACGGTCCCATATTTTCTCGTAACAAATCCCTTGAGCGATCAGCAAAAATATAAAAGCGTGAAACTGTAACGAATCAAAGAAAATAAAAAAAGAAAAAAGAAATTTCTTTTCACCGTTCTACTGCTTCTGCAATGTCTTTCTTGTCCGTATGCCTGGTTCAGATTCTCTTCTTTCGTTCAATCATTTTCACACGTACACACTTGCCTCTCTTTTTTCTCTTTCTCCTCTTAAGCTTCGACACGTTCACGATTTTTCAAGTACACATAACCAGCCCACTTTAATCGATGACCCTCGTTCTTTTTCTTTTTTTATTTTTCAATTTTTTATATTTTACGTGGATCTAGGTCAGCCTTCTCTCGAGAAGAACCAATATACAGTCGCGTCTGAATTTTCAGCCTCGAACCGCACAGAATTTTTCGCTTGGGAATATTTTTGTCTAGAATATATACACATAGCCAAGATGTTTTTTATCCTCGTTTTTTAGCCACGATTGATTTTTCAGCCCGATGTTGGAAGCAGTGACCAACCGCACGCCCAAAATTGTATAATCTGTAAGAAGGCAGGAAAAACGAACCTCGTTTGAAAATTTTCCACTGTTGGAAATCTCGAGAGAAATCTTCAGAAGCTATGAAAATAGAAACTTTTACACGACCGTCTGTAAATACAAGGGTTCGTCGCCCTTAAAGGGTTAAACCCTCCAAGAATAAAACGATGTAAATCCGTTTCAACAAGCAGAACGCCTGGTTACATGCGTTAAAACTCTGTTCGTTTTCCCTGCCTAGTGACAGAATATTTTTCACAGATCCGTTGCAATCTCGAGACACGGTTTGTTAACCTTGTTGTCCGGTTTCTAATCAGACCTGAACATCATGCAGCGAATTAATATAACAGAAACGTAAGAAAAAAAAAAAGAAAAAGAAAGATATGCTGCAGAGAATTTTCGTTTCTCCAAAGACGACGAGTCTTTGATGTCCATTATACGTACGTAATTCAATTGTATGATACATATTTGACCCGAGGCATGTACATACATTGAAAAGTAGCGTATCCACGAATGACACACACGATCGTATAACTCGAATTAGACGACGACTCTCTCGCTCGATCTGACCGATGCGCGAGGGGCATAGAAAGCTTTCGGTGTTTTCGGCTTGATTAATCATTCTTCTTAACGCGTTCACCGCCTTTCGAAATTGAATATAACGTTTAAAAGTTGAAGCACCTTAAATAAATCTTAATCAGGGCAGTGAACGTGTTAAATTCTTACAATTAGGATACGTTTGAAACGCGATCGAGACGATTAGATCGTGAGGTGAGCCTCGTTCGCAGTAGTTACAGTTCACAGTACTCTTCCTTTTGATAAAGTAGAGAAATCAAAGAAGCGTAGCTCCAAAACGGTGAAGGAGAACTGTTAGATCTAGTCGTGGCAAGTAGTGCCGTAGCAAGGATCAATTTGTAGAAGGTTTCTCAGGGAACGTCTAATTTAGAATTAGAACGATTAACCTTTTTAGGTGTCATAGCAGAAAGGTAAGCATATACGAGTTAGAAGGAGGTAATTGGATTTTTATGGAAATATCAATGAGTGCTATTAACACTTTGAGCCCCACGGCACCCATGGGTGACGTTTGAATTTCAATAGGAATCCATCACTCATATTATTAGGAATTCTTTGACTTATTTAATTGAAATTATGGATAAAAATATAAATAATATACAAAAGTAATACTTAATGGATGGCAGTCAAAGTGTTAATATATCAAATTCTCTAATGAACACTTTGATAAAGATTTTCAAAAAGGGTTAAGAAGCTCTATACAATGATCTTCTCTGAGAAACCTCCCGTACTAATTGCAACAAATACGGTACAAAAATAGAGTATCGCATAAAGTAGCGACGCGTGAACGCGTTTCACAACAATGTTGCAGGTGATAAACTTTTTCAAAACAAACTAACCAATGTTTCACGCATAATCTAACCACTTGCTACGGTACTGACGTCAGCTTTTGTAGCGTTAACTCGTTTGATACCCCTCGATAGGCATTGATCTGAAATTTTTCCAATTAATCGTTCCGATTTCCATAAGTACATCGATGTCAATCCTCTTGGTGTTCCAATCACGGGCAGGAAAGAAAATATCTAACTCCACGATGATTTGTGTTTCAGCGTTGAAACATTCCCCGTCGAAGAGGAAAAGCATAACCAGGCCGCTTAGGCCCCTCGATGGAGACTTCGATTCTACCGGTGAGTTTGGACATTTTATTTATTTATCGAACACTGTTCGAATCTCTGTTACTGGATACTTTTCGTACGCTTCACGCGGTCTCATGTGACCTGAAATTCACCGATTTTTGGAAGAAAATTAATCGATTAACGTACGATCCTCTGTTAATGCAAGATAGATATCTGGTATAATAAAAAAGGATCATTATGATTTTTGTTCCGAAAATCGGTGCGGATGATCGAAACGACAAATTTGACGATTCTATTATTGGCTTTGCGCTGAATTTCACGTGTGTAGCCAGGCACAGCGATCAGTGCAGTAAAGTTAGATGCGGCATTCCCACGTTCCCCGTTGCCAAAACGTTCACCGTCATCCCGATCCATCGTGGCACCAAATATCCCTTCTGAATCATCCCGTCGGCGAGCATCTCCCAGAACCAAGGTACACCTTGTCGCTTTAACGAAAATCAAACGGGCGTGCTTTCACGTGCGAATGACGTGTTTCGTATCGATAAGTGGATCCGCTATCTTGTCCGCTAAAACGTGCCGATTCAACTGAATCGAATTCTCCTTTAACGTTCTTCAGAACGTACAAGGCATTCGATTCAGTTGATATTAAACAAAATTTGATTAATTAAATTTTGCGAGCAATTCATCCTCCTACGTTAATTACAAAATTCAGACACAGTAGGAGGGTTAAATTTAATGACATTTATTCGTGATTAGAATTCAAGATTTTTTCTATGAATTGACGAGAGTACAGGAAAAAAAAATATAATCGGATTCTGGCGTGAGATGTAGTTTTATCTACAGCTGCCAATAACCATTCAGACACCTCTCGAAATCCGTTCGCGGATTCAGAGAACGTATACAGCTTTCTATCGTGAATGTCAGTCGAATGCCTGCATTCCGACCATTGAATCCCTCAGTTTGCCTCGAACGTCCCTTACTCGGATCCCTGTTTTATTTCGAGACATCCTCGAACCGTGACTGGACAGAGAGACTTTGCTATCGACAAAAATGTTCTCACCTTTTCCATTTTCATCTACAAATCATGCCGAAGACAACGAGATGCGTTTGAAATAAAATGAAATGCTCGCGAAAGTTTCTCTGTCCGATCGAGAGTCGCGCACATGGTGATACGGTAATGGTACATGGTGTTGTATGGTGGTTTAGCGGTGCCGACAACCGGAACTTCGACAATGCATGCTACGTCACCCACGAAGGCTGGTGAGTCTCATACGATCACTTACTTTCCTACTGTATCTTTCGTGATCTATCTTGAGAAAGAAAGTTTCATTAAGTTTCAATTAAGATTTTCGAATGATCAGACAACGAGTGAGATAGCTATAGGAATATTGATATTCGGTTTTAGACTGGTGTCTACAGACACTATCGATTCGATCATTGTCACTATAAATCAGTCTTGATCATTGTCACCCGTTGCTCTACTTATTAGGTGTTAATGTTTGATATCTGGCGAGCGATGCAACGTTGCTTCAGAATTTTTCAATTCGTCAAATGATTAAAGAAAAATGTTCCTTGTAAATACTTGATTCCTGATTCGGAAGCAACGTTTCACCAGCTCGTTTGTCATGCGACCTCTTCTCATCCAGCTTGTCTGTTTCACTCTGCCCCGTCTTTCTGTCTCTCTCTCTATCTCTCTCTGTTAACCCCGTCACCGTCGTTGCTGCACGAACCGCGCGACCCCCTCGACGTCGAACGACCCCGGGCGCAAAGCAGTGAGCCCGACAGACCCTGCGATCAGCACGAGCAGCACCGTGATGTCGACCAGTTCCGCGCCGATCGCCACTTCTACCCCGGTTAACTTCGCCGCTGGCACGGTGAGCCCACCTCCGTTGACCTTGGCCGCCGTTCCGGCTCCTCCTCATCAAGAGCAACCAGTCCAGCCGACCCCGACGGCCAAGGTCACAACATATCCAGCCGTCCTGAAGGGCCGAACAGCCGCCAGTCCACCGATTCCGAATCTAGTACCCTCCGGCAAGATTCCGCCCCCTGTTCCACCGAGAGGCACCGGTCAATCGAGGACCACGAGGTCCTCCGAGGAACACCGTGGCCCCGGAACAACGGCCACCCTATCGACGTCCTCGATCACATCCAGCCGAGGTGACGAAGCAGCCATAATCACGAGATACCGCTTGCATGAAAATTCGAGCATCCTGCACCACCATCACCATCCTCCTTCTTCACCCGATTACATTTCTACTTCTACCGTCTCTGCTCTTCCCGGACGGGCTACTAACTCTACCTCTATCGTCGCTGCGACCACCTCAAACACCGCGATCGCTAACACAGCTAACTATCGTAACTCTAACTTTACAATCACTCATCGTACATCCATCGCTACCAACGCCAGCGTGTTGCATGCCTCTGCGTCGACCCCAGTCTATCTACCACCGCGATACGACAATCTGTCGAAGAATCCTAGAGCCTTCCAAAGTATCCAGGAAAAGGAAAGACCTGTTAATCGTTGGACCGACTGGACTGAGAATATGTACGGAGAGGAAGAGGAGTTCGTGAGCGTGGAGAAGGTGAACGGTTCCTACGTGATCAGGACCAGTCCGTACCCGTTCAGGCCCGAACGAGGTAACTTCAAACATCCTCGAGAAAGGAGCAACGTTGATCAGGATACTGCTAAGAATCTGGAAGAACAGACAGCTGAGAATTTAAGAGCTCATAACTTGGCCAAGTTCACCTACTTCCTGAACCCCCAGTCTAGGCCCGAGTTGATGAATTACAAGATGTCCAGGAAGGATAAGAAACACTCGGAGACTTATTACGAGAGGGTGAAGAGGAAACAGAAGGAACTGGAAGCCTCGATCAATACCATCACCACTTTGACTCGACGCTCCGAGCCAGATCGCGAGAAGAAGCTCGCGGATGATAAGACGAGGTTCGAAGGTTCTAGGGTGGATAAATGCATTCGCAAACAGGAGAAGAACGGAGGAAAGAAGATCGATGTGCTGAAGCTCAGTGAGCGTAGGAGGGACAGTAAATTGTTGAGGAAGATCAAAGAGAAGTCTGCTAGGAGGAGGAAGAAACTCGCTCCTGAACCGTCATCGAAGATGCAAACCCTTGGTGCAATTAGAAAAATGGACGACGTCAGGCTTCGGAGGAAGGTCGATGATTTTAAGAGGAAAGAGACTCGCGGAGAAACCTCTTTGGCTACCAGTTATGGGAATACTGGCGAACGTCTGACAAAGTCCACCAGTGATGTAAGGGCGCAAGGGAACACGGATCATCAGGTCGTTCTTAAAACTGATAAGAGACTCTTCTTGGTCACGAAGGTCGATGAAAGAACTGCGACAAAGTGCAAGAGCGCCGAGGCTGTTTATTCTGCAATGGAAATTGATTCGAGGAAAGTCAGTGAAAAGTCTACGCTATCAAAACCTTCCAAGTCCGACGACGTATTTATCAATCGTGCCAGATTGAATACGGAATTTTTGGAAGAAATAAGGAAGAAGAGTAATGAAAAATCTAAGATATTGAAACCTGTCGCTTCGTCTAGCGTTCCAGAAGCCAACACCTCCTTCTTGCATGGCTACGACAAATCTCCACAGAAATTTTAACGTGCCTTCAATTTTTCTGACGAATCCAGAGGGACCAAAGATTTTCCTTCGAAAATAAATGAAATGGAAGTCGTACCACGTAGAAGAAGAGCCTGGAGTTTGGAAAATGAATATTTCTTTCCTGCATGCGCAAATACACGACACTATTCTCTGTTCTCTTCCATCTCATTACTCGATCTCACGTGTGTGTCAGTTTGTAAATCTATTTTCTTAACGATCTCTCTACCCCGTTGTATTTACTTCTGTGAAAAATAAGAAGTTGCTAGTTCAGTGTTAAGTATTTTCTACAAGTAATTGATGGGTGCACTTGATATCGTTAATTGTGTTTCATTTTCGTTTCTTCTTCTGCGATGCCTATGAAACGTCGATTTTATGGCATCGATGAGGTACTTTTCGGAACCACGAAACACTCGGCACGCAGAAGTTCCACGATTTTCTGTAATAACAGTAGTTCCTAAGGATTTGGTTTGATTTATCTCGGATTCGAAACTGTATTCCTGCATGCGTAGCGATCTGTTCTATTCTGTATACGACAGAGAATAGGATGCGACACGTTTGAACCGAAACAAGTATTTACGAAATAGGGTTCGACGAAAGATTTTGTAAGATCTAGCAACGTTAATTAAGGAATTGAATTCTACATCTATTCTATGAGAACTTTATCGGTGTGTCTGTATGGTGTGCTCTCTGTACCACAAATAAAGGGACGTTCACACGAGTGTACTCGTTACAATGCAAAATACCTTTTTTAGAACCATGTTTGCTTTGTGATGAGATGGCTGGCCTATGTAGTTTTGCTGTTTGCGCGCCTCAGTAGACACCGCAAGTAGATTGTTGTTAGATGTGGTATTAGAATGGCTTATTCGGACTGACTTCAATAGGAAGTGCTAGATCTGTTTCTAACGATATTTATCCCTATCCCCCGTCGAAACGATCTAGATCACCAACAGTACACTTCGACGAGTTTCTAGTATTATAGTTTGCGTAATAAAAAATAGCAACTAGACACTGTGTGTGTGTAGTTTAAAAATATTAGAATTGCTTAGTGTAATACCCGAACCCCTAATGATGATCTTTAGATCTACTTTTCCTAACGCGGTAAATCTAAACGATTACTTCACGAATAAGATTTCTTATTAATTTGTTCGTTAACATTGAATTTCGGGTGTCTAGCAAGGTCCGTCCTCCGCTAACGAGTGAACCCTTTAGAGTCCCCGACGACGAAGCAAGCACATATCGTGTTCATTAGGGCTAATTGTAGTGCGCTTTTTGTAGGTGGCACCCTTCCTTCCACCTGTTCCACCCCGCCCCCGCCCTTTGACGATGCAGTGCGCTCAAACGACCAAACTCTGGCTTCCGGTGGTCATCTTCAACACGGTGCTATGGCCACCGTCTTAACGAGTAGCCTGAGCACCCCTCAGTCCAAGCAGAACAGGGTCCCTCACCACGTCACTCTTACGAAGACTTATCACGACGCTGTGAGGTAAGTGAATCAATTCGAACGATTTTACATTTACAGAGAAAATTAATAAATTGACGGTTGATCGATGTTTCAGCATATCCGACGTCCACTTAGAAAGCAGTGGTAGCGGAAGCGGCAGCGGTGGTAGGGAAACAAAGTCGTCGTTGAGCGTCGAAAGTGGCGGAAGTAGTCGAGGTGGGGGTGGTTTGACATGGACACCACCGGCGGGCAGCGCGGAAGGTTCGACGCCCACCTGGACAGAGGGAACTCCGTCCTTTACCGAAAGCTCCAGCAGCGGTGACGCAGGTAAGTTCCCCTACGCGCTCTGTATCTACTACAACTCCTGAAGGGTCCTTTTACGCGCCTCGAGGATCCCTTCCTTCGATTATTCTTCGACAATTATAACGAAAGGATTTGCGTCCGGCGTGATCGTCTCGTTGATTGCTCTGTTGATTTATTTCATGTTGGTGAAGGGTGTAATTGGGATTAATTACTAATTTTAAATAATACTTCGTCGAACCGACGAGAGGCATCCCTGCTTAATTAATCGACACGTCGCATAGTGCATCCCTGTCGCCTTCGAGTCGCCGTACGGTCGGCGACGCACGGGTTATAACACTGCTGCTTACGGTAGAGACACTGTAAAATACAACATCGCTTCTGAAATTTCTAGTATACGATGATAAGTATGAAAGGGATCATTTTCTACGAGAAATCAATTGTTCTTAGGTAAACGATAATTAGGTTTCTTGGTATAAAACGAGGACGTAATGAAAATTTATTGCCTGGTAATTAATTTTACTAACAGGATGAAGATAATAATGTAAATGAAACTTGTTGCTAAATCTCTTTTCGAGTGTATCGGGGAACCGGGCGATCAACGTGACGCTTACGCCAGCAACCGGAAGTCTGATTAACGTGCCACGATGTAAGGTAGCGAGCGAGAACATCGTTTCTCAGTCATCGTACCATCGTAATCCGTGTAGTTGGAAAGCACTGAGGGTTATTAAACCGTTTGTACGTAGAGGGAAATATAATCATCTGTTGTTTATTAAGAAGAGTATATCCTCCTTTGTAATTAAGTGTGTAAAAAGAGATAACGTAGCTTATGCCGTAGTTAGTTTGCTGGTTCGAATGCATTCCGCATACTTATACATATAAGTATCGAAATCCTGTAATCGTGACTCACTAACACAAAACGATTAAGTACCTAACCATTGATCGCATTCTGTATACTAACGATACCGTCATACTTAATCAAGAAAGTTAGTGGATTTAGAGCAAATTCAGATTGATCATTTCACTATGATGATTTACTTTGTGATAACGTTAGTTTGTACGAGGGATATGTGTTGTGATTAGGTAAATATTTATTTGTTTGTCAGATTGTGTCGATCGAGTGAATCCGTGCGATAGTTTGAACTTGGAATAATGGACGTAATGTGCATTAGAGAAACTCAGTGCCTAAATTGACTCTTATCGTCTATGTGTTTTTAAGTAACATGTCGAGGATGTTATAATATAAGAAAATGCTCTTAAATCCTTCAACTATACATGAACAAATAACACTATACTTGTTTCTGTCGCGTACGAAGGTGGTTGTCTTAAAAATTCTCGATGCAACGAACAGAGATAATTGAAATTGAAGAGAGTTTGATGAAAGATCGACGAGCACCTTCGTTGCTTTAATTACAGTACGCTCAATTAATTGTTCTTTGACAAGTACAATCGAAACGAACATTTCTTAGCCCTGTCTAGGTGACCCAACAATCTTGTCAAAACACTCGAAAATACATTTTCTTCTCGATAACGGGAACGACAATAAAGCGAGCATTACAAAAACACGAGAATCTCGCTCTCTCATTGAATCCCCTATGTTACACGTTCTCTAATTATTCTCTAATTGTTCCTTCGAATGAAACGTAACCAACGACGAGCATCGTCGATGAACCGATGCGTTTCGAGATAAGTTTCAATTCTATTCTCTATTTTCATTCTATTTGCTACACACTGCCTTATCAAGTTAGTCACACATAGCTTCTTTACACCTTGTAGACTGTCAATTAGTAGGATGCACGCTTTATTTCCTCTTCTTGTTAACCCTTTCGGTGCTATCTGTAATTAGGCAAAGTACTAACAATTGGGATAGAAATTAAAATCGTGTTCATCAAAATTATTAGCTACCAAAAGGGTTGAATGTGTCTTGATGAAACTCCGACATCTCGAATGGACCACTCTACTCAAAAAAACGTCACGAACCACTTGTAAGCATCACGTGCACCTTGTATATAAAGCTTTTATGAGCAAAGAATGCAATGCGTTCGGATGGTCCTCTCGAGCCACTTGATTAAAACATTTCTATTCTATAGAACACTGTACACGCTAGGCAAACGCGTATCGGGCCTCCTGTGACCGAATGGCCGAGCTGATCCTAGCACTATGACGATTAACGATAATTTTAGGTTGCCCGACGACACCGATCAGGGGTAGCCAACGTCACGACGACGGAGGGAGGATCGCGGCCACCGTGGAAGAGGCGTTAGCCAGTCTCACCACCGAAATGGTAAGTTGGTAATCGTAGTATTAAACGATCGGTTACTCGAAGAGGTACCGTCCTGAAATGTGAATTCCCTTCTTGTCATTCAACATTGCTTGCTATATGTGTCCTCACACGTGTCCATGCTGTTCATTCAGTCAGTTAAATGATAAGCAACCTTCGGTTCCTTTATTATTTCCATATTGTCCTATAGAGTTTTGAACGATCCTGTATGAAAAGAAGATTACCCATTCTCTTGAAATATCACCTTGACCTATGTTATAAGATTTCAGTCAGGTTCACGATCGCGACGGTACCTTTGTCGAACGATTCTGCAAGCTGGTAAGTGTATGAAATAATACGTAACCGATCGATCGGACCGTGTAAGTGTTTCTCCGAGTGGCCGAGGGTTTTTGTAACTAATAAACAGCCCCCAGACGACGAAACGTGTCGTCCTCTTAGACGGGAAAGTCTGATGAACGGTGAACTCTTGTCGGTATACAATCGTCTAGCCTTTTTCTCTGTCCATGTTGTGTCGGAATTCATGAAGAACCGCCGATTCAGTGACGCACTGAACGTTCCAAAGCGATGATTCCATTGTACGATTCCTCGAGGATCGTTTGAAGAGGGTGCATGAAAAGTTTGAGACTTTCTTTGAGCATTTTGCATTGATTCTATTATAGTTCGATGCTTCAGCGATTGTTCTTTGACTTTGTCTTTGATTTTTCGTGAAGAAGTTTTTGGAGGAAGTTGCATGAGATGGTGGACAGATGGGTGATTCGATAAATGTGATTCGAGTGAAAATCAATGAAAAGTTTGTCGAATCGCTTTTCTGTCCTCGTTACGAAAGGTCGAGTGCATCCTCGAATTTCTGCATGTGTTCGCATCGTAGAACTTGGAAGGAGCACAGCCCGAATCAGCGTAATTTCTCGCGTTTGCCAGTGCGTGCATTTTTGAATAAGTAAACGAGAGTCAGAGGCTTGCAACACGCGAAAGAATGCCGAGGTAATTCCATATTAACCCAGTATCGTTCCCGCGACGAGAATTCTTCGGCTCTAGCGAAGCATTTCAAACGATTCTCCCGGTGCAGAAACATCTTTTTTTTTTTTTTTTTTAAATATAGCTTGATTTCCATTTTTAGACAGAAGGTTGGACCGATAATGAAAGGTTGCAATTGCGTTCCTCAAATTCTTTTATTATTTATAAATTTTAGTGTACAGGCAGGTAATAATTATTCTTGCAAAAAGGCTTCTGACTTATTATTATCTCACGAAGAAAATTTTTTTCTTGGTGAACGAAACGCTTTGGAACGTTCTGTGCGATGAGATTAGACTGTCTGAACGGTTTCTCTATTTCCTCAAATCAGGAGATACTGCAGCAAGAGTGAATGCACAACTCGTCCCTCTAACTTCCGTCGTCAGTTTGGATGTGGCCTGCCCCATCGTAGCGACGAATCTTCGAATAAAATCAGAAAGATAAAAGAATAATTAGGGCAATCAGCGAAAATCACTGATGCTGAGTGTGGAAAAAGGGATTAATGGGTGACTTGGTCACGAATCGAGACGAGTCTCGATTAATTATATTAACCATACAAATTAATCATTCCTTTTATTTTGCATTTTTATGTGCTTCATTGTGCAGTTGTATTATACTCAAGCCTGTACTTAAATAATACATTTTAAGTATAAGATTCGTCTCGATTCAAGAGTTTATCGAGTATTAATTATCGAATATTTATTAACCCTTTCCACTCGTGTGTCTATTCTCAGTTATCATAGTGATGTTATGTGATATTATTTTATTTAAGTTTTATAATATTTTTTTCTGTGATATTAAAAATTGACAATGACAGTAGGGGTGATGTTCTGTTAATTAAAAGGAGGTGTCATTGTTTATTCAAAAGTTAGTAGCAAAATCTTGAAAACTTAAGAATTGCGTTCATTTCTTTTTTTATATTTTATACAAAGGGTACTTAGAAGTATTTATTAGGGTCTGATATACTGAGTTCAAGCTACCACGAGTACAAAGGGTTAATTATATGCGTGGTGAGCTATCACTTCAGGTACGCACGCGATTAACAGCGAAAGAATGAATGGCAAAGGCCAAGAAGCTCGTACATCGTGATAAAACTCGGCCTATTACAGTATTAGTGGACT
Source organism: Osmia bicornis bicornis (assembly GCF_907164935.1). NCBI lineage: Eukaryota > Metazoa > Arthropoda > Insecta > Hymenoptera > Megachilidae > Osmia > Osmia bicornis. The sequence goes on along the minus strand of NC_060228.1, from coordinate 2,728,503 downwards.
ATAATACTCGACACTCGTTCAGGATTCATACACTTCGAGGAGTGAATTTTCCTTTTTTTAAATAATTTTTATTTCGACATCGTGTATTTCAGGGCCGGCGTGATCTTTTGCGGGGCCTGATTCAAAAATTTTGTGGAGCCGGAATACACATTAAAATCCTATACTTAAATTTCATAATAAGGAATTATTTATTACAATATATTTTTTGTAAAATGAATATTACATAATTTTTCTCGCTTTTTTCGCCGCAAAATCTTTGATTGCGTCATCAAAATTGATTGAGTTTGCTACTTCGCTTTCTATTAAAAGAATAGCCAGAGATGTAAATCGGTCTTGGCTTATTGATGACCGAAGATAATTTTTTATTAGTTTCAATCGCGAGTTTTTATAAACCGCGGGCCGGCCCTGGTGTATTTCTTATCTTATTCTTTGAATTCTCCCTCTCGGTGTGAAACAATCGTCATCGAATCATCGGCATTTACGAAGTCGTTCAGGTTTCAATTACACGACACGAAAGGTCGTAGACTATTTATTCACTCGTTACCTCTTATCGTAATTAACGATTACCTCTTGTTATTATCGGCTAATTGTACGCGTTATTAAGAGGGATCGTGGACGAAGGGAAAAGGTGTAAAAGAATGGAAGATAGATGTAAATAATTACGATCCCAGTTAGGGTGCAACCATCAGTCACGTTTTTATTACGATAATATAGCTAACAATCGTGTACATGTATCTATATGTGTCTCACGTTCTCTCTGTCTTCTGTACGTAATTATACATATACCTATACATATGTACACATATAAATGAAACGTGTATACCGCATATATCAAAGTGGCCTTTGAATTCTTGAATCAATTCTGAATAGGTATATCATGAAAATGGTAGAATCATGAAAGCTTATTGTACGTGTAATGAATAACTATTCTGCCTGTAATTGGGAAAACCATTACTCAAAATTGTAACATTCTTGGAAGATATAATGATTGAAATTTCCAGTAGTCATGGTGGTTAATTGTTCCAAATTTTCAAATTTAATTTCATAGGTAATTTTCTAGGGTCATTATCTCACTTAAGTACCATTTTGCAAATGAGTTAAATTGAAGTTTGACACTTCTGAAAATTTCACAAGTTTCGAATTGTTCAGAATCCATTAGCCACCCTGACATATGTTATAAATATAACAGCTGGCGCAAATTGTATTATACGTGGTACGATAAACAAGAGTGATTGACGGAATTCTGATGGGTACCGTGTACGTACATATGCAGGGTGTTAAAAAATACCCTGAAGACCTCTACACCGGTGGATAGATAACGAAAAATCGAAGTGGAAAGTTCTGTAGCATTTTTCGATGGGATCAGTAGTTTAGCCATAATTCGTTGTTGAAAATTGAAAAATTGAACTTCTCACTTCGATTTTTCATGATCTATCCAGCGGTGTAGAAGTCTTCGGGGTATTTTTTAACACCTTGTATATATGAATGAAATAAAAATTTATATATACATATATACAGTAGTCGCAGAGCAAAGAAATATGTAAACGCGTTGCTGATTATAGGCGTGAAAGTTATCGTGAACGTTTTGAAAAACCAAAATGTTGTTCAATTACACGTACATACATACACACACAGACATACATATAATTATATTGTCCTCGATGAAGCGCTTTCGACAGTCGATATATTGTATTTAGGAAACGGTGGTTATCAAATCTAGTCGCATCTCGGTGATCGATCCGTGTTCTTAATTTAAAAAAAGTTTATTTTTATTACCTGCTTTAATTAGGTCATTTGCTTTCTATACTTTAATTTCATTACGTCTTCTTTTTCTGATTCATTTAACCATTGAAACTTGGAGGAAATTATGAGAAGATACAAGTGCAATGAATTTTTCAAACCGCTCCATAAATGCGTTTCGATAATCATTTCTAAACGAATTACAAATTCAGTACAAATTTAATGAGTAATCCAGTACAAATTAATTCAGTATGATCATTTAATGAGTAAGAATTATCCAAAGATTTGCAACAAGAAAACGATAGAAGATAATGGTAAAAAAATGACCAAATTTATAGTTTCTCTTGCAAGAAAAATTTTAATAGACAAACAGGTGTTTACTTGAAGTATCATCTATCAATTTTGTTCCTAATATTTTTGTGGACTACCTCAGCTTCATCTACTTCTTTTGCAACTTTCTTGTCATAATTTTTATTTCTCAGGACTTATAGCAATCGTCTATTAAAATTTTACTTACTTTCATAAATTTTGGTCAATTTCTACCGTCTTTACTCTCCGTTTCAAAGGTTAAATCGATCGAAATTCGATCACGGACGCAGATCACGCGAGCCGAGGGAAGAAAGAAGGAAGAAGCTTGAAACTCGTAGCTTTGTTAACTCGATACTCTTCCACGGAGTACCATGTGTATTATCATTATTGTTAAATCGTAGCCATTATACGGAAGGACGGTACCCCGTGTTTATTAGCGATCTTGAAAGTGTGATATTTTTTTAACAAACATATCGCAAGTACGTTCGAATTTTGCGGGTGATTTCAATGCTTGCACTCGAAGCATTCTCCGATTAGGTGTTCAGGGAGGATTAAGATGAAATCGAATCAGGATCGAGGAAATCGTATTAAAAAACAGATAAAAATTCATTTCTTTGGACGTTAATTGTCGAAGATCCGTCGCTTATGTGTTAATTTGTGTACTTAAACCACAATTAGTGTTGACACTTTTCGATCGAAGAGGAAATTACTTATAGTTAATCTTTCTGTCTACTAGAAAATCTGTTGTTAATTTCTCTCTGATCGAAAGGTGTTAATCTGTGTCCTTAATTAACTCGGTTAATCAAACTTTGTGTTCTTCATTGTTCTCGTTCCGTTTGTGTGTTCTTTTACAAGCACATACTTACCCTCGATCTTCGCCTAACAAATCGCTTTCAATTCGAAGCATCATCTCGACAAGATACTTACAGAGAATCGAATCTAGTCATCCGTTCATCGAATATGTTTCCATTAGAAAGAGGATAAAACGATGCTCGTTTATAAATCAGAGAACTGATATATTTTCTGTGCTCAAATTCAGAGACGAACGAACGGCAACGCGAAGGATGTGGAACAGAGATCGTCCCTTCCGATGTACACTCAAGTGAGAACGAGTTTCAAACGCGCCAGTATGAACCGCATTTCGATGATGAGGAACATGCAAAGGGTGTTAAGCATCCAACGCCGGGAGCTGTGAGAAGAAACGATGAAATCGATGTCGTAGAATCGTTGAAATTTCTTAGAAATAATCGCGTTTTGGGCACACGGAGACAGGAATAATGTTATGCTTAGCATATCGTTTAATGTAATGATAATTTCTTAATGGAAAGTATTCATATTAGTGAATCTATTATACTCGTGAGGTACTTATTTATGCTGAGGCAAAGTAACCAAGTGATAATTAATAAATTTAGTATATTATTTCCATGATATTGAAGGATCTTTTTAAAATAGAATTTTCAGAGAATTTTACACTGTACGTTACATATCACGTAACACGCGTGTGTCCATATGTGTTTTTAAAGAAATCAAGATTCAGGATCGTCGACAAGGAGATCTGTGATCGCGTGAGAGCATCCGAAAGAATTATTCCTTTGATATTTAAGAAGAAAAAAGAAATCGTTTTTATCGTGTATCATATCCTCGATCGTTGTACGATACTATATTGCAACGTCGATTAAAAATGAGATAATCGAAGAATTTCAATCTTAATCCTCTCGTGACTGTAGATCAGCCTTGCGTCTAAGTGTCTACTTAACTAACTGCGTTAAGAATTCGTTTATCCTTTTCGTCGTTGTACCGCGGTTTCGTTCAATCGTTCGAAGGGAAAGATGAAGCTTTGCGTTTTAGAGAATTCACGAAAAGCAATATGTGTACGATATATGCGATCTTCTCGTGTAATTTTGTAATCTCGTGTGCAAACGTGTTGGCAGGATGAAATATTTAAATATTCCTCGAATATTTTCGAGGAGAATCCGTCGCGATTTCGCGAGGAAAGAGGTCGAAGAAATCGGTTCGAGTGTAAAATTGCGAGCTGTTACGTTTCGATCGTCAAAAGTGTATACTCAACAGTATTCGTTAAATTTTTCGCAGGATTATATTAAGTTTCTAAATTGTTAATAATTTATTAGTGGAATCAACGTGCCATTGGGAATTTGTCAAATATACACGGTAATGTATGCGCTAGTGAAGTTGGACCAGATTATTAGACTAATTAACCCTTTAATTAAACTAGACACGAATTTAATTCTATTTTCCTTTTTTTTTTTTTTTTATAAAAATGACTTTAGGTATAAGTGCACTATTAAAGGGTTAACGAAGAAGAATGGATCGGTTGTACAAGGTATTCTACTTTAAATGAAACTAAAGCATCCTGTGGCTATTTTTAATTGCTTCCTCGGGTCGAAGTGTATTTCTACTTTAGTCTCACGTGGTGAAATCCCTAGGGATATTCCTGCAACCGTTCCATTTCTGGATACACGAAAATACACATCGACATTCAATGAAATACGAAAGATCGTTCGATTGTATTGTTCGAAACGAAACTTGTCAAACTTAACCGAGATTTTCAGGCGATACATAATATTCTGATTATTATCATTATCATTATTACTATCACCATGATTATTGATATTATTTAAATAAAGCAGTTACTATTATTCTTACGACTGTTTCTGTTATAGTTGTCACGAGGGTAATTCTATGCGTTTGATTTTTATTTCTTTGTTCTGTGTATGTATGTACGAATGTTTGTGTGTTAATAACTTTTTTTTATGTTATTGAAAATGATCGATCGATTATTGGGAAAAGTAGACCCTCCACCCTCGGCGCACTTTATTTTTAATTTCTTTTTTTTTTTTATCGACATTTTTTTCTTATCCTGGTTTCTTTATTTGCACCCATTTCAGACCCACCTGTAGTCAAGCGAAACGAAGATAATTGTATACAAAGAAAAAAGTACGAAACGAAAATTTGTGTGCACGAGAGAGAGAAAGAGAGAGTTGACTGCGGAGCCTGTGAACCCTTGCAGTTGGCGCATTTAGAAACCCTTCCACCCCCTCGGAATTTACGTGAAAATTCATTAGGACGTTGATGTAAGTTCAACAGACATAGGCATATAAGCGAACGCGCGTTATTGGCGTATTTATAGGGTGTTCCGAAAATATCTCACGCGGCCTCCCACTGTCTTCTCATCGTTCAGAATTTTCCATTTGAAAAAAGAGAGGGAATTATTTTAATTTTAACTTTATTTTCTCCTATTTTATTATAGCATTTTCAATTATAAAATTAGATTTTTTTCTTAACAGAAATATTATAAAGTGATATTATTGGAACACCTTATATTAACAAATAACAGGTCGAATCGAGACGACCATTTAATTAATATCCGTCGCTTTCCCCCGGACATTTTCAATTTTTCTTCCGGAAAAATTAAGAAAGTGATCGTGGAAAGCGATCGAATCGTCTCGAATCGATGCTAGACAATTTAATTATTTATTTTTCTATTATTTCTCTGCCGTGCACCGCCAGGAATGTTCAGTTTCCCTTCGTGGGATTCTGATTCTGTCTCGAACATAAGCAACGCTTGGTAAACGCATGATATTTCTAAGACTGTTTCTCCGGAGAAACCGCGTACGTATATTCTTCTTTTTCATAATTTCGCGTATCGTGAAATCTCGCAGCGAAACTCGTCGATACGTTTACCAATAGGCATCATCGCCTTGAATTCTCTTCTTTTTTTTATTATTTTTCCCGTCCTTAACGCATTATTGCTATTCACTTCTTAGCTATGCGTGTACAATGTACACTTTGTACACTTATTAGAACATTAATATCATGTCAGCATGTTCAATTCGTTTCCAATCGTCCAATCAAAGAATTCTGCATGCTTGTTCGATTTAAAAACGTGGGTCTTTATTAAAAATTTCTTTTTCATCTGATTAGCATAATAATCGTGGATTATTGACAAATGAAATTATTTGAATTAAGAACATAAATCAAATTATTCTAAATAATTTTTTTCTCGTGGAAGAAATAGAAGATATTTCGTTTAGTTTAATTTTAATCCGAGCCATTGATTCTAATGAACTTTAACGCGTCTAATGCTGAGGACTCTAAAATTTATCAAATAATTTAAAAGAAAACTGTAGCTCTTGAAATTGAAACTTTTGTCTCGCTTTTACATGGAATAATAGAGAATGGTATTCGACGCGTTAAATGGCTGCTGGATCGAAACGATCTGTAGAAAATATCGCGAAATAAAGGGTGAAATTTCGTTTGGTGAAACATCGCGAAGTATCGATGTGGCTCGTAATCGAGATGAAATCGCGATCAACGTCAATTTGCGAGAACTCGCTGCACTTGAACTCATTCAAGTGACTCTCGCGACGTTCGCAGGATTGTGTATCACTGCTGTATATATTTATCAAATGATATTACGTGCATGTATAAAAAAAATTAAAAAATCAATATAGAGTGTGAGTCATACAGTTGAGACAGTCTCTTACTCCAATTTCGTTGAGAATTAAACAAACAAAATGATCAAGAAAATTGAGTCCATCATTTTTTCTCCAAGGGTGCAATAAATTAAACAGATGCAAATTAATATCACTGCATCATTGCAATTTTAAAGAAAATCGATGCATAGAAAATGCAACATCCAATACAAGAGGTTGCACTTTTTCGTTGCATCGTTGCACTTTTAAAGAATGCAACTTGCATCATTCTTTTTTCGAATTTTCAACGAAATAAGAGTTGCAACTCGTTTCAATTGTACGATTCACCTTGTGTACATGTGTATGTATGTTCATACATATATATATAATATATTATATATAAATCTGTACACATATGTAGATGTCGGACTTCATCGTGTACACCAATGCATTTATATCGCACGCTCGATCGTGCACCAATTGCATTTCCTTCGGGATTCCACTCTGGATTCCGATACCTCATGTTGCTCGCACGATCGCAGCGATGTACGATAAGGGTGAATAAATTATTGTTGCGTTCTATTTATTTATCGCAGGACGATCGTCCGAAATCGCGTGTCTGTTTCTCGAAAGATTTAGCTCTGCTCTTTGGAGCAGATCTTCCTGGCAATAATTGTTGTAATAATAAAGTTTGCAAACACGATTTCTCGACTGAATCACATCCAATCCTCCATCGTATAATAACAAAGGGTAAATAGTAAGTCATGTATATTAATAAATAATGGAAGATTCGTTTGTTTAATAGACTTCGTCATTGATTTCAGTTATTGTCCTCACCTTCCTTATCACACAAAACCAACAACTACCTGGACATCCCCTGCACACTTGCTTAATTTTATCAAATAGAACTAAAGGTAACTTCACAATTTTGTATATTAATCTCATTAAATTTTAATTATGATCATTGATATCAAATTTACAGATTGTTAATACATTTCTGAATCGAAGATTCGTTTGATTAATAGACTTCGTCATTGATTTCAGTTATTGTCCTCACCTTCCTTATCACACAAAACCAACAACTACCTGGACATCCCCTGCACACTTGCTTAATTTTATCAGATAGAACTAAAGGTAACTTCACACTTTTGTATATTTAATCTCATTAAGTTTTAATTATGATCAATTGATATCAAATTCACAGATTGTTAATACATTTCTGAAGACAGAATTTGGATCGAAAAGTTAGATCACAATTAAACTTGTATTTTTGCTCGAAGAGACCAACTAGATCCTTGTTTATAATTTTTTTTTTGTTTACGTTAAATTTTGTTGGTCAGTTCTATGGAAGAAATGAAAACGTATGACAAAGCAGGGGCCTAATGAGAAGGTGACTCAACTTACTTATAAAGCCTTATGTCGATGAAGTAGAATTAGGACAGAAGGTGCTTCGACCTCGTCGGTGCAATATATCCTGCATAAGGTAAGTACTGATTAAGGACACACGATTAAATAATGACGAACTGCGTTATAATAAGCATCCTAATTATTATCTCAAGGATCCCTTTTCTTATTAATCACATGAATGCTATAATAATCTGGAGGTGATGTAAGATCAAGGAAAATTAAATCTATGATCGATCGAATTCCACCCCTTTCCATATATGACACGAACTCCCATAAGATAACTCGTCTATGACGTCATATTAATTAACTTTTAGAATGTGATCGATGTTTAAAAAGCGAGCTTGTAAACGTACACTCGAATGAACGGTATATGAGTCAAGGCTCCGCTGGGACCCTTACCTACTTTTTCCTTTTATGGTAGTGAATCAGACCGATGATCGTATGGGATATGACGACCGATCTTACGCAAAGAATTTCGCGCGTGAACAGGTTGTCGAGGAAAATTTTTGACAATTTATATTAATTAAAAATGAAAAATAGAATGTCCATATCCAGTTGGGAAAGATTTAATAGAGCAACGATTTACTTTGAACGAGATTGACATTGTAATTTGGAAAACGCTCGAATTGTTCGATAAATCTCGAAATAAATTGCGCAAGCGAGAAGGCTAAAAGCGTTGTACGACTCATTGCGAATTGACCATGACACGAGTTGACTCAAGGAGATCGAGTGAGATGCCTGTAACCCGAATGCCAAAATTACCTCCACCTAATATTGAGTCTTTCCTACTGGACGTACATTTCTTTTAAACCTGTAATTTACATATGCAATTTATTTAAATTAATAGAAAATCTTGTTCTCTCTGGAATATTAAATTGTCACGTTTTGCGATTTTGATACGATTGGAGAGCATATACGTATTCGGTAACCTTGTTACAATCTCGATGACTTTGATCTTGGTAACTGGACGAACAGATTGGAAATTAGATCAAGGAATCGAGATCGTAATCCTCTGTGAATTTCTTTTTTTTTCTGATCTTGTGTAAAGCTGTTTTACTTTCTCTATCAAATTACGATTACTTTCTAACGATTCAAAAGAATTGTACCATGTAATCCCATGTTAATGATGCTTAATATTCGTGGTCTCTTTTCACATTATTTTTCCTCTGCACTGAAAATTCTCTCATAAATCATTCAACGCTTTCTTCGAACCTCTTCCAGCAAGCAGAAACATCCCTCACCAATCCAGACGAATCCTACAATCCCAAGAATGGAGCCAAAGAAGAGCCCATTGTCTCTCGCGGACACGTTGGTTAACCAGATCTCCAGTGGACATGAAAATAGCCGGGTCCTGTTGATCGGCGTCGAAGCGTCGCCGATTCTAAAGATAAATTTCGCGACGGTGTACGTTTTCACAGGCCCGTACGTAGAAAACTCTGATCGGGGCACTGTGAACCAATGGTAGGGAGAGAATCGCCTCCTGCCGTACAACGTCACCGTCGTCTTTTACGATTCCGAGCTGCGAAAAGGTGGGAGCCACGAACGCGACCGTAACCGAAGCTTTCAACCGACCAGTCGAGACTTAGCCAGCGAGTCAAACGCATCCCGGACGACGAACGAACCTGAATACCTACCCCGTGAGTAAACATGTGCATACATTTCTTTTTCCTCTCGTCCGTAACGTCGGTCGCCTCCACTGGTCTCGTGCCGTTTCACCGAGTCCGCTCGCAGGACTCCACGAGTGAGTGAAGGAAAGTGACGTGATCGAGAGGTGTTTTTCGTGGACAGCGAAGTGAAGAGGGTTGAACTTTCCGTTGACCAGGGAACAAGGATTCGATTCGCTACGGTTGCTCCGGATGGTAAACCTGGATTTGATTTTGGATATCAAAGGAACGGGTAAATTCCAAGTGTCTCGAGCATTGATCATCCAAGGTTCTTCTTTTATAAGTATCTCATACTATCGAATAGCGCTGGAACTCCTTGCATTCCACTTAGTCTCTCACCTAGATGATCTCCTTCGCAAGGAATCAGACTCTGTAGTTTCAAATTTGATCCACTTCCCACTAATTGAATCACCGAAAGCTTTCCTTTCTTAAGTATTTTAAATTCTACGTTCTAAATGCATAGTGCTTATTGAACCTCTGCGTTCTGGTTCATCTGGCAGGTAGACCGAGATTTGCTTCGGAGATCAAGAGGAGCTGATAAATTCGAGCAATTTCTATCGTCTCGTACTCTGATCTGTTTCTAACTCATAGGATCGTTAAAAGTTCTTTCCTAAGGATTTCAGTCGCTTGTTCTGTAACGGTAGCCGTAACGTTGCCGAAACAGCCCGCATTCCAGGATGACGATTCTGAAAAACGACTCGACCTGTCGTTATGCGAATTTCGACGGTGGTTTCGTAAGTCCAGGCCCGCAGCACTTGATCGTCGAGTAATCGAAGGCACAACGAAATACTGTCAGAAAAGTTGTGACTCATGAAAAATTTCAGGCATTCACGCGTAACCGCTGTGACAACATTGTCCCAGACTACCGATCTCTTTGCCTCGCTACGTAGACGAAAGGAATTTCTCTTACGAACAGTACCGATACCGTAGACGGTGTTATTCAGAATGCTTACTGATAACCGATTCCCGTAGCAAACGAATGAAAATATCGCGGTATCTTCAGCGTTGTTCGCAAACAATCGAGGAACAACGAGGCATCTGATCATCCTAGAACAGACTTTGTACCATTACATGGTAATGTTTTATTTGGAAATCGCGATAGGTTGAAGGACGTAAAACGGAGAATAATTTGTGGCTCGACATGGTTTCGAAGAAATTTAGTTTCTCAATCGTGCCAAAATTAGTGTTCCAATTTCCGACACCGCTCGGAGAAAATTCAAAAGGATGTCGTTCAACTCGTACATTTATAGATTGTTATTCGCAATAATATTTGTTCATAGAGAAGGAGGATCTTTGCAGCGTAACAAGACACCGAACCGAATGGAGTAACGAAACTCAGCCACACGTAACCCGAAAAGGTTCGGCTAGCGACGATACCACCCTCTCCACTTGCGGGTAAAAATAACCCTCTTCTGATACGCGCGGCTCAGAATCCGGCAGCTCCGCTTATTTTTCAACCGATGTTATTTCGACCACGTAATCCGTGATTTTCCATACTTCCATCGACGTTTTTCATCGTATACCCCGGAATTCAATTAACATCCTTAAATATAAATATTCCAAAAAGCCATCAGTATTTCTTAAGCAAATACAGCGCTCCTTGAAATATTAAATTTCATTTAAAAAGGGTTCGAAGTTCATAGAGTAACGGTAGAAGCTGATGATACAAAGTAATATAATTTCAGTGGTAAGATTGTGTCTAGAATTTCTGTTTCTTCGAAGTCGTTGGAATTCCGTTGTACTTTCGTTGCTTGCTCACCATCTCTGATTACCGGCGAGTCAGAAATCTTGAGCGGTGGTTAGCAACGGCACGGATGCAGCGATCCATCCAGTAACACGAATGCAACGTGCATTTCAAATTGAGCTGTCAAAGAGTTAAAAGAAAAATGATTTCTTCAATTTCTCTTTTACGTATCAAGATTGTACCTCCCTGTATAAAATCATCCAGCATCGACAAAAACAATGGCTGGAATGTTACCCTGAAGAAAATTAACCCGTTCGTGGCTATCCTGCTCCTCGCCGTATCGCGGCACGGTAAAACGAGCGCATAAAACGAAGGATCCTTTCGTTTCGCCTCGGTTCGTCCTGGAGGATCGCATACCTGAGCATGTGACGTCACGAGAGAGGAAGAGAAGAGGCGCGAGCAAAGACGTTTGATTTTATATATACGGACAGGGGTACAGAGCCCGGGCCATCTTGAGCAAGAACCTGCCTCTATAAATAGGATATCCGGTCGTTCGCTAATTATACTTCGATGCATGCTGCCCGCATAGGGAACATTCACGAATCCTTTCGAACGATCCACGGAATTTCCACGGCAATTATCGTATCTAGGAAATGGCACGTAAAGCGGAAAGAAAAACAAATAATAATTAACATAGGTCGCGGTTAATTGAGTCCATAGATCGTCTCACGGTCATTGAAATCTTGGAACATTCGGATCGTTGACTTCCTTGTGAATTGATCGCATTCCCCGTATAGAAAGAGGGGGAAAAAAAATTAAAAAGTCGATGAAGATAAGTTTGCATGAGAAAATGTTATGTTGTTGTTACAGATAAGTTTCCCTTTATTTTCTCGTGGACGAGTGAAGAAACGAAACCGCAGCCATGGACGCGATCAAGAAGAAGATGCAGGGTATGAAGCTGGAGAAGGACAACGCGATGGATCGCGCGTTGCTCTGCGAACAGCAAGCTCGCGATGCGAACGCGCGAGCTGAAAAGGTAATTGATGAATTTCAAAAGATCTAGGCTCATTATATTTAGTAGATAAACGGGTCAATAAAAAAGAGGTAATAAAAGATAGAATAAAAATAGCGGTGAAATCACCGGCTTGTAATAAAAATTTAATGTTGAATTGGCGATCGTTCAAAAAATTTAATTATAGATCTGGAGTCTTGGTATCCATTTGATACGCCATGAAATTTAAAAATAAACGTTCTGGTTATTTCTTCAAGAATAGTTGAACATAATTATTAATATAATAATTGTTTTTTTTTTTTTCGTAAAGGCGGAGGAAGAGGCTCGTGCCCTGCAGAAAAAGATCCAAACCATTGAAAATGAACTCGATCAAACTCAAGAGGCCCTCATGCAGGTCAATGCTAAGCTGGAGGAGAAGGACAAGGCGTTACAAAACGTAAGTCATTGATTGTATTTATTCATTTTTAATAATTTATTCGTCAACCGTTGATACATATTTCCCTTATAAATCTTATATTTCGAATTGTTTTTAAGTACATTATCCTATCGGATGATTTACAGTTTAAACTTGGTGAATGTACAAGGAAATCAGATGATTCATTGAACAAATATTTCGAGAGGGAAGAGTAAAAAATATTTAATTTACAAGATAAACCAGACTATTTCTGAACACTCGTAAAGCCGAAAGTCTTATCAGTAATCGTGTTGTTACCGACGGTGCGGTGACGTTTACCGACCGTAAGATGCCGCGTCGATCGAGTGCGCATGCGCGCCACGATGAACGAGTCGGATTCCCCGCGAAGTGAGCGCCCAGTCGAGCGTTAGTACGCGCAGCTTCCGCTTCGTTCGTACGGCGGTGCTCGGCAAACTTCGAGTCGGTGTATAGGATGAGTTGGTGGGGGGTAACCTGAATCGCGTATAGAGGAATAGACAAGGACAGAGAGAGAGAAAGCAAGATAGAAATCAGACCAGGACGGTGCAGAGAGCGGAGACCAGCGTGTCTCCTCTCGTGCATGCGTTTCGCTGTTGCCAGGGTATGTGTGCGGCCGCAACACACGGATAGTCAGAAGGACGTATGCGTGGCGCGGTGAGAAACGTGTTACGAACAGTGACAGACAAGATGGCGGTGTGCCTTGTGCGGTGGTAGTAACGGTGGTGCTTAGAGCACGTTAAAAAAAAAAAAAAAACATAGTGGTACAAAGGAGATTGGTAAAGGGTTGGCAGCTGGATAGCGTAGTATGGAGCCAGCTCTTACATCGACCACGAGACGTCGCGGTCATCAGCATCATCCGCGACACGCTACGCGCCGACGTCTCGACGCTTCCAGCAGAGGACCCGCGCAGTGTGGCCCTGCTGATATCGTTAAAGAGACGACGATCGCTAACAACGAGCAACCAACTACTGCAACGTCACCGAGGCTCGAGGAAAAGAGCAATGTCATTGATACGGACTGTTCCCAGGCGGTGACAATACCCACGATCGTCGGCGCGAGGTGGCTACGCGATCCGACGGCAACGATACCCGCTAAAGACGCAACCACCAACGAAGACGCGAACAATTTAAAGAATAATCTCGAGAACGATGACAGAGACGAGGACGTCCGACAGAGGCTCGCGCAGTGTAGCCTGGACGTAATCGACGAACGACGCGAACAGTCCGTACGTGAAAGAAACGAAAAGGAGAGCTTTGACAGCTACGAGATCAAACCGTCGGACAAGCCTCGATCGAGAGCACGTGGGAAGAAAATATGCGGAGACGAATCTATCGTTATTAGAAGCAAAGAAACATCACCGGAGCCTGAGCACGCGGTCGCGAGGGCTCGAGGTGACGGCAACTCCGACGACGAGTCGACGAACGTCGAGGAGGATCCGGAACTTGCCGAACTTGCTAAGTTGAGATGTCCAAGCGAACGGGCCGAGGTACAGGCCGAAAGAGAAAGACGAAAACGAAGATGCGCCGATTATCCCGGATTGGCCTTTGGATGTTCCATATTCTCCAGCGACACGATGATGAAATTCAGTCTGATAAGGAACGAATTGCAGAATATCATGGGGAACCAGTTGAAACGGGTCAGTATCGCATGATACATCAGTGATGCACCCGGGTTACATACATAGCCGTATTGTATGACGCAAGGTCACCGCATGACGTGACCTTGGCGCACTTTGACGTCGGTCAGAGTAGATTCTCAAGGGTCATGAGGTCCCTCGATAAAGAAAAGCAATTATCGATCGAAATCTCGCTTTCTCTCTCGAATACGGGTTATCCGTGATACTTAACTTATCTGACGTTCCTTTCTTCAGTTTACCGTCGTTCCTTTGGACGAGGTGATCTTCATGAATTCGATACCTTATATGGAGGAGAACGGATAAAAATACTCGTAGTTAGGTTAGGTGATCTTAGCGGTTACCCGCGATGACGTTACGAATCATTAAATCACATGTTGCTTACAATCGAAGGCATAAAAACATGCGTCTTTGTTAATTTCTTTATTTTAATTAGACGCTCTTTTTTTCTATACATTCATTCTGGAAAATTACTGGGCCGTCCCAGAATACTGATTAGAGAAAGGCCTGATTAAAGACCTTAATTTCTCGTTGCCAACTGGAAATCGAAATCGGCTCGCGTTATCGCGCGTTCAATGAATAATACATTACTCGTCGCGACCGTGTAATAATAATTAAGCGACCATTATGAGCACTTCTAGCTGCAATGGACTTCTTTTACGGAGGCTTAACGATCCACGATCGGCCGACAAAGAACACTTATTGTTAGGGTTACTGAACGAAGACAATGGGCTAAGCGTGATTCTTTTGCCCGTCACGATAAATAGTATTCAAGTGTTTCAAAGCCCGTATATTCTGTTAATTATTAACCTATGCGTCAGTGTGCATCGACGTGCGTTTTCACTTATTCATTTTTGGAATAAGCCCCGCCTTTTGGTTATACATGACGTGCCTGTGCAAGTTATTGCAACACTTCCAAAGTTGGAAGTATTATCAGTTCACCGATTATCCGTACACTTCGGCTCAAAAGTAACATAACGACCGTATGTTTTCAGTTCCTTCACTTTTTCTCGGAAATTCCTTAGATTTCGATAAAGCTTTTTAATAATAAACTCCACCCGGCACTGTCGCCGCTGACGTGTACGTTAACTAAACACGAGTAACACTCGTCAACATTCTAAAAATACGTGACGGCTGTACACCGATCCAGAGGTCTTTTATTCGGCACTCCAAGAGGGCATTGCGTAAGCCTTGCTCCCGGAACGTGCTCCCACAAATCCGCTTTATTACGACCATTTAAACCGACGACGATACGGCATGTAACACCATTGCCGCATGTTCATACCGTATTGCATACGAATTTGAAACACGTTTTACGTCGTCTGTTGACCTTTCAAACAGATTAACCCCGTTACCGGTTATCTAGGATATTTACGTGTCACATTCAGTGATTTTTCGCGAATCATTGTGGTGCCCTCTGTACCGACATTATTCGCATAACTGATGCAACTTAGACTGCTGTCTTGGAATTGCATTCAAGTTTCGTTGATTGTTCTTAATTCGACGTTAACCCGGGCTTTGCATACAGTTTAAATTTAAGTAGGAACATTGGCCGCTAGGTGGAGCTGCGGTCGGCGTAAATGTAGGTGCGCAAGAATACGTATAGTATTTTTAATACCATACGTTTACAAGATACACTAATAACATTAGCAATTATTACGTTTAGAATTAAATTTTATTTAACTATAATGTACACTTATATAGGGACAGGTAATATTACGCTTGCGTCATATCTTTTTGATGGTGCTTTTACTTTAATAAAAGGTATCTCAGTCTACATTTAAAGTCCGTGTCAACTTTAATATCCTGGTATTAAAGGTTTGCATATGGTAATGACAGTTTTCATCTTTGATACTTTCTTTATCATTAAAGCTTACCGTTTAATCCCCTATAACGGTTATGCCATTGAACTCAATTTTTATTCAGATTTACGCATCACCCGTCCATCTTATTTATTCGTAGACAATAACATTGAGAAATTCGTTATGGGAAACAATTAATGGAGGGAAGATTGCATTTGTAATCGAACATTATCATCGTCGTGGCGAATCGACCCTCGGATGCGGATGGAAAAGCAGAAAAAGCGAAACAACGTATGAATTGTCCAGCGTCCATTCGAATGACTGGGCGCGCTCGGGACGGGCGCGGTATTTCCGGGGCTTTGCGCGCGACGACACGTCAATCGGCGTAGCGATACTTGGCGTGCGCATCAAGCTTCGTAACGCGGTCAGGATAGTAAAAAGGAAACCATACAGTCATTAAACTCAATCACCGTAACCCCATTCATAATCGTACGAAAATCATTCGAACAATGATTATGTCGTGTTTAATTGTTTCATTGTTTTGACAAAATATCGTTGATTGCGCATCGTTAAGGGCAAGGGACTATTTGACGCGCGGACAATGGTAGTGCGCATGCGCGTCCAGGCCGGGGGCAGCCATCTTGCTTTCCAGTCAACAGCAGCCAGTGGTCGCCAGTACACGACAGCTCAGAGTCTACGAAACTCTATCTCTCGTACGGGTACCGGTTACCTTTCGTACCACGACATACTTAATTCTCGTACGTCGTGTTTACCGGTTATCTCGTATTCTCGACATTTTCGTCTGTCGTCCGAGTTCCAGCTCGATCCGCGTCCGAAACACGTAATCGCGGCGTTTTTGTAACAAAGTGAGAGAACGCTACACACGCGGATTCTAGCAGCATGTCGACGCAAGTGCAGGGCACCCTTCTCGACGTGCTGAAGAAGAAGATGAGGCAAACCAAGGAGGAAATGGAAAAGTACAAAGACGAGTGCGAGGAATATCAGAAGCGGCTGCAGGTGGAAGTGATACGACGCGAGGAAGTGAGTGAGAAGTTGCTTCATGACCACCTTCGTTTTCCCCGTGCACGAACATCTTGCTCGATAAGTACAATATACTCGTCGAGGATAGTTTTCTCTTTCAGTCTCTTTTATCCCGGTTACTTTGATTTTATTCCCGTATAACCTGTACGGTATTTCGTATGTTCGTTTGATTCCTTCATGGCGCTTAGACAGGAACAGAAACGAAGGACGAGGGAAGGTGAATTTCGTCGAAATACTCTCGAGTAAAAATTCGATCGCTGAAAATCGGTACATTCGGTGAGGTAACAATGGTCGTTTCGCGATTCGGTCGTTTGTGCGGTTAATTTCATCGCGAACACATACTATACATTTCGCGGCTTGTCTTTACCGGAAATATGGTGCTCAACTTCATGGGATTCGTTTGGAAAAGCATCGATCGCATCGCGAGAGGGTATATAGCGTTGAAGGAAAGGGACGGACGGATCGAACGCGTCCCTCGTTAGTTTCGAAAAGCTGGCGGTGGGTCGATAGAGAAATTGGAAGGAAATCTCGTTTCGATGATCGTATAAAACAACGTAGCCGGCGTCCACACGGTTATAGGATCGATCCGTATAGTGTCAGGCACATCGTCGTCAGGCTGGTGGGTTGCGGCTCTGGAGAGGGCAAGCAGGAGTGTATAGAAGGGACACACCGACTCCACTCGCACTCGAGACATTCTTGATACAACGAGGACCGGCTTGAAAACTCACCTTGCTACCCTCACGGTCGCCAACGATCCTCCCGTGCATTTGAAAATGTTGTATGGCTAGTTAGGCCAATTAATAAACTACCGCTGAATTAACCGGGGTCTAACGTTTCGCTCGTGCTCTAACGTTGACTGACGTTTGTGTACGTTCACATAGAAACAGACGGATTGCCGATGCAATTGATCGTGCATTGATTTCTGAATGCAATTTTATTGTTAGAATTATCGCCTTGCAATAGAAAAATCTATATCCCCTAGAAAAAATCCTAATTATGCCAATGTTAGTAATAGCTTAAAGATTTTCAAACCCCGTTAGTTTGACTTTGGTGCGTACTTGCCTACCCTAATCCTATCGAATATGAGCTAGAACAAACACCCTCGATACCTAGGGTTATTCAACGAAAATCGTTGAAGAATGAAAGAGTTGGAGGGTTAATCCTAATATTTGAATAATCGTTGAAAATTTTAATTTTATTTACGTTTATTTTATTATAATAAAAGTACAAGGACACTAATATGCGAATCGTTGAAATTCTGACGTCGAACGTCTGTCCTAGGGAAATTCGAGTACGATGACGATGCGTCGAGGCGTGCTTACGCATCCGAAATTGTTGTTCCTTTTTTAGAACAACGTATTTTGCCGACCATTTCTACGCATCGTCGCTGTTATTTACACGAGTGACATTTTAAAGGCGACTCAAGGTTGATACCGAAATTTATTTTTTTTCTCGGGACCTTTTTAACCCCCGGTGTCTAGGAAACCTTGTCGTAGACTTTAATATCCTGTTCGTCTACGGTGGCAAGCTACCGAGAAATTATCGATTAATGAAGTAACCGAGACGGTTCTTAGCGCATTGCGTGCCATTTTATGGAATGAGTTTGTTGGGGGAAAAAACGTAGACGATGATGGTAAATACGCGATACCGTTCAGATAATCTCGTAGCGATCCAGTGGTAATTGTTTTAACCCATTAACTGCCAAATTTTTATTCAACATTTTATTTAATATAATTTTATATATATATTCAAATCCCCATTTGGGGATCGTGGTAGCAAATGGGTTAAGATTAATTTATTGGAATCAGAATACCATCAGATTATCGGCAGCCACCAACAGAAACCATTTTCCTACCGATTACCCAACGATTTTTCAACCTTGGCAATAATTCAGAAAAATGTCACTGTATCCCGTGGATGCAGTGTACCTTTATGGTGGTTACATGCGTCCTAAAAGGCCAATGGATAGAAGCTCATTGAAGCTTCACTAACAAGCTTTTGTCACCGAGCAATGAAGTGTACTGCCGTTCTATGATCTACTTTTTTCTTCCTACTCTTTCGTCTAATAGAACCAGATGATAACCGACGATACGTCCCGTATCGTTCACATTGTTTCCAGTAACGATTCACCCACGGCTCGCAGACGTGTTCGGTTCATTGATTTCCGAGGCAGAGACAGATTTAGCGCGAACCGTGAAAGTGATCTTACGTACGACACAGCACGTGGCCGTCTATTGAACAGTTTACATAATGGATCATCGATTGCCCCCATACCGAGGGCAGATTTATTAATAAACATTTAAATATCGTCACGTTTCGATGTAAATTGTTGCTTCGCTCTTAATAACACTGTTTGCAATGACATTGTCGAAAATTCACGAACTTTGTCTTATCTATTTTATCTTGGTTAAGAGAAAGAGTGTCAACTTACGTACATCGAATTTCTCCGAAATTTCTGATAGTAAGATTCGTCGAATAATTCACGAACGATAGTTGTATATCGTGTCGAATTAACGGAACGCAGTGGAGGCAACGGAGGGTGATCGTTACCGGAAGTTTGGCATACTTACCAACATTACCTGTTCGCCAGTATGCGTGGGCGTGTCGATTTCCTCTAAATACATTGTACGATTGATATATGGTAATTGATCGTGACGAAGACACGGGACCGAAAGTATAGCGTATGATGAGTTAGAATGTTCCAGAGAATAAAAAAAATTTTTTTGGAGATATGTATTTCTTTTGCTGTCAATCGAAGCGTCTTTTTATCCTCTACAAAAAAGTGTCGAGGTATTTGGGTCGAAAATTGATTAGTTCAATAGTTATCTTAGGGAGAGACCTTCATCTCCCTAAGATAACTTTTGAACTAATTAATTTTCGACCCAAGTACCTTAACACTTTTTTGTAGAGCATGATAAAATGTACCAATAGACATTTTCAAAAATATACAGTTCCATTTGAAAAAATGAAACTGACCTTGGAATCTTTGAAATACTTCCACTTCCGGTACCAATTTAATTTTCCTTAATGACATGTTTATCTATCTTATCAAAATTTAGAGTTGTGTTTAGGCCAGTTATATGATATACATCAATCGTATGATTCCATCGATTCATTTAATTTAGCTACCGAATGATAAACTTTTGATTATGAGACGACAAAAAATGCGTTGAAAGTATTTCACCGCTATACAAGATAATCATCATCGAATTAGTCATCGTGGAGAGTGCTTAGCGATCGTTTTTCGCGCGTCATCGCGCGAGCAAGAACGCGGGCGTGTCGAATTATCCGGATGCGAAGTTGATGCGTGGTTGATGAAGAGCACCACGTGCATGAAAGCATAGTACTCGCGCGATGAATTAGGATTTATCCGCTCGGTACACAATCGGCGCAGGTGCAGCTGGTAACGAGGACAAGGGCCTGGAATTGCCGAGTGTACGAATACACGCGTAATCGAGCGTTAAGTAATTTACATTTGTAAAGGCGCACGGTTCGTTTCGTTTCGTTTGACGTAACTCATCCACGAGACTATTTTTTACGACCACTTTCAATTCCGTGTCTTAATTAAGGAATCATTCGATTAACCCTTGCGTTTCGTGGATCATTTTTATCTTTATTTTCATTCATTTCCTTCGTTCTCATTTGAAAATATGAAATTTTTAACTCGTCGCATTTCAAATGGCTGATTTGATAAGTTTTGTTTGATAACACAAAAGTACATGATATTATCACCGTAATTAAACAAAACAAACATGAAAGTAGCATTTCGCCGCAATCAGCTGTTATCGGTTCAAATTAAATGGTGGTACATAATCATTATAAATAACTAGTTAATCATCATTATTTCCAACAAAGATACAGCGATTAAGACGCAGCCTAATTACAAAAATCCTCGATTCCATGCAGTGTACGCCTAATTAAGTTGTTATCATCAAAATTCATTAGCTACATCCTTCGGTTTGTTATACAGAAATTCTATGAACGAATAATAGTTAGATCTGTAAAGAAAGCATGGTCGTTCTTCCATGAGATCACGTCATAGTGTGGAATAGAAACCCGTATGAATTTAATTAACCGAGATTATTCGGAATCGGGTTTCACGCAAGACATATTCGATCCGCGTCGCGTTAAGCCGTGCTTTTAATTGAATACGAATACGCATGTTTAACTGCTGTTTACGATCGTGACAAACGTTCCTCTTTCGAGAACAGAGCGCACAGAGCAGATGCTGCGAAAATTGGTGATCTGTTCAATTAAATCGGTTGATGCAATAAGCACGCGAGACTCTCGAGGAAGCATAGGTCATTGATATGCGAGCGAAGCGAAGACCTTGATTCGCTCTCCTATTTTATTTCCTATGAATCTTAATTTCTTTCTGTTTCATTTTAAACACGTCGTTTCGCGATTGCAATCACTTTGATTCCCTGCACTGTTAAGAGTAATTGCAGTTACTCAACGTAGAGAATTTAGATCATGAATAGTGTTATTTTTATCATACTAAAATTATTTTCTGCTTTTTGTTACAGGCCGAGTCCGAAGTAGCCGCTCTGAATCGTCGTATCCAATTGTTGGAGGAGGATCTCGAGAGATCCGAGGAACGCCTGGCTACCGCCACTGCTAAATTAGCAGAGGCGTCGCAGGCTGCAGATGAGAGCGAACGGTAAAAGATGCACCAAATTTTTATACGTTTCCTCTGGATGACGAGCATCGTACGTCCACGCAAATCTTATAAATATCCGTCACGCTATCCTCCACGCGAAAGTACGTTAAATTGCATCGTTGAACGGATATTTATAAAAGAGGCTGCTGTATTTCTCAATGGGGAAGATAATAGCCTTTCTTGTGTACGATTTTATCGATTCAGTGAAAGTTTGATTCATAATGACCGGATCGGGTTGAAATCGTTGGACGTGTAATCTTTCATGGAAAAAAAGGGGTGAATGAAAAGGAATTTTATTGAGGAAAGTTTCTTTAGAGGTAATAGGGGCTGTTATTTATTCTATTTGATGGATCAAGTTATTGTAAAGGAAGTGTAAGTCACACCAACTATCATAGATTATTAGAATCAAAAATTATTTCATTTTCATAAAGAATGTCAAAATTCCTTTACAATAATGAATTTTTCCTTAACAAAAGTCGTACGATGCTCAAAATTAACAATGATATTCATAGAAATGGAGTCGAAAGAGCGAGCAGCCCCAAAAAATACGCATTACCCATTCAGTTCTATTTATAAACGTTCGTACAATACTGCATTGTAATGTTTCACAATTAATAGTGCACCGAATGCAAAGCTGAACGAATTCTATTTATCTAACGATCGAACATGCTCGCAGGCGTAATTACAGGTATCGCGGAAGCGTAAGATAGCCGACAGAGCAGTTATTATAGTAATTTCATGAAGTGGGTGTTCAATCGTTACCACGTATCAGGAAATCGTGTAGTTAACTTGTTTACTATTATTGACACCTATAAATGCTCGTTTCAATTTGTCAACTTTTGCACAATTTTGATACAAAGTATCGTATTTAACGAAAGTATGAAGAATTAAAAATTTTGGAATTCCTAGATAGCTATAAATCCTTATACGATATAGTTAATCGAATGCAATGATCAATGAGATTTATCTTTAGAAGAAATGACGTGTATTGATCATACTGCTCGCTCTTTCTCTCGATCATCAATTGACGTTTAAAGAACATTGCGTTATCGATAGGACTAACCTTTCGACGTTGAAAGAACTTCGAGATTACTTTCCCGGAATTCTCCGCTCGATTGTTGTTTGTCTCGATAACGATTTATCGATCGTCGAAGTAGTGATTCTCAAGTTCCACAACGAATCTAGATCTCTGCGTTGAATTGGATCGCGAACGCATTGAAATGGCGGATAGATCATATCGCGGTTTGATAAGATGATAACACGTTTGCGGTACTTTGTCGTGGTACGAGCGTGATAAGAGCGGAGAGTTCGCAGATATTGCACAAGTTACATGCTGTTGAAGAATTATACTTTTATTCGTTTTGGAAGAAATTTATTTAAAAAACTATAGAAATTAATTTTCTACGAGAGGGATTTAAATAGTATCAATTATTATTACTTTTTCAATTCGTATAAAAGTCCAAAGTAGATTATTTGTTTGAAAAAATGATGAAAGGATAATGGTGTTTGAAAAATGAAGGTAATTGTAGTAGGGTCGCGAAACGTATTCTTTCGGGTATGTCGATGATCTTTCTTTCAACGGCGATCAAATCGAAGCTAAAAATCGAATGATAATCGATCGCTAGGATACGCAAGGCACTCGAAAACCGTACCAATATGGAAGATGACCGGGTATCCTTGTTGGAGCAGCAACTAGCACACGCTAAAGTGATCGCCGAGGAGGCGGACAAAAAATACGAGGAGGTGGGTCATGTACCAGCGAAACTGAAAAGAAAATCTTTTCTGTCCCTTCGACAGTGAATTTCTAGCCATTCTGACGGACCGTGGTTCCTTTCATAAATTTTCCCCGATTACCTTGCCCTTTTTCTGTCGAACTTCGAATGCAAAAACGAGAATAGAAGTTTCCCAAATTTCTTAAGAAAACTTAGGTTTGTCAGGGTGGATCAGAAATTCGTTGTTGCAGGTAAAATCCTTCCAGGAATCAGGTTTCGAGCAGGTAGCAGGTGAGCAGAGCGGTCGACCAGTTCCCCATCGAATTCTCGTCCTCGCAGGACGAGTACGGCGATAATGTAACATAGAAATTCATCATCTCGATCGATTTATTTATTCGCGAAGTATGTTAATCCCGATTCTTTGTGGTAATTATTAAAGAGCCCGCAAGATTCTCGAGAATCGCAGCTTGGCCGATGAAGAGCGCATGGACGCCCTCGAAAATCAGCTGAAGGAGGCCAGGTTCCTCGCTGAAGAAGCTGACAAGAAATACGATGAGGTTCGCGAGCCCACGACTGTCAAGCGTGATGGCTGCAGTGACGATGATCATGATAAAAATAACGATGATAATAACGATGACGATGGTTCCTAGTTGATAGTCGAGATAGTGCCTAACCCCGTAACTCTCTGTCTTCTCTTTGTGTGCTCGAAATACCACCGTGACACCTGCCACGGTACACCATACCTGTCTCTCTTTCGAGTTAATCAAAAATCAATCGTTCGATTTATCGATCGATCCTTTCTTCGAATTTCTAACGCGTTCCCGATTAAGAAATATTGCCTCTAGAAAAATTTGATAATAGAAAAAAAAAAAAGAGTTGATGGTTTTAGTTCGATAAAAGTGTTTTGAAAATGATATCAGATCGGTCGTCTGTGATTACATCGAGTAGAAAAGTGATTAACAAACGGGTAAGAGAAGTGCAGTGGCTCTCCTCGCGACTTTTACAATAAAAAAAGAGAGAAGTTCGGGAATAACGAAAAAAAAAAAGAAAAAAGAAAATAGTGGTGATACATGTACGGATATGTAACATCAGTGTCACGTGTTTTGACCGCGATTTAATCTGTGATTTCCAAAAAAAAAAGAAAGAAAATAAGAAGTGTTTGTTGGAGTAAAAACGACAAATAAGTTTCAAGTGCCAGTTTCTAAAATAAAGATTTAGTTTAGCAAAATCATGCCGCGAATCAGGGTGGACGTGGTTGTTGGGTCCGCGTGTTGTTTCGGTTCGTAAAACCGGAAACTGGCATCGCAAATAATGTATATGGTTTTACACTCTGTGTTGTGATACGAACGAGATTATCGTTCGAGTCTCGTCGCGATGAAATGGTGCTGCTTTTGTCCAAAGAACCACCTCCCTTTTCATTTTTTAATCGTCTTAGCTCTGGAATTCGGAACGTAATCGTAGCTATGAAAATCCGTCCATCTGTTATGGTAGGTGGTTGTCGCGTGGCTGCGTGGAAGTTGCAAGGATCATTAACACTAGAACTACCGACGTTTGCTGCACACTTATTTTTAAGTTGAAAATAATGTAGATTATTAAGTATATAAAAAATGAAGCATAATTTAATATATACATTCATTCTTTAGCTTGATAACAGCCAGCATAACATTACAACAAAATCACCTCGATAAAATTTATAATTTAAAGTAACAAACTGGAAACCACTCATTTTTACCCCTTTTGTAGTTCTAGTGTTAATTCTCTCGTCAAATAAAAATACTTAACACAAGTTTCCTGTTGCAAATATTAAGCGACAGCAAACCTGTTAAGGTTTTCAGGTGTAAACCGTGTCCAACAGAGGAAATCATCGTTGTAATTTCCACCTAGCAACGTGTCCTATCCCCTTAACGAGCAAAGTTACAAAAAAAAATATCACCAGGAATCACGTTAACACCGAGTATGACGACTAACAATTGTTTGCAGTTCATTAACAATTTGATTGCAGTGACACCGTGTCAGAGTGTTTTCTAATTCATACAAAGTCTCTTCGCTTATCCTAACACTATCTAACTACATCCTAACGATTATTACAGAAGCTCGAGAGCAACGAGAGGCGAGGCTAACCGAGTGTCACGATTATTCGTTCTTTCCGTTTTCTCTTAACGACAGTAATCGCTTATCGTTGACCCTCCAGTTCTTGAAATGTCTAAGCGTTACGCAAATCCCTGGTCGAACCAGGAATTCCGTCTAAATTTACCTCATTAATATTAGTATGAATGTTCATCGTTTTCCGTGGAAGGGTTAAACAAAATTTATTTCATATCTTTGCTAATCATCTTTGCTCAAGGGTTGCGTCACGTTTACACACGATAGAGAGAGTGATTGCATGCGTAGAACTAAAGGTCGTCGTAGAGACGAACGAAAGGTACATTCCAGCAGCGATCTGTTGATCGAACTTTTATTTTACCTTCGATCTCTACGGTGGCCTGAACGGTTCGTGTGTGTTGCATCGATTCGTGCCGATCGACGAGCGCGAACCGAGCATTTCTCGCTTCCGTTCTTATCGGTTCGCTTCTTTTCCTCACGAAACGCGTTCTACGACTGGAAGTTTGCTCGATGGAGATTGTCCGAACGTGCTCGGCAACTGGTCACGAAATGGTATTGTTCCGTTTTCGGTGTCGTTCACGAAACTTATCGGTTTATACAATGGGTGACCCCTTTTACTCTAACAGAGTTGAATAAAAAAATTATTAGAATATTTTATTAAAATAAATTCTTTCGATTCTCTTCGCAGTTGGTATTCCGTTGCCTCGATATTTACGATTCCATCGCGAATGGGACGCACGGTAGATCCCGGAATATTATTAACCCTTTAACCGAGCGGGACGAGTAGCTAGAGAATATTTGCGAAGGAATAAAACTGATTTAAGTAGCTTCGTCGTTCCGTCTCTCTGGCTTCTTCGAATTCGTTTCACTTGGTCAAGGATAGTGGGCGTTTCTCTTTTGAAATAATAATGTCCGAGCCCGCGGTACGTCGTGCCAGATTTATTTGAAAATAGAACGTCGGATTAATCGTGCGAAATGTTTTGCAAAACGAATATTTCCTCTGAATCATCTTCGAACGGTGCTCGAATCCAAATTTCTTTCTAATCATCGTGACCAGGTTCGAACGTTGTAAAAACCGTAGTAAAGACCGGTTAGTCGAGCGATGGAAAAGGAAGCTGAACAGACGCAAAAGGAAGTAGAACGTCTTCCAGGGGCAAAGATTTTCAGTCGTAGAGCAAAGTCATCGCGAAATCACCGATCTTGGCCGTGGATCGACGACCAGAGATCGTCGATCTTGGCCCAGATGTCGGCGAGCCAAAGAAACAAAAGAGATTGAGGTATACAAGGAGTCTCATAATAAATGGAATTATTTTTGAGATGGATTTATCACTTGAGAAATATTCTTTATTTTTCCTTATTTTCCACTTATATCAAATTTGGTTTATATAAATATTCAAACGATTATTATTTGAAAAATTATTTTTAATAATTCTTATTTTCTACTTAACTATTTGAATTGTTTCCAAGTGCTGAAATTCAATCAGAAGCGATTTATGTCATTATGGGACACCGTGTGTACAACTTAGGGTGGGTTGTCAGAAGGGAACATAAGGTGAAACCGTGTGTATGTGTGGTTTATACAGGTCGCCCGTAAATTGGCCATGGTTGAGGCCGATCTAGAACGTGCTGAAGAACGTGCCGAGGCCGGAGAGTCGTAAGCATCCGTTTTTAAACAGCAGGCATCCTTTTTTGAGCATTAACCAAATCGATTGCCCGCAAGCGAGTTTCTTTCCCCTTTCTCCGTCACACATTGTAATCACCTGTCGCGTCACCAGGGCACGATACACACACCCATCGTGTGTTACCTGTTCGTTACTGACGATAACTGAACCACGTGTGAAAGTGTCATCTAACACTCGTTTTCTGTTATGTGTGTTTCTTTTTTCAGTTTGCCATCGTTTTCTTTTGCGAACCCTTTAGGGTTGTTGCTAGTTTTATAACCTTTTTTTTTAAATTCATTTATGCAAAGGGGAAATCTGAGTCATAAAATAATTTTATGTACTTAGAAAATTTATTATTTAAAATTCCGAGATTACTTTTGATTCTTGACTGAGATCTCCTCCGTCATTCTTTATCCAACAGAATGAAACGTTAATAAAAGTGATCTTTAATATGATTTTACCTTGTTTTATATTTGTATGTTTACCGATTCGTTTCATTCTGTTGGATGAGAGAACAGGTTTTTAGGAATGTTCATTTCATCGAATTTCAAATTACGTAGCAGAAGACGTGCAGATCGACCGAGGATGGAGAAGATGTTTTGCATGCGTTCATAACATACATATTCTTTTTCATTTTTTTTTTTAAATTTCTTTCGTTGTAAGCCCTTACATCCTTGCTTTGTCGCATGACACGTGTGGCTGTTGATCACAGGTTGCCAGAAAACTAGTCATGATGGAACAGGATCTCGAGCGTGCCGAAGAGAAGGCTGAACTTTCGGAAGGGTAGGTGGTTCAGTTTGTGCATGAATTGTTCCTTCCGTTTTTCATCCTTCAACTTTTACGCTTGTTTAACAAAAATGAACGCTGGTCAAGATAAATTTGTTCAATTACCGATTATAATTAATTATAATAATTCGTCTATCAATATCTTTACTAAATTATTTGAAAATTATTCCATTTTGTATTAGTTTCCTAAAGATTGTTCTATTTTAGTAGCCCTCTACAAAAATTCACCTTTTAAATAAAATTATTCTCTTACACCCAAGTCTCTAATAACTTCTTAATTTATCGAGTTTAATTAATATCACAATAAAATAAAAACGACCAGCTGTTCATCGTCCCAAAAATAAATAAAGAAAACACTTCAGGTAGGAATCGAAAGTACGATCTCCGTCCATTGCTAACCATTGCCTCGTTTTACAGGAAGATCGTCGAACTTGAAGAGGAACTGCGCGTGGTTGGCAACAACTTGAAGTCCCTCGAGGTCTCTGAGGAGAAGGTAAGTATCTGGAACGATTTGCAGTACAAAAAGTACCTATAAAATCTCGAAATATATATATATATACCTGTTCACTTTCTCTTTTCCCTTTCGAATTCATTTCTCGTAAGAACCGCGACAAATACGCGTTACCTTTTTCTTTTAAAAAATTTCCACTCTGTTGTCGCGATGAAAGAAAATTTTTAGTTCAATTTCCCTTTAACTTTTCATCAACTGTATGTTCGAGTCATCAAAGGGTTGAATAATTGAAGCGGCAGTCGCGTTGACGTCTCGATTTGTTCGTCGCGAAATCTTCAGAAGAATCTTGAAGAAAATCGCGTGTCGCGAAAGTAGTATGACGAGACGAAATCGAAGGAAGAAAAACGCGTCTCTAGCGACGCGTGAAATAGTCCCGGTGATTTTTCACGGTGATTCGAAATCAGTTGGCGACAGCAGGGTTTTTGCTCGTGTCACTCGTTGTAAAAGAGAGGAACGAGCGTGGTTAAAGGAGTAATAAAAGCGTGAACACGGGACTTGATGGATGAACACGTGAAAAATTTCTCTGAACATTCGAATAATCTTCGCACCTTGCTTGAACCCATAGGCCAACCAGCGCGAGGAGGAGTACAAGAACCAAATTAAGACCCTTACCTCTCGTCTAAAGGAGGTACAGATCCTTTGACAGTGTATTTTCATTTGCATCTAATCAGTTTGCAAAGAGTGTGTGTGATTTGTCGTCGCGAAAATTACATCCGTCGTTTTTCTTCTCACTTAAAAATCATTAACAGCTCGTACATCACCGACCCCTTTCTCCATTTTTCTTTCTTTGAATGTATCTTTTTTATTTAAGTTTGCAAACCTAACGAAAGCTCGTCTTTTTCTCTTTTTTTTTTACGCTTGACTAAACACAGGCGACGCAAAGAGAGGAGACTTTCGTGGGACAGGTGAAGATTCTGGATAGTCAATTGAAAGAGGTAAGCGATGATCGAACCGGAAGTAGGAACTTCGAGGAAATTTTTATTATGAAAGTTTCTGTACAAATTTTTCATAGAATCAGTCTACTTTCTCTTTCGTTATACACGTATTTTGTAACATCACGATTTTATTTTATTTTTCACTTATACATATTTTGCTTTGTTATTTGTACATCAATCGGACACATTGTTCTTTTTGCACCGGTATTTTCCTCTTTTTACTATACACTATTCTTTCTATTCTTCAGTCACACATCAATTTTACATAATATTACGCATAAGTACCAATGCGAGTATAATCACGGGAAGGAAACTTTGTTAACGGTCTGATTCGATTAATTAAATGGTCCATGAACCATGAAAGGATATCTGTGTCGAGTAATTTCACGTAATAAGGTACGAGCGTGTTTGAGCGTTCCATTTCATGTGTTTAAAATTCAATTAACGATAGAGACTATACTTGTGTTTATAATTGACTAATATTATTATCTACTAAATTATTCGTTGAATATAAAATAATGGCATGGAGTGGAGTTTCACTAATACTTAGATTGAACCCGTCGATTTTAAAAGAATATTAAAGGAAAGTCAATGAATTATTATTTCATTTGAATTTGAACTTGATTTACATATGCGTAATATGCCTCTGTAAATTACGTCCAAATTGTGCACGAAATTGCTCTGTGTACGTAGAAATTTTAAAATCGACGACAAATCACATGATTACGTATAATGATTTTTAAATATTTACACGTCTTCTTCCTGTTATCATAGGCCGAAGCTCGCGCTGAGTTCGCGGAGAGATCCGTGCAGAAATTGCAGAAGGAGGTCGACAGGCTCGAAGGTGCGTATTCATCAGGCATTTTTATTCGTTTCGCGTACCATCGTTCGCGAATTATTTTAATGGAGACCTTCAATTTATTAAACATCCAGAAATTTATTTCATATTCTTTCATTAACTACTTTAGCTCAGTTTGATTCTAGCATTAGAGATATTCGTTAGATTAAGAAAGAAAGAGAGAGAGATTTGCAAAGGGAGCAGATTATTGAAAAGTAAGACTATTTAATCAGAAATTCGTTCATCACCGTTTTACAATCGTAACATACCTTGTTTTGAATTTACAACCCCGTTTGCTCTGAGTGCGCTTGTGTATTAACAAAATTCTGCACGACAGTCATTTCAGAATTGGTTCAGATGTAAATTTTATTTTCAACAATTCATCCACATTTCTATTCTCTAGGAAGAAACAGAACAAAACATCGATCTCCTTTTAATACTCCTCAAGATAATAATTTTCAAAATCAATGATTTCTTTTTCTCCCTACGAGAAGATCACGTCTGTCGCTCACCAAACCAGAAAAAAAAAAATCAAAAACCCAGTGTTCAAAATGAAATACCCTAACAGCATCAAACACGATGACCTATAAAAAAGCAAGGAGTTCTTGGCGTGTGCCATGTATCTTACGTTACCCTGTCGTGGTCTCTTTCGAACCCTCGACAAGAGTCGATAGTGGCTGATTACGCGGTGTACAGCCTCCCTCTAACCAGTAATCTTTCCAGACGACCTTGCCGCTGAGAGAGAGAAAAACAAATTGCTCCAGGAGGAGATGGAGGCCACCCTGCATGACATCCAGAACATGTAGATCGCGTCTCGTGGGCGGACAGATACACGAAACGCGATATAACAAAAGCATATACACCACGAAATTCGAATGAAAATACGTTTCGGAGTAGAACAACAACAGCAGCGACAAAAAGACAACGTAGAAAAGAATAAAAGGGAGGAAAAATGATAGGCACGCAAACGTGTCGAGGAGATATAGATGATAAGAGCTGGGGAGGGATGATAATAGAAATAAAAAAAAAAACAGAAAAAGCTGAAAACGCTGTTCAACTCGAGCGCTTTTCTTGTGTGTTGTTGTGGTGCACACCATTAACATTTAACGGACAACAACCGGAAAAAAAAAATGAATACAACAATCGCGCGGTCTCTTTTTAGGCTAGACAACTCATATCTCCCATTGTAAACGCTCCATCAAACCAAGCGCCCAATTTTCAGCGCTTCTTTATCGCCTGTGTGCGTGTATACGTGTGTTTCTTGCATGCATGTGTTCTAAAACGCGTTAAATTGAAGAGAGAGAGATATATATATAAAAGCGTAGATCGACGGAGAAGATAATGACGAAGAGGGTGGTAGAAAGGTAGGATTGGTGTGCGGTTTTATCAAAGGAACGACAAGTCTTGTATTTTCTTTTCTCTTTTTTTTTGTTTCTCTTTATATTTTGAAGTTTTCTGTTTGACGTCTGGAAATAATTGTGTTCTTTTTTTCCTTTATTCTTTTTTACTTTTTGTAATGCCGTTTGGTATTGTGGACACTTTTAACAATTTCATAGCCTTCGATGGTAATACCATGTTCGATTATATTGTTAACCCTTTCACGAATCGAAAGTTGGATAATCAAATAACATTTATAGGATTGATAGGAATTATTTATTAAAACTTCAATGATTTTTATCGCGTTCTTTTAATCTTTCGAATTCGTCGGCTGTGAAGGTGTTAATTGGATCGATGATTAACGAAAGTGACTTTTCAATTACTAATCCAGCGAATAAAGGACGTAGGAAACAGGCTTTAAAATAATAACATCGTGTGTTCGCCAGACAAATAATATTTTCTACCCTCTTCCACGCTCGTTTGCTGATTCGTGATAATCTCAAACGCTCACTGCCAGACGGAGAACCCTTTCAAGGAAGAAAGCTCCTGAAATCCAAAATTCCAACTAATCCTCGACGATTTAAAAGAAAGAGTGTAGTTAATTAAAACACATGCTTCCATAATTAAAGGGTTAATTCAGGAGAATATTCCTAAGAGGTGAACCTGCACCAAAATAAACGCAGCAATTGAATGCGAACGAGCGAAACACGTGTTTTGCGTTCATTCAACGTTTACCAATCGTGCCTCCACATATTCGTCGCTTAAATTAAAAAAAAAAAAAAAATAAAAAAGAAGGGAGGAAAGAAAGGGACAAAGGACTTTCATTTCGCGATGTACCTTCGTCTTGCATTATAATCCGTCCAACGAGACGAGTCAGGATATGTTTACAAATTCATAAGTTCCACGCAGGGTCGGAGCTCAGTTGTTTCCAGTTCTTCAAACGTTTCGGTCGTGGTTTGTGTACTCTGATCCGAGCCTGCTTCGAGTGAATTTATACGCATTTAATGCCTCGTCTCGTTGGATGAATTATAGTTTGATATCGCGCGAAACATCTCTCCTCTTTATTGCTGTAAAACGCGGCCCGAATCGAGACGAGGCGTGCAAACTGCCTGATAATAGACGCGTTTCGTCCCTGTAGCGATTATCCTTGCAACATTGTCCTCTTTTGGGTATTTTTCCAAGTAAAGGATCTTGCTGGTCTTTCACAACATTCCAAGCATGCTTTTGTGCAATATTTATTTAACATCGAGAAACGATGAGTTTTCTTGAGCACTTCGCAAAATTTCATGAAATTTTTCTGGTTCGATAAAGGCGAGATTATTGAAAGACACCCGAAGAGAGACATACGTATCCTCCTCCGAATGGAAATTAATTATTACGATTAATCGAGTGATAGAGACAGAGAGAAAGGTATATAAAGTGTGTAAGTATGCGAGAGAGAGAGATATAGATAGTGTGATTACAAGAAATTAAGAAAGCACAATAATTAGGAGTCCACGTGTCCTACGCCGTTAATAACGATTTATGAAAATTTTTTGTTATTCCCGTTTTTCCCGACGAATGCCGCGAGAGGAAAACGAAAAACTATTGAAAAATAGGAAACACTCAAATCACTTGGGTTTACACTTGAGAGTTTTTTAGTTTATTAATTTACTTAATATTAATACAAAAAACGAATGGAACGATAAAATAACACTAATATCATTGTAATGATAATGATTATTATTATATATATATTGCTATTATTATAAAACTGTTTATAATATATATTTTAATTTTGAAAAAAAAAAACTACTGCGTGTTTGTTTTTGTTGTTGCGTGTTTTGTTTTTTCGTCTAATAATTAATCCTGGATTTGTTAACTCCGTTGTGTCTACGCGATAACACACGCTGCCAAGATGTGTTAGAGAGCTCTGTGTGTTGTGTGTATGCGTGAGTGTGCGTATAGCTGTTGCATGCCCCACAAGATGTACCGGAAGACCATCAGTGGGGTACGTATCAAAGAAAAATGGTGAGTACACTTTGCTTGTATATTTTTTCTATGCTATTTTTACGAGAATTCCTTCAGAGTCCTTTTGCTTTGCATGACCCCTTTCCCCTTTTAGTTTACATAGGATCAGACCATGTATCTTTATTATTTTTGAAGATACCAAGAAATTGTATTTGAATTTGTATTTTCAGAATATTTTTCTATTTTATGCTCCCTCAATTCTTTCGAATCACTGATTAGAAAAATTTCAGGATTTAGTAATTAGTCTAGAAATGAATAAATCTAGTCTAGGAACTAAATCTGTACGATGAAAGGTATTTAAAAACCATTTTATTTTTCGTTCAAAAAAATATTCATTTCATCATAACTCGAACAATATCATAACGCACAGACACATCAATTTAATTCATCAGAACTAAACAAAGGCTTCCACTCATCAGCCCCCCAAAACTATCAATCTGCTTCAAACTCCGCTTCCTGTCCACACGCTTCAAAGATCCTTGACAGCTTATACTGATACAGATTAACCATATTCAATGCTTAAATCTTGCTAAATCTACTCGAACAGGAGTAAGACAGTCTATCGAAGAGAGTACGAACGTTCTTCGAATAACATTGAGAATGCTTGCAGATGAAATGGTGGCTGAGAAGGAGAAATACAAGGAGATCGGAGATGGCTTGGATCAGGCATTCATGGAACTCTATGGAGTCTAACGAGCCACTAACCAACCCCTCTAACGCTTCTTCGACCAAAAAAATATATATATCATACAGATACCTTTCTCACAATCTCGCTTGCTCTTAACACGCGTAATCCGTAAGTTACTTGCGAGCTTCCTTAACCCACTTACTTGGCTGCTAAACTTCTAACAGCTCTTCTACTTGCGAAAAATCATTTTTCTATTTCTTTTACATCATTTTTGCATTTTTCACTTTCACTCCTTACACGGAATTTTTGGAGAGGAAAATTTAGAATTCTAAGGGTGGTTTTTTCGCAGTAAAAATATCAGTTCGTGGTTAGACATTAAAAGAGTTATATATTTCTTTTATTTTTGATTTCACGTAAGGAGTTAAAGAACGAACATTTTCATCGACGAATCATATTCATTTTTTAATACAAAACGGTGAAGGGATTCTACGAAATCTCATTTGTTAAGGATAACAGTGGTACAATCGGTATATTAATTTTGAATTATTCTAATATACACCGTTTTCATTTCAGACGAGCTTGTACACGAGAAGGAAAAGTACAAATACATCTGCGACGACCTGGACCTCACCTTCACCGAGTTGATCGAGAAGAATTAATTGATAGTCGGCGATCGTACGTGTCCATCGGCTGTCCAAGTTAATTGGGCATTCAATGTCACCAAGAAACGCTAAACCAGATATGCGTAAAAAATCATGGTTCAAAAACAAATTTAGCCAATTTGTTATTTACGTGTAATTTATCGTATCGAACTACGTTCCGCGTTCCTAATCAATTTCCTTTCTTTTCTTTTCTTTTTAATTCGTCGACAAACAACCCTTATTTTCCAGCTTCTCTCGCCTATATCATTTCTGTTTATCTTTTCCTTTTTTTAAACAGCACATAATTTTCTATTTTCTTCCTTTCGCAATGATTCACCTGTTGTTTCGGTAAGTAATCGCATCGTCGATTTGTTTGTAAACCAGGCGAATAAAAGATTGAACCCTATACAGAAATCAAAAACGGTCTTATCTTTTTCTATTACTTGTATGTCGACAACCATACTACGATACTGTATTATTAAAAATCATTTAGGTATTTATGAGTTGAAATAAAGTTACAAAGAAATTACAGCAAAGTTTCTTTTTTCCAGAACCACCCTGCGTTCTGCATTCTTCCTGAGACCTGATCACTAATCAACTAATGAAATAGTCATCAAACATTTACTGTACCCACGTTAAACCTTAAGTTGAATCAACCAAGACTCCATCGACTGAATCGAAATAACACTCTCTCTCTTTCTAATCAAACTAATTCAGGTGGTACTGTTAATTGGGCATCTAATTGACGTAACTAGGATTTTTTCTAAGGTGGGGGCCAGGTCTTATTGCTTCACCGGTGTTGTTTAATTTTATTATAGCCTTTATTTTTGTCAAGAGGGACCGGTCCTCGTTTCGGAATGGTCAAGCCCACCCTGACCCCTGGTTACGTCAATCTCTCTAACACCACATCCGACTAATACCTTGTTCCCTTCCTTTTTTGCGTTGCAGACGTGGTGGTAAACGAGCGCTGTAAGTACAAAGCGATCGCCGACGAGATGGATCAGACGTTCGCCGACCTGGCCGGATATTAGCAGCCACGTACACGCGTATAAACATATTATATGTTATTTAAACCGAGAAAAGAAAGAGAAACAAAGGACAGATCACGCTACGTTAAGAGACACTGCCAGCACGCAGACCCTTCATCGCACGACGCCCGAAACGAAGAGCATTGGTTTTCTCGATCAGGACGAAGAGGACGCGACGCCAGGCGTCTCCTCTGCGACACCTACACAGCGTCAAACGCTCGATGGATATTCGAAGTAGTCTGTTTCATAGATTTTTCTATTAATTTCATTTATTTTCTACCTTTCCTTTGAAATTCTTCTATCTAGCCAAATAATCAGGAAACGAAGAGAAAGGAAATCCTGACTAGCATTGAATTAACAATGGCAATTTGAAATGATGAATTGAGACATTGATCCTTGGTACGGCCGTCTCTGCTGTGACACTTTAGTAAGATTATGGTAATTTTTATATTAATTTCTATTTAAAGAGACGAGAGAGAAGAAAGAGGAATTGATTGAGATAATGTAAGAAATAGAAAATTTAAATAGCAGGACGTAGATTTGAGTCCGATAGTTTGCGCAAAATTTGTAATAATTGAGGCTATTTTCAAGGCCTTTCTTTTCTAGCTCTCTGTTTTATAGATCTTTATCAATTTTTAGATTTATCGTATACAGGTTTTGGACAAATCCAACCAGTTACATTCCCCAAAAAAAAGAAAAATTCATTTTGTTTCGAGCTTCCAGATAATTAACCCTTTCGCTACGAGCGTCGTCTATAGACGACATCCGTGTGACGATCTGTGTGTACGAGCGTCGCCTATAGACGGCATCCGCGCGATGACCTGTGTGTACGAGCGTCGCCTATAGACGGCATCCGCGCGACGACCTGTGTGTACGAGCGTCGCCTATAGACGGCATTGTACAAAAGTACAACGTAACAGGAAATCTTCCTTGAATCATTAGAAGAAATTGGATAGAAGCTGTTAAGTTTTCAAGGTTTCCGAACACCAGTTTACCTAAGCGCAACATGCACACTTTGCGGCGCAGAGCTCTGTTCAGTGGCGCTATTCGGCGGTACCGATGGCGCGTACAGCGGTGCCACTCCGACGGAGCACACTGCCGGAGCGAAAGGGTTAACAACCATGATTGCGATTGGTTTCTTCTTTTTTACTATTTATATTATATATTCTACATATGTTTTTTAAGAAGGTATGATTTAACAGAATTTAGAATTATTCTGTTCTTCCTATGATTCATAAAATTCATGGTACCATTCCATTTTTCATTAGGTTCAAATGTGTTTCTTATATCTAATTAGCTTCTCTTGGATAATTTTCACGATCATTCAATTAAATATCGATGCTGTATCGCTGTGTAGGCATATTCTCTTCTGCATTACATTCCCACGTACACACAGGATCTCTTACCTTTTGCCAATTACCGTGAAATTCAGCTTGTATCGTACCTGCTCATCACCCAAAAAGGCTTTCCTTTGTGCCAATGAATCCACAATCTCAACGTATCTGAACAGACACTCGCGTAGAGATAATCAACCGGTTAACACTCCACCAAACGATATACGAAAAAATATTTAGCAAATTTTTTAAGGATATATTTTCCTTTGTCAGACGTGCAAATGATAGCCAAATCGTTAGAGTATTGATAAAGAATAAAAGTCTGACGATTGTTCATCGAAATTCGATAGAAAATCGAGAACAGCCGCTTCGAGCATTTAATGCAAATGAAATTAAAGAAATTTTTTAGCAAGAATCTTGTAAATTTATAATACATTCCAAAGTTCAGGGGAACAAATGTTTCGCTATTTGAATAGATAGCGAGGTCCATAGATGAAATTTTAATCTAATTTCGCGCATTTTTGCCGGAACCGTTTCGTTGCTTTTGTGTCTCGTAATGTTGCAAGACTGCTACGTGTTTCGAATAGCTTTTATATGGAGTGTTGTTTTGCTTTTCGAGAAATTCGTACAATTTTGTGAGTGATTGAAATTACGTTAAACGCTAGAATATCGACGCGATATCTTCTGATTTTGCTTTTGAATAAAAGAAGCTTTTCATTTTCACCCAGATAATAAATTTGCAATGTAACAATACATATTCCTTTGTAATAATATCGTGAGAGAAATCCCAGCGGTTGAGGGACGATGAGGTAAAGAAAATGATAGAAAATTGCTAAGATTAAGAACGGCACGTAGTGTTGAAATTTTCCAGGAAGAAAATTAATCACGAGATACTTCGTGTCAGAGTTGGGCATTATTAGCGTGGATTTTTCCAAGATTCTCAAATTCGATTCTGTGTATCATTGCATGAATTTTCGCACAGAATTCATTAAACCTTGTGCTGGTCCTATGTATTAATTAAATAAATAATGGAAGAAATTTTCAAACGTCGAGAAATTTTGCCCAAGTCTGTTTGATATGGACCCAAATGAAAAATTTGCATTTAACAGTCGCGATATCGGTCTTTTAAAACCATTATCCTTTTACTGTACTTATGTCACTCAATAAATGTGCATTTTTTATACTTGAATTAATTGTACCCCCTTCGCTGAAGAGTACCAA
Source organism: Osmia bicornis bicornis (assembly GCF_907164935.1). Taxonomy (NCBI): domain Eukaryota; kingdom Metazoa; phylum Arthropoda; class Insecta; order Hymenoptera; family Megachilidae; genus Osmia; species Osmia bicornis. The sequence goes on along the minus strand of NC_060228.1, from coordinate 2,689,900 downwards.
GGAAAGGATAATAATAACTAGAAAGCAAGAATTTCCATAACATATTGTTTATGATCTGTTAATCATAATATAATATTATCTGTTTAAACAACGCTAACATATATTTCTGTATGTTTCACAATTGTGAGTCGTAAATTCTTATTGGCGGTTCTAATAATTACAAAAAGAGGAGAAATAATATTAATAATATAATAATAATAATAATGCTAACATGTTTCCAAAAATATGAATATATCTTCTCGCGGTTTTATCACGAAGTCGAACTACGACGTCGCGTGAATGCTTCACGTAACAACATTACTATTTATTATCCTCAGCCCTTTCGCAATAGAACTGTTCACACATCTCAGGTAAATGCAATGTATTCAGATACGATATCCGAGGAACCACAGATTTTTAACCGATCAAAATTTCTTTTTTTTTTTCACAGAATATAGAAGAATATAACAGGAAGGGTTCGTTTAAATTCTCTTAAAACTTTCACGGTCCAGTTCCTTATGAATTCAGGCCTCTAGGTGTAAAAAAATCTCGACAGGTAATAATTTTAATTTTAACAATCAATTTCTACCGGATAAACTTTCAATTATAATTGTAGTTACCAAAAATATAAAAAGGGTGATGAATTACACCTGGATGACTCGAATAAGAGAATTCAGATACTTCGCAATAGCGATCCGACGATCTCGATTAATTTTTCCGCGATCACTATATTATCTGTACATTAATTGGACATCGAGCGGGTATAAAATTATCGAGATGATCGAGACAATCGCGAAGAAATATTTCATATTGAATATTATAAAAGCTATCGAATCCTTTCAGTACTGTTCTATTTACGAAAATGTGTATGAAATTAAGAAAGCAGATCGTTTAAAAATATATCTTCCAAACTATGCTTCTTAATCAATTTCATAGTCTCAATTAATACGAGTTGCTAATTGCAAGAGCATCTTCAAATATGATTAACTTCTTTTTCTATTATGCAGGAATTGTAATAATTTTCAGCACTGAAAGGATCGTAGAAAGTCGAAGAAACATATTATTTAAACGAATCTCGCGTGATAAAACTTAACAGCTATTAGGTAAATGTTGATTAATGTCGTTAATTAACTTTAAAGAGGGGGCAATCAAGGTTCCCAACGATGCTTTTCGTTACTTTCTTTCGCAACTAGGCAAGAAAACTTTCTTATCAACGATATTACATTCCCTCGTCGTGTTATCCTAACTAGACTCGCTTTCACGATTATTCCGCGAACGCCGTGTGTATATTCATTTTTCTAAATCACGACACAAGATTGTCCTAATTAAAGGTGAACACGCGTGTAAGGCACATCGTTATTTTCTCCTTTAAAAATCACAATTATATAAAATAGACGTGTATGCGTTGGATATACTGTTCGAGCCTAACATTCAAGATACTGGAAGCACTATTCAGTTTTACAAATAAATATTGTAATGAACTTCAAGAGTTCACCAACAAGAAGATGAACAAAGACTGAAAGAGTATTTCTAATTAAAAAGAAAAGAACATATGAATGTAAAAGAAAATTTCTGTCTAAAAAATAACACTGTGTTCTTACAAGTTAAAGAAGATCCATGCTACAGATGCTTATATTAAAATGAAAATAATAATATTTCAATAAAGACGAATGTCGAACCTTCCAGTCCTTGTTATCATACTATCAAGACAACTTCGTGGAATTGTCGAAGCAACGGAATGGTGTGCTATGTTTGATCGATAGATTCATAAAAACTGTTATCAGTGGAAGGATAGTGAATATATTCCTCGTGGAAGAGGTGAAGTAGAATTTGGTCCCAACTTGGAATTACTTTCTAGTTGCTTAAATGCGAAACGATGCAAGGCACTCACTCGGTGTGGAAGTTTATAATAAGTTCGAATTTCATTAAATCCATCGTTGCCGGTACCGAAATTACCGTGTACCGAGATAACGAAGAATTTCTCGTCGATCCATCCTGTTCGTTCAACCCTTTCGCTACGATCGCCAATATTCAAACGCAAACAAAACAATCCCTGTTTCTAATTATCATTAAAACAAAAATTTGATTGCTATTTTGAAATATAAATCTTTGGACGAAGTAGCGAACCGGTTGAAACGACATTCTTTTTTTCATCAATTGCACGCGATGGAAGGGAAAGAATCGTTCGTCGTCTCTTCCTTTCTTTTCTCTCCGAGAAGTTCTCTGGGTTAGATCGAGTTCTTCGAGTGTGTCGCTTTTTCCTTTTGCGCCACTTTCTTCGTTCGAAGCGTTTCGATGAAAAGTGGCCTGACCACCGAACAGACAAAGTCGAGGTGAAACGAACACGACGACGGCGCGCAGGCAGGGTATGGAAGAAAGCATTTTAAATTTGCGCCGGCTCGACATAGTTCGCGGGCAACATGCCGTGTCGTCCTGTACGTTCAACCAGCCCCGTCATCCAACCTTCGTCGATTGCCGTGCAGTTGACGATCAGATCGCCGTCGCAGAAGCTCACCTCGTCGAGGTCCTGCGCCTCGTAGTCGTACATTGCTCTGTACACTCTCTGCAAATAGAATCATAAGGATTTTCTTTAATCATTCTCCATGGAAATACGATAGAATCGAATAGATGGTCTCTTAGAATTCTTTCTACCATATGTAGACATTCGGAATACTTACTCCAACATTAGCTGGCGGTGGTGGAGGAGGTTGATGCTGTGGAACGTGATTGTTGTTCGTGGCTGGCGTCAACGATCCATAGTATTCGTTCACAGGGTCAATATCTGCCACCGAGCCAATCTTTCTAGTAGGTGGATTCGTTACTGAAATTATTTCCAAAGAACATTTATAAAATTGATGGAATAGTTTGTGTTGTTCAACACCAGTGATTAACACGTTGAACGCTATAAATTGGACATTTTTTGTGGGAGGTATTAAAGCTCTAATTAGTAAGAATAATAATAATTCATTCTATTTGCCATTTCATTAAAATAATGTTTTTCTATTGTTTTCTTTCAATTATTCAGGCATGTGTAAATTGCGAAGCCGGTCACCGATGACCCCGATGGCGTTCAACGTGTTAACAGAATATCTAGGTTCCATACAACATAAAATGGTGAATGGATAAGAAATCGGAAGTGGTTACCAGTGAATTGACGTGGTCGGTGAGTTGGTAACAGAACAAATGCAACACGCGTTCGCACAAAACAGAAATACTTTCTGACCAGCCACCGTTAACAGCTTTCCCGGTTACATATTACATTTTTGCACAAAAATGAAACGATTCCACGCGATGCGTTCGTTTCTATCAGAAACATATCAGAGGTGTCTAAGTTCACCAAAGTCTTCTTATTTTTAAGACACTGACTGGGGTGAAGAAGAGTAAAATTTTTCGGGTAAAATGGATAATTACTCACCTGGTCCCTTGTCGCTCGTATAAATGACAGTAGTGGCCGCTTGCCTGGCGGAATAAGGGCTCGGCCTCGCCTCGCTAAGGGGATCGTAATCGGCGATCCTACCTGGTGTCCTTTGCACCGGGGAATTCGCAGTTCTCGCGACCGGTGGGTTCGCGTTCACGCCCGATGTAGGCGCGATTGTACCGTCCGTGTACTCTACGTACTCTAAATTCAACAATACACAAAGCATGGCGATATTCTTCTCGACAATGTCCGCAGCATCGCTCGTAGATACTCTAGAAATTCTTTATCTAGCCGCTATTTTAAGATCGTTTCAAAATCTAGGGAAGCTTCGTTATTTATCGTCTGTGGTTTAGGTGAAAGCGAAAAGCAATTTGTACCGACACCTTTTCTCTGTGAAATACTATTGTTACGTTTAGGAAGAGGAAAATGATGGTTTGTTTTATTCGAGCTTATACGGAGAACTACCCAAGTGTTACACTCACTTATTAATGAAACTTTGCCAGCTTGTAGACCTCGTAAAATGTACCCCATTTTGTGGGCAGACAGCTAATTGTTTAAAAGATATTAATAATTAAAGTTAGTCAAAATAGAATATAGAATTTTAGTTATTCAAAAAGAGACAAATTATCATTTTAAAAAAAATATGGGAATCAAGGATTTGAACCGAGGACCTTTAGATTGCGAGTCATGTGATTAACCACGGAGCGGATCCATGACTCGCAATCTGAAGGTCCTCGGTTCAAATCCTTGGTTCCCAAAAATTTTTTTTTTTTTTATGATAATTTTTATGTAATAGTTATTCAAAAAGAGACCAATTATCATTAAAAAAAAAATTATGTTGTGAACCAAGGATTTGAACCGTGGATCTATAGATTGCGAGTTGTATGTGTGAGTTTGTCATACTTCAGAATGTAAGGAGTAACTAACTGTAATTATTAATATCTTTTAAACAATTAGCCGTCTGCCCCCAAAAGAGGGTATACAAGCTGGCAAAGTTTCATTAATAAGTGAGTGTAACACTCGGGTAGTTCCCCTTGTTAGTAGGATCGATTAGGTTGGAATTGTTAGATACTTCTATCGTAGGATGTTAGCACATTTCTGATATCAATATTCCAATAACTTCCGTTCACCTGGTGCACCGTGCGAACGCCAAACATTTAGAAACGACAAAGCAAGACGGTTCTGTACAAGGAACTGTAAAAGGGCACGCGTGAAACGAGAGGATAACCTTTGACTTACCAATTTGTTCACCGTTCTCGCCGGTCATCGTCCTCTTCTGCTCCATGATCGCCTTCTTCTGAAGTTCCCCATGGTACGCAACGTTCGAGATGATCTTGCTGTTCTGCTTGATTCTCAGTGTCTCCGGATCATCGGCCACTTGGGTGAACTTGCCCTTTGCCTTCTCGAACTCCGCGTGGTACTTGACGTTACTTTGGATCTTCGTGTTCTCCGCGATGCGTTTTAGTTCCGGTGTCTCCGCCATTGTGGTGGCCTTTGCCTTCGGTATGTGTCTGGAAACGATACCGTGACGCAATTGATTACCGCCGGCAAATAAGAGCGAACGTTTCCGGTATATAAATCGCTAATTCCAAACGAGCCGGTTCGCCTTCCGCGATCGAGGTGAAACGACTTTACGTTGAAGTTTTGTCAATTTTCAAAATACATACGTTGATTTAATTAACGTTAGAGAGTACAGAGACGCCGATAACCGAGATATCCTAACGATTTCAACTTAATTACGTGTCAAATTCCTGGTGCACCGACGCGTTAAGCCAATACCACTGGTTAATTTAATTTATCGCCGGAGGAGTATCTTGGAAACGGATAACGATCTCGCATGCCATCTAACGCGCGTTGCGAACCTTTCGAGAGATTCTTCATCGAGCATTTCCTGCGTGAAGAAAATATGGAAATCCTGGTGGATAAAAGTTTCGAGGGAAACGACAAGCGGTCGACGACGCCGACGTTTATCGCGAACATCCTTTGATAATGATACCATTATGAATAAAGAGAACATGGATGCGTCAACCGTTATAATTAACCCATTAAAAGAAAATTTATTTATTTTTATTATTTCACGTGTTGCACGATCATTCGAGAACTGCCAGAATGAATGCAGAACAGATGCGCTATATATCTTTCCTCGTTATACTTGCATACTTTCTTTCTGCATTCAATTTGAATTCACTGATCCGTGTAACAATGCAACACTGTGCGTAATGTAGCAATGAATTATATAATAATTTAACATACTATCCTGGATTTGAAGATGGATTTCAGAAAGAGGAAAGATTTATATTGATGAAATTTAACGGTATGAAAAATGCAAACTTGAACTTTCCACGACTCTTCTCTACGCAACGAGGAAATAAAAGCGCGATTTATCGTTGCACAATGGCATAACGCGCGTTACACGTAGCGGAGATCGGGTAGGAATGGAATTATAAGGTCGTTGTCTGAGGTGCGGCATATTAATTAACAGAGGAAATGCAGGCGAGACGACTTGATAAACGCGTAATCAATGCGCATACGCTTTAGAGGAAGAAAAAAGAGCGTTCTCAACAATACAGAGGTAATTACACTCTCCCGATCAGCTGTAGTTGCGGTGAGAAAAATTTGTTCGAAAGCTCAGACGGCGTGACGAGGAAACCGAGCATTTATATCAGAATCGCGAACGGAATCGTGTCGGTTTTTCGTTTAATTCTACGATTCTTCGATCGAACGAGAAGGAAAGTAAGAAAGGAGTCGCAATTGATATCGCTAACTGGATAATCTGTGCAACGGCTAATGGGCCGATTGCGAACGGGTCGGGATAGAAACGTTTTGCAGAACAGAACGTTCGATCGAATCGATACGAGTCTCTACCGAGATCGAGATCGAGGTACACGCGTGCTCGATCCACGTGAGAAGTCGATTCTACTGGTAAAATAAAAATATTGATTTTTCAATTCTATATTCAACATTTTCGTTCTGAGATTATCTGGAAAGATTTCTTTTCCCTCAACGTTTACAACATACCAGAGCACAGAAATTATATGGTAGGTGTAACAAAGTGGAATAAATTGTTTAGAACGCGTGAATTATGCAAAATGTGCAAATAAAGATAATACAGGAAAATCTGTAAACCAGTTACGATAATGGTGTGAAATAATGAATGCATTATAGAGTGTTTAAACAGTTTTATTTTTAAACACGCGTGGCGTACACATGTGACGATATATCACGTTGAAACGTGGCAAATAGTGATAAGATACACGAGTACAATTTTCGCGGAACGTTGCAACTTTGTTAATATATCATTTTGAGAATTATGAATACAAGAATGGTGGATGTGTTAAGGAGTAGCACCTAAGATATCTAAAAATGGAAATATTCAACTTGACCTATATGCGATCATTTACGTAAGCGAAACGAAGGATAAAGATCTAACAGGAGACCTCGACTCGACTGAAGGCTCCATTCCATCGTGGTAGATTTATAGATCCTCGGAGTCATGGATCACTCAAAGATAGCATCGTTTCTACACGGTACACACGTGCAATAGCGTTTCTTTAAAATAATACAATTTCTAAAAATCTGATTTTTCATTTCAAAAGAATTATTCAAATAAACGCGAATGTGTTGTAACTTTAGAAATCTTCTTACGCTATTAAAGAGTAGTCTCTCGCTCCACCTTTCCGTGCACGTGCACGTGCACTGCGATTTGATAAATCACGTGTTCGCTATCGCATCTTGTAAACAGCTTGTATTGATATGTTCTATCAGTGAATACATAACAATATACAATATTTCCAGGAGGAAGAAATTTGCGCTTCCATATCATTCGTAATAGGAACATTTCGAACAATCGAAACGAACGTGCTGGTCTCTCTGTCTCGTATGAAAATTGATTATTATTTATACAGGGTGATAAATTGATCGTAAGTTACGCTTTGATTGCGGCTCATTGAATTTCCCTTCTGCCTGTTTCTATTTGATAAGTATCGCATGCAAAACCGCATAAGAATGCGACGAGGGTTCAAGTGTATCCGCGACACCGTTCACGAGCGACCAGCAACTCGACGATTAGTCATTGCATTAGCACGCGTGAATAAATTATATTCGATCGTTTTATGAATCACTCGGTTCGTTCGCTATCTAGGCGATTGCTTCTCTAGATTTCGAATAATTATCAATTATTAATTATTCATTCTGAATCTTTGGAAATTCTGAAGCAGCAAATTCAATTACGCTATTTTTAATTGTAATTCATTTTCATCGTCCATGGTTAAAGGATTAGAGACGCAAAGGTGAGGCGCACACCTCGCGCCACGAGCGTAATCGAGATTTGTGTCACGAGTTTGTTTTCCATGTACGGCGCCCATAACGTTGTCTACCGTGGTAATTGTGCCAGCCAGATTACGTAACGCGTCGTTATGCGTTGTATACGAACACATAAGTGTAACTTTGGAGCCTTTTGTCGGGCCGATTCACATTACCGGGCTATTTAACGAGTAAGATATTTCCTGGCCTCGCGTCACTATTCGCATTTGCATAAAATTCCCCGCTGCCATTCGGCGGGATGCAACTCGCTGACGCGAACGGTTGCATTGCGACATCCGTGACATTTCAGCGCGACGGTGTGGCCCTTGTTTTCTCCTCGCGGTATACAGTTCCTTTCTTTTTTATCCTTTAACCATGGAGCCATTTTTGACTTTAAAATATTCCTCCTGAATAACATTGCTCGAAATTCGACTTTTATTCTTCGGATTCTTCAGACTTCCAAATTGTGAATTTCAGTTTTTGTCAGGGTGTTCATAGCGTCGTCCGGAGAGTCGAACTTTCTTCTTGAATATTTCGAGCTTCCAATTTCTCTCGTTTATTATTAGCAACATTTCTACATTTTTAAGCCTCCATTTTTTCCATCGACGAGGAAAATTTTCCGAGACTGGTCTTATTGGATTCCGTAACCGCGGTCGAGTCGCGAATGGGCTTCGAAAGTAGCCGGGTCGTCCTACCGACCGAACGAAACCTTACTTCGACCGCATTACTCGAATTCCAACGAAGGCCGAAACAAGATTCTCACTTTTTATCTCGTCCCTCTTCTTCGCCTTTGGTAAAGACGTCGAACTGAAATGTATCGAATCGAACGCAGCAATTGAAACGTCGACTAATTGCCCGTGGAATATGCGACACGACACTAGGAAGTAGTCGCGACTAGAGGGGCGTTGATTAGCGTAATTAAGACGGTATGCGGTTCTCTAGACGAGAGAAATTCTTGTGGAATTATGGTGGAAAGGCTTGTTAATTAATATCGGTGAAATACGTCGTTCGGTTGAAAGATTGTAACAACTTTAGACGCTGATCCAACTGGGTAACTTTATTTTCTTTGTAAACGGGAAAAAAGGGATAGGGTTAAGAAGGGGTTGTAAAATGACGGGTAAGAACCGCCTATAGAGGTGCATTGTGGGACAAGGTCGGTTCACCATAGCCGTGCAGTCGGGTCACGGTACGCTGGCCACCCCTTTTACCACTAGCTGTTAAATTGCTGCAAGTTAAAACTGTGCGAGCGACAGACGGCCACACTTCCGGTCCTTTTCTTCGTCGGTGCGGTTCTCACATCAGAAACTGCCTTTCGACTCAGCTTGGAAAATTCTCTTTCACATTCGTGATTTTTGTTAGTACGATTTAGGTACAAATTCTCTATAAAAATTGAAACCTGGCAATTTATTAATATTCGATGGTAATTTAATTAAAATCCACCGCGAGACACGTGCAAACGTGTAACAATTACTGTTTTACGCTTCTCGGGTTTCGTTTTGTTCTCAGTGGCTGGTCGTGTCTCGTTTTACACTCCAGTCACATTTTTCCTCGACGGTATTTTAAACTGGAATATTTCTAGAGTAAGAAGCCTACCCTAGTAGCACAAAAACATTGGATAAATGTTTTTTTTTAATATTGAACAAATATTTTTTAAGCCACACTTTTTAACATGAAAAAAATATTGGATCTGAATATTGTATACATGTATAAGAAATGTAAAATAAATGTTTAGAAAATATAACCCAAATATTCATAGGATATAAAATAGATATTTAAAAAATGTAAGACGGATATTTGAAAAATATGAATTGAATAATTAAATAATATTAAATAGATATTTAAATAATATTCAATAGATATTTAAATAATATTAAATAGATATTTAAATAATATTCAATAGATATTTAAATAATATTAAATAGATATTTAAATAATATTCAATAGATATTTAACTAATATTAAATAGATATTTAAATAATATTCAATAGATATTTAAATAATATTAAATAGTTATTTGAAATCTAAAAAAAATTTAAGAATAAAATTAAAACGTTTTAAATTGCACGCGTGTTGTCTGAGATTACACTCTTATGCCTTATTGTGCATTACTAATCTCTCAAACAATTATTCCACTTCAGAAATTTTTATTAGTATTGACCGGATTCGATCTCGGGACTTACCGATTACTGGATAACGTACTTTCTCAATCAGCCATATAGATTTGTTGTTATGAGTTTTACTTTTTAAGCTTATAAAGTGTTCAAATCATATCAAACATGATATAATTAATTTGAACTGATAAAATTTGATTAGAAAAATAATATTTTAACTGAAAATGAAAATCCTTTATTCCAATTAAGCATAGTACATTATATTTTATTGTATACATTTTGTGTACATTTTTGTATTGTGTACATTGTAAACATTTTTTAAATAGATTATTTTAATCTTGACTGAGCTGTCGCCAAAAATAAAGATATTGTTTGTTTGATTTCAACATCCGTAATGGACGCTTGCCTTCTTCTTGTTGCTACTGTGAAATAAAAAATAAAATCAGTTATATATTATATATATTATAACCAAACGTAAAAATGATAAGTACTTACCAGTTACAGCATCATATAATTTTAAATGAATAAAAGATAATTTTTTTTTTCTTCCCTGTCCCGAATAAAACGTTGCTGCTTCGTTCGTCATTAGTTTGTGAAGCATGTTATATATTATTTTTTTATTCGTATCTCCGCCAACTAAATATAGTAATTGTACCTGAAAAGTATGTCATTTATTTGATGAAAATTAAAAGACGTTATTATTGTAAAAATGCAGCATCATGATTTTATCGATATAGATTTTTAGGAATACAAACCAGTAAGTTAAATTTCTCAGAGCTTTCTGAGATCATAGTATCAAAATTATTCATTTCGGTAACGGATGCCAGTGGCAATTGGTCTAAAAAAGACTTTTCGCCATCCACAGTTCCAGAATTACTTCCGGTAACTGCTACGTTATTTAATAGTCTTTCGATAGATTCTAATTTATTTAAAATTTGTTTAATGTCATATTTCAGTTCAACATATTGACGATTTAACAATGCCAATGGTTCTTTACTTAACGTTATAATATTTGTATCTGTACAACGACACAAAATATTATTATTATTATTATTATTATTATTATTTCGTTTATGTGTATTAATATTAATTTATTATGATTTTTTTACGTGTATAGTAAGATTTAACATAAGTGGCATTTTTTTCTACTTACTTGGTGCTTCTGTATTAGGCTGATTAATTTCTGAGCTTTCACTCGCAGAATCGGAATCATACATAATTGCACGTCGCTTTTGTGTAATTGGATATGCTTTTTTGGATGACATCTAAAAAATTTTGGGATTAATCCTATACCAATAAGAGTGTTTTGGAACAGAAGAAGTGTATATGTGTGTATGTGTACTTAACGTTCAAGAAGAAAAAGTAATCAATAATAATAACTGATAAATTAATGACTAATAATAAAATACTACCTAATTAATTATATAAATGGAGCAGTTCATATGCTACAAAGTACGAGTGGTATTTAACTATAAATGCTTTATGCGCAATTTCATTCAGACCAAATGAAATAATTTCATCTGTGAAATTATTAAATTTAAATATTCCTATTATTTTGGATTCGACAGGGTATTTGTAAAAAGTTTCTAATTTTGTTGATAATTTGCCAACTATTTTATTTTCTAATATGTTTGTGATTTGCAGGACATAATCATTCGTTACAAAAATATAACAATCACGAAACCCATAAGCTTTTAAATCAAAATAAGGAAGTTGTACTTTTTTTTTATTATTTTGTACTTTAACAATTATTTCGTTAACATTTTTTATGACTGTAGGTGCTCCATTTTCCGATAACCTTTTTGTTATTTGTGCCAATGGTTTATTCCATCTACGTAGCATGCTTATTAGCTTTCCCAAGTAATTTTCAAAAGGGAAGCAACTTAATTCCTCCAAAGAATAGTTTAAATTTTCGACATCGTCTGTAATGTGCACTAAATTATGAACATTATATATACAAAATTCTCTACCATACAAAGCAGAAGAATTATTTACAAATAAAATTAGCATTTCTCGAGCTTTGTTTAGCCACTCTACGTTTAAACGTAATTTATTATGTAGCAAAATTCTAATAGCTGCGTGAAATAATAAAAAATGCTTATAATGCTCATTTGGAAGAACTCCCTTCAAAACAATTGGCCCCAAATACAAGAGAAATAAACGAAACTCCGTAGCTTTGTATCTAGGTAGTTCCGATATGGGTCGTGATTTACGATTAAATTCACTTGGTAAATATTTTGCAGCAGAAACCATTCTTTCAGATAATTTGTTTCTCTGTTGTAATCTAAACTCTATCTTACACCAATGACCAAGTAATTTCTTCATGACTCCTAAACAGCATAAATGCATATAATCTAAAGCAAAATGTTTTATTATATCTAATTTAATTATATTTAATAAAGGTATCCTTTCATCGTTTTGATGGTGGTTCATGTCGCGGAAATGTTCAAAATCAAAATGTGTCCGAGCACTAGCATTATGGTTTTCATAGATAATTCGTTTTTTATAATATGTACCTTCTTCTGTACATCTTTCACAGCTATTGCGACCTGTATGTCCCTTAATATTTTTTAAAAATGCTCTTGCAGGTGCATCACACGTAAAGCATATAACATCTACTTTAAAATAAGTATTATTGTAAAATAATCCATGCTCTAAAATATCATTTAATTCACGTATAAAATCATTTAAGTAATCAACCAAGGAATTCGGTTTTGCATTACCATAATATATTGCTATCGGAAAAGGAGACACCGTACAATTGTTTAATATTAATTTGCATAAAATGGGCCAAAACTGTTTGTTCGAACTTTTTGAAATCGGAATGCCATCGATATTAAAAATTAATCGAAACATAAGTGTTTCTTTTAGTTCAGTAAATACATTTTCATTTTGTAGCAACGTTAATAGATACTCTTTTATACCAAAATATGTGTACTGAGCTATTGTCTTCGTTTTGCTTAAGACTGACACAATATTTGATGATCGTTTAGTTTTTAACAGAGTGCGAGCATCGCGTGGAAGTTCATATTCTGGAAAAATATCCTTCAAACCCTTTAATAAATTACTCAGTTGAGAGTGATTAATTTTATTTTCGACGGACCATGTTTTTAAAAAACTAAGTAATTTTAAATTCGTCAGGTCGGTAGGTTGATTATTTGCAGTATTACAATTTGTTTCTATATTTTGTTTATTTATAATCTGAAGATCAAATGATTGATTTAGATTGAAAGGTATAGGATTGGCGATTGCTGGTGAATTAGTTGGCATAATTCTAGATTCCTCTATTGTGTCTAGACTCCGATTCTGGATAGAAGCTATTTGATTCTTTATAAATTTATATTTTTTATAACGTTTCTCAGACATTTTTAAAATTTGTGTAACTGCAAATTGAATGTTATACGGAAAACTTTAAGAGCATGAAATAAAAATAGGTATTACATACATAAATGTACTTACCTTCTCTGCAGCTAATAAAATGAATGTTTTAATAACAATATATTATTTTCCTGTATCCTCACTGTATCACAGCACGTTGAAAATTGGCGTCGGTAACAATACAGAATCGTAAATTATTGCCTTGTTGCTAACCAACGCAAACGATCGATTATCAATTATTATTACGTCACGCAGTGATGTGAAAAGAGAGTAGAAACCAATATTTCATGTCTAATAGAAATTAAATATTTTTTGTACATTCGAAAAAAAATATTTTTTTTCTAATATTAAATGAATATTTATTTTTCACTTAGCAAACAATATACTGTTTCCAATATTAAATTAATATTTATTTTATATTAGGAAATAAATATTTTTCCGTGACATAAAATAAATATTTTATAAATATTTGAAAAAAATATGTCTTTCTGAATGTAGAATAAATATTTTATAAATATTCGAAAAAAAATATGTCTTTCTGAATCTAGAATAAATATTTTATAAATATTCGAAAAAAAATATGTCTTTCTGAATCTAGAATAAATATTTTATAAATATTCGAAAAAAAATATGTCTTTCTGAATCTAGAATAAATATTTTATAAATATTCGAAAAAAAATATGTCTTTCCGAATCTAGAACAAATATTGTATGTATATTTAAATATGAAAAAGAGATTCAATCTCTTTTCAATATTGCATAAATATGTATTCAATATTTTGTGCTACTAGGGTAGATTAAGAATTTGTAATTATGGAGAGTGCGAAAGAGGTGAAATCCGCGTTGTAAAATAGGCTCTTCTAAATAGGGAAAAACGAGTCGAAAGGAAGTGACTCATTCGTGGTGAACCCAACGACGATCCAACGATGACATCATTTCCCTGAGGCTGGATAAAATTCGGTCGGGACGCGATAGTGGAGAATCGTGAAAAATGATTCATCATCGACGGCTGAGAAATCGGGTAATTTATGAAATTTAAAAACGCAGAAATTCTTTCGTGACTAAGAATGTGGTAAATTTAGTGTCATCCTTCGAACCGTTATTTCCAGCTGTCGTCTTTTTTCGAAAAAAAAAAACAATGACAAATCATCGTTGAAACGTTTAATTGAATACGTCGCCGTTGCGAAACACATCGTTAATGACTAAATTATTCAATTAATGAACGACGAGAAAAATGAATAGTCACCAAAGTACCGTGATATTGAAAGACGATAATGAAAATAGTGAACGGTAAGACAAGTGTAGAATGAAAGGGTAGAATCGATGGAACAAAAGTGGCTCCGAACACGTGTTACCTTTAGCCATACGATAAGTCTGTTTAATTCAGCTCGCGTCGCTCAACAACAGAACCCGGAACAAGTGTTCGCACGCATTTATATAAGCAACAGTACCATCCACCAGGGAACCGTTTTGCTTAATTCAAATCGTTTTCGCGGGTCAACGACGTGGGAAACATCTGTTGGACGATGAACGGTTCGTTCGCTTCGATGCTCCGCAAACCGATATTCACGAATACCTTGAAAATTCGATGAAAATTTATTAGAAATTTTATTGGGAACTGGAAATAACATATCGAGTCTTTAAAAAATAATCTCCAATATTTATAAGGCAATCCTTAACACTAGAACTACCAAAGGGGTTAAAATAACCGCTTTCCAGTTTCTTATTTTAAACTATAAATTTTATCAGGGTATTTTTGCTTGAATTATGTTTCATTCCGTATTTATTTAATTTTCTGTATTATTTTTAGCTTAGTAATTAATGTGCATCAAACGTCGGTAGTTCTAGTGTTAATAAATAACTCTCGGATGGCGGACCATGGAGAGAGCCCCAATTTTAACTTTAGATCAATATCCTTGTTTTCTAAGTTTGCTGTTGAAGGGTTAATTTTCATAGTAGAAATTAAAAATGGACCCCTGTGGCTCTGGGGGATTAGAATAAGGCCTCGGTAACTCCTGCCTGTCGTAAAAGGCGACTAAAAGGGGACACACAGCTCAAGCAAAAAATTGTAAAATGCAAAAGAGAATGAGATTCGAAAAGCGCGCGTGGCCGAAAATGTTCGTTGCTCAAAAGCGGAGAGTAAAAGTACCCAAAGTAAACGGGATGTAAAAATGCATCCCTTTTTTCCGAATCGGGGAAAATTAAAGTAAAGTAAAGTAAATTAAAAATGTTAAACCGTTGATATGAATTCGATTTCCGGGTGACACAGATCGCCTCTGAGAAATTCAGTTTGTGACCCACCGATGGGTCAAGCCGGGGTGAACGAGACGTGTACGAAGGAGGTCGTCCAGCAGACAACGCGTATATATACGGGCTCATAAAAATTAAATGAACGATGAAGAGAAAGGGGGAAGATAAAGAGCAAGGGAAATGATGGCGAGGGATGGGCAGCAGTAAGGGGATAGACTACCAGACGAATGAATGAATCTCACGACTCACATGTGTTCTCTGCTTTGCTTATTCAGTTCATCGTCTGATTCGACACGCATTGCTGACACATGCACTTGGCTGCTTGCTACCGCGGAATACGAAACTCGAACTGCGAAATTTCACCAATTAATCCTTTGCAGTTGGAAAAAAGAACTCTGGGTAAATGTGAATCCCTCTACATTAGAAAATTAATACCAAAGAATACCATATTTGGGTGACACTTGAATTCTCAAAGGAAGCCGTTATCTATATTATTAGGAATTTGGTTACTTATCTAATTAGGTATTTGAAATAACGGATAATGAAAATAACAAAATATTCGGATAATAAATAAAATTTTAAAGAAATAACCCTCGTTTAGTAAAATTATTATATTATTTAAAAAAGAAGCATTAGAAATGAATGAAGGTCAATTGGCTGGGCATACATTGACCCCAATCATGAAATAATTGTAACAGCATCTGCTTTAATCCATAAGAGATCGATGATGCATCGATATTCTTTCGTACAGAAACAAGGACGATGTACAGTTGTTCTTAGCTCGAACAGATGACGGAGATGCAGAACAGTTTAATGAGCACTGTTCTCTCGTAGCGTGACTCTTTTTTAGTGCAACGAAGCAGATGCTGGTGCGATTTGAAAAATGCAACACGGTTGATTGCAATTTTAATTTTGATCGATAACAGTTTGAACCGGGATCGACGCTTTATAAATTGTTAATTTATCGTTTGAAACAATTTTGCATTCCAGTCCGAAGGAATTGCGAGCCGGTCACGCAGCAGATAAATTCGCGAGAGCGGAGAAACGTGGATTCGAAACGCGTTGTGGAAAGATTTCGTCATCGCAGATGCTCAATCTGAATACTCCGCGAGTCACCGATGGGTCTGCTTTACGGTAAAACGCTTCGTGCCGATCGCTCGAACCTCGATAAATCGATCTCGATCGTAAATTAACTCGTCATACGATGGGAAATCGATGTCCCTATTCCAACGCCGAATAAACGGGCTAAGGAAATCTGATTAACACCCATATCTGGGTGACACTTGAATTCTCAAAGGAAGCCGTTATCTATATTATTAGGTATTTGAAAAAACGGATAATGGAAATAACAAAATATTCGAATAATAAATTTTCAATTTAATCGTGAAACTTCTAACAGAAACAAACAAAATTTGCAAAATAAAGATACCTGAATTTATATCGAAACACAGTCAGGAATTCTGAAGAATTAATTTTTTGAAACGAAGCCTTTCACAAATATTAAATTAATCAGTAGAAGTAGTGTGGGGAAGTAATCACGAAAAAGCGTTTAATCTTGCACGCTCTCTCCTCGGCCTTCCCCTCAGCATAGATTTATTTTAATATACGTCAGTGATACGAAATTGAACGGAACTCGAAATCAATTTCAAGGTATCATAAGACGATAATTTGTGAATGTTAATAGTTATCGAACGCGCGAAGAAATTCTCTCTGAATATCGCGTTAAATAAAAAGAATGAAATTTATGCTTGGAAAGATGTAGAAAATTATCACTTATAAGAAACAGCATCGAGAATCGTCGGGTAGATCGTGTTTCTGTAATTAACAGGTTACCAAACGCTGATTATAATTTTGCACCACAACGTTCCACTAATTATTCCACCGATGGTATTTGTGCAAAAATGAGAAAACTGATAACCGGTTACCAGGTAATCTCGTTGTGTACCGATAGGCTCGTTAATCAATAGATAAGATAAAATCTTCGTACTCTTCCCATTAATATTTCGATCAGAGTTGTTCGTTATTACCGAACTTATTACCATTTATGCTCGCTCGAGGCTTTAATTATCTCCATATATGGGTCAAATGAAGGGAGAAAGTGTAGGTAACTCGAAATCTTTCTTATCTTGTAATTAACGTAATCGAGTGACTTATAAATTTACGATCTTTTTGTAATTTATCTTTCGTTTTTCAAGTTTCTACTCTTTCTTAGTCGTGACAGTTAATAAATTAGCAAACTGCAAGGCAAGCGAATTCTGTGGAGAATGTAAGATAACTCTTGTTTGTAGTCAGCTAAAACCAACCCAGAAATTTCAATTAGAATACTCTGTTCCCACGAATCAATCGTCGCAGCGAATTGATATCTAAATTAAAAAATATCATTTATTTTACTTACGCTTCACAATATGGCTGTTTGTTGAAACCCTTGTACGTCCTCATGTTGAGGATCATTCCGCAACCCTGACATTTGAAGCACTGTTTGTGCCATACCTGTAACAAACGAAACGATTGAAAATTATTTTCCAAAACATATCTATGCACGTTTGAAACCGTGCCGAATCGCGATATTCTCACCCACGCAGAAGAAAAACTGCGAGTTCCGTTGTTTCGCGAAACAAAAGCGATCTAATCGCAGGCTCCTTTGTTTCATTGTTACTCATCGGTAGCATCTTACGATAACGCGAGTGCACGGTTATCCTATCATTGTGTTTTGTACCGACGATTTATCGTGTGTCGCCGAGGATGCACTCTGACCTAACTTACACGGATTAAGTTCGTTTTTATCGCCCGATAACCGAGAGATACCCAATCGTTTAATACCGCAGATCATCAATCGGGTCAACAAATAAAACGAGAATATTAACGATATCTCGACTACGCAGAATCGTTCAGATTATAATTAGGACTTTGCTTTTGGATCACGATCGATCTCAAGGAAACATCTCGGAACGCTAACAGCTGTTCCAAGAGAACGGCATTAGCAATTCCGATCACGAGCAAAGCTCCGTGTCATAAAGTGATCGTGTCCCATCGATTGCGGGTTTCCCAACTGACCCAGAGATATCCGAAGGCCGTCATCCTAACGCATACCCGTGCATTTCGAACCTAGAAAGTGCGCTCAGAAATGCAACCGATGCGCTCAGAGATGCAATGTTATCCAGGCGACACTTTCGAGTAGGTATCTTGTCCATAGACGCAATTATTGCTTTCCATTATACAAGGTGTTAAAAAATATGGGTCCCATGCATATTAGAGTGCCATTTAACAATAATAGGTTATTGTTATATCCCCGGGTCCCATAAACCTAACCCTAACCCTAACCTAAACCTATTATTATTATTATTATCGAAAGCGAAGGGAAAAGTTCTGTAGCATTTTTCGATGGGATCAATAGTTTCCGCTTCGATTTTTCGCGATCTATCCAACGATGCAGAGGTCTTCAGGGTATTTTTTAACACCCTGTATTTGAATATTGCAACAGTATAACAACTGTGCGATTAGCGCGATAAATTCGAAGCTTTCCATCAGCAAAGTTTCTCTCGTCGGTTTAATTATCTTTGATGCGGTTCGGCTCGGCTCCTTGGCCTGTTAACAGCGTAACGCTAATAAACGTGCTACAAAGTGATCGTGTAGCATCGATCTCGCGTTTCTCAGCTGACCCAGAGATAACCGAAGGCCGTCCTAGTCGTACGTCTCTGCTGGGATAATTGGCAAGGCTGTCGACGTATGTCGAATAAGGTCGATCGAAAGGAGAACGAGTCGCAGGAGATGAAGAAGGCTTCTCTCTCTTCGTGTTCACCCGGAAAGAGAGAAATGAGTCACGATCATGTGAGTCAACGTTGATCGCGGTCAACAAAGGGTTATAATTATTCGTCGTGGCGAATGCGTTGTCTCTCGCTTATTACATCTTCTTCGACGCATTTTCTCTCGTCAATTTCGAATTGTACACCGGATGCTCTTTGTTCCCAGTATCTTTGAATATGTCGCGAGCTTCTCCGATGACCGCTACAATGTCATAACAACTCGGTTCGATTAAAAAATAAAAAATAATATCATTTTCTCTTCAGTATCCGCTCCGTATCTCTTGCAGTTATTCATAGCATTTTACCACGTAACACTCTTATTCGATAAAAAGGCAATTACACCGATAGTTGAGCAATATTGCCAGCGACTTTCTAAATATACCCAGCGCGCCGATATCAAAACGAATTCATTCGAAGAGCCGAGTAATCGAATAAGCAAGATTTTTCTGCCGGTTGTAGCAAGTAGCCAACTGTTTCTCGGTTGATTCGAAAGCGGGAGCAGGGTAATTACCGCTAATCGCGGCTAACTAATTGCAACTAAATTGAAAGAACGAGAGCCAACAGGCGACACGTGGTGTACGGGTCCTCGTAGCGTGTTCGTCGCGCGATTAACATTGCCGGCACGATACAAATAAGGTACCGTTGCATTCGTTCGACGTTGCATTCCGTGCACTCGACTCACGGACTGACACTGACGACCCTGCATCGTCTAGAAATCAAAACGTGCCTCGCTTGCCAATCTACTCTTGCCGATTCTCCAACTGCTACACCGGTGGCTGTTTTTATTTTTCTCTGCTGCTTCTTCTTCGATTCCTTTTTCCCTCGCGAAAACGATCTCCTCTTGATTGATTAAGGTGCCTCGCATCGATGTCCTTGCATCGTTAAACCGTTTAAGGCTGGAAACTAGAAGTTGCATCGTTGCAATTTTAAAGGCCGATTATCTCAGTAGAAGTTATAATTACAATTATTTAAACGTATCGTCGTCTTATCTTCCAAATTAACTTTCCCGATATTTATTATCATTTTAAGTATCTCGAATGTTTAGAGCATTTCAATTTCTTCTGACATGGGTATCGCGAAATTTGCATACGTTTTGCATACACGATAAAGGCATAAGCATCAGGAGACTGGTTCTAATTTTGTTGCTTCTTCTTCTTCGATCATCGATCACGGATATTCGTGATTGAAACATCGAGCTCCGAGTATCCG
Source organism: Osmia bicornis bicornis (assembly GCF_907164935.1). Taxonomy (NCBI): domain Eukaryota; kingdom Metazoa; phylum Arthropoda; class Insecta; order Hymenoptera; family Megachilidae; genus Osmia; species Osmia bicornis. The sequence continues at coordinate 2,669,451 of NC_060228.1, read as the reverse complement.
GCCCGTAAAAACGACGGCAAAAAGAGATCCACGCGGGTTTGGGCAATGAAGTTTCTCATCGAAAAATTGCGTACTTGCAACCGGTGTTACGCGTGATTCAACTCGATTACTCAATTACGATGTTTGTATCTGGATTACACGGAGACAATATTTACGAACCGCGCGATGTAACGTTACCAGGAGCACTTTCGCCGCTTTTTGGAATGTTCCCCGTCGAAGTCGGAGCCTTGTTTCGCAAGAAACTTTGCTTATGGTAGCCGTAAATGTTACGCGAAATCTCAAATATGGTCATCGAACTTTTACTTATATTTCGCGACGAATTTGGATATCTCCGGTGAAGAATTCCGATCGATTAATCTTCCTCTCCTTTGTTTCGTTATTTCCACAATGCTTGCGGCGATTTTTACGCTATTATTTTCTATAGAAATGGCACAAGGACCGATACTATTAAAAGCCTCTTTTGATCATTTAAACGGTGAATGAACAGTTCTCCAAAACAGGTGAAGCATCACCGGCGTTACACAATCGCGAGCGATTGTGCCGATGGCAACAATCGTCCGCGTAATCTCGTTTGTTAAATAATGAACGCGATATCTGTGTAGAGGATACTTCAAAATAGATACTCACAGGGTGTTAAAAAATACCCTGAAGACCTCTACACCGTTGGATAGATCACGAAAAATCGAAGTGAAAAGTTCTCTAGCATTTTTCGATGGGATCAGTAGTTTCGCCGCATTTCGTTGTTGAAAATTGAAAAATTGACTAGCCTCCTCCGCTGCGCTTGCGCATGCGCCGAGAGTCTAGTGGAAACGGAATTAATTAATTATTTCAATAATACAAACGTTCTTTGCTATTGTAAAGACAGCAATTTTATGGTTTTTTGGATATATTCGATATCAATCTTTATTACAGGATACAGACGAAAATGGTATATGTACAATTTATCAAACCGTTTAGTAAATTGAAACAACTGAGTATGACTGCGCATGCGTATGCGCATGCGCGACGCTCAGCGGCGCAGCTCATCGGCGCAGAGGAGGCTAGTCTCCTACTCCTTTACTCTAGTCACCCAAGCTACGCGCTGATTGGTCAATTTTCAACAACGAAATGTGGCTAAACTACTGATCCCATCGAAAAATGCTACAGAGCTTTTCACTTCGATTTTTCGTGATCTATCCAGCGGTGTAGAGGTCTTCAAGGTATTTTTTAAAACTCTTGAGGAAAATTGCAACATAGGAAAGGGAGAACACCGAATGCACGATAACTCATAACTGCAGTAATTTGCAGTAATAGTATCATTCTGTATTTCTCCCTAGGAAAGGCCGGTGTACATTTGTTTTTGAGACAACCTGTATCAGAACGGTAGGCACAGTTCGCCAGCTCGAGGCCGGCGAAGAAAGTGGCGCCGTGTGAAATTAGATCAGCGTTGGTAAAAGTGCGCGAGGGAATTGTATCGCGCACTCGAATCGTGGTAACGTTCGTCGAAAGTGAAAGTATCAATAGAGTCGCTCGTCCTGTAATGACAGCCGAATGATCCCGTGGATGACCTTTGCGATTCTCTAAATATCAAACGCGTCGAGAAGCACGCGTTAATCCCGCGGCAACCAACATCCGACGAGGATCCCTTTAATTCCTTACGTTTCTCCGCAACTCCGTTATCATTCGTTGCGTCCTTTTTTTTCCTGGTAAAAGGTGTCTAGTAATTGTTACTCGTGCGGAATTATTCCCGTTTTCGCAACGATCAGTGGGAAACGAGCGGATGCCGTATCGCGTCGTCGACATAATAGAAATTTCCAACGGACGATCCTGGAAAGTAAAAGGATTGTTCCTTCGAAATTTCCTCACCTCGCTATGGAACGTGATCGGCCATAGCCTCGCAGGAATTTTCGAAGGTATTTACATGCGAGGTTTTTCAGAAATTTATACTTTAACCTCGAGGTGATTAGATGCATTAGAGGATTAAAGAGAAAATACATTATTAGGTTCCACGAGTCTCGGGTAACGCGTTGACTGTCACGGTGGTCAGTGACCGGAACCACGAATTCAATTTAATCAAGTGATTACAAAACAGGAACAGAAAGCGAATACCGAATGCCATTAATATCTTATTAATAATACAATACTGCAAACCGAATGATTGAATTAAAAAAAATTTCACGTTATCCAATTGAATTCTAACGTAATTGAATTCGATTTCGAACGAATGAAAAAGCGGAACGATAGAAAGTTTCCATTTAAGGAAATGTTGCGGACTGTGCAAATGAAACACATATGTGTTTCAATTGTTACGAATACAAGAACAAACGTATGTTCGTTAGCTCGGTGGACGTATTTTTGAGCCACGGTGTAGGCGCAACAGGTTGCGAATGACTCCCACCTGTTGCAATCGTATGCCAGACCCACGCAACGTGTAGCCTGGAATTCGATTACAATTTCACCTAACTCTATCAAAGAATCAGATCCATCAGAGTGGAACCATCATAGCCCCATCAGAATTTCCATCCTCCCTCTTTAACTTCTGAATTTTCCTCCAGAGGGAAACGGATACTGTTTATTTCTCTCCGCGGACCACGTCTTAATTTAATAGCCACGCGCTTAAAAAGTACACGAACAATGCCGAGGGTGGTTAAGAGAGAAAAAAGAGAAGAACTGTTAAGCGGTTCCTCTACGGTTAATGGGACGTGGATTAATTGCCGCAACAGCAGGATGCGTCTGGCGCGTATGCGGGTCGTGTAAATTGAAACAAGACGCTGTTTCGTGTACACTTTAGCGTATTCGGCAGCGGGACGAAGTACGCAAAAATAGAATTTTGCTCGGGTAAAGGAGGCTGAGGGGAAAAGTTTGAGAAGCCCTTATTTTTATGGTCGTTTTACAGAGTACTTGGATTTTAAAAGAATGATAAACATTTTGGTTGTTAATAGAAGAGTTAAATGGTCCAGAGCCTGGCGGCTCGAGCTTCCTTACAGTGCAACAGAGGCTGCCGGATAAAAGGAGAGCAGCGATGGCAGTGAGAGAAAGACAAAGAGAGAAAGGAGGCTCTGTACGTGCCATTCACAGGAACGGTACAACGAGCTGGCAACGAGAAGACAAGATATGCGGAGGGACCAGAAAGAGAGAGGAGAAAAATCAGCGAGCACGATAACGGACTATAATCTTACAGAGAAATAATTATTCGCGGTATATCCGATTCTAGTGGTTCGCCTTCGACCAGGCTCGAATTGAAATCGTTCCACGTTTCACTCTTGCTTCACTTATTCATCTTTTTTACCATCTGCCTCAATTGGGAATCTACGATTAACGTAAATTGTAATTAGAGGAATTAGAAAAAAAGATTTCCTCTAACGGATTCCTTTCTTTCGATTCTTCGAAAGCTTGCGTTACTTTTAGAGCGAACCGAGTAAATTATTAACTAACCGAAAACTAAACATATATTAAACTATATAACTAAAAATATATTAACCAGGCTGGAAAGAGAATTTGGAAAGAGGAAAGCAACGTGGAGATCGCGTATCTCGATACGTCCAAATTTAGGAGGCCGAGGTTCTCTTCTGCCTGTTGGGCAGCCTGTTCGTTTTCCGGCGTTAGAATGCCGCCTACGTGATTTAAGGCTCGTTAACTCGGGACGAGCGTTAAATAAATCGTGACTGGTATGTATTTCTGTCTATAATACCGTGGCGAACGATCGCCGGCTTGAAAATCGAGTGGTTCGCTCGAGAGCGGATGCACCGAGGATGCACCGATTTGCAGGTGCACTGGATACGGAGTTGCAGCGATTCTTCCCTCTTACCCAAATACTTATCATCTAATTATTACTAATTGCTATTGCAAATGACTGGTTTCAAGTTTCCTATTTTAAATTATAAATTTTATTAAGCTACTTTTATTCTTTTCTCTTCAATTTATTTTTGCTTACGGAATCACCTCCTGCTTTATTGCACCATCCGACCTGTTTCATCCTTAATCTATTTAATTTCCTACGTTATTTCTGACTTAAAAGTCGGTAGTTCCATTGTTTGTGAATAGCAGAAATAATAATTTCCACCTGACCGGAAAAATTCCAATCCCCTCGGTCCTTTGCAGATATCTACATGCACGGCGAATACTCTTATCGGTATTAATTACCGAGAGCGACGTTAATTAGGAACGAGTCGAACGGGAAACGATAGAATACGTTACAAAGAAGCAGCGTCTCCGAGGGAAAAACGTAGCTGGAGCGGAGGCCGGAGAACAGAGCGTATCTTGTACGCTGGCGTGGACGGACGAAACGACAGACAATTATGCCGAATGGAACAGGACGCCTCCAAGTAAGCGGAACTAAACGAGAACGGTACATCCTACGATCTGTTGGCAAAAAAATCCCCAGCCGTTCTCACAACGAACGATAACATTAAGAATAGGATGTGCCCGAAGATATTTCATTGAACCCATTAATTAGTCTGCGCAATGAAACAACTTCATGTACAGGGTGCGTTATAATACTTCTGCCTGGAGATTTTGGGTAAAGTATGAAATATCCGAATTATTTTTATATTATATGTATATTTTTTTCCTAGACATTCTAAGGATTTTGTAAAATAATTATTCTATAATTTGGTAAAATTAAAATTTTAATTTGGGGGAAATTAATATTGTTTGTATTAGGATATAGATCAACATTGCTTAGACTGCTTTTCATATATTGCCGACAACATATACACCGATTAAATTTCATTCTTTTATTTTAATGTAGAGATAAATAATCATGGTATCGGTGAAAGATCTTATCTCTGGTATTTGTATCAAGATTTATTATATTTAAAAGCGTTGAACAAAGTTCACTTTGCGCAATAATATAGGGGTTTTAAAATAAAAATATGACATTTTGCAAAAATTTAATTGACATTTAAATACAGATATTGTTTCTCTCATCGAGTCGACTATGTACACACTGTATATTTATAAGACACTTCGCACGGTATCGAATTTAAACGGTATTATATTTGAAATAAAAACATGTGACTTACGATCTTTTACCTTCTAACTATGGAATCGTACAATTGTACATAATCGTAAAACTTTTCACGGCGAAACTTGAGCGAGATGAAATAAAATCAGTCAGTTCGGTCTACCGTAGGACGATACTTACTAACCTTGAGGTTTAACGGAATGGAGATTAAGTGAAAGAGAATTTTCTGCGAGATATTGATCCTCTGACGGAATCGTTCGATTAAATCGTTAACGAACGATGAATCTTGGGAGAGACATGAATCTGAAAATTTGGTCGGATATATGTGTAACAGTACCTTGTCGAGGCACTTGAGCTCCTCGATCGGGTAGACCGTTTTCTCGCAGCGGGCGCACGTCTTGCTCATCTTCTGCTTCTTCCTTCTTCTTCGTCGTCTTTCTTCTCTTTCCCACCGTCTCTCAGTCCAAGTTCCGCGTATGTATCTTGGCCTCTCTTCTTCACAAAACACTGCGACGAACGTAAAGAACACGTGTAACACTAACGACACATCCGCGCGGTCTTTTGTGTCGGTATGATCGCGGAAAATCGTGGACGCCTGGACACGTTTACGCCGTACAATTTATTTACGACTTTCCTCGAGAACAACAACAACCAGCCACGAACAGGGAAAAAATCCACGCCAGAGGAAAAGCTCGGAACTGCACGGGTGCCACACAGCCGCACCAAACTGCACTGCCCTCTCGTTCTCGTCTAGCTACAAAAACTCCTTGACTGACAGTAATGGTGGGATACGACGTTAGTCAAAGAGGCAACGAGATATCTGTGTTCCGTCAACTCTTTCGAATGTATTTATTTAATAAAATGATTAAGACAATTTCATCTGGAACTTTGGAATATAAATAAAGGTATATTAAATGTTTCTTTGCTGAGATTTTCGTGCAGAATGATTCCATGGAAGCTGGCTCTAGTGTAGTGTACCGGTAATATAGAAGATTCATCGGTAAATTAGGTTTATTTTATGGTAGCATCACCGAAGTAATATTAGCGTGGAATATTAATGTTTCTTAATAATTTGTATCTTATAAAATTGCTCTAGTCGCAAATATTACATTTAATAAGAATTGATCTGAAAAATAGATAGGAAAGCATCTTTTTACAAAGATATTATGGTACCCAAAAGTTGCTCCTGATTTGTTTTATAAGATTCAATGGTCAGATATCTCAATAACAAATTGTTAACAAACAGCAACTGAAAATAAATGTTGTTGCGTATCTGCCGGTAAGTTATGACGTCATAAACGACCGTTGATTATATCCACCGACTGAAAGTAAATGTCAGCGACATCTGTCACTTGTAGTACACCCTCGATCCCGCTCGGCGACCCTTTAGGGAAAATGGCGGTCAAAGCCAACGGTGGGAAAGGTATCCACACCATTGAGCATGACACTCGAGCTAGCAGTCATTATGCCTAATTCATAGGAGGCACTTTGGTATTAATTTACGTAGTTGCTACCGTTATCGAAAGCGAATGGCGTCGGGAGTGGGGGCTCCAAATGCCCTTGCACGTGGTCCGAGGAGAGGCAGGCACCGGGTGCGACCCTCGGTGTCGGCCACATGATAAGCATCCGAGATGGGCACCTGTGTGCCAGGCGCGGAGGGCTCCAGAGTGATACACATAAGGTTCTAGAGCCCTCCTTTAGCGCCAGTGTCGGTCGCCGTGGGGTTTTAGTCAGTAGGAACCTGACACCCCCTGCCGTCTTCCCCCAAGGGACGGTGGGGGTTTTATGCAAGATTTCCCCACGTAAAAAAAAAAATATATATTTACAGCCACTGTAATTTAACTACAGGTAGCTCGCTGCAACGGCGAATGGGAACGCCAGAGCCAATTGACCACCATTGTCAACCGTAGAGAGAAGTGAAACCTCCTCAGTCTTATAGCGACCGCCGAGGGGTGCGGATCTAATTGTGAAACATACATATTTACGTATGTGTACCCTTATTTTATTTTCTGCGTTCATTACATTTGCTGTATTATCTTCTTACTTTGTTGAATAAACTCATTAGGAGCATGAACGCGTTGATTCTATTACATCTGTGTGCCTTCCCTATTATTTTATCCTTTTATTTATTATTTTATTCATCTTTTCAGTCCTTGCGGGAACCACCCTCACAAGTCATTTATTATTTTATCCCTCTACATGGGCCTCGGCTCATCCTTCTCAGTTATTTATTATTTCCTTGGCTTTGAGGTCCTTATGAGGCCCAACCCTTTATCACTGCATCCCTTACACCTCTGTATCCCTTATATCTCCGCATCCCCTATATTCCTGCATTCTTTTCATCCCTACGTTCCTTTCATCCCTACACTCTTTTCATCCCTACATTCTTTTCATCCCTACACTCTTTTCATTCCTACATTCTTTTCATCCCTACATTTCTTTTATCCCTTCATTCTTTTCATCCCTACATTCTTTTCATCTCTTCATCCCTTATATCCCTGCATTCCTTACATCTCTACATCCCCTACATCTCTAAATCCCTTACATCTCTACATCCCATACATCTCTACATCCCTTAAATGTCTACATCCCTTACATATCTACATATAAATTTAGTTCCCGTTCTCGCCGCCAGAGGGCGCTGATTCGACATCGAAATTTTAGTTCACATTTTTGCCGCTAGAGGGCCAAAAATAGAGCAAAATTTAGTTCCTTTTTCCAAAACCAGAGGGCGCTGATTCAACATCGAAATTTTAGTTCACATTTTTGCCGCTAGAGGGCCAAAAATAGAGCAAAATTTAGTTCCTTTTTCCAAAACCAGAGGGCGCTGATTCAACATCGAAATTTTAGTTCACATTTTTGCCGCTAGAGGGCCAAAAATAGAGCAAAATTTAGTTCCTTTTTCCAAAACCAGAGGGCGCTGATTCAACATCGAAATTTTAGTTCACATTTTTGCCGCTAGAGGGCCAAAAATAGAGCAAAATTTAGTTCCTTTTTCCAAAACCAGAGGGCGCTGATTCAACATCGAAATTTTAGTTCACATTTTTGCCGCTAGAGGGCCAAAAATAGAGCAAAATTTAGTTCCTTTTTCCAAAACCAGAGGGCGCTGATTCAACATCGAAATTTTAGTTCACATTTTTGCCGCTAGAGGGCCAAAAATAGAGCAAAATTTAGTTCCTTTTTCCAAAACCAGAGGGCGCTGATTCAACATCGAAATTTTAGTTCGCATTTTTGCCGCTAGGGGGCGCTATTTTTCGAGATTTTCGCGAAAACATTGCGAAAAACAGCGCCCCCTAGCGGCAAAAATTTGAACTGAAATTTCGATGTCGAATCAGCGCCCTCTGGTTTTGGAAAAAGGAACTAAATTTTGTTCTGTTTCTGGCCCTCTAGCGGCAAAAATGTGAACTAAAATGTCGATGTCGAATCAGCGCCCTCTGGTGGCGAGAAAAAGAACTAAATTTTGCAAAATTTCGCGCAAATACTTACCTTTACTTACCTTTACTCGAAGCAGCCTTTATAATATATTTATTATAATGTTTGCAGGGATATAAGGGATGCAGGGATGAAAGGAATGTAGGGATGAGGAGAATGTAGGAATGAAAAGAATGTAGGGATGATAAGAATGTAGGGATGGAAAGAATGTAAGGATGGAAAGAATGTAAGGATGAAAAGAATGTAAGGATGAAAAGAATGTAGGGATGAAAAGGATGTAGGGATGAAAGGAATCTAGGGATGAAAAGAGTGTAGGAATGTAAAGAGTGTAGGGATGTAAAGAGTGTAAGGATGAAAGAATGTAGGGATGAAAGGAATGTAGGGATAAAAAGAATATAGGGATGAAAAGAGTGTAGGGATGAAAAGAATGTAGAGATGATAAGAATGTAGGGATGAAAAGAATGTAGGGTTGAAAAGAATGTAGTGATGAAATAAATGTAGGGATGAAAAGAATGCCGGGATGCAAGGAGTACAGAGATGGCCTTGGCCTATAATGAGGAATAAAATTATATAAATAACTAGAAAAAGTAAAATAAATGGGGTCCTCGGCTGAGACCTAGACGAGGGATATAATCATAAATGTTATTCACCTTCGATGAGCTTATTTAATAAGCAAAAAAAAATAAATGAAGTAAATTACATAAATTCTGGAACAAAATTAGAGGACAATGATTATTCTTTTTGTGCCCTCTTCATACAGCCCTGATTTCTTCCGGGAGTATTAAGGACCCCGCTGCGCCAATGATGCCCTCTGCATACCGACCTGATATCATATTGGGGTATTAAGGACCCAGAAAGCTGATGAGTATCTTTGCATATCAATAGTATAGCATCTGGGGTGCCAAGGACCCCGATGCACCAGTAACTATCGCTGCATACCGATATATCATCTTGGGGTTTCAGGAACCCCGAAGCACCGCTGACACTGTTTGCATAACGGCATTATGACATCTGGGGTGTCAGGGACCCCAGTGTATCTGTGGCGCTCTCGGTATATCGACATGATATCACCTTGGGGTGCTAGGGACCCCGAAGCACGTTTGATAATCTGCATACCGACATTGAAAAGTGACACGGACGGACGTCTTTGCGCTTTATATATATATATATATATAAGATAAGGTGTAAAGAAACTGAAATGTTATTTTTACTTTTCTAATATTTAGTGAATCTTGATTTAATAGACTTTAATGTAAATAACGTAAGAAAATTAATATATAAATGGCAATAACATTTGGAGTAAACTGGTTTATAGAAATACTATTTTTATATTAAAAGAAATAGTCGTAAATGCTGTACCTGTTTATTATCATAATTGTAAGTATGCATTATGTATAAAAGTTATTAACTTGATCGAGGTTTATAATAAAATGTTTTAAATTTTAAAAGCTTTAGTATTCTTTTATTTTCCTACAAAAAAATGTACTTTACATTATTATATTATTAAATTACACTTTGTTTACAATAGTTCACATACACACATCTTAGAAAATAATAAGTGATAGCACATTCACTGTCAGTAAAAAAATATATTATAACGATATATATACCACCTAATTTCAATAATTCTTAAAATTCTATGGTATCCTTATTCATATGGTAAACTATTAATATAAAGAAAAAAGAAATAGTTTTAAATAATTTATAAGAAATAGGGTCAAAGGGAGTCAAAATTGTGTCGTATCTGTTGTCGGTGCGAGATGCGGTAAAAGAGGGACTGGTAAAACAGGAACGATTATACCAGCTGTGCTCTCTGCATGCAGATCTAACATCTGGGAGTTTCTGAGACCCCAAAATTCATAACTTCTGAAGAACAAAGGCATGTTCAGTACTTTTATATCTGTAGTCACGGTTTTTGCTTAATTAGTACTGTCGATTGTCACCAAATGGCGCTTGTGTGCTACTTTCACAGCGCGGGTTGATTTAGAATTAAAAAACATGAAAATAAGACTTCGAATATGCAGAGCTTATTAAGTATTTATAATCATGCTATGTATTAACAAGGAAAGAATTAAAAATTATAACCTTCATTTTTATTCTTGTTGAATACATTATTACAGTATTCTATTTGTTATTTAAAATTATTATCTTCCATACCAGATTACACGCATAAATATAGTGTATATCTATGCAACGTCTGTTTTAATAAAATCGTAGTAAATTAAATTATATGCCCTTTCAGAAGTTATAAAAGATTGTGATGTACAAAAGTATAGTTCCTATATATTAGAAACGGTTACCCTTTATTACGCCTTAATCTAAATTAATTGCTCCGCTGATAGCAAACTTTTCAAGACGGAAGAATTAATGCCCGTAAAGAATCTTCGGGATGGACTTCCAATACTGCTTTAGTTCCAGAATTAAACGGTATCGCTATACCACCATCGACAACTAACCCTGCATCATAGCACTGTGACCTTACTACTAATTTGTTACACAACCCACGTGGTTGCATGGACTTTGGTATGGGCCAAACATCGGTTACTATCATATCCCTTATAGCGTAACATAATTTTAATTCCTCTGAAATATACACAAAAATTTATACTCTCCATTCGTACCTCTACTGTAAAACAATATACAAAGATTTTAAATATTTAATAAATTATTTATGTATACGTACCAGCATCAACATGCAAACTGCTATTAAAAGTGGAACAAATTTTGTCAATTTCCTCACTGCTAAATTGTTTTTTCTCATCTACAAGATTCAGTATCTCTTGTACTACTAGTGAATTAACACTATTTATAGATTTATACCAGGACGTCGATCCTGTTCCTGTGCTGACACACAATCCAGAACTTTTCACCAAGTGAAACTCTGGTTCATTGTCTGGCTTTATAAACAAGGAACTTGTTCTAGCCGATAGTGTCTCGGCTATAAAAACCTGTTAAACATATAAAATGTTGAACTATATAATGATACACAAAGTTGCTTAAATAGAGGGGAACTTACTTCGTTTAGCGCTAACCACGGTAAACGTCTTTCTTTTGGTAAATTATTTGGTGCTCCTTTCTGTAAATCTTCTGTATAAAATCTGCAAGTATTAAAAAATATTTTGCAATATACACCCATGTAACATGTAAAAATAAAAATCATAAGAATTGCATTTAATTGTATTACTTTTCGCAACCTGTAACACGACCTTTTTCATGCGCGTGAAATGGAGGATCCCAGATATTATCACCCATAATTGTTGTTCTAATCCTTCGTCTCATTAATACATTATAATGACCAGCTCTTAACATTTCAAAAATTTCCGGTATCCTTTTGGTATATTTGGGCGGTAACATTAGAAAACCCTCGGATCTCTCCGGGAATGAATTAATGCCTATTATAGGTTTTTTATTATCAAATATTAAATTTGATGCTAATAAAAATGTGCCATCGCCGCCGATCGGAAGAATTAAATCGGCCCAAACGAAATTCTCCGGATTAAGATTTTCCCTGCAATAGAAATACATTCATTTAATAAAATTTAATGATTAATTAAATGAATATATAATTCAATGAAAGTATACCTGTTTACTACTCTATACTCTATATTCATTTTCTTCAAATGTTCAATTACTTCATTTTTCACAGCATTGGTTGCAATATGACTAGCCAACATTAAATCATAATCAGATCCTCTTTCCTCTAATTTTACTTTCAACTCTTCCTCATTTAAATCTGGTTCTCGCAATTTTTCAAAATAGTATCGCGACAATTTTTTCACGATAAGCACTCGCTTCGGTACAAAGCTCGCCTCGTTTCGCAAGAATACTCGTAGATTATTGGAAGCATTGTATTTGTGTGGTTGCAAACGTTGTAAAATTCCTGAAAAATATATGGCAATATTAATAAAATAATACGAGGTATAAATTCTTTAAAAGTCATCGAATAATAAATAATAAATCTATATATAATATTAAATACATATATTAATAATTAAGGACATTGGGAATAATATATATTTTAATGTTTAAATTTTTTATGTATACTTTCAATTAAAATATATACAATCTTAATACATATCGAGTAATGATGTCATTTAATAGTACTGTTTGCATAGTCATTTCGTAGAATGACGTAAACTATAATCGAACGATACACTGTGCTTCAACGCTCTGATAACCAATAATTAAATGACACTGATCGAGTAATACTTCGGGGTTAAAATATCCAGCGAAGTTATTCCTACAACTTGTCTTTTGTTTTGTGAGTTTTCATTGGAGCTCGTTGACGTTGTACGCTGTTGCCAATGGAATCAAAGAGTACTTCAAAAATTTACTTACTGCCAGATCTTCGAACGTGGCTAAGAGTCGTCATCGCATGCTGTTTTATAAGTTAACGTACGATATACGTGCGAACAATAAATGCAAAAGTAGGAACATCAAGTACGTCAAAGCGTTTTTAACCTCTCTACCGGTACGAATAATAGGTATATCTAAAGTCATGCGACATGTACGCACAAATACAAGTTCACAGTCCACCGTGGATAGAGATAAAATAATACTCCGGAGTGAGAAAGTAGGAATACCAATATGGCCGTCTTTGGCGGTAAATTTGAAATGCGTGTAAGTTTTGCTCTCGCTAGTGAAATGATAATCAGAAACATTACATATAAAGAAATATTACGAAATCGATAAAATTCTATAAAATTCTAATATGAAATTAAAAAAAGAGAAAAGATATCGTTAAATATCGAGCGATTCAAATAAACAGAGAAAAAATAATAATTTCACTGTACAGATACACGCTTCGCTTACACTTTATTAATTCATTTGCAATACATTAATTAAGTCTGTTTAAATAGCATCGAGGCATACCTAACGCATGCCTTCGTTTATACTATAGACAATCATCTAACTTAAACACACGCTCACGTTCACTTTTTATCTTTCTTTCGTTAATCTTTCTCTCGCTCTCATTCTCACTATCTCTCACTCTCTCATCTCTCTTTCTCATTTGCGCATTTTTTTCCATTTCTCTTTAATAATCTGTATTTCCATTATCGATATCATTTATCGTTATTGTTATTACCATTGTCATTATCATTATACCATATAATATATCATAAGATCGACGTTAAAAACTAAAATTCGTATAAAAAGCGTCGTTATTCATACTAACAATGTAACTGTACTATTTAAATAATAATTGAATCTTAAAAAATTATTTGTTCTTGTTCTTGTTCTTGTTGGTGGTGGTGTGTCTGAATGTATGAGATGTCTAACGCATCGATTATAATATTATACGAGGGTGCAAGGCGGTGCAGAAATTTTTACGTACACGTATAATGGTTTCTCACATAGTACGCTCGTGTCGACGTGTATCCAAAGAACGTTCAGTAAGATCGTGAAATGCCCCGACATTGCGCTTCGTATCAAAACCATAATTAACACATATATATATATATAACCCGTTATCTATCATTATGAAAACTAACGATTGTCACTGAGCGAATAGAGGAAGTAAGCAAAAGTGTACTTTTTCGCAGAAAATATAAATAAAGAAGAAAATGTATCTCGTATATATGTACAGTTTACTAATATAATAAAATGAACCACTATAATTTCGTGTATTTGTAAAATGATAGAAGATGAATTCTAATGAAAAAATACACGCGCTTTTACTCGTTACGATCTTACCGATCCGATTCGTTCTTGGATCGACGCCAGGACGACGGTACATCCGTTTCGTGTCGGCAAGCCGCACCCCGCACAATTCTCTCAAATTCATCTTTTACATCGTAATCGTTTTCACGCGGCATTTTTATAATCTAGCTAATACTTTTACATACTACGAATGTTTAGCACATATCACTACGGCCGAACCATTGAAATCTCTCCCGCTCAACTTTCTCTCTCCCTCTCATTCGCTCCCAATATCCACTTGAATTCTTTCGTTATTACATAGCTAAACGCTATTACGAGCAATAATGTACATCAATTACATAAAAAACAAGATATTTCGTTAACGTTTTTTTATCTGCGTTTTCAAATCGTTTCTTTTTCCTTAATCGTCGAGCGATGGTCACACTTACGAAGGTACCGCGGCTTATATTTATCCAAAGAATCACTACCGACACCACCATCCTAATTATCAATTACCATCATCCATACGTGACAGAATGGTTTCTAACAACAGCCCTGACGCACGATATACATAGAATATTTCGTTCGGTTTAAAAAGTTATGCCTTACAGTCGAATATCATCGTCAACCCCACAGGGTGAACTTGCGTCAGATTATTACACAATTGCTTATAATCCTATATCGAAATCGAACATCGCATTAAAAAACGTCGCGTGTGCTATTTCGAACAATCAAACAAACGAGATCCTATCGCTTGGAACTCGGACGCGGATAAAATTCGACGAAATTCTTTACATACCACCTACGCATCCGTCAGGGATTAAAACTCCATTGTTCCTTTAATTTCGAGAAACGAAAAATACGAAATTTTCATTGGCCTGTCCACCTTGCCTCGATTATTCGCGAGTTCGTCGTTAAAAAGCGAATCTGCCATTCAACGTACACGAAGAGCACGCAATAAAATTGAATTTCATAGATATTGCTTTGAAAAACATGATATATTCGAATTCCAATGTAACGTTGATGATACAGCGTTTAATTAAACACGCTAAAAACTAGAATTTCATTGCATGAACGAGAGAAAGTGTGTAGGAAATTGTTCACACAAAATTATTAAATAATTAAAAGATTTAGGAATACATATATATGTACATGTACATACTCAAATTTTTAACAGATATCTGTTTAATAATTTTGTTAATTGCAAATATTGTTTGCTAGGAAATTCACTTTCGACATAGAATAATAATTAATCTTAAACTTATAAACACATATTCCCCTCGTTTCTAATTACAGAACATTCCAAGCTTACATGCATTTAGATTCTTTTCTTTACTTCTTTTTTTTTTTTTTTACTCAAGATTCACGTTGAGTTATCGATCATATCTATCTAGCTGGGATCATTCCTTTCTGCTCGATCATGGTTCGAACATAAATAAATAAAATAGTCAAGCGAATAAACGAAAAAGAAAAGAAGAGAAACGAAGAGTAATGAATCCGTGGAATGGCATCAACTCCGTCCTTAATTGGAAGATTGACTTCGTATGTCATTCTGTTTTATCTTACTCTACAGCAAATGGTTACCCCTTATTATCGTGCTGACGTTTTTATTTTTCTTCTTTAATAACGGGCAAAGATGTTCGCGGTGTGTGAATGGTTTGAATGTTCGCGTTGTGACGTGACTATCTATATAGTATACATGTACACTATATTCATATTTATACATTTATATTTATATTTATATATTTATATATGTATACCTCTGCATTTTGTTTCCTTCACATTCATTATTTTTGCAAAATATTTCTTTTGCCGACGTGTCGGCACTAAGCCTGTATGATACAATCGCAAATTACATCTCGTGTTCGCTTAGGCAAAACTTTACTTGGTAAGTACAGTGACCATCTGCATTTTTCATTTATCATCATAATTAATTAATTCGAAGGGGAGGTGGTGGATGAGGTCGAAGACTTATGAACGAATAAGATGCGAAACAACGGTTGAAACACAATTAATAAAATCGCGTCGATTTCTTAAAGAAGCTCCCCGAATCACAAACGTTTAATCTCTACCACGTTAAAATCTCTGTGTGTGTGTGTGTGTGTGTGTGTGTGTGTGTGTGTGTGTGTTTACGGCAGCTTCCGGTGCCTCCTTTACCCTACGTACACGATTATCCTTAACAAGATTAAACTCCGACTTCCGACTATTAGAATGATCGTTGAACGTAAAGTTCGTCGGTAAAAATTGGAAAGAAGAAGTACGAAGCCGTTGAAAATATTCATCGTACCGTTCTCGAGTATTATTAGCGTGTCTATCTGTGTGTAAAGGTTTACCGTGTGTATATTTGTTTAAAGAATGCGAGGAATTTTTCCGCGCGAGCGTCGATTACGGGCGAGAAACGAAAAATAAAGAAGATATTACAGGAAGTGGAGGCGAACGAAGAGAAAAAGAAACGCTCGTAACGACGCGCACGATGGATGTTACCCGCATTATTACGTAGTTTCTATCTCATTTTATTTCCTTTTCATTTATTATTAATTACTATTAGATTTCGAAGTCGTCCGGTTAGCCGCTAGAACGAGGCCAACAAACGTGCACGAGAGAGATACGGGGGTTGTCTCGATCTTGTTTCATTTCGAGTCTCTTCAACGGAATTCTCTCAGTGATTTATCCAAGAGCCACTATACTCCTAGTAATAGAAGTGGGCAAAACTGTTGCATGTGTTACGAGAACGAACCGAACCTCAGCTATGCGTTTGCGGATGTGGAGGTGGTGCGCCGGTAATCTCGGTCCAACGCATTTCGAAGAAACTGCGCATCCCGTGTCCAGCCTTCCCCACAGGACTGTCGTCCTCGTTGAATACCTCGCAGTTGATGAACATCTGTCTGACATCGGCGCAAAACTCATCGCGAGACTTGTACCTGTGTATCGAGAAGCACTTCTTTGGAACATGTTCATAATTCCAATTTTATTTTTTTTTATTTTTATATTTTGGCATTTCAGATTTGAAGCTTTGACGATCAAGTTAGAGGCGTTCTAGAGATCATAGATGATTTTTTATACTTGTTTTTTTTTAGGGAAAGAGGCATTTCTAAATAGAATCGAATGTACGTTCAATTAATCTAGCTGTCGACGGTGTACGCGTGTAACTTACACGGAGTCCTGCAATTTCTTCTTGATCGTACTGAGATCCATGGGTGTTTTAATAATTTTCTTGTAGGTAGGAAACTGTTTGGTGTTCACCGGCAAAAGGAACGGCCAGGCCTCGTCCTGTTGCTCCAACTGTTCGAGTAGCACCTTACAAGGAGCCAGCTCTCGTTGTTGTTTCTTCGTCAGTGTCCTATTGTTGCCCTCCTTCCTCGGCGAGGCTGTAGGTGTTGCCGGTTCCGATGAACTGACGTCCTCTACGTGCGTGTTCGATGCCGTTGACGGCGTTGGACTGCGACGCAAAACAACAGAAATTATTTGCACCATTTTAGCTTTCGCTTTTTCGCAGGAGGTATTGTCCGTCATTTTTATAAAGCTTCTGGACGATAAAGACTCGAGAGCGTGATTTATTTTTATTTTTTTTTTTTTTTTCTCTACTTTCTCCGCTCGAGACGAAGTTATTATACCACGCACATTTATTACACACACACACGCGTTGTTTCTCGATCGGAACATTTATCATATTTTTCATCATTCTGACTCTCTCTGTCTTTCCTGTCTATATTACTTTTTATTTTAGTCTCGCTGTTTTATATATTCTCTCTCGCCGGTTTGCTCGGTCATTTGTTCAAGTTTCGAGCAATCTAAATTACCCGTTCCCCATTAGTTTTAGTCGATGATCGTAACACGCTGTACAAAGTAGTACAGGGTGTCCCCCGACCAGGAGGGGACCCGACAACAATATCATTCGCAGGTGGTAGAAAATAATCGCTCGAAGACGAACCTATCGACGATTGCTTTTTTTTTTTTTTTCTTTATATCATGTAGAAGCTTTATTTATTTATATACCTATCGTGGAACACCCTGTATGATGCGAATACTTCCTTACAACAATGATCGACGAGTGTATTTTGACACGGGCCGAGGATGTAAGTCGGTATGATAATAATAATCGCATTTAGAAGCAGTGTACTTTGTCTATGTTCATTCGTATTTTTTTTGTTTTTTTGGGTTTTTTTTTTTAAAGCAGTTTTATGTTTTCATATTCGATCGGAAATGGATTATTTTTTTTTTTTACACGTTCTCGTTGAATGTTATTGAGTCATTTTGTTTCGTAGATTATTTGCTTTATCTACTGTTACTTCGTTAAGATACGTTGTTTTAAGTCAGCGAGTTGACAATGTTTGTTTGGTTTTTTGTTTTTGTTAACGTAATCACCTAGCTGGTGGATGATCAGAACTTTCACTTTCTCTGGTGCCTCCCCCTTTGGTATGACTCCTTCGACTACTATTTCTCTTCTTTGGTTGTTTACTGTGGCAATTAGAACAATACCATTTTCCCCTTGGCATCTGGAAGTATAGTAAAGTTATTTGAATATATTATACAACTGAGAATATTTGAGAGGAAGGGTTGAAACTTCAAAAGATGTATATTATATTACAATTTTTAATCTACATATGTTAATAGAAAAGATATTTTCATTGAATAAGCTACTCACTTTTGGCATAACAGGATTATGGCAGTCGGTATGATAAGCCCGTGGACAGAGTTCACATAGCACTAAATTTTTGCCAACCCTCTTTCCGCATACCAAACAATTTCGTTCCCCTGTTGCTTTGTTCATGCACTCGTGACAATACCTGAAACAGGATTCGTAATTGTTTAATTAAAATAGAATAGTATTCTTCGGAATTGTCCGGTTTGTTTCATAATACAAACAGCTTACCAGTCACCATCAGGAATGTTTTCCATTTTTGGACGGAAACAGTAAGTATGATAGCCGCGGTCACAACCATCACACAGTAGCAGCTTGTCTTCGTTATCTCCACTGTGACAGAACTGACAATTCTGTAACAGAGAAAGAAAAACTTTCCGTCTTAAAATTCAGTCGATAATTGAAGCAAATTAATCCTAACACTTTGACGACCTCACCTTTTTGTAATTAATGTTATAAAGATTCTAGCGACCGTCAAAGTGTTAACGATCTAGCGTTGTCACACAAGCGTTAAAAATAAAAATGTACCATCGATGCAATAAATGTTAATATGCAAAGTATATTAATAAATAGAGGATAAAAGCTTAAGGATCAAGGGTATATTTAATAAACGGAATGGAATTTATATTTAATCGTGCATACTTAGTTCTCGTGTTATCGCTCAAAGTATAATTAAAAATGAAATTGAATGGGGTAGCATTAAAATGATAATCACCCTACAAAAAAGGAAAATACAAAGCGTTGAAAAAAAAAAAAAGATTAGTAGACGATAAGCGGCATATTCTGTTGCATGCTACCGTTACGTTAAACTCTAACCACCATTTAAATTCCATTAATGTTGTTAGTCAATTAATTTGTTAAAACGTTTATCGATTGCCGCATTATTCGCACATCATTCCCTTTATTATGACGTTCCATTGGAATATACCATCATGGAAGGTGCCACGCGAAGAGCATTTCGTTTAACTTTAGACACTTTTTGAAGGAACGTTTTGCCAGTCATCATCATCGAAAGCGATATGCTCTCTGTGGTTCACTATATACAGGATATTCGTTCTAACAATTCGTACGATCTTCAATCATCCGTAATGATGTAATTAAAAGAGAAGATAATACTCTTTTATTACATTATTGTAAACGACTGAAAAATCCTGTATAATGTTAAAACAGACACTCTGTATAGGAAGGATAGAAGAAAAAGAGCTTTCAGAGTGTGAGGTAGAGGAGAAGTTTCGGTTAGTAAAGTTAGTGCGAATACCCACAGAGGCCTGAGAAGTAGTCAATAGCTGATTGTACTGAGTGGTAGCTTTGAGTGAGACGCAGCGGTTTCGTAGCTTGACGCAGACCGAGTTTCTAGCTGGTGTTAGACTCACAGCCTTCATGATGCTCTTGTCCCAGGCGATGCTGGCCTCCAGCATGTACAGTGCCATGGCGAGCTGAGCCGACGTGTGTGCACGAGCTGTTGCCTCTCTCCAGTTGTTCAGACCTCTCGGAGTTGTTTCCTCCTGCGGCACCGGCGCCTGATTGCTCTGATCCGAATTACTCGAGTTTGCGTTAGCCGCAGCCGCCTGTTCAGCTTTCAGAGCCGCTAAATTTGGATCGCCCGTACTGTAAATTCAATAAAAATGAAAAATATCTCATTAATCTTTGAATATTCCTCGCTGTACCCTATCTCCTATAAGATGCCATGGTTTATAATCTTACCAAACGCCTAACGGTGGTTTCAAGTATCTCCTCTCTATCGCTGCCTCCAAAGACAGTAACCTTTGCCGCGCTTGCTCGACAGCGCTCACTTTCTCCATTTCGTTCAATTTCTCAATCTCCTCGGCCTCCTCGGTGCCAGCCCGCGGAGGAAGTTTCCAGCCTTTGACCTGCATGCTGGCGTTCGCGACTTTGTCCTCGAGAGCCTCGACCTGCTCCAAAAGTTGCGCGTCCACCCGTAACGCGACCTGCTCGCTCCATGTTACCGGGTTGTCCGGTTGCGGGATCGGTGTATCAGGATCGTCGGGTGTGGATTTCAGTTCGGTGGCGGATACGTTGCCAGGGTCCACGTTGATTCTACCTGTCACGGCTAGGAAGGATTCCATGGTCGCCCATGTTGTACGTTTCAGTTCCTTCTCGCGGACACCGCGAGAATGAAGGTGCTCCAACAGTTCTTGAAACGTGTCGACGTCTGTTATTCTCCACCAACCGTATCGTAAATCTGCTCGGATTATAAGTGACACGAGTTAATGATCGATCCGCAAGCTTGATTAACGATAATCAAGTTTTGAAGTTGTTAACATACCCTTTGGTACTGGTTTAGCTTCCCCTGGAGGAGGTAGACCGTGTACTTTGAGATACTCGAGCTGAACTGCTTCGTCCTGGGTCAAAATCAAAGGTGCTGGACTATCGCACCTGTCGTAATTTGGACTAGCCGGCGGAGGGAACACTGGTATTCTCAGCTCGGTGGGTTCAGCTATTCCAAATATCTGCTTGGTACTCGGTCCTGGAGTGTCGCAAGTTTCTCGAGGTAAAATTGAAAACCAATTGAATTCGTTGCTGCAATCTATAATTTATCGATAAAGAAATAAATAGCAAATTACGTAAATGACAAGTTAGTAAAATAAATTCGAAAATACTTACTGGAAATAAATGTGCCGTTCAATTCCTTGCCATTATGAAGATTGTTAACATGATTGTATTTGTCGCCATTTGGAATCGTCTCGACGATTTTATCCTCCATCATCTTCACAGCTGGCTTCATTTCTTCGTCCATCTCTTCGTTTTCTTTCTTCGTATCCTCTTTCACATCCACGTCCATACTAACAACCTCTGTTTCTTGTTTAATTTCTTCGGAAGTGACGTTTGTCTTCGCATCAGCCATCGAACCATCCACGTCGACCTTCTTCTCTTCTTTCACGTTCGTCGAATTATCGGAACCACAATTTTGCACAGGTTCTTTCTTGCAATTAACGTCGTCAATTTCGGATTTCGTTTTATCCAACAACGGTTTCACATCTTCTTCTTGTTCGCTCGAGTTGTACTTCTTTTCTTCCTTAACGTCATTCGGAGCCTCGTTCTCCCGATTCTCAGCATTCGACTTAGTGTCCTCCTGTTTCGTCTCTGATTTCGCCTCCTCCGTTGGCATGTTTTTGTACTTTTCGTCCAGTTCGGCTTGCAGGTCCAGGATCTCCGGTTCAGCACTCTCCATGGCCTCGACGAAGATACCACCAGCGCAGGCCAGCTCCCAGTACCTTCTCCAGTACCTGTCCTGGCCAAATATGTGCGCTCGAAGTTGCTTCGAAGAGCTGTTCAATTTCTGTAGCTGTTCTTCCGATTGCTTCAACAGTTTGTCCAACTTTTTCCCAAGTTCCTCGCCGGATAGATTCTTGTCCTCCTCCTGTACAATCAATTTTTTCAATTAACGTAATAACCTTCGCGCAACAGACGTGGGGTCATTTTAACACTTTTAGCGCCACGTAACCCATATATGAATGATGCTTGAATTTCAACAGGAATCCATCACTCATATTATTAGAAATTCTTTGAGTTAGTTAATATAATGTAAATAATATAAATAATATACATAAGATTTGTGAAGACAAAAGTAATACCTAATGGAATTTTCAATGGTTTTAGCGTGGCAGTCAAAGTGTTAATTGAATATCTATTATAAAATCCTACCTCTTCAGGCTGAGTCCCTTCGCTCTCGTTCTCAGACATGTCTTCAACCTCGTCCTCGTGATGAATCTCGTCAGGAGTAGGCGTCGTACCCACTGCCGTCGACGTCGTGTTACCTTCCTCGTCAACTTCCTTCTTCTCGATGGTAATCGTGTCTCCAGTCTTGTTCACGATCACGCCGACTGCTTCCATACGCACCTTTCGACTGTGCAATTGTCTGAGCCTACGCAAGATCATTTAAAAACATCAATCTCACGTCCAACCTCTTCGATACATACAAAAGAATACTTACTTTCTGATCTTCGTGTCCAATACGAATCTTTCTTTCCTGAGTTGCGCCACCGTTTCTAAGCTTCCTTCGATCTGCCTGATCACAGCCTTGTTCTGCAACAACTCGTTGCAGAGGAACGCGAGCATCTGCGCCTTGTGCGTTGGATTCAGTGCCAAAAACGGCTTGTCCCTCAACCTCTCGGACATCCTCCACGTTTCGTTGTTGTGTAAGTGTTCGTAGAACTGAGCGTTCTTTCCTGAACAGGTCGAAGCGTAGTCACCGCCGTTCTGATGATGATCGGCGAACTTCTTGTCGCGTTCTCGTTCAAGACAGACACCGGTCAACGCTTTCACCTCGCCGGTTGCGTTCGCGTACAAATAGATTCGTAACACCTCGCTGATGTTTGCGTGCGTTATGTCAGCCTGTCGTAGGCTTTGCCCTAATCCCGTCGTGTGTCTAGCGGGCTGAGGGATACCTGGGTCCTCGATAGCGCACACCAGCAAGTGGGTCATCACCGACAGCATCTCTTCTTCCGCTTCCTCGTCGTTGAGCAGAGCTAACTGGAGACTCTTTAGACTCGGCAG
The DNA here is from genome assembly GCF_907164935.1 of Osmia bicornis bicornis. Classification (NCBI taxonomy): domain Eukaryota; kingdom Metazoa; phylum Arthropoda; class Insecta; order Hymenoptera; family Megachilidae; genus Osmia; species Osmia bicornis. The sequence continues at coordinate 2,646,274 of NC_060228.1, read as the reverse complement.
CGAGTCCATATCTAGAATATCAAAAGCGAATAGTGATTTAAAATTCCTGAGGAATTTATAGGGTAAGGGATAATAGACAGAGGCTCACCAAAGCCTAAAGTTTCGCCGAAATTATGCAGAAACTCGAAAACCATAACGATGTCCGCGAAAGCTTGGCCGGACAATTTCAGTCCAGGTATTCGTTTTATTTCTGGCAGTGGTCTGTGGTCTGTAAGCAGATAAAACAAGGTGTCATGGAATGTTGTAAAAAATAGGAAAAGGATTTTCATAAAAATGTATACCTGTTAGTTCCATGTCTTCCACAGGTTTCCTGATCTGTTCGATCAGTTCCATCTCCATTTTTCTTTGTTCCGCTCGTTTCTCTTTCGTCGCGATTCGTTCGGCCCTAGCTTCGAGACGCTTTTTCTCCCTTTCTTCCATCTTTCGACGGTTCTCCAGGGCACGTACCAACGCCATATGCTGTCTCCTTCTCTCCCTCTCCTAAACACAGTCGAAAAGTTTCAACGAGACGAAACGAAAAGATCGTGGACAATGTTCATGCAGCAGCATCGACAAAGAAATCTCGTAAATCCCGTTGAAAAGCAGAACTTTTGACACGCACGGGCTACGACAAACTCTACGACCGTTCCAGAAAAGGCTACAACCCGATACAATAAAAATAAAAAAAAAAAAAAAAAAAAAGGATCGACTTCTTTTATTTGAAACACCGTGCAACTGTTATTTACGCAACCACACTGTGCAATGTTTCAGATTGTGCATCGACGTCCGCACAGTGACACCAGATTTTATTTATTTCTATATCTTAAGCTACTAATATTTCTGGGAGAGACACGGACATTTTCGAAGGCGTGAACGAAAAGCGTGGAATAAAGCGCCTACGCTGTATGCGAATGACTGAACAAGAGACATGGTTGTTGCATTGTCACCGAGGGACTGGTTAGTGAACGTGGATTCTTCGGAAAGCGAATATACACAGGGTGTTCCAAATTTTCTACAAGTTCGGTAGATCGTTCCGAATCCGAATTCTCATTCAGAATGATTTATCAAACATGTTGGAAAATTTCATTTCTGAAACACTCAGTATATGTATCTGTTAATGTTGCTCGCGTGGATAAATGTGTAAACGAACGCAGCGATCGTCGATTGCTCGTACGAAATTCTGAAATAAACGTATCGATCTACGAGAAATCGACGAAGCTGACGGGTGCAGATTAGTTTCAACTATCGGTTCACAACCGAACTTTGATAACACAACTTTCGACTCGCTCAATTTCCATAGTTTCTCGTTGTCGATCGTTTCTAATCAATGATCGATGAACCCCCGAAGATGTATTCTGCTTCTCGGGATCGTCAGGAAATTGAATTTTGAGGATTCGGTCGATCCTTCATCGACTTGATCGACGGAGAAGACGATGAAATAGGCGAATCGAAAGTTTGGGAAATTCGATAAATTCCGTTTTATTTTGTTTTAGTGAGTCTTGGTTCATTTTTTATTAAACTTAGATTTGGGTATGAGACATACCAGCTCGACGGTGTAGAGCATCTCGCGCTGCTTGGTGAGCTCCTGCATGTACATCTGCGGCACAAAACACATCCACAGTCCACCAGTGCTCAAACTACTTCTACACGATCAAAAACTAAACAGCATATCGCTCTCACTTTCTAGATTTCGCCTGTCATTGAATCGCGTCACAGAAACGGGACGCGAAAGGACGAACGAGAGAGAAATCATTTTTATATTTTAGAGCTTCGAAGGAATATTTTTCTATTTTTTTTTTTCTGTTTCTTTTGAAAATTGTAACAAAAATTCTGTTCGCAAGAATTCTACTCTATACACGCTATTGCTACGTCAAGACCAAACTCACAACCGTGTCACAAAAATTAAATGGAATCAAAGTAAACCGAGAGATCTACGTTTATAAATTAAAAACACAAAATGATTTGCAATTAGCAATGGATTGGTAATCGCGTGGAATTACTTGCAAGATTAACAAGCGCCCATTAGCAAAGTCTATCGAAATGATATTAAAAATTTCAGAAAGTCTAATTATCAATTTTTTGGATCTCCTCACCGTCGTGTAGCTTTTTCGCACGAAAACTCACGATGAAACGCGAACGAGGATAAAAAAATCGAGCAAAACTAAGGCTAACTAAATTTCCTGATATCAAATACAGAAGCTAAATGAATGTAAAATATAAATGAAGACAAGTGATCAGCTGAACGTTTGAATGATTCTCGCGGCTGATTAGTATAACGAGATGAACTGTAAGCGATGCGAAGATCAAAATGAAACGATGGCTAAATATCTACGAAAGATAACACACACACGCACACCGTTTCTAAGTTTCTACAGCCAATGACAGTCGGAAGAAAAGGAGGAAATAATCCGATGGATCGGAAACGATTGCACTCACCTGTTCCTTCAGCATGACTGCTTGTTGCCGCTTTAGTTCTCGTTCCTGAGAAATCACAGAAAATACTCGTGGTCAGTTACCCAGATTCGTTATCGTTTTAAACAACTACTAACGAAGTTGGGAATTCATGGGGTTCGCTATCGAACGAGAGGAATATAACAAATGGACATTATATCGTACATGGTTGCATGCCAAAAGTTTTGAGAAGTTGTTAAATAGTGTAACATAATAATAAAAGGATTGATATTTTGGCTACGATTCTCAAAACTTTCAGACTAACCCAAGTACATCGTAATTATTTCATTCTTAAGAGTTAATTAATAACAGCAACCAACGTTAAAAGTATAATCTCATAATACCAAGTATAATACGATAAAAATTCAGAATATTAATGGACAATTCTTTGACATAAAAAAGAGAAGAAGCTTGAAAGCATTCTTTAGTAATTATACGATTAAATAAATTGCAATTTGTGTCGCATTGAAGAGACAACAGGTGTTGCTTAATTGCACCGAGAAAGATAAAAAATTAAATAACGAGGCGGAAGTTGTTTTATCGCAGAATAATATTTCGCCGAGAGACGACGAGATTTTTATGTTTCGACGAGGGCCAGAGGGGGATGGCGGGTCGTATAATGTAAAACAGAGTTCATACAACAAATTGTACCAGACAGAGAGAAATAGAAAGCATACGGCGTGTAACAACGATTTTAGGATTTACCTGTTGCTTCCGTTGTTGCTCTTCCAGTCGTATCTTCTCCACCTCTTCCTGCCGTTTTTTCCGAGCCTGCGCACACGCCATATACACACGTCACTCTCATCCGTCATAATTGTTTTTTTGTTTTATTTTTCAAATTGATCATGAAAAGCTTACACAATGATCTTTCTGTTTTTTTTTCCCACTAAAAAATTGCTATCGTTCGACACAAGGGAGCCTCGATATTTTCGCGTTGCTGTTTTTCTAAATCGCGCTCGTTGTTTTCGATTCCATGATAAATAAAGCTGTGATTATTTTCCAAACGTTGTTAGATAAATGTTTATAGAAAAAGGATTTGAAAATCAGGAATTCCAGATCCTGATTTCTGGATTTAAAATTGGGGACTTTAGAGTCTCCGAGCTTAAATTGTATTTTGAATAATTGATAATTATTTTATTCATTTCCATTCAGCACACAGCTTTATCGTCGTGTAACGATCGAAGATCTACTAAATCAATTAATAAATAAAAGCTGAATAAAACAATATATACAAAAAATTCTATTATTTTTCCTGACCGGTTTCCCTTCTCAGCGCTCTGAAATTTTCTTCGCGAGGAAGATTCTACTTTTCTTTCGCGATTCGAAGGCTACCATGTATAAAGCGAACATGTATAAGCATTATTCTAGGATCTTTATATCTAATTTTAACATCTTCGGCAAAAGCGTGTTCGTGAAGGGAAAAAACGTGAGAAACGTAAAAATCATTCAAATTCAATTTAATATTTATCCGCGATTCGAAGCCTACACGGTGTCCACAGGAAACAGAAATGTAAGCATTATTCTACGATCTCTAAGTCTAATTCGGCTAAACGATTTTCAATATCTTCAGTGAAAACATGTTCGTTAAGGGAAAAACGCGCAAACCTAAGGCTTCTTTAATTAATTAAACGAACAATATAACAATCGAAACGTGTCTTCTTAGTTCGCGATTCGATCGACGAAACGACACAACAAAGAACGAGAAGAGCACGTGTACATTAAAACCAAAAAACAAGTGTTTTCAAGTTGCAGAAACTCATCCCCTCCACCATGTATCCCAAAACGAAGAAAGATAGGCATGCTATCGTAGAAAATCTCGTGAATTAAAAAACGTGTATATAATACAGACATAACGTCGAGAGAAAGAAAGAGAGAGAGAAAAAAGGGAACAGATTAAAGCAGCCAAGCAAAGTGTAGAACAAATCGACGACGCGTGAATTGTGAATCTTCGAAAAAAATGGACAAAGGGGGAAACAGTTAAAAATTGTTAAGAGAGAAAAATCGTGGAACTGCAACTGAAAAGCTTTCTCACCAACTACCAGAGTAAATATAGACAACACGAGAAATATACATATATAAAAAAGTGTACGATATATTTAATAGAAAAATATGTATACGTATAATATAGAATATTTATATAAATACGTGGAAACCAGCAGCATATTTCTTTCTTTATACATATGGTAAAAAAGACATCGTTTAGAATTCGAGAGTAACAATAGAGATAAAGAGAAAAAATGTTACGAAGCGATTCATAAAAATTATGTATAGAATGGAAAAAAGAAGATGAAGAGAATATCATGCAGGAGCCAAGCAAATATACTCGCCTTATGTTATGCACATATTATCGTTGTGATTGTATGATCAGTGTGGAAAATATCAGATCGGTTGAAGCTGATGATGATAATAATAATGAAACGGTGTCTTTGTTAATTAGAGTGTGCTGATCTGTACGAGTACAGAATCATGATTAACCCTCGCCCAGCTGATACTCGCTCACTTTTCACCCATGTGTTAAGTGATTCAAATTTGTTTAACACATTCCTTTCTTCTTTATACAATAGATACTATAAGGTAATATTTTATAAAAGTCTAAATTCAAAGCGTGTATAATGAAAATTCATTTATGGGTCAAAAATGATTTAACGCCATTTCCTTTCGAGGGTTAAACCAGCTGCGATCTTAGCGGTATATTAAAATACATAACAATAATAATAATAATAACATGTGTTTCTCGGTCTCGAGAATAGAAACTAAATGAAAAATTAAAAAAGAAAACGGGAACAGGAAGAGAACAGAGCGAGAGGATAAAGAAAAGCGTTTGATTTGCTTGGGAAGCGGTACTTGATACTCGGGTAGAACGCGTGAAAATTTGAAAAAAAAAAAAAATGAAGAAATATCGCCATGCTGGAAATAATCATGTAGCTAGCTGTTATTTCTTTGTATATAGTGACAGGAGAAGCTAGGCACAGGATAGCATTGCAATAGTCGTTTATATCTTCGTAAATTCGCTAGGTATTCTACGATATATTTGTGTACGTGGAAAAGTTTGTTATTCGTGTGTTTTTCATGGATTTCGAACAGAATATAGTCACGTCGTTGCTCGAATTTCCTGAATTTCTTACGAGGGAAGAGTATGATTTTCCGGACACAAAAATAATCCAGAAATTCGTATAAAAATTGATATAATTTCTTTCGTAGGAAAATTTAATTAAAGATCAATCACCAAGTATGAAAGCTACCGTTAGATAAATCTTTTCCGCGTTATGATTTTACAATTTTGGAGTTAAAAAAAAAAAAAAAGAAACGAAAGAGAAAGGAAAAACGAACTGAATTCGACGTATGCCAGCAGGGACTACACTGTTATCGCTCTGTGTGCCTGGATCCTACGTGTGTGTATCGTGTGGCGTGTCCTCGTCCATTCGATCGCTACGTGATGCGCAAAGGTGTTAATGTGGCGAACTACTGGTGCTCGTGTATCGTTCGTACCTCGAGCTATCGTTAACAAGTATTTCCTTAAGAAACGGAAGATGTTTCGCGGAAAAACATTTGTCGAAGAACCGAGATGAGCCGATCGTTCCGAGATTAATGCAGAGCGACTACCAGGAAGAAACGAAAGACAGAAAAAAAAACCTGATCTGAGGTATTAATTCGAAACAGAACCAAGAGAAATCATTACAGTCTCGCGGATAGAGGAAAATAAATCAACTGAAAAGAGGATGTGTAACGAAACGTTAATAGAAATACCTATGTTTCTTGTACAATGGTCACGCACACCGAAAAATTACAAAAAAAAAAGAAAAAAAAAAGAAGAAGAATGACGAGACGAATATTATCTTACCTCTGGGGTCGTCTCGTGAATCTTAATCTACCGATGCCGGGGTAAAGGTTGTAATTTATAGCGATGGATGAAACAGGAGTCGGGGGTAACACGGTTTTGATCACAGAAATAAGAAAAAGATAACAATTAAATGAAAAAAGGGTTGAAGGGGAATATAGAAAACCAGGCAATCGTAGTCTTACCTCGACAGCTCCTTCGTCTCACGATCCCCGTGTCGGAATCGGATGAAAATATAGAAGTGAGGGGATATGGGAAGAGACAAGAGCATGTGGGGTACCAACGAATCGCAAGGACGACAGTAACGTTCGTTAGTGAACATGAAGTCGATGAAGAGGGGGAGGGTTTAATGACGATGTAGGATCGTAGAGTGCGCTTCTCGCGATGGAAGATCGATTGTGAAGGCAAAGGTGAGACAGTAGATTCCTTGGAAGCAATTAATCGACGGATCCAGCTAATGGACAAAGGATTCGCAGAAAGATCCATAAGGCTGGAAGGTGTCTTCGTTAAACGAAATTCTTCGAAACGAGCAAGTTTATTGTGTTGAACGGAGTAAATTACTCCCATCTAAATGTATTTTGCATGGGGGGAGGAATAAAAGAACACCCTCGAGATACGTCTTCGTCGTAGAAAGAATTTCACTATCCGAAGCACTATCCGGAGCTGGGCTGAATCTACGAATCTTGTCCAGAAAAGGATGCTAACCAGGAGAATTTAAATCCCTGAGGAGTGCTTTTTAAATAAAATTCAGCTTGAAATATAAATCGATAGCGGATGGAAGGAATTTTAGAATGTTCACCAGAAGAAGCCTACTCGTATCGAACCTTTCAATCAATTACTTCCTAACATTCTAAACTTCCGTATCCACCTAGCATCGCTCACATTCGAAGCTCAATCTCCTCGATAAAGCACTCCTCGATCAACATCCTCCCAACGACGATAGCTATATAACCCCCCCGAAAAAAAAGGAGAACTCGCGGCGATCCGACAAAGCGACAGGAAATCGAGAAAACATCGAAGGGGTTCGGGGTGAGTGGAATCGTAGGGGGATGAAGTCGAGAGGGAGGCGGTCATACGACATCTTACCTCCAGAAGCTCCTGACTTTGCGTCTGGGTCTGGGCCTGCTGGGTATTGTCCATGCTGAGGTTGTTGGCGGCGGCGGTGGTGGTGGTTGTGGTGCCGGTGGACGACGTGCTGGAGATTGTTGTGGATGGCAGCGTCGGTTGCGAGGACGGCACGAGCGTCGTGGAGGCGGTTGTCGTCAATGAGAGAGGTGCCGGTGGCGGTGGCAGCGATGGTACCACTTGCACCTGGGGTGGTGTCACAACGACGGCCGGCAAGCCGGTGTTATTGTTGCTGTTGGTGGTGCTGGTGGTGCTTAGCACCGTGTTGGTCACCAAGGACGTAACGGAGACCAAATTCGACGTGGTGGATTTTTTCGTCTCCTCTTCGCGATCGGTGTGCTGTTGCATCATGTCGCGGTTCCTCCAGCTCTCAGCGATGCTCTCACGATTCTTCCATATGGTGGCCACCGTACTGCTAGCCAGACCCAGCTCGCGCGCCACGTCGCTCTTGCTCTTACCGCGTTCGATCTCTTGGATGATCTTCATTTTCTGCTTGATCGTGAACGCTAGCCGCTTTCGACCCTGCGTTTGTAGGTTTAGGGATGCCCAATAATCGATCGTGTTAATCGACGTTTCGTTACGTGTCGGGTGATGGTCGTGCGCGAGTGACACCCTTCGCTCATTACCGCGTCTCGTCCTTCGTTCGAGGAGGACGTTCGAGAATTGCTTAGAGCTTGGGTGGAGAGTGGTTGTGGTGGTGATGGTGGTGGTTGTGATAGGTGGTTGGGTATGTAGCGTGGTCACTCTGTCTAGAGGATAGGCTGAGCCTTTTTCGAGCTTCGTTACGAACTGAAAGTTGCAACAAGAACAAACTATGGGGAGGGGCTCGAAACACAGAACTGTGATACACCGCTACTAATTCATCTATCCTATTATCTTTTACAAGCTCGGTTATCTAATCCGACTATTTTAAATTACTCGTGAACCGTTCGTTACGTGAGATAACAAAGAAAGTTATGTGTTCTGAAGCACAGAGTGAAACCCTGTTTGTTCATGACGAATGAAGATCGATTAAGATCGATTATACGAGAGTAAATGGGCATCCCTATTTTCGCACGTCCCAGTCTAGTTTTACCAACCAAACATTTACATCTACATTTTTCACTATCATTTTCCTTTCTTTCTTTTTTTTTTTTTTCATCTCCATTGACGTTCTTCCCTCTAACGTCTCACCCTGCACGGCCTGTGTTGTTGCGTGTATGTTTTTCAAAAACATGGCTGGACGGGTGGTTCGCGTTTATGTGATGTACAAGTGCGTGTGAGGGTGGATGCAAGTGAATGCGAGGGGATGAATGAGCGAACACGAGTGACAGTGAGTGAAAATAAAGGGTTGTCGGTGGAGGATCGGTATGTGTCTTATTTGGACGAAGGGACGTTTCCGTACTGTATCGGGTAACTTTGGACAACTATCACAACGGATGGACTATTAAAGTTTTCTACGCTCGCGTTATCTACTTCGCCGAATCATTCTCGTCACGGAAAAATCCTCGAGGATCGTTGAAAAATCTTCATCGAGATCATAAAGTAGGATTTCTCTTGCTGTTTATCGTCGCGAGAAGTTTTCCGGACGAAACCCGTCTATTTCACTTTATCTGTTTTCAAAATCGTGCGCTCTACGATTCGTTTAGCGTAAACCAGAAAAAGTTTTGAAGATTTTTCTTAAGATCAGAAGATGGTATCTGGTTTTAAGAAGAATTCGAAGAGCGTACGATCGAAAACGCCAAGTTCTGTTCAAGATGCAAAGAGCCACGGAGGTAGATTTCTCCTCGAAGAGCAAATATCTAATCTCTGTGCGATTTCTAAATCGATCAATCTATGTTTTCACAAGATCATTCGCCGTCAATCTATGGAAATCAGGCGGAGGACATAACTATGCCACGAACAATAACCGATCTATACTCTTGTGACTGTCTACACAGCGTACACACACAAAAAAAGCAACCGCGCATTACACACACTATCACTATACACATCTCGAGCAAATAGAATTTTCATTATTACTTTTTTATCAACAAAGCTTGAAAACCATGGGTGACGTCGATGCCCCGGGACACAATAAACCAATGAATAATCATTTGGAAAAATAGCATCATTGGTTCACTTTAGGATAAGTGTGATACATCGACATCATCTTAGGTCCCGATTTCTCTTTCCAACAATTTATTTCCTTTCTCTCCTTATTCATCCATTCTCTCATCATTCTCTCTCTATGAAAGCTGCACGATTCATTAGAATTCTCATTGAGAAATCCAAATGATTTTCGGGTCGGTTCTCGCCGAGTGGAGGACCCGGAAGCGAGATGCAGCCACAAAAAACGATCTCCGTTACACGACTAAAAAACAAGTTCGATTCACTGACGAAGGATGGAAACGAAAAAAAAAGAACGTACACAAAACTAAAAATTTGCGGAGCTAAGGGTGAGAGGCTCGGGTGGTGTCATTCGGAGAAAGAGATCTTTTTTTTTTTTAAGGAGGACATGCTTGGGTTCTCCTGTCACTATTGCTAGCGATTCTTGGTTGTCTATGGGGGTGGTTCAAAGGGTTTTGGTTTTCGTGTGTCCTGGGACGTTTTCGTTGGTTGGTTCTCGGATTCGTAATGGGTGCTTTCATAAAGGTTGGAAGGTTCACATATGCGAGTATATAAAAAAGTTTCTGGTTACAAGAATATCCACTTGAAGAGTATATGTATATATGTATATATGTATATATAAAATGTACAAATAGATGTATATACATTATATACGTATATAGATATAGATAATGATATATATATATATGTATAATATAAATACGACACACACAGAGAGCATGCGACACGCACGACAGGTGGACAAAATACAAAAAAATAATTTCAAAAAAAAAAATAATGTAATAGGTATCCCAAATAGAGTAAAAGAATAGATTCCTTGTGAATGAAACAACGAGAATCGAGACAAAACGTGAAAAGGAAATAATACGGCGATAGAAGAGCGTCAACTTACCTCGAGCAACTGTTGATTTCGAATCTCCCGTTCTCGCCTCACTGCTTCCTGCCTCTCTGACTTTTCTTGTTCCTTGATCAGCCTGCAACAATGTAAAAATCTATGACATAAAAGTATTGTAAGAATGCTGCTTGAACTCTGATGAATTACGACATATAAGGGGATTAGAAAATGAATTTGAACATCAGGATAGACTGATCAACTTACCTGGCTTGCTCCTTGTGCCGTTGTGCTTCTTCCTTGGCGAGTTTCTTCGCGTACGCGAGCTTCTCCCTTTCATACTGATTGTTTGTTCTCGCGTCCCTGAAACCACCCGCGGCTCTGAGCTCTTCCAATCTTCTCGCCACTTCCTGCGCGCCCAACCTAACGAATTCCGCCTCCGCTAAGCCCATTGTCGGCTGGAGGAACTCGCCCACCAGAGGACGGGAGGAGAAGGAAAAGTTTGCGGTCGTCAGCTCTGGTGGATTCTGTTGCTCCAAAAACTGAAAATCGTTGAGAACACTCGTCATTAAAAAAAGAAAATTCTTCATAATAATCTAATCTGATATATGATTTTTCTTTTCTAAGACGTTAGTTGATCGTGCTTGGAAAGGGTTAAAGCCTGAATCCAGTCCAATTTACTGTTTCAAAGTGTCCCGGAGACACTAACCTTCGCCAAATCCGGACTGCTCCTGAACGTCTTTCCGCAAGGGCTGTAATAAGACACGTCACCCTTTATCACTCCCGACTTCCCTAATCCCTTGATGACAGTCTCCCGTTTCCAGCCACGCTCCAGAGGAACCTGTAGATCCCTCTCGCTGGGTTTCACCTTTCTCCTCTTCGCGCTGGATACACCGTCCACGTTGTCGTCGTCAGTGTCCGTCACAACATCCGTGTTACTTCCGCTCTCGCTGGTCACGTCCATGTTGCTCTCTTCACCGGACGCCTCCAGCAGCTTGTTCTTCATCTTCTCCTGCAAAGATCGCTATATAGGGAGCATGGTTTTAGTGGAAAATCATAAGTGTAAAAAAGCAAAGCTAATCGACTGACAGTCGTTCGGATCCTCTTCTGCGGCCTCTCCTTTTTGCGGTTTTCAACGAAACCAAATAATTTCAAAATAAAATTGAATAACAAAAAGGAAGGAAGATACTAAATTTGCAAATGAAATAGAACGGAATAGAGAATGCTGTCTATGGAGAAGATACAATCGCTCTTAGAATTCAAAGATCAACGATTCTCCGATTCCATTGAACAGCACCATCTTCAGATTGAAAAGGATCGTGTCGAAGACAAACTTTACCTGATTCTTGTCGTCACCTTGACCCGTGGCGGTGGCGTGCAGCTGCGCAGCCAGAATATTCGACCTCAATAGCGAGACCTGGTGAGACAATGGCACGCTAGGGTCCAACGTGGGCGTAGGTTTAATCCCCAGGGCTCTGCTTTGAGCTAGTAACGAGGCAACGGTGTTCTTCTTCGGCTTGGACACACCGCGACCCAGGTTCCTTGGTCGACCATCCTTGTGATGGGTCGTACTCGCGCTCTCGCTCTCCTCGCTTCCGCTGCTCGGTCGCTGAGGCGAATCCGCGGCGGCGAACAGCTGCGCCAACGAGGGACTCGGCGACGCCGGCACCGGTACCGAATTTTGCGGCACCCTTCGAGGTTTCGGTCCCGGCTTTCGTCTTGCTGTCGTTCGAAAAATAAACGCGATTCTCGATGAAACGAAGAAAATTAAGAGTTCGATAAACCATCGCTCTTGTTTAAAGTACACTTACACGTTCGGTCGGAGGCAAGCAACGACTGACTTAAATTACTGAGCTGACTGAGCGGTTGACTACCAGAAATCGGCGAGCTACCGCTCGTCGTCGACGGTTTCAGGGAGAGATTCAACGGCGCATCCGAATCGCTGGTGCTATTAGCATTGGTGGTGGTCGTGTAAGACGTTGGCGCCGGTAGAACGGAACCATTGGTCGAGTGTGCTGGCAATTTGATCACTTCTACACGATCAACGGGCTCCCTGTAGTCGTTCGACTCGGTCTGCAAGAACGTTCAACGAGAAAACGTTACGATGTTTCGACATATTTCTTTATACGAACAACAGATAATTAAACAGGCATATATATATTTTTGATAATTAATGAATTACTTATTGGTACGCCTAATGATATGCGATACGAAGTCGTCAATTATATTACTGAAAAATTATGCAAATTATGTACATTCGAAAGGGAGTGAAAAGCGATATCCAAGGAAGTACACGAAACAGAAACGATAATTACCGCCGTGCGATTGTATTTTCTCGGTTCCATCATCAACGACGTGGTCGTCGTGTTTGTCTGATGAGCAGAAAGAGCAGGTACATTAGGTGGTGGGTGTACACTCACACTTGGCGTGTCCAAGGATATGGTCTTCTTCCTTCCGCGGTTCGTTGTCCCAGGAACCTTCGGACCGACTATACTCGACGTGTACTTGATGATCTCTGTGTCAGGAGGTAATCGGACACCTCCCAATATACTGCTAGGATCGCTAAATAAAATGATTTATACAGTTCAATCGATTGCATTTCAAATCTCTATCAACCCTTTGAAGAATTCATGGAAAACGTCAAATTAATTCCACGTCCTCGAAGGGTTGACGTACAGCGGAACGCGTATGTTTTTGTATATATTTTTTAAAATCGCGCGGAACATTAAATACAGCGACTGGTGGACTAGTTAAAGGGACAAATTGTTTAAAACGACGCCTACGTTAAGGGCCATCGAGCAATCATAACAACGAAATTACACGGTTACACGAGCACCGTATGAAAGTTAAATGAACGAGTAACGGATGAATTCACCCGGTGAAATAGCGAACAACAAAAATCGATATCTCGTTGTTGGAGCATCTCTGTTTCGGTTCATTTTATTTCGTTCTGTGTATTTTATATATATATATATATGTTTTGTTCGTTTATTCTTAACAATCTCTCACCTGCCCTCTTTCGCAGAACTGCAAGTATCGGAAAGCGTGGAAAAATAATTAATGGCAAAATGTAAGTGCACTGAGGACGCCAGGCGTCTGTTAAAAATAATGGACCAAAAAAGAAAACAAAATAAAAAAGAAAGAAATCGATTTAACGAGGTTGCACACACACACACATACACGAAGAATCTCGTACCTGACGACGTTCGTTTGCGAATTTTGCGTGCTGCTGACCGGGGTACTGTGATGAGAGGACGTGACCGGTGGTGCTTGAGTCGACACCGGCAAACTGCTGCTTGTCATGCTCGGCGTCGTCGAGCTACCGCTGCTGGCCGGGGTCGTCTTGTGACTCTTGCTTGACTTAGCTTTTGGTTTGCCGTAACAGAATTTAGCTGGTTAAGAAAATCGTCACGGAAACTTCCTTAAACTTTACGGGCTATCCGTTTTTATTCAGCCAATCGAGGGAACCGATCCGATTTCTTTTAACGAAACGTACGAATTTCCAGGCTTTTCTCACTTGGCTGATTAGAATAAGAAATTTTTTTTTGTTATACTTACACTTACTGGACTTGTGAGACGATAGGGACGGGGGATTAAGTAGAGAGGCAGGATAAGGTGGCAGCAGGCTTTCGGCACCAGGCGGAAATCCGGAGAGTCCTGCCGCTCCTTGTAACCTAGCGAGGTAGTCCTGTGCCGCTAAGTGCGAGGCCATCGTCCACCATGCTGCACTGGCAGGATTGATTCCTGCAATCATTCGTTAGATTTTTGTTTTCGTTAATATTGCGATAAATCGTCGCTTAGCAACCAGTTTGCTTTATATTAGAAACATCGATGAAAGTTAGAAACGATAATTTACCTAAACTAGCAGCTTGACTGGCAGCCACGCTGAGGGTGCCGAGGCTGCTGTGGGAGTACGGGGGTGGTGGTGGCGCAGAGGCTGGCGTGTGGCCTCCGAAACCAGGAGCAGAACCTCCTCGGCCGAGAATGGCATAAGCCGATGGCAAATGATGGGCTCCCAACCCATATCCACCCGGCATTCCACCAAAAAGCGACGAAGCTGCGCTGTCGCCCCGAGGCCAATATGCTGCAATCAAAACCGAATCGTCGACGTTCAATTACACGTGTCTGATAGCCAGCCTCCTCTATCTGTTTTCTTTCCGCAATGAACAATGATAATATACACGAATCTATCAATTAATCAACTATGGCAATAATTAATTTCACAAAAATGAATATACAGGTTGATAAATAATTTTGAAACGATTTCTTTGTTTTATGAAATCGATCCATCCAGGTGGCCGAGATGCGTTCCAACCGCGCGAATCAAATAGAATATACACATCGTTGTCGACACAAGATTCGAACAGATCTTGACGATGATACCGTTTCCCCGCAATAACAATTAACGCTGCCTGTGAACGCGTACCACCAATTAAACCGTCTTCGTTACGCCGTTAATTAGGATTATCAGGAGACCAGTGAACGGTGTTATCGAGCCGGGCAAATAATTAAAGCGTTAAGTCGCGTCTTCGGGTTGGTTCGCGGCGCAACCAGAACGAAATGCAAGCGAAATAAAACTGTTGAACAACCCGAGAAACTCGTTATGATAATGTACCGCTTCGGACTACGATGGCAACCAGTGCAGGACAAAAATTGAAAATAGCGAATTGCTAAGTAAACCAAAGGGTTATCGATTCAACGATGAACGACGGATTACCGTGACAATCGTTTCAATTGGTTATAGGAACTGAATAGACAAAATTATTGAAGAAAAGTATCAGCTTCAACCCAGGCTTCGATCGAAATCGTTCTCGCGGTTCGATAGGATAATCGATCGAAAATTTGCTCACCATCCGTTCCTTCGTTTATTTGTATAATTTATATTGTTGCAAACACGAGAGCAAATGTACCGTTGATTTTCTACGAGTACCGTGGCCTTGAGCAAGGCCGTGGCATTGAAATCCAAGCGGCGCTTTAATTTATACCGGTCGTTGAACCCTCGACTCGCTTATACCACTACTTCACCGACTGAGCAGCTGCATAATGTGCTCTAGCTGCGTCTACAGGCTGTCTCAAAAACCACAAATTCAAAGAATCATTCAAAAAGTCCTGTACCATCTTGTATAAATGAAGAAGAAGAACCCATAAGTGGAACAATAATTTCTGTTTAATCGCGAATGATAGGTTCGTCAATAAATAATTGCGCAAATTATCTACCTTTTCGATCAACTTTTAATACAGTCACAAATTTCTTTCCCTAATGAGGCTAACCGGGGTGAACCTATGTATTTCGTGCTTTCCTCTTTAACGTAGACGCTTTAATAGCAATTCATTATTCAAGTAACCGAGCAAAGAACGAGAGGATTAAAGCAGTTCATTTTTGAAAATTCTGTTTAAATTCATAGGTGAAAATAAATGTTGAACTCGTCCTAGACGAGTGGAAGCGACAGTCGCGACGCGTCGCTAATTTCCTGTTTTTCCGAGGACCTTAATAAAGGACCCACCCCCGCCGGGACGAGCATTGTTTTTCCGCTAATCGATGACCACGCCGAAAGCTCTCCGGCGTTAAAATCGTTAAAATCGCGCAATAAACGTCTGCCGCGTAGAGTGACCGGTTATTGGGAGCTGGAATCACGCGTATATGCAAGTTGATATTTATTCCAAGACAGATTCAGCCGGTCAGGCCAGGCCAGTATAAAAGCCATCTGCCGTGGCGACCGCGATTTATTTCCCTCTTTTTTTATCGGATATAACATCGATACCGGTCGTGTTCGTTTTCCAGGCAAATCAATCGTTATAATCTACACTTAAATAAGTAACCTAATTAAGAATCCAAGAAAAATTTTCAGAAAAAGCTCTTCGAGATGTAGAATTTGAACTCGAAACAGAAAGCAGCGAGCAAGCTGAATCCGTCGGATAACGAGATTGCACGGTACGATGGTGGTGGGTCTTCAATCGACGACCACCCTCGACGAACAACAAATCTCTGTTGTATGAGCGAAATCAGCGAGCGAGCGAACAGGGAAGAGAAACTAAACAAGCTATGCAGGAGAGAACACGGTGCAGATCGTAGGAGCGTCGTCACGGAGAATGTGTTCGGTCCGTGAGCCAGGAAAATGGCCGTGTTATTAAATCGATCGCCGTTCTGGCCAGTGGGGGTTGGAGCTAGGCCAGAGAGGGTTTCCCACCGAGGCAGAGGGAGAGAGACGCGTATATAACCCATGGCACGGGGGGATGATGAGAACGCGACGGAAAGGGGCCGGGAATTACGAATGGCTCTTGCTTTAGCTCGCCACGACGGAAATCGGGATTGTCCCTGATTTCGCTCCTTTTAATGTATAATGCCTTTCGTACGATTCCTCTGTGCGAGCAAACGTAACGCTGATTTCAATGAAACGGTACTTATTAATTGATGACGTTCGATGCGACGATCCTCGTGTCGTATTTCGCGTTCGATTCTTACCCTCTCGTTAGTGTAGCTAATTAAACGTTACCTTGAAGTTTCGCTAAATTCTACGATAGTCTGCGAAAGTAACAAGGGAGAAACTATTGCGGAACAGGGTAACGTAACTTCCAGCTGCTATTTTAGGGATATACGACCGGGAATCTTTCATTTTTTTTCTTCTTATTCTCTTTATCTCTCTCGCAGTCTCGACGAGAGGAACGTGCCGAGAAGAAAATAGCTCGGACCAACGGCGTGGCACGAAACGACGCGAATCTTACGGCTTGGAAAGGCGACGGAATGAAAGATCCAAGATTTAACACGACCGTATATTCGTTTATCGTATTCAACGCGTGATACAAATAAAACTGTTGAACCTTTATATCACCTTGACCATCGGGCCTTGAAATGATTGCATTAAAAAAGCTTCTGCTAAGATCGTATCGTCATTTGAATCATTTTAAATACATATCTTGATAACTAACAGACTGTCTCATCGTTGCTGAGAATCATTCGAAGACACGTATAGGCGAAACGTGTATCGACAAGATCCCACCCGTTTGCCTGCAACCCCTCCGTACGTTTCGCACCTTAACGTCGACGTTTCCGCTTATAACCGGCCAATCGTGATTCAGCCTTGCCTCGTGGAGACTGGAGAGCGTACGTGTGTATCCTGTCCCTCGAGGAAGAGGATCGATCGAGGGATCGGAATGCCTCGAGGGTTGGCGCGCGCGCGACCGTCGCCGCCGCGATGCGATGGCTGGCTCGCCTCCAAATCGCTTTAATTTCGTTTACGCGACGACCAAAGCACCGAGAAGAGACCCGGTCTACTCGAACCTTCTTCCCTCTCTGGCTGGTTACTTCGGTTTCCCTCTAACCGCCGCGAAATCGTCGCCGAACGCATATAAGAACCGGATATCGAGCCGAAGAGGGAGGGATCGGTGTCTAAAACCCCGGTCTTCTTCGGTGCTAATTAATTTCTCGTTAACGAAGCGACGTCGCGCGGACGACAAGCTCCGTTCTTTCGACGTAATCGAGCCAAGACGTCGGCTAAGTTCGTTATAAACATAGGATCAGCTTGACGAAGTAATAAAGGGCTGGTCGCTCGTGGTAATTGTGGATTCATCCAGCGGCTACGGGAGACCGTGAATTATGTTTAACGTGGCTAATGGTGAAACTGTTCGTGTACACATAGTGTGCAGCTATACGACCGACGGATGCGTGGCGATAATTGTACAGGGGGTTCGTTTGCGCGAGGGAAGATCAAAGGATAGATAGTCGATGGAAAGCGTGGATTAATCTAGTCCAGTTAGGAAATCTAACGAATTTTCATTTTATGTCAACTAAGGGAAGAAGCTATTCCTGGTATGACCAAGATCCTGAAGTATCGAGGGAAAGCCGAGTTAACGTTTCCGAAGTCACAGGCTGCATTATGCAGCTCGCATCCGAGGCAGACCATCGCGAATCGCTCTTACCTACGTAATCTCCCCACGAAGAGAAACTTCCGGCGGATTACCGCGCTCCATAATTCAACGGTTCAATGTTTAAAAGGGCTGCAAGCTTGCCCGCATCCAGCCCAGATTCGATTGATATTTTGTTTTTTGCACACCGCTATTTATGCACCGGGAGGACGGTGCAACGTTTATCCTGAATTAATGTGATTCTTTCAAATGACGTATTACTGTACTGCTATTAATTCTGTTCACTTTTTAGAAATAAAACGTACATTCCAACAACGTTTCAAATTTCTTTCACTTTAGTAATACAAAGAGCGGGATGACAAAAAATAGTTTCTAACTTATCCTTTCTTTCGTTATTACCGTACCAAGTGTCTTTTTCTTATCGAACATCTTTCGAATGGCTGTTATATCGAATTCGTGGCACGCCTAACGCATTTATCAAGCCGCACACGTTACATGGCTGGAACCGAGGGAGAAAGGATCTTGGTAAGTGGAATGAGGGGTTGAAATTTCGCGAGAACGGAGGGAGAAGGGCGTAGAGAAATAAAAAGGTGAGAAATGGCGAGGGCGCTTAAGAAAATGAGGCCGAGTCGACAATTGGAGGATTCGAAAAACGAGGAGAAAATTATAATAGGGTCAAAAGTGAAAGATTCAGAAAATTGAAAAAGGAAAAATCAAAGAGAAAATAGGAACGTTCAAATTTTCATCGCAGTTCACCGTGGTGGATAATAAAGGATAATTAAAGGCTGAAGTGAGAGAAGGGAGAAAATGAGAGAGCGAAAAAGGGGACAGGCGAACGAAAGTGAAACGAAAGGGAAGGTGTGTGAAAAATTGTAAAAACTAGGAGAAGAGGGATGAAAGAAAAGGAAAAAAGGCACGATGGTAAAAACATGTCGACGTGGGAGAAACAGGCAAAAAACATGGCCCCGGGAATATGAATTTCCATTGAAGAGAACTAAAGAAGAAATTAACGAAGAAACTCTCTGCTGGTGTAAATAAAAGCATTCGAAACGCGCAACATCGGGAGAAAGGCGAATTCATATGAAACGTGAAAAACAGACGATCCGCGTGTACGTACGGACTTGCAAAACGAGGAAAAGCTCAGGGAAGAAAATTAGAGTAGCAAACGAGTATGTCGACGATGTTCGAGAGAAAACGAAGGGGAAACCGGACGAAGAGGGTAGAAGAGGAGGATGAGAGCGAGCAGTTACTCGCACGAAAGTGACGGCCACGCGTGGGTCGCCATTTACTCACACTTCTACATAAAAGATCGTGTCGAGCGTCTACGGAAATTTCTACAACTGTGCAATCAAAAATACTTCATTTTAATTTTGTTATTACGAATTTCATTAAAAATTATTATATCAAAATTATTGCTACACTGACCTTTACTACTATCGTCTATTCTCTTTTACAATACACTTTACAGTTGATCATTTTTAAGAGTACACACACTGTTCGTGACTCGGCGTATACGAGCGTGTCCCTTGTGAACGCTGACCAAATGTCACGCTCGATTCGGTCTGCTTACGCGTACGCTCTCGCCCACGCTCGACTCCGGTTCAAACGGCGAAGCAGTTTCAACGATGCGTCGCCTCCGATGGAAACTTTGAGGCGATTACGAGGCTCTAGCGGGAATTGCGTGGTTCGACCGCGACCGTAAAACGCGATACAACGTTCAGGAAACGTTGGAAACACGATAGAGCTTCCCGAGTCGAGGAGAGAATTTTTCAACTCCGTTCACGGTCGTCGGTGAAATAAAATTCAACATCTGCTATTCAGACGCTAAATTTCATTCGAACATTCTAATTATTTCGTAAATAAATTCGAGAAACACTGAAGAATTGTCAAGAAAAATTTGTTTCCAAGTTGACGTTTCATCCACTTTCTCGAGCGCGTTCTTTCACCATAACGCATAACGATGTTGTTGCAAAAGGAAACGGAAGTAAAGACGGAAGAAACTACCCGACAACACTTTCAAACAAAAACTCGGTGCACTGGAGAAGACGAAGTTTTCGTCGTGGAATTAGAAATCGAAAAGAAGTAAAAAGAAAAATTGTCTGTTTGTCTTGAAAAATTATATCGAATGCTTCCTTAAGATTTCATCGACGGGTTTCTCGGAAAACGCAACGAGATACGCAGGCTGAGCGCGCGTTGTTCTGTCAGGCATGGGTAATGACGATGACACAGATGACGTTGACGAGGGAAAAGAAGCTGGGGAGCTTCAAACGAAAGCTGCGAACCTCGTCGTCCCACGCGTCGTTCGCGGGAAATAGAAGCGCCACTTCGCTGGGAGAGTCCAACGCACAACGCGACGTTATAAACGAGATCCGGAGAGGCTGGATGTTTTTTTTTATTTTCTTTCTTTCATCGTTGAGACGTTTCTCGATTTTGCTCGAGAAAATAATCTCTGTTCACAGTTCGGACAATGATGAAAAGAAAATAAACAGGTTTAACAAATAATGTACTCGTTATTCTAATTTGAAAGCGTCAAGTATCTACCTGAATCAGCTTAATTTTGAAATGAAATCAATTCTATACGATAACTCGCGAGTTCGCCGAAAAATCCGGGAGAGAAGGAAAGAAAATCGTAGAACAAACGATAGAAAAGTGATGCTGTATCGGTGGAAGAAGGTAGCTTTGGTGTCGGGGCCACGGTGCTCACCCCTGCGGGGTAGTTTCAAACGAAAACTCTGCCTCGTCCAACGAGTTTGTATCGAGCGTAGGAGGCAAAAGCGCGAGAGGCTGTTTCTCTCCGACAAAGTGAAACAGAGATAAAAGGAGGAACAAAGAGGAGGGTAGAAAATGGTGAACAGAGAAACGGGACAGGGAGTTAGTCAGGAACGAGGCAAACGAGCGAAACGGAGAGACAGAAAGGAAGATGAACGTAGCGGCGAAGGATAGAGGAAAAGAGAAGGAAAGAGGATTCTCTTGGTGGCATAGCACGATGCTGGCGCGTTCGTTGCTGGTGCTGCTTGCTGCAGAACGAGCCTGGGACGAGGGACTCGTTGAAGGAAGGGGAAACTGCCGCAGACCGAGGCCATGGTAGGCGAGGTGAGGTGGCAATCAATAAATATACAGAACCAGCGGAGAGCGAGAGAAAGAGAAAGAGAGGGAGAGAGGGAGAGAAAGACAGGATAGATCGTGGCAGAGGAGCTGCAGCGAGAGAAAGAGAAAAAGAGATACCGAAAAGGGGATGATGCCGAGAGGGATGGTCGGAGAAAACGTTTCGTCGTGTCTGTCCGTTCTTGCGTCCCCAAAGCGCCACGAATTTAACCCGACTCTTCGAGCCAGACAGAGAAAGAACACTCTGGAGAGGCTTCGCTTGAAAAGACAGAACAGAGATACGACCAGTTCTGGAAGAGAGGCAGAGAGAACGCGAGAGGTCAGAGGTGAGGCAACGAAATAAACGAAATCCCATTCAGAACGATGGAAGAGTCCGAGAAGACAACCTTTCTGGGCCGAAGAGACGAGCCAACCCCTGACTACGATGTTCTCGTTTCCATTCGAACGGATGCCAGGATATCTGTGCTTCTCTACGATCTTCGGCTACTTTTTTTCCCCGGAGCTATAATTGGAGAAAGATCGGTTCGAATCCTTGCTTTATTATTACTCGAGATTCATGGTCGATGATCGAGGAAGAAGGAAATACTGGTATCGGGAAAGGAGGAGAGTAATTCGAACGTCTATGCTGATTCAGTAATTAACGTGTCGAGTGGTGGATGTATCGGGAATGTTCCAAGATCGGTTTGATTGGTGCAATCGAAGCGTGAAAGAAAATGTAGTCAGGGTATCGATTGGCACCGTACGAAAAATCGCGGTGTCTGATTTACTTCGGGCTATAATTGGGCTCTCGACTATCGGCTAGAGAGAAGGAACTGTTTCTCAATAGTAGAAATAGAAAATAACGAGTAATCATTCGGAATGCCATTTAACCTTTACCCGGTGTCAGAGGTGCATCGAAATGCAATGCATTGCAATTGAAACGCCTGACTGAAAAACTGTTATTTTAATCGCGTCTGGTTGACATTGTCAAGTTAAATACCGTTAATGAAGACGACCGAGCGATATAACACCGCCAACTTTAATTAGTTAATAGCACCGCGATGAATCTAGAAACTTAACGTAGTCCTCGAGAAGCTGGCGGCGGTTCGCTATGAAATCGCTTAAAGTAAATACTCGAATGAAATACGGTTTAAACCGGCGTGTATCGCGGACTGTGTCGTCTGATCGTTCGAGCAACGCCCGAGAAAAAAGGAGAACAACGTCAGAAGGATCCTCGAATCGTTGTAGAAAAGGCTAACCAACTGAAGGGCTCGATTGCAAACGTGCAAGTAGTGCTAATTAAAGTAAGTGGCTGAACAGTGCACTTCGTTCTCGAGCTCCATCACTAAGAACATGTACAATATATATATATAAGTACGTTGGGCTTCGACTTCTTTGAAAAAAATAGCGTTAGAAGGAGTCTTGGGTGAACGCGAACAGGAAACGAGAGGCTTGCTGAAAGAACAGCTGCTGAATGTACAAGGTGGTTTACACGTAAACTGAGGTCAATGGTTGTTCAAGGTCTGAAACTTTGAGAAGTTTCGTTGAATTTTACTTCTGTACAACACTAAAACCTTGAAATACCTATTTACGTAATTTAAAATTGCTGAAAATTTCCACCGTGTTAAATAATTATAATTAATATCTTCGTTACCGTTGTCCATCAGCTGTATCTGTTACGCTAAAAAGTTCGTACGTTCTAGCATGCACAGTTTCATGTTGGTGTACGCAAGAGGAAGCAAAATAAGGGTAGAAAAGCAGAAAAGGGTAGAGAGCGAGAGAGAGAGTAAAAAAAGGGAAGAAAAATTGGCTTACCGCCGAACAGCGCAGTCGGATCGAGCAACGGATTGGCCTGGTCCGCCTGGAGTTTCTCGGAGGCGGAGGTGGCGCCTGGAGTCGCCGTGGCCGCTGCTTCGCCTCCTCCGCCACCTCCACCGCCCCCGCCACCTCCGCCCGATGCGGAGTTCTCCTTCTCCATGCCAGTCCCCTGAAAACGTGCATCAGCGTTTCGTTAGATCCGTTAACTTTCCATGCTGTGGATAGACGGTACAAGACGGTTCGCTACGTAAGGGACGAAGAAGAAGAACAAGGAGGGTGGTGAACATTTTTTTTTTTCGGGAAAACTGATGGTACCACGTGACAGAAGGGAGAAATCCAGAGGGAAACCGAGTAATACAGCTCTGGCTAGCGCGGACCATCTTAGGGGGTTGCGATGAACGAGGGTCGCTGATTAGGGGGTGAGTTTACAGGGCGGATATGTGTTATCAAGATTTTAAGGACGGAATCGATTTTACGGGACGCGTGGGTGGTTTCAGATGCGATTAGGGTGGGCTGCGTGCGACCAGCTGGAAATTCGGGGAAATCGGTTTGAATATTCGAACCATCTATTAGTTTTCGACACATTTCATGTCGACGGTACATGTATTTCAGATTTAATCGTACATAAAAATTGCACCTCTTTCTAGAGGGAAACAAGTTTGCAAAGAAAAGTGAATTGACAAAATTGCAACATATTACGTGAACGATTGGAAATCGTGCCACTCGCGGAGGCATCGCTGGTGTCCTCGTTTCCCGCTCGAAACATCGAGTTCTCGGAAAGAATAAGGTCGCAATATGTTGTTCGGAGAAAAAAAATACATGGCAACGCGTTTGTAGCAGGGGAAAGAAAAGCGTCGAGTCTACGTAATCGTTTGGATTCCAGTTAATTATGCTAATACCTCGACGCGGCTACGCGTCTTCTTCCTCTTTCTATTTTATACTTGATATCGAAAGAGTGAAAGAGAAGGGAGACATAAAAATCCACGGTTAATATTTCAGTCACGCGCATACGTAAGCACGTCTCGGTGTCTCGCATGTTCATTCGATGACTGTTTACCAGTCGAAGAAAGGCTTCCTCGAGCGCTTTAAATAAAGGTCGTTCTCCCCTCTCAACGTTTCCCCTCCAGCGCTTCAATCAGCTGACTGGCACACTCCCCCTACCTTCACAGCCAGCTGTTGTATAAATATAATACAACGTTGAGTCAGGTTAGGCTGGTGCTACTAGGCTAGACACCGCACAGCCACTGGCACCGTTATATTATCATATACACGCTTGCTGTACCTACTCGCTCCTCCTCCTCGGTCTTACGCTTTCATATTAATTCAGTGTTTAATCGAGATTTTTCCATTACGCGCCGTCTATTTCAAATTTTCACCCTCAGGATTTGAAGGGTTAATATTCGAGTATTTAGAAGACTATTCGATTTCCGCTCCCCGTACCTTTCAATTGCTAAAAATTCGACTCTCCGAGGGGTCCGCGATATTCCACGGATGCTCGTTCCGTGAGAGGAATAGCAAAGTCGCGGAGCGTGTACGAGCGTCGAATTCCCGGCAGCCGGGAGGAATATCGAGAAAGAGAGGGTCCGTCCAGGCGCAATGGTAGCCGCTTTTCAGCCACGCGGCTACTCCGAGGTGCTCGTAAATTGGCCAGAGGAGACGACGACGAATAAGAACGAAGAAGAGACTACGGTCTGCGAGAGAGACGGAGACAGAGGAGAAGGTTTCGAGAAGAAGAAGAGCCGACCCAGCAGCTAGGAGCATCGATTTCTCGACCGGTGTCACGCTTCTTCGAGCTGGAAATACCTGCCGTTACGAGAACACGCGAGGAAAGAGAAGAAAAATTGTTACAGAGACTTGAAATTTTTCGATTTCACATAAAATTCAACATCCACGTAGCACGCTATTAATAGTATCATTTGGAAGTAGTAAAATCAATGATAAAGAAGACAAATGTATTAACTTCTTCTGACCATCTGTTTGATAGTTAAGCAATGAATTTCTTGTACCCACGAGTAGTTAGCACAAAGCTTCTTTGTTTCAGCAATTACATAAAATGAAACTTAGAAAAAGATAAGGTGCTCTTATCAAAAGATTATATCATTTTAAATAGCATTTTTTAAAGAACAAAGCGAGGTTCGTGAAACTCTGAGGAAGAGTTAATGCCAAAATTTGTATTCAAACGGTTTGGAGAACCAACAGAATGCTCAGGCAAAAGAGGGTGGAAAGAAAAATGAAGCTTGCCACGAATGTGACTGGGCTAGCGTGCAACAATAATATGGAAATACAATAGATACAGGGCTCGTGTCTCCGTATATCTTGCTGAACACATGGCAAGAAGAGGAACGAAAAGCTGCTCTTTTCCTTTTTTACTTTTGCTACGTGAAAAGTTTATCGGTTATTGCCAAGCGAGCATAGTGACCCAGACAGGACTATGAAAGTTTTCCTGGTTCAAAGACGATACCTCGGTGCATCATAATCTTTGATCATTTTTGTTAGAGAAGATTGCAAAAAAAAATATTCTTTTCAGTTAATTTAACTAAAGTCCTCTTCTATTGTATGTAAAATTTTTTAAATAAACATTGAATCAAACAACGAACGCAAATCGTTTATTTTTATACAGTAAAATAAATATTTTGAAAGACAAACAATAATTGGGAAAAATATAGCGTGTAATGTGTTTCATTCATAGGAGAGAGAGATAAATTTCACGGGTGAGAACAATACGTATTCGTTTGTTAATGATTTTATACCCATTAAAATTTTATACCCTCGATACGCGGGCACAAAGTGAATATTATTTTACCGTTGCACCCGATAAACTCCATCCTCGGTTATTTGCATAATGATTTGTACTTTATTTGTATATATCAATCGTTTAATCAAGACCACGTTTATTTGTCGATTTCTATCCTTTGCTCGCGTCAAACCGTTTCGTGAAACGATACGTTGATATAGTAATTTCAATGAACCCTTTTATTGGAATTTTTATACTATCATTCCACAATAAAAAAACAAATAACCAATATATAACATTGTAAAATTAAACCACTGGTATAACTTTGTCAATGTTCCATCATCGATGAAACGCGACGATTCGCATTAATCACTTTCAAAAGCATCGTTCTATTTCTCGCTGATTCGCTGAAAAACGATTCAAAATTTTTCCGCGACGGAAAAAAAAATAAAACGCCACTAATAATTACCGAAAAAATCTGCGACAACGTGGACGAGAGAGGCCGACGATAGGCAAACACGATCAATCAATAGGAGTAGAACGATATTGTTTCATAGTGTCATCGATGCACACGCGACTAGAATACTCGTTCCGGCCAGGTGACGTTGACAGGTGTCAATTTAGAGGTGGCTGCTGTCAAGAAACGTTACCTTCTGCCGTCCACGTTAAATTATGACCGATCTTAGCCTGGCTAAATACAATTCCGTTAAGTATTCATACGACTGTAGTATATTCGCGGATAAAAATGAGGAACGAGATGAAACAGGAGGGTAAATCGAGTAACGGGGAAATATATCAAACGTATATACGCGTGCACAAGTATGTGTGTTGACACAATATCGTTTTCCAATAGATGACCGATTACCGTGGGGAGTCTTGAATCTTTGTTTAACTTAGAACAGATCCGTATAGTGACTTCAATTTGTCTGATAACGAAGCTACTACCGAGTACACGTAGGTAACTTGAGTCTTTAGTATTTCAAAGTTAAATTCATACACGAATTCGATCGGACTTTTTTCATAATTTCGGAATCGGAGATGGTAAACGCGGGTTGAGGGATATTTTATGACCTTATATAAGTAAAATTTAGAGAATAAATTTTCGACGTAGGAAGTTTCGTTTACTAGAAAAATGAATTTGAAAATAAACCCGGTATGTCTGACTAATATCTGATTTTACTACTTAAAATGTTTATCAAGTAGTGAAATCAGGTTATTCCATCCTCTGTGTATTTTATGAACTAAATTATAGATAAATATAAATAAACAATGAAATAAATAAAATATTACCGATGATTTTAATGTATCTATGAATGATTTTCAGTAGTATAACCCTATAAATCAATCAACAGTTCTTCGCATAGAAAAAGGACAATAGAATTGCGAGAGTCATATATCCTATGAAATGTACGATCATAAATGAGTTAATTTTGTCTGAAACATCAACGTAGAAGGAGCCTATCGTATCCATAGTCCGAATCAATTCTTGTACGCTTCCGCTTTCGCAGCCTCCGGTTCGCTGCTCTCGCATCCGCGTCAATTACAGGCGGACTTGGCCGCCGGCTTCGGGGGTTGGAGGATATACATATACGCGACGGGAACGAGGACCACGGATCTTGATGGTTTCGCTGAGCGAAGCGGAGCGGAGCGGAGCAGAGCCGACGCTTGCGTTGCGACCCACGAGGAATGGGGGAGGAAACAGAGGGACAAACGAACGGCACCGTATACGGGGTAACGTGTAGACGTCGGGGTGAAAGAGAGAGAGATAGACGAGCGGACAGAAAAACGATGGGAGAGAGGGGAAAAAGACAGGTACGCGTAGAAGGAGAAATATACAGGGTGTCCGAGTTAAACTGATAATTAAATAACTAATGAAATAAATCCAAGTATCTCTAAATTAGGTAAATTAAAGAAATCTTAATATGAATGATAATTTCCTCTGAAAATTTCCCTGTACCTATCGCTACTTTGCTATAATAATTCTACACAATTGGAGCTTCAGGTAAGGGTGATGCACCCTTAACGCAATAAGGTAATAAAGACACTAGTTTTCGCAAAAACATTCTTCCTATTTCACCGTGCAATTTTGTCGACCATCGATGGTTACGAAATAACAGAAGTGTATCAGTTTAGCAGGAGCACCCTGTACTGGGAACGAGGAGAGCAAGCAAGGCGAGATCCAACGCGGAAAAAGAGAGAACGAGAGATATGGTCGCAGGAGGTGGTGGAGGAGGAGTAGCAATCAATACAGAGCCACCAGAGCAAAACCATCCCTCGACTTCTCTCTCTCCTACGTTCTAGCACTGTCTTTCTCTATCGTTTACCTATCGTAGCATCTATCTCTGTTCGCATCCCCCAACCCCCTAACAGCCACGAATACGACGGTTATATGGATGCTATAGGACGTGGAACGTCGCTAACAGGGACTTTCGTACGCTTCCACGGTGTATGTGTTCCTCTCCTCGGTTTTGTCGAACAGTCACCTGTGTGCGGCGCGGGTTACCTGCGATTATGAACGATCGAACGACGGGCAGATCGGAAACGGTCGCTTTTCTTTTTCTTTTAAGAGCAAAGCCTGCGCCAGCCTTTGAAGTGCTGGCAGGTTTTTTGCGATTGGTAAATGCATTCACTTTGCACGATTGCATTAGCTTGTTGTACGTACCTTGATTTTAAATGGCGAAATTATATTGGAAATTGATTTTTCATTCTTTGATATAATAATTGCCTCTGTAAGTGTCGCGGTTTGAGACTCGCGGCGCGACATTTAGAGAGGGAGGTGGTAATGTCCAAATTCATTCGACAAAATCTCTTGGAATATAAAGTTTCTACTAGTCGAGGCGATAACGGAACTGTTCGAGAGCGAAATAGTCGAGAATCTAGTCGTATTGTTCGACCAATGCCGCGGTGTACCGCCGTTAATTACACGGTACAGTTCAATGCTACATAATTCAAGGGTAAAGAGAAAGGCTGTTTAGTTGGACGTTTGCGATCCATGTGAACTTGGATCCATGGGACCCAGGGACCTTGACTCCCCCATCTCGTTTAAACCTTCCATAATAAAACGTGCAACGACGTTTCGTAAAATCTCCCTCGGTAAATAAACGTCGAGCAAACAACGTGGAGAAAGTAACGTTCTTTTTTAAATGGATCCTCGAACTTGTCGCTTGAATGTAATTAAACATAACCCTTTTAACACCTTCGTTCAATTGTCGAAAAGTCACGTTAGGGAAACAGTTGTATTTTTACGAATTAACAGTCTTATTTCTTCCAAGTATCGGATTGTATCATCGGTTACCCTCGCTGTAGTGAAACGCTTTAAATGCTTAGCACGAAGGAAAAAGAGAAAACGGGATTATTTGATGAGAGGAAGAGCAAGGTACTCACGATTAATTACGAGGCCTCAGCTCATAGTAAAAGCCGGCTCCACGAGGCTCCATCACACCTGAAACAGAGAAATACGGGTCTCCGTTAATATCGTCGTCGAACAAGAACTTCTTACATCGATAACTACGCGGGCAATTAGGATGCAAACAGACCGGCCATTATGAAAATCTCACTCGTATTTGCATATTGACCGAATCGTTTGCCGCTGGTTTATTACACGTACGTTCCTGTATTTTGCAATTTATCGTTCCGAGAATCTCATTATACCGTCTTGGTTCTTAATCCTGTTGCCGCGATATTTACCATGCGATCATCACATTTTCACATTTTAATATTCTTAAGAATGTATATTATTTTTCCAATTGGATCTCCACTAAACATCTCGTCTGCGGTCCTTCAAATTCTAGTCCCGAACTTACGGCTCGTTAACAGCCTTCGAAACACGAAATCCTGCCCAAACCCCTGGCGTATCGACGCGACGATACATATTCTCTCTTTCCTTCCTTTCCTCCATCATCCACCGACGAAAGTAATACCGCAAAACGAGTAAATTGATTTCG
Organism: Osmia bicornis bicornis; assembly: GCF_907164935.1. NCBI lineage: Eukaryota > Metazoa > Arthropoda > Insecta > Hymenoptera > Megachilidae > Osmia > Osmia bicornis. Next base: position 2,616,518 of record NC_060228.1, on the reverse strand, counting down.
AAGTGGAAACGAGCGAGGGTAATATTTGTCGAAGGCCAGCTATGGTCGTCGCGCAACAAACGGGAGAACGTCCGCGTATCGGCGTTCGTTAATACGAAATCAATATTACTCTATCCACGGCGTCTGTCGTCTACGTTTCAAAAAACCGTTCAAATTTTCTACCAAAAATACCGACGATTTTTTATAGATATCGTGCGATAAGAGGGAACGTTTCAGAGATATAACATATCACAATACACACAGGCTGTAATTAACACGATTAAGATAATCATTGATAAAGTTCGTATCAATTCGTCGCCGACTTTCTGGAGGAATTCTTGATATCTATAGAAAAGCATAGTGCGAGGAATGAATTGAGAAAGGAACAAATTTCTAAGACCCTATTTTGCTATTTTGGAAATTTGAAGTCTGAAAATGCAGCGTCTATGTCTCGTGTGTTTTTGAATCAAACGACAAACCGTGCGAGCGTGTCGACAAGGACAGGCAATAGCGAGGTCTGGATACGATCCAAATTTTGTCGCATTAACCAAATTAGTATACTAGAGGTTGGAGATTGGAACGCGATGTACCGTCACGTAACGAATTTACGCGAAAGGGCTCTAATTTCTCGCGCGACGACGACGACCGACAAGAAATCCCTGGGAATTTCGCAAACACACGTTCGCGATTCACGCTTCCGGAACCCTTCAACGAGGATCACGATGGATTTTGCAGCACTTCGTTGTCGGCTCGATTCGAAAGTGGCCGACACCGACGACACACTGTACATCTCCTGCCGCACACGGATACAGAGAAATTTAAATGTGAAGCGTGGTTATTAAACACCTTTACGAGCGAGTCATTTCGTGCCGTATGTGAATTACACGGAAACGAGGAAACACGAATGCCCTGATATAAATGTTGCTCCGTTAGAAATTATTCTCATTCTAATTCCTCTTGAGCTTATAATTCTACAAATTTATTTATAGTTTATTTATCCGAGTAATATATAAATAAGAAACATAAAATGAAGAAGAGAAAATGAAACAAGGCATTTGTAGGATATATTCTTGTCACACGAGTTCATATCGCGAGGATGAGCAATAGGAACTCGAGTACTCTGCTAATCAAATCACTGAACTAACTCATTTGCGTTAATTGAAACGGCGATCCGGGACACGTCGAGGCTGCGGTACGAGTTCGATCGCGTCTAGACGAGGAAAAATATCGAACCGATGCGGTTGTTTAATTAATTGGCCCCTCCTTTTGCCTCGACTTCTCGCCATTGAGAATAATCCACGCTTCGTATCGCATGGATCGAAGATTTCGACGACGAAGGTTATCAGACCGTCGTTAATTAAACGAGCCGTGCTCTTATCTTTCATAGATAACCACGTCGAAATAACTGACCTAGAGTAACGAGTTACAGATGACGAAAAACTTGTGTTCATTGAAAAGAGAAATAAAAAGGCACGATCAAGGATACATGCAAATTGATCCAAGGTTATTTTTCTATACATAGAATCTGGAAGGGTTAATTGACCCCAGTACTTTATTCCATGGAACGTGAGATAATTCGCAGAGTCATCAAAACGAGAAGAAAGTATAGGAGGGATTAATTGTTATTAGTATCAGTTATCTAGTACATTCGAGTGTTACGGTAATTTAAGGCGTTTGTTACTGTTACAGGCATTATGCATTATTCATACAATATGCAAATCCGACTCGGTTCTGCTCTAGACGAACGCGTTACGTGAAAAATACGATAATGCGTGGCCGCGGGTATACATTACCAGACAAAAGTTTTAAATCATTGTGTAAACGATGAATTAGTGTATTTTCTAAACAAAATAATTAATTTTACAAATTTTAAGATACCCTACTAGAAAGTTTTTCAATGGAAATTTAAAAATCATCAATTTTAATTAACTTAGGCAGCTTCAAGACACTCTATAGTTAATTTTCTTGGTGAAAATCTTGAATAATTCTAATGTTTCAAATCTGAGCAATCTGTCGATTATATTAACAGCGGTAAGATGTTATTATTTGCAAAAAATTGACAAAAGATTAAAGGATAACGTATGCAGAAGCAAACTTTTTGCCGGCAGTGTACACGCGTCGAGAAAAATGAACGAAAGTAGTTTGTTCTCGAACGGGATTCAAACGTGCATTTATGCAATTAGTCTTTCGAACGGCCGCTTTTTCTGCGAATGGCAATTTGGGGAGTTCAGCTAGGTGAATTGTCGCCCGGAGAATTATTCGTAAAAATATTCCTATCATCGATTTTGTCGTGGAAGTAAAATCGATGGACCATCGAAATAATATTTATATTCCAAGTAAAAAAATAGAATTTGAAAAATGAGATAGCTCAGGTCAATCAGCCAATCCGTTATAACATACGCAAACTTACTCTCCCTAAAGTTTCAACTGTAATTTCTATGCAACAAGTGTAATCAATGTTCACAGTAATTTGATGCTCTTGTAACTTTATCCAACGTCGTCCAACTCCGATGCACCGTGTACAGAGTGTTCCGATTTCGATTAATCTATTGTGGTATCAATGAAATTAGTGATACTAAACAGCGTAACTAAATTAAGGGTTAATAATTTTGTATAATAATAATTAGAATTCGTTTACAGACGATAAAATAAAAAAATTAATTCTGTAATGGTTCTTTCAAAAGGAATTGCAATACAAGGGAAAATAGAAGATAAATAAGGCTGTTGCAGGAAAGAGGAAAACAAAGATGCATAAGGGTGGGGGGAGAATGCCCCCCCGAGGGGGGGTTGGTTCAACGTTCCCGGGGAGAATGAGTGTAATGCATCGCGCGAGTGCAACGAGAGACAGAGGCTGAGTCATCAATATAACTTTACGCACGTACGTGGAGCGGCCGTCACTACTACAATTCCATTCATAAATGTAAAGGCCGACTTACGCACACCGTCGCGCACGTGTGCCTATTAAAGGACCGTATGTAAATGCGCCCGTGCACGTGTACCTGTGACCATGTACTTTCACCTAGCGGTGGGTGTTGCTAGTTTCCTTCATTTTTCGTGCAATTTTTCCATCTACAAACAAAATCGCAGGATGTAAACTGTGCTAAATCAATCCACAAATAAATCATTTAAAATTGTAATTAAATTATACCTACATTAAATGAAAAAATACCCATCTGAGCTATTCTACGATTGCATCTATTCTAAATCATCGATGCAATTCGTCTCCCATAAAAAATTTCGACACGATCCACTCCATCGAACAAAACGCAAAACAATTCAATACATTTCGCAAGCGTGTTGAGCCCATCGCTGCGGCTTATGCTACGAGGGTACACGCTGGCACACACAAAGATACGTACACGTAATCGACGAGTAGGGAAAGAGGATACGCGTGTGTTCACCTACACGTGTACGTAAATGGGAAACGCACGAATACATAGAGGTAAGAGGCAAGCAAATGGGCTCTCGTGAGCGAGAGACCGAAGAAAATACATAACCCCTCTATTTTATGTGCCTGACCATTGTGTGAGTGGAGGCACCTATACGTACGTACCGTGTGTAAATGTACGTTCGTACACGACTGCACTACAGCTACGTTATTCATCCGAACGTATGTATGAGTATATATAGGTCTGATGCGTGTACATGTGTGTTTACACACGACCTTCCCCATGTATACGAGTATCTGGGTCAGTGTCTTCCTCGAGAGTGGCTTTTCGAGCCTCGATTCGGTGTTCCCGCCTCGATTTTCCTTGATTTTGTAAACTTGTTTCTCTCTTTTTTGTTTTCGTTACCAAGGTCGGCTGTAACTGATTGCCACGTGGCATTTTTGGAATTTTGTTAAGAGATGAATGATGATCCTTTTTGTAACTGCATCTTTTAAAAGGGTGAGCAACGATTCGCCTGTCAAGAATACGATATTATCGAGGTGCTTAAGCAATCACCGTAATAAGTACGAATTAATTCGACGAGCAACACCTTCTAGCAGCAATCGGACACGTCTTGGCGTAATCGTCTCGAGTGCTCGCGATTGAGCAATGTGGGTGAAGGCTAATGGCCGACCTCAAAGTTTTAATCGACCATTTTCGCGAAACAACAACGCCTTACCTTCCTCTACCTCTCTATTCCTCCTTCTTCTTCTTCTTATTTTCCCCTCTATAGTTACGGCTCTTTGTCGGGCAACTTTGTTTCCAAGTTATGGTTAAAAAAAAAAGAGAGGAGGAACGAAATTGATGGCTGCACAGATTTTTCTGCACGGTTGAGTTCTTGCGGTAGCCTGTTCCGGTTAAGGCGCTGGACACGGAATGAATTTCATAGGAATATAAAAAGATTTTCTTTGCCAAGGACTTGAGAATCGAAAGTCGTCGACGAAGATTTAAATGGTTAATTAGGAATCATTTCAGCGAAAAATAGCGTTGTTATCTTTGAACGTATCTCATTGGAGAATAGAAGAAAAGCGATTACGAGAGAACTGCAGCTCTCATCGCGATCAAACGGTAACAGAACGGAACAGCGTCGTTGATGGATTGAATTTTGTTGGAATACGAGGCTCATGGAACGGGCAAGGATAGAGGAGAGACCAGCTGGAGAGGTATATCATCATCGGTCAGCAATTAAAAATAATTATCGGGCAGGAATCGAGCGAGCGTGGCTAAAGACGGCGAAGCCAGCGGCGCTTGAAAATTCAACGAATCGATTAAATGAAAAGAAAAAAAAGGAAAAAGAATGAACGGACCTCGAAGACTCGAAGGAAAAGCCGTGTGGGCTGCGGATTTAAAACGCGACGAGGTTTCGCACCTGTACGCACGTTCCAGTTCTCAAGAGTCACACGGCCCACATTTCGCTCGTGTCGCAGAGAACGATCGAGAGCTCCGTTTACGCTTCGCCTTTTCTCCACACCGACATTCTTTGTCTCCCCGAGGATACAATATTTATAATATGAAACTCGTGATATTTCGCTAGCAGTTAAATTATATTTTGCTCGAAAATCGTCTAAGTTCTATTCGCGAAAGGATTGAAAAGAATTCGATATCTTCCACGTTTCACAAAGGACAGAGCAACAGGGAGGAAACGAGGCGGTAGGAATCGGTCGGTCGATTAAAAGCCGGAAACTCCTCTTCCAGCGTGTCAAGATGGAACGAAACCGGCGGAAGTTACGCAGTGAAAACGGCTGGACGGTATTGCCTATAAATCAGACCGTTGTTGCCCTTCTCGGCCCCGAGACACGTCTTTCGCCATCCTTTCTCTCCCCTTTGTATATGGGTTCCCTCCCTCTCTTTTTCGCCGTAAACGCACACCGTTGTCCCACATTTTCCATCGAGAGAAAGGAGAGGATCGATCGATCGATCGATTGGTCGAAACGATTGTACACGCGCGTACTACATCGTACATTTCTAGAAAAGGCAATTCGAACCGATTCAAGCAATAATACTGCAACCGATAATCTCATTAATGGTTATTAACACTCTTATTGAGAGTATAAGTTAGTTGGTAAACGCGTGTCAAATTGTGAAAGTTTAATCGTCATTGGTTACTTTGCATTGCTAATACACATTCATTTTTCATACTACCTCTGAGTTGCTAATTGATAAATGAACGAGTTAATGAATTCAAACGAGGCAGTGTTAATGATCGTATGTTTGTTATATCATTTAGAAGTGAAATAAAGAGGTATAATTAGTATTTTTTATAACTAAAATATTGAAGCTCGTATTATGTGTCGATTGAATAAATCAATAAGTCCATTAAAATGGATCGCCGAACGTTCGGTATTATTGAAAAATCTCCATTCGTCTACAGAAGACCTGTAGGTAAAAAGAAACTTTCTTCTCATCGAAAAAGACACGATTTCACCATTTTGTTACGTCCACTATTTTATCGATGGCTGGGTCGCGAGCGATTAGAAGTCGTTCCATATACGCAGGCCTTGAACACGGGTCTCGAGTTTTCATGGATCGAGGGCTCTGGAAGCAGCCTTCTTTGTCTTCCGGCTAGGGACGGATTCCACTCGACTTCTATGTAATCGGCTGAACGTATTTCAAGCGTCGTGACGCAATCGGTTACCTGGATAGGGTAGAACGATCGAAGACGAGTCCCGAGCAGCGTTCCAGATCGCAGATACGCTTCTCCTCGAATCTCCGGCTTAGCGCGTTTCAAACGATTAAATATCGATTGCTCTCAAGTGCTGCCATTAAAATTTTTACATTTTAGGGAATTTCAAAATAAATCAGTGTTACTGTTCGAAGACTGTCGAAAAAGTGCAAAAGATTAATATACTCGAGTAACGAATGACTCCGTTCGGGACTAATGCCTGGCACGATGAAGTACAGGGTGGAAAAGGAGCTGTCGGTATTTCACAAATTAGTGTATAATTAAATTAATGACGCGTGCGGGTGAAACACGCGCAGAGTTGGAACGCGAATGCGTCGGATCGCGTCGGAGGATGCGGGTGTTATCCGATTGCTATGGATTTTCGTGACGTTCGCGAACTCCGTTGCCAGCGTATAATCCGATACGAAAAATCACGCAAATTAATAGTAATGGAGTTACGACGCTGGCTACGCGGTGCCCCGTATGCCATGGAATTAAAAACATATCGCGGCGAACGTAATTACGTCCGAGTTGACTCGCATGGTTTTATCATGAAACTAATATAACAGCAGAGAAAAAAAAAGAAACATACGGATATGAAGGATTAAAAACGTACGTACGTTTACATTCGGAAAGATTCTCGAGATAAAATGAACGAAAGGGACAACCCACATTTTCTGTTATTCCTTTTGCTACAAAGAAATTATGCAAATGTAAACTGTTAAGTTTCTCTTCAGATTTCTTTTTAAAATTTTTGGTTACATATGTAAGATATTAAGTGAAAAACTTAATGCGTTGAATTTTTCTAAAAAAAGTATTTCCGCGAGTAAAAATTAATAACGGTATTTTTAACCACCGTAACGATAAAAAATTTATTGAATCATATTTCACACGATGGAACGGTATTAAATGGCAATTGGAAACGTTTATGAGTTGATTTCTCTGCAGGCCATGATTTAATTACTTTGCCTGACGAAATTTTTCCTCTGCAAATGAAACCTGAAATTCGCGTGTACAGCAGACACGCGAGTTCGTTCGCGTCCACAGGCTGAAGTTTTGGCATTAGTTTGGCCAACTTCATATTATGTACCGTACATAGGGTAACAAGTTCGCGTGCGACGCTTAGGCAAGCCAAACAGTTCTCGAAGAAATTGTAAGAATAAAGTGTAGTTGCGGAAAGTCTACCCTTTCCATTTTCATTCACTCTCTCTTTCATCCTCGAGCCTTTGCTTTGTTTTCCTTTTTTTCTTTCTCTTTCCACGAGTTTTCTTTCGACTTCGAAACAAGCTGTTATCAAACGATTTTAAAATTTTATCCCTGCATTACATCTAATTCAAATTTCTTCGAAGAAGTTAACAAATTAATGATCAAATTAACGTTCCGAATCATCGATCTCTTGAATGACGAGTTAACTCGTCTTCCTGTAGTTAACGGATCAAACAAACTTCCTGCCTCACCATGGAATCATAACAAAGTTAATTCTTCTAATAAAACTCGCCACGAATAAACGAAGCTACTGAACTTTCGCCGGAGAAGAAGAAACGCGAAATGCCATCGGTGCACGTATTTATCGCGCCTAGTCTTCGCGCAAAAGCAGAAATGTCAGTGTCTGTGAACCAAAAAAGAATCGAACGTGCATGCATACGCTGTGTGTTCTCGCTCGAGGCCCTGGTTTGTTCACGCGTGAACGTATGTAGGTTCTCTAGGGACGTGTTTTGCTTGTGAAAGTCGATTCCATAACGTCCTACACGCTTTGCTGTACGCCTGGACTCGTACAGCTGTCGGCTTTGCGCGCTGTCTCTCCGCCACGGCGCTCGATTACGTTTTCAATGCTTTCAACCAGCCTCGACGATCATTCCGATCATCCGGCCTCGCTGAAAACGGTAGCCTCGTTTCGAGGTTTCCAGAACCGACGCCGTCTATAGAATATTTCTTTTTGTGACACACTGACACGAAATAACGCTCCAGTCGATTTGGGCGAGTTTGAATTTGAAATTTGAAAATTAACTTAATAATTAGAGCTGCAATCTCTGTCCTTACAACCATCCCTCAAACGCCTTCAAACGATCATTTATCGCTTCCACCCCCACGAATGCAACGTGCAGGTTGCAATCTCCCAAGCAATTCGATGGCGTGCAATTTCAAAGTTGTCTCTGGGATGGCCGGCAAAACGAGAAGAGTCAGTGTAGCAACGGAATATAATTCAGGCTTATCCGTCCAGCTGATACTTTCAGACCGGTATCTCGACTTTCGTTGCGACAGATCGATAGCGGAACACGGGGTGGGGCATTGTCGTGGCCCCTTCAAACCCCTGCCGTGTCCCAACCTCCCCCCGGTTTGCTGACGACCGCGACGACGAGGGTCCTGCCACTGCGTCGGGACACGTAGATCGCTCGCTCGTCCTCTGCTGGCTGTTCCACGCGAGCTCTGTATACAGCCCGTTTTGTGTACGTGTGTACGTTCTATACGTGTACGATCGAGGGGGTTTCGGGGCATGGTGCAACGCGCGAACAAAAACAAGCGACGTTTGGCGAACTGGATAGATGCAGGGGTGGGGCCAGGCCGAGCCATGCCGGGTTTAAGGCTCCTAAACGGCGTTTTGAGCACGTCCACCGAGCGTTTCCCTTCTCTTCGCCTCGCCACGCTGCTATCTGCCTTTGGTATCGCGTGAAATTGGAGGCCGCACCGCGATCGATACCTCCTAGCCAGCAGCCTGCCCTCTCCGTCCATCCGACCGCGATGAAAACGATTCTTAACGCGCTCGATTCAATCGGCCAACCGATTTCCTTCATCCACGGCTATTTTCGAGCTCGAATCTGCTTTATGTACATAAGAATCGTCGCACAAAGTGTGAAAATTGCTTTAAGCTTACTGGGGATTCTCTGTTTGGACATCCTTTGTTCTAAGTTTTAAAGAAGGGTACCAAAAATGCAAACTAAATTGCATTGCAGCATTTGAATAAATGCAGCAGTTCGATAAGACGATAGAAAATTACATAAATTTTCAAATAATTCTTAATCTGGACCAGGCTCAACATAATGCATCAGGTTTCAGATCGGCGATGAGCTAATCGTTTGACTGGATCTATTATCACCGTTCCGTCTCGATGCAACGAGGTCAAAGACCGAGAGGATGCATCGGTCGGTGCAGGTCCAGCGATGTGTGGTAAGTTCTAGGTGCATAAACGACCACGACGACGAGTTCGTCGTGAATATTCGCATCGGGAGATATCACCGGTGTGCTCTGTCAAACTGCCACTCGCGTCGAGACGAGGAAAAACTATTTTCACCCTGCCTTTCCCCGAGGAGGATCGATACGCGCTACTTGCGGCAAACTCAGCTCGATCCCCTGTCGCTGTATTTTTAATTCGTTCCACTAATTCGTCGAGAGCAACGGATCGTTAAATGGTCTATGCTGGATAGAAATATCAACAGCTTGAGAATAAATTATCGCTGCATTTATCAATCGATTAGGATAACGATAAAAAGCCAATGACTGAATCGTTTTAAATAGCCTCCTCCTTCGAAACTCTACGTACACGCCTAAAATCTATATAATCTAGCAACGAGCAAAGGGTGTATCGTGAAAACCCGTCTGGCTGAACGACGCCGTTGAAACAAAGCCTCCCCCAATGTGTTCCAAAGCATCCCCGCGTCTCTCGTCGTCGAGTCTCATCGGTTTCGTCGTCGATCTCGATACAAAGAGAGAGAGAGAGAGAGAGAGAGAGTGGATGGCAACCACAGCCATCCAGACGACACGGGAACCACCATCCAGCATTGCACACGCTTCTAAAATTGCAAGAACCCAGGGGTAGTGGAAAACACGTGCAAGGGGCTCGCGATGGAGAGCGGATACGTCGATACTTCCTCCGGCGCATTAGCCGTCCGACATCATCGACTAACTATCCGACGTGCTGGCAACACACAGGGACACGTTCACGTTCGTTCGTTTCGTTGGAGCTGCAGGCGATCCGGGATACAACTGCCGTCGAATACGAATTACACGGCCAGCGGATGAGGCTGAAAGCGAGAGGCAACGAACAGACAGAGACGGGAACATGGTAGAAGAAAAGATCGATCAGCCACCATTTTCGTAACGTTTAGTTGCCATTCTACTCGTCTACGAAGTATTTGAATAGTTCTCTATAGCTTTCAGAATAATTTGAATCGAGATGCAAGAAATAGAATGGTCATCTCTCAATTCTCTGAATTATTTTTAAAGAGTTCCTATAGAAATTTGTGAAGATCATTCGTATTTCCTGGGACATCTCGAGGCAGGGAAATAAACTCGATCAAAAGGGGTCTACGACGATTATTTTCGTGAAACGAAATGGGTCCTCGCTCCGTTTCCGTTCCGTTGATAGTCGGCTGCGTTTTCGGCTGTGTCTCGAACCCGTGGTCTATCGATCGATCCTAACTGGGAACCCTTCTAACTTATTTAAGGTATCTCGATTTCCCTATCGACGTTGTGTATTCTATTCGCGGCGTCGAATACTATCCTGCCCAGCCGCAATAGAAATAGAATACCGGTTGAATGGCATCTGACGATAGCGATCGGATCTAATCGAGTGGAAATACCAAATTAGAACGTCGATCAATCGGATGTGTACATCCTATCCTATTAGCAAAGATTTTATTCTATGCGACAGCTTGCTCTTCGAATCTAAGCATTTCTTTTGTTATCCTAAATAATTAGTGTTCTCTTCCTTTGCCCGTCGGAGAAACCAAACACGAGAAGACTTTGACACTTTGGTATTCTCGCGCAAACTTTGCCGCGGTGAACCACGTCGCAGATCCCAAAATAATTTGTACAACTCTCGACAACTCTTCTGTTTCTCTGCTTACGTAACGATTTTGCATCCTGAAACAATCGATCAGCCCGTGTTGTTCCGGTTCTCTGTTGTTTAACCCGTTTAATGATATAAGAATCACCAGTGACCAGCACGAATTCGATATAAATGAGTAACCGAGACAAGAAGAACCCTCGTTGATACAATTCATTTATCTATAGAAATACACTGTAAGTAGAACGGTTCATGGTTTTACTTACCTATATATAGGTTGGACAATAGTAGACGAACAATATCCCAAAGGGACAGCGGTGCGTAATTAAGCGGTAATCGAAACGAAGAGTAATTGAAGCTTCCTAATCAAGCGAATTATCCTGCGCTGAGTTGTTCGATGGTAACAGAACGAAAAATTAGTTGTGGCCTCATCGATATGCCGGACGATAATGCTACCTTTCAGCTTGCCGATTGCCTCGATACTTTGGCATTGTATAAACACGGCTAGCAACGGGTCTGACTAATTAAGCTTAATTACGGTCACCCAAACCATTAATTAATTTGTCGCTGTTGCACCTGCCGATGAATATCTGCGCGAGAATCGAGCTCTCTAGGATGATTTGAGAAACGAAGCATCGATCTTCGTGAACTCCTTTATCACTTCTATGCTTTGTAGAAGAAAATTAATTGATCGAGGAATCTAAACAGAGTTGACATGTTTTTCACAGAATACCCTGGCACGTTTGAGGACAGCTTATACATCCGTTTGATATACAATTTCGCGAAAGGATAAACGGGGTTGGTTGTGTGCGTCGCAGCGACGTTTACCCGGAAATTTACTGACGGTAGAAGGAAGAAAAAAATTTGGCAGCAGCCGGTCAGCCTCGTCCTAAATATCGAACACAGGTCGGGTCGATAGTGCGACTCTTTTTTTCGTTGGCAAAACTCTTGGCGCGCGCACCGACCCTTCTGCGAGCATGCCGTACCAACTTTTCGTTAATTGTCTGTGAGAAATAACTAACCCTTCCAGTCGTTTCTCGGTAAGTTTCAAGCGAACGATAGACAAAGTGATCGATGAAAAAGCAAAGGGTCACGAGCAGATCGAACCTTTGCTCTTTCCTCGGTTTGGCTACGAGAAATCCACGGAGAGACGATAATTGATAGTGTCGAACGATATCATTAGGCGCGTAGACCAGGAAGAAATTAGCACGTGAAGCAGGTATAAGCGAAGACTTCGAGTACGAACCGATGTTTAGAGAGAGCCCTTTACACAAGCAGCGATGGCGCTTGTATTTCGAGCAATTACAGTAAAGTCTTTTTCAGCGTACATTGCAGAGGAAGTCGATAAAACCGCGGTATATCTTCTACACACAGTGGAATATACACACCGGTAGAGAATGTAATTACAAAGTTACCGCGTTCTATCATTATGCGACTCAGTTTACCTAGTTCCTAATGTATTTATTTATTTAGCTGAGATGAAATGTTAAGGCGCACAGTTATCAATTATCACCTTAACAAATTTCAAGCACGAGTTTCTTCCTTATTTCAGAAAGCCGAGCGTTACAATAATTTCTGATTTTACTTCCCTTGTAAGAATAAAGAAACAAAACTATCTCATTCTTCCAAAGAAGAGAAAAAATAAAGAAACGAATCGCTTGTACCTGAATGGTAAGAAAGCCCGTTACCATGAAGCAGCTACGATTCCCCGGCAGATCTCTGATTCACGATATCATAGCAAATCCTTGCTTCTCTTTCCGGCCACGTCCGCAGGAGCACGAGATGCGCTCGACTAAAATTCGTTACGGCACACGCCGTGTCGTGTCGTTTCTCTCTTTCTCTCTCTCCCTTTATCTCTGTTCCTTCCAGTCGGTAGAAAGTCGACAGAGTCTATATGAAAAATGTCGAGAGCGAAGGAAAGGATCGTTATATGGAAAGGATCGCAAGGCGACAGCTGGCCGGAGGCTTTGCCAGGCCAGTCCTCGTTCCACGATCGAACCAGCCGCAGAAAGAGAGAGGTCGGCCCACGCTGGATCACTGACGTCATGCTCCTTTAAAATCAACACCGAGATGATTCCATTCGAACGTACCATACGACAAAAGATCTACGCGATTTTCCGACCTCCACTCAACTTCCTATCCGAGACGATAAAGCAGGATTACTCATAGAATGATAATCCAGTGTGAAAAAATCAGACACCTTTGGCTGATCGATGGAAGAAACGAGGATCCCAAGAGCGAAGAGTTATTATCGGAAAGGGTGAGGGTGCTCGAGAAGAGGACGATTAAAAGGACGGTTCCATTTTCTTTTCTCTTTTGGCCGCGAATCGATTACCGTCTGAATTCCAAACATTCACGATGATTCGTCCTCGTCGTCGTCGAGAGGTGATCACCAGGCGTAACACGGACTCGTCGAAGCGAGTCCTGTATTCCGGAAGCGAGGAAAGAACGCTGATGGAAAAAGAAACCTGGAATCCTTCCCTTCCGTTCGATCCTTTCGCCATATTGCAAAAAAATACATATGCGAAAGAATTCTTTATACTCGCGATGGACCGTTATTTTTTCCAAATAAAACGGTATTATTTAACGCGAGATATTCGACACAAATTGTACGAATAACGTGAACGTAGTGTGACGATTAATTTACGGAAATAAAAAAAAAAAAGAAGGAACAGAGAGATGAAAAACAAAAATATTTTGCAGAAAAGCGACAATGAAAGCACACAGTGGCGGTTCCATCGATCCGCTTCAAATTACAATATCTCCATTACCGATATCACTAAATTCTTTAACATCGCGACCGTTTATTAATGGCCACGTAATAAAACAGTCGAGTGAGCTTGGATGCCGTGGGTAAATATTAATATGCAGATTTCTCGTCGATGTATTCGATATTAAATAAATGTAAATTTACGGAACACCACCGACGTTATATTTGTACAACTTATATAAATCACTTCCGCGATTTGTACACATACACCTGTTGTCCTCGGCGTCGAATAAACAAATTAAACGAACGTAAATGATCGTGCGTGAACAATTATTATATACGACGAGAGTACGAGAATAAATTCATGCTAGAAAAGTTCTACTCGTATTATCCCCGTTTAATCCGGAAACAAACGTTGTTTGCTTGAATAAATTTCTGTTTTTCCCGGGGAAATTATAGAGCAGCCTTCTTTGAAAAACACTGAAATACATTTCTCTAAATTTTCATACCGACGCGAAACGAGCGTTTTTTCTGATATTTTCGTATTTATGTAAGAAATGGCAAAACGAAGAGATGAATAATGTGTTCATCAATGTTCACACGATAATTCATTGAAACCTATTCGTTCGCATGGTAAACCGTTGCGACGAGAAGCCCTACGCTCCGAGGAGCAACTATCCAGCTTGTAAACACGCTTAACTCGCTAGAAACACCCTCGTAAAAATAACCTGGCGCTTCGAGGAAAAGAATGAGAGGAGCTCAAGGAAAAAGAGTATAGTCGCTAGTATTTTCCTTCGTGCCGGTTCCAATTACTGGAAACGCGAACACAGACAAAAATTTCCTAATTACATGCACGCCTTTTGAAATTAACATTTTTACGTTCATTGTTGTGATCCTAAAAGGAAAGATCTCATTGTTATAGTGTATTATATTGTATAGGTATACACTGTTTCATTCGTCGCGTGTAAAATACATGCTATTTCGTTCGAACGAACGTTTGATTCACCTGAATCGAATGTTTGTATGTTTACCTGCGCCCCAATCGTGTTCAACACGATTTCAAATCGTACGCGATGTACCAAACGATTTCTAAAAAACACGAAAACGTTTAATGGAGCTGGATTAGAAAACACGATTCACAGTTTCGATGCGCTGAACGATCTAAATGGATGCGTGTTGTGAATGAATGGAAAAACTGACCAAGCTGTTTTTGTTAAACTGTATTTTACTTCTGCATCGAGTGTTATCTACGATCTCTTGCAAATACGACATTCTGCGCTACGTGGCAGAAGAAAAAGTTTCATCTATTGAACATTGCATCGTGAATCACGTCTGTGCTATCTGAAAGGCTTACTCGTTGAAAGGAAAATGATAATCGCAAAATGCGAACTAAATCAACGAAATTAGGGTGAATATTCCCGTGTGATGGTTAACGTGGTCCAAATCGATCAACAATACGTCACGTACCTGTTCACAAGCGCAGCTGATGTCAGCGAACGAGAATGACGTCAACGGGGCACACCGCTCGTTATCTCGCCTACTCCGATCCGTTGGAATAATTTCGAGCTGACTCGCGAGGAAACTGACCACGAACGAGCCAGGATTATTCTTGCGTACGTGGAAATACAAGCAGAAAAAAAATCGGCGCGATATCTTTAACAAATTTTACCTTGATGTTCCTTTTCCATACGCTGCACGTAAACGAGGAGAAGAGGCGAAGAGGAGAGAAGCAGAATCGTTTCCCGATGGCGAACGGACACGCTCGCCGCGTACTTTCTCGCCGTTGCACGCCTCTCTAATCGTTGACAGTGAATGATAATGGAAACAGCGGATTTGCATACAAATGCAACCGCGTTCCACCGCGGAAGAGTTCTTTTACTCGGCTTGGACCGATTAATTCACGATGCCCGATCGTTTGAACGTTCCTTCTTCCAAGACGAGTCCGAGGAATTCACGATACGTAAACGCCACGGAATTGTACATTAATTCACCACGTAATTCAGTGGATACGATGATTTTATACGTTGTTTTGTTCATCGGTATTCTCGACTGAATGACTATTTCCTGACAGCGCGATTTCATCGATATCGACAAAATCAAGTGATAAGATAGATCGATAAGGACAGGTGAACGATTACGTGAACGTGTTTAAAAATTTTGAGAATCTAACTACAGTGGGACTTTCAATATTCATTTATTATACCGTGGTCGGAGGTGGGAATAATTTTAATTCATGTGCTTTGAATACTAGTCAAACTGTCAAGGTACAAGACGAAGGATAGTTTCTATTAACGGACCGCAATATTTGTTGTGTTTCAGAAAAAAAATAATGTTGAACCCTTAATAATAGTTTACAAACCCTACTTACATGCAATGCTTTCAACGGATAACGTTAAAAGATGCAATAACTGTCGTTCAAACAGAACAAACTGTCGTGCGCGAGAAGTGCATACAGGTGTAATTAATATATCGAGGATCGACCGGAGGCGAGTGGTGTTTCCCTTGCGCAAGAAACTCGTAAATACCGTGCACGCGAGCAGAAAACCGCGATTACCGTTGTAACTTTTCTTCCAGCGCGAAATGCAGATATTCCAGAGATTACATGGTAGACGAGCCAGCAAGCACGCTACCGTGGAACGGGGCTTTCCCGCTGCGGCATAAGTTTCCTTTAACCCGTTCCAGGCTCGCCATCTTATTACAAGACGATTCCGAACATTTGAAATTTATTTTTCATTCAACTTTTAAAGGCGGTATAACAATCGCGGTGAAAATGAGTAACGTATGACACATTGCAATTGAAGCTATCCAAATATTTCAAGATAAGAATACGAAACGACACGCGTCATCGAAATGGCAGGTTTCTTCGAAAAGCTCATTGCGAGAAGAGCACGCAACGTGTTCGACGTTTCACGAATCCGTCCACGCGAGTACGGAGACACGCTCGCGCGATTACGAGACCGACTGCTCGCGTACTCCGCCGCTAAACTGCAGCTGCACTTAAGCTTCGACTATCCCGGCTGCCGGCGCGGCGTTTCCGCATTGTCCGCCATTCTTTCGTCGCTTTTTTGTCTGTCCGTGAGTCGCGCTCGATCGACGATTTCTCGCCCTCGTGCCGTTCCCGACCTATTGTGTTACGAGATACGTGCCGATTTCCTGAATGAATTTCCAGCCGACCTGCATTATTCAACGAGCCACGCTTCTCTGCTGCCTGCGACCTGGTTGCGCACAGTTCGACGTGCAAAATATACGCGATCAAAGTTGAACGAGTTGCCGGAGTTGCTCGAAACTCCCAAACGTAACATCTCAATCATTTCTTTCCGGCTATGAAGATACAAAAGTCATCGAGACTGACCGAAATTTTTATTTTGCGTCGAATAAATTTCGTCGATTAGACCCCCGAAATTGGGAAATTTTACAAATTCCCAAAGGAAAATCTTCCCCCGGGTCGAGGTTTAAAGAAACGCAGCCTCCAGGTTCGCGCAACAATTAACGAGGAAAGTAATTGTTCCGGGAATCGAGCGATGTTATCTGATCAGAACTCGCTCGACTAACCACTGTATTAGAATTGAGAATGGAACGTGAGAGTAAGAGAGACGCGTGTATCGCATTGTTTTCAAAGTTACGATACATCATTTCTGCATACATAGGCATCGCCTCGGAAAGAATCGTTCCTTTTTCGAAGCGCCTCGGAGGAATGAAAGATTCAGGCAGAATATTCGAAAATAATTGGATACTTACGACAATGGTTCTAAGGCTACGCCAATATCGAGAACATTGTTTTTTTAACCGGTTTCTTCATATGATCTCTCGGCGCTTCGTGGCGTCCACTTTTTTTCTCTCCTTCTATCGCCGGCTCGCTCGAGACACGAGAATGACATGGTTTTTATGAGCTTTTTTTTTACGAGCTTCCTGAAACCGGTTTTTTTTCTGCCTTTACCGTGTTCACTGTTTTCATTGATGAAACTTCGGCGCTTAAAGGGCATAGACTTTCACATCGCGTGTCTTTATGCTTAAAGAGGATATTTTAAAAGAAAGCGAGATGTTCCGAGGAAGAATAAAGAGAAGAATGGAAGAAGACCTCTTGATGCTTTCTCAGATGGATAGATAATTACTAATTGATCAATATCATTCAAATGTAAGAAATTTAAAAAAAATAGACAAATTATCTAATGGTATAAAATTTTGAAAAAAAAAGAAGAAACTGCTTCTGATACTTGTCAAACACAATAGTCAACAATAGATGAATGTGAACTTTTTATACGAGAAACAAAAATATAAAAACAAGTAACAATAACAAGAGATATCAAGTGATCACTTCGTCAATTTTCGATTGAAACTGTTGAATACACGGTTGAATGTAAAATTGAATTGCATAAAAATAAAAAATAAAATATTTTTCAAGAATACAAAAGCAAGTAACAATAACGACAGATAACAAGCGATAACGCGTGGATCAGCGTATTGCAGGGATGCAGATTTGATTTTCAATCGAAAATACATATATCGGGGAATGGTGTTCGAAAATGGTGTGGCGATTAAACAACACTGACACGAGGAAGTATAATAATTGCGTAGGTACCGAGCAACGTTAATGGAACGTCTTGCCAGCGGCTGTAGCGCGATCCAAGGGACAGCGTGTAATAAACGTGTACGATTTTCTCCATTCCTCTCTCTCTCTCTCTCTCTCTCTTTCCTGCACCTTGCATCCTCTCCTTGCTTACGTCTCTCCCTCTCCTACCTTTCCGTCTCTTTCTCAAGCATATGCTTGCACGTGTACACACAAACACGACACGTAGCACGGTTAAAAGGCGCAGAGACGAGAAATCGCTTGCGACTGGATTCCACGAGCCGGCCAACAGGCCACAAAACTTGGCTGAGGCTCAAAAGAATCGTCCTCTTCTTCTTCTCTTTCGTCTGCATCGAATTATTCTCCTTCTTCTCCTTTCCCATCTCTCTCTCGCTCGGTCTTTCTCGATCTACGCGCGGATATCTTTTTCCTTTTCGCGGATCGTCGCCTTTTTCTTTTATCGCGTCTTCCTCGCTGCGCCGTGACTCGTCTTTTGCATTCTCCACCGCCGAATTACTGCTTTAAGGCTGCCCTCTTCGACGAAAGAGGGCTCCAACACGGATGAGCAGGATTCGGAGGAGCCGGGATAGTTATACAGAAGTTACGCGTCGATTATTCGCTTTGAAATGAACGAAATCCGCAAGGATTTTGATTTATAATATCGTAGTGGTGACGCGAAAGGGAATTATTGAAGTCGCGAATATATAGAAATATTTGTCGAAGTCACAGATATTTCTCCTGGAAATTCTTCCCTGGGAACAGTAGAATTCTCTAAAATTCAAAGCTATCCCACGAATTCGAAGCTCGCAATGCAGAAACGTGCAAAAATTCGCGCGATCTGTAACTTTGCGTTAATAATGCGTGAAGCGGGTAGAATAAAAGGTGAATTGGCTGGTGTAATTTTCAGCCGACTCGTTAGCGTTAAATCTGCTGGTGGAAATGTTAAAATCAAAATTCATGCCGAGTTCTTAACGCAACTCGCCCTTAACCACGAGTAATAATGCGGCGAAACTAAAATCAGAAGAAACGAGCTCTGTTGAACGAAATTTTTATCACTCTTATCTTTGTTTAATAAGTGATTTTTTGTTCTCAATCAATAACTATAATCACTGTTTTTCTAAATTGCAGATTGCCTCTCGCATTTGCCAAAGAGTAATCGAGTAAATGTTACATGTTGTAACTTAATAACCCTTTAATAACAGGTTTTCGTCGGACGGTGATTAAATTGCTGACAAAACGAGACTAATACCCTGTGTGTTCCGTGGTTCCATAATAGATGCGTCAACCTACGTTGAACGGCAAAACGTTTTCCACGCTAAGAAACTATAAAAGCTGCGCGTGCAAGCACCGAGCACGCTCAGGATCGAGATTTTCTCGTCGCGTAGCCTGCAGGCAAGGAAGGCGGAAAATTATCCCTCGAAACTTCACGACCCGTTGTTTTTCTTCCCTCTTTTCTACCGGCATCTAATTTTCTCCCGTGCTCTAAGCCGCCGTCCACCAACCACCCCTTTTCATCTCTGCACGAAACTTCGTGACCATGTTACGCGCGTGTACGTGATCGTGCCGTTTAAAAGAAACTTTCTGATTTCGGATCTCTACGAGCTTCGTCCACGTAACCTTACCGATAAACGATAATGAGTAGCTCGATTTCGATAATTATTCAATTACGTTGTATTTGAAGTATTTCCCTGTCGATTTTTCTGACAGTCCGAAGAACACTGTGCTTCGTCCAAAACCGAACGAAATCCACGTGGGCCAAGATAAAAGGAGAAGGGTTAAACGACACTCACCATACGGCCGCAGACAAAGAAAAGAAAAAGAAAGCGGCTTCTAATCCTACTTGGTATTTATCGCGAAGACAAAACCGAGTCGGTTCGGCGCGTCCACAGTCGCGGCGACTCGTCGCGCTGAAACTGCGTACCGTTTCGCAAGAAACGCTCGTCAGCAGGTAGGCAAGCGAGCGAGCAAGCCAGGCAAGCAGGCAGGCAACCACAGAATCGAGTAAACGTTAAAACGTAGTTTTCAGATTCTCCCCTTACAAGAGGCGTCGTGCAGAGTTAACGGGAAAGTATATTCCGGCTGGAGATTTTCCCTAACCAAAAGGAGGGACACAGAAGGATAGAAAATTATCCCTTTGAAAGCTGTCCCTCTCTTCTCTTCTCTTCTCCCTTTACTTTATCTCTCTCTCTCTCTTTCTTTCAGTCTCTCTCGATCATTCCTTCTTCCCCGTCGAACCTGTCCGATTGCCTGTTTCCTTCTCGTTTTCGAAGCCGCTGCCAACCGAACACGGCTGGTTCTCTCTTTCTGTCCGGACAGTCGGGTTCCATCGTTTTTCGCGTGTGTGTATGGATGTATGTATGTAAGTACGTGGCCAAGGCGCTCGATATTTCAGGCCGTCGCCCACGAGAAACGCAGTTCCTGGGGGCGTGTTCCGCACTGCTATGGTCGGAGTCGACGTTGGCCGGCCGGCGTTACCTCGGTTCGTTTACACCGAACCTAGAGAAACGGAGTAGCTGGCATAATTTCCGGCGGAGACGGTGGCGTGCGCAGCTAACACCGTTTCATGCGTCCGCAACGCGATTCCGCTCTGCTTTGCCTCCATTCCCCATACACCTTCTAACGTTATGCTAGTCTTGCTTCTACCTTTTAAATTAGCCATCGTATTATCCTTTCTTCGACTATTCGAAAACGGACGAGGATCGAAATCAAATCCAGTTGAATGACATTTGAAAATTCGATCGAACGACAGCCGAAAACGCGATCCTGGTATCGTTACGCAAAGCGGTAATACCGGATTTACCCCGAGGCTAAGAATCGCCGTGAAGAACCGTCGTGACTCATGCTTTCGGCTTTTATCTCATCCTGGAATACATATTCGAAAAAGAAGCCGAGTTACCGATTCACGTCGCGTCCAGTTGGACGGTGACGCGCACGGGGCGCGAATTTTAAAATCCTTCGAGTGCGCTACACGGACGCAGATAAGAGCGGGGACGAAAAAGGTAAACAGAAATGAGATTTATGTTATGTAGGAAGTGAAACAAAAGTAACAGAAATAAGAATGATTAAGATCATTCGATACGGTAAGATCAAGGGGTTAGTAAAAAAGTGGTGCATTTAAATTTCTTACGTAGAGAAGTACCTACAAGATCGATGCAATAAAATCGTTATGATGAAATAGTAACTGACTAGAGTTCGCACGATCAATCGAACCATCCGAGATCCAAGCAACGGGTTTAACGAAACGATTCGAGCGATTTTATTAATCATGGTATCGCGGAAACGAGCGCAATATACGTTCATTAAAATACCACGGTGCGCCGCTTTCGCACACTCTCGGTCGGAGATCACCTTGTATTAATACGACTAACGAAGACAGTACAGATATAAACCGATAAAATTTACAGTAACCATAAAATACTTTACGCCTCTCCCTCCTGGTCGTTTAATTTCCTACTTAGACCGTCTTATCTTCTTCATAAATGCGATTGAAAAAAGTATCGAGATAATTCTCTAGAAATGTGTGCATCGATTTCTACGAAATCCTAGGCTTCGACCTTAGTGTTATATTATAATTTAAAGCCGAGGCTGAAAGTTAGTAAGCGTACGAGCTATGCCTCGAGCACACGCGCCAAAGATAGGGAGACTAATGAAAGCGTACTAAGGTGTAAGAGAGAAGGAGAAAAAGGTGAAACGTTCGATCAACGCAACGAAGAACGAGCAGAGTCGTTGAAGAAACGCATTGGGTTGACTCATTCCAACGAGTTGGCGAGCACCCTCTCCTCGATCAGGTATTTCCATGCGCAAGGTGCAGCATGCGCACACTCTGGCGATCACAAATACACAGGTACGCCACCTTGGTGCCGCCTAAGAGACACAACTGTCCGCTGACGTCATCGCGCGACAAATTATTCGACTCATGGGAGTTCGACGCGTGTGTGAAACGTAATACGCGGCTACGTACTATTATTCTCGTTTCGAACGCGGAAAACACGATTCAGAGTTAAAGAGAAGGTGAAAACAAGGCGAGAAACTTTATAACCGGAGAAAATATAATAGTTGCTGCCTATTGTGGATAATTCACGTTTATACGGGAGGTTTATTTTACGGTATAACGGATAAAAATAGAGAAAACGATGGGAACGAGAAATTGCCGCTTACATAGAATTACTGAATCGTAGATTTGAAACACGTTAAAACTTAGAAATACTATTTTGAAATGTAAATACCTGGTAATACGACGTGTAGTTCATTCATTCGCTTCTGTTCACCCGACTCCTTGTCATCGTAAACGTCACCTGTAATTAAAAGAAATCAAGATTAGAGAAAATTAAAGAAAGATTCTGTAATTCTTATCCACGTAAAACCATTCAGCATCGATCGAGAATTATAAACGATCGTTGGTGCATGAAACGCGACATCAATCGTGCCTTCTCGTACAGACGATAACGAGGTAGGTAGTACTGTCAGCTAAAGAAGGGGTTCTCGGTGGATGCGTGTGTAGTATGTGCACGTCGACGATGAAGCGGTAGTCATAGAAAGGGTTGCCGAGCAGCATCGAGCGTATAACGTACAAATTATACGTGGCCACGGAACGGCTGATTTACACGCAACAAACGAAGCATGGAAAACCGTTATCGCGAGTTGAAACGCGGTAACGTGTTAAGTATCCATCGAGAAACATCTGATAAACTAATTCGATCGTGTGATCCCGAAGAGATCCTGAGTACAACCGAATACGGTCCACGCATTTAATCTTCACACATGAGAATTTCGCGTTATCTAACGCGTGCAACTTACGTATGACCTATTTCCTTTCATTGATAAGGATACAATAAGAAGACAGTCTGACACGTTCCCAAGAAGCGAGCACAGTAGGCTCGTTCACGGTTCGCGACGTTTTCTACGCTTCTCCAGTGAAATCAAACGAGAAACGAAGCTCGAAAGTGCACGTTTAACCGAGCAGAGTAAAAATCATATAACCGTGGCGAGTTAAACGAAGAAAAACGAGTGCAACGCGTAACTCTTCGCTAAATCCGGCTGTCAGTGAATCGCGTTCAAACCGAACTCCTATTTAACGTTTGCGGCGTTTGCGTTTAGCGCCGCCTTCCCGCGGAACGCTTTCAAAAGTACTCGAAACCTCCGAGCGAGAGTAATTTCCACAATTAGCGTTCGCCTCTCCACACATGCTACACAAACGTCTACACACGCGTACGACTATGCGTGTGACTGTGTGGAAACGTGCTTTGCCTTATTTATAGTTTCCCCGGTATGTCCCGCGATTTTAAGGTTTCCTAAAGTACCCTGGTCAATTCGGCTATGTCTCCTGGAGCGCATCTTAACCCCGCTGCATTACATTCGCGTCGTAATTGCTCCGTCTGAAAAATCTTCAATTTTTTTTTCAACTTTTGCCACTGTCAGTGACGAAGAAACGAGACGGTGTCGTGATCTCATTTTCGAAAAAAGAAACGATATTACACGCCTTCTTCCTCTGCGCCCATCAAATCTCGTTTAGCGAAGCGCGAGCGTGCATACACACGCACACCCACGGGGTCGATTCTCGATTCAGCGAAGCGTCGATTTGCCGCATGCCCGACAGCGTTACTTTTGTATGGAGCTACGGAACCGCGTAACACGCCTACACATACACACGCTCGCGCGCGTGTAAATAATTACAACCTTCTAGAAGAGCGGAGCAGAGCAGGCCAGAAGAGTAGTAGTAGTAGTAGTACGAGGATGAGGAGGTGGAGGTGGAGGCGAAAGGAGGGCCAAACGAGCCACAGCTTTCAAAAAGCATCCCACCGATAATACCCATATTCCCAGCCATCGAGACCCGCAGAGCTGCGCAAAATTCCAGACTCGCCTCGTTCTCTCTTCCCTCTCTAACCCCCGTTTACCTCTGCTATGCGAGGAGAGGATATCCAGGCGGTCGCTACCGCTACTGGTTTCCCGTGCTACGCGCGGCATCGCCGGGAGCGACGATAATATAAAGCTCGTCGTTCTAGCCGTCGCGGCGCTGGCTGGAGGCGCGCGACGCGACCGACACACAGACGCGTAACGACAACGAACAAGATACCCATGGTATGTGGAAGATGAGCATACGTGCCGTTGATTATGAGAGTGGGTTCATAGAAAGGGTTAATACGACGATGCAAAATCCAGTGCATCAACGATGCACCCCCTGCGCATCGAAATCCAATGTCATCGCAACGCGATTTCTAGTTCTTCTATTAAACGTCGCGATTTACGGTCGCGCGAAAACGTATCGGAACGGTGACACGGAGAGAGGTCGCGATTTGAAGGGTAGGTAAGAGAGCCAGGGGAGAATCGGTTGGAAGAAGCGAAGAGGAAGGGACTCTTTCTCTCTGGCACAGGGAAAGAAGACGCGTAAACGAAGGATGAGAGAGAAAGGTGCAGAGGCGGGTAATAGGGAAAGAGCCGCCGCGCCGGTGTACCGTGGGGTGAGTCGGCGCGGGAACGAGCGGTTTCGTGGGTCGGTGGGTGGACCGGGAGAAGCGTAGCGGACCGAGATAGAAGCGGAGGAGGAGGGGAGGTGGGACGAGGTTGGTTAAGCGGACGACGCGTAGCGGGGCTGAGAGACGAAAGAACGTATATAGGGTGTCTCAGCCATCGTGGTAAACACTAACGAGCAGGGGATGATTCCTCGAGTGAACGCAAGTCAGAGATGCGGAATAAAGTTTTCACATTTTGCATGTGCGTTTGCGTTCACGCACATGGATAATAAGATTACTTGCTTCCTGTCGTTTCTACAAGACTTACCAGCTGGTAGCCGCGTACTTGACCGATTTTCAAAGCGGTTTTTCTCCAAAACTAGGCCTCGTATGCGAAAATGTTACTATCTACTTTGAATTCATTTTTATACTAGAAATCATCCCCTTTTGACCGATTGATGGCAGGTTGGCTGGGTCACCCTGTATAGTAGAGAGGATAGGAGCGAAGCAGTCGTTGGTGGGCGGCAAAGGGAGAGCGAAGAAGGGGTGCGGGGAGAGACACACGGTGCGAGAGGTGCTGGGCTGAGTTTGCGAGCACGCGCTACTACTCTTCGAGGCTCGGAGTTCTATCTGGCCGTGTCCCTCCGGTTCTCTCTGTATTTCTTTCTCTCTCACGCCCTCGATCCCTCTTTCACGAGGTTTCTTCGTTCGGTGCACGTACTACTCGATCCTCTCTCGCTTTACGCCCGGTTCTCTCGGATCCCGCTTCGTTCTTCGTTCCTCGTCCTTCCCTTCTGCGGTCTTTCTCCTTTAACGACTACCCTCTCTTTTCCACTATCCTACCGACCGCCTGGATCACTTCAGCTTCTCTCTTTCTATCAGCGCCGTCCGGGTTCGTTCTCTGACACTCCACCAACCCAACCCGCGCTCGCATATCTCTCTCGCTCTTCCCTGCCCCCGTCCACTCTTCTTCATCGCGACAGCCGCATCGGTTCTCGTTCTGCGTCCTCCGTTCTCTCTGTCCAAGTATCTGTGTGTATATGTGTGTCAGAGCACCTCTTTTTCTCGCGTCTGTATACGCTCCACGGCCCGGTTCCTCCTGCTCGACGGTTTCCCTGGCCTCTATTGCTCTCTCGCTCCTTTCCCGCGATCCAGCTCTTTTTCTTTCTTACTATCTCTCTCTCTCTCTCACACTTTTACCGAGTCGCTCCTCCTCTTCAACTCTAACCGATCCTCGCTCGCGTTCTGCTTGGCGTGTATGAGACACGAGAAAGGCTCGGAGCCGAGTTCACGTTCCATCGCGAAGCGGCCTGGGTGGAATTGGTATATCGGGGGATGGAACGCAAGCTTAAGGTCCATTTATACATCGACGACTCGAGCGTGGACAGAGTTTCGAACGCGACTGCATCGTCGAACCACCGATCAATAGAGTTTCGTCATTATTTCCGATTACTTCGGGAGAAACCGAGGATACGAACTAAAATAACGACAAAAGTTTAACCCCTGCTTGATCTATCAATGTATGGATGGACCTTTAAGAGATATGGTCATAATCGTACCGATCACTCAAGACGAGTCGTTGTTCCAACGGAAGTCTCTTCGGTTGTCAAGAGCACCGAAACTTTCGATGCTTCAGATAAAGGAGCCCCGCTAATTAGTACGAGAAAATGTTGGACAGTAGCGAAACTTGCTGTCGAGGAAGATGCGACGTCGATGGTATGGACCGAGACGAAACACCGAGGATAATGATCTGAAGAGTTTCGAACTGATATTGTTATCGATATTTTACAAAAGATTTCTAACCCATTTTCCCTGAAAAATTTATTCTTCGACCCGATGATGTATATCGACCAAAATGATGATGTTTGCGAGGAGGCTCGTTTATATTTGATCGAGTATCGCACAAAGCGGTGGCACGAATCGATTGTCCCCGCAATATATGTACATATGTATGTATATCATTTCCGTTTCACGAGTATTCGACTTACTATGAATGAATATGATCGTACACGTGTAATCATAGTTATGCTACACGCATACATCATCATCGTATAATATCGGTCAAATCGTTTGTTGTTCAGTCCGAGCAATCAGGTTTCGCACGCGTGCGCAAGCATACCTACCCCGCGCTTAGATCACTTTCATGAGCGCATAATCGCGTAGCCGTCGATTTATTTTCCGATCGTTAGCTAGCCATATTAATATATGATAATGCTGGCAATAAAGTAATCGGAACGCGGCATGGAAGCGTCTCATTAAAAAGCTGATAAACAGCCGACGCATTCGCGCGATCAATTTTCGACGCGATTGAGTAATTGCTCCGCCTTCCAACTCTTACCCTACTTTACCCGAATAAACGCGCCTCTTCTTCGTTTATTTTTTTTTCCCCTCCTGTATCGCAAATTTCCGCGTGTAATTACCAGCAAGTGCTTTTCTCGAGTCTACGAAGCACTCGCAACCGCGACCACTTTTTTCCTGATCGAATATTAATTTAAATTGCGTACCGCGAAAATTCGAAGAAAAAACACGACGACTCCCGTTCGTTTCTACATTGATAGCTAATGATTTCCTATGTATGATCTCGGTCATGACGGTATATCAAAAACTGCCAGAATATTTCACGAATCGGGTAAACAGAAATTTATGGACGACCCTTTGCCATTTCCCTCGTGGCGTCGTTTTTAATGTTCGCCCATTGATTTGCTCCAGTGACACCGAAATAAAACGTACGACAATGCCCTGGTGATAAAGAATTTGTTACCCGAGAAATCCACCCCCGTTAGTTATATGTATATATGTACACATACACGTACATACTATGTAATGTCCCCGCGGAGAAGAGCGGGAAAGAAATATCGCGTAATTTATTTTTATCGTGGCCCACGTTCCACCGTTCTACTGTATATCAGGCTTGCTCGCCTGCAAGAAACCCCAATTTAAAGGTTTAACCACATCCCGGCACAGTTTTCAACCCTTCCAACACTCCTTTATCACCTCTACGACAGCTGTTAATTAGGAAACAAAATACGCGATCTTCCTAAGGGAACAGAAGCTATTTTGCGAGGAAAATTTAAGGAACGATTGTAAGAATGATTGAGGTGTATGAACAAGCCGTGGATGACGTGTATATTCAAGAAAGAAGAAGACTCTTAGAATATTTCTCGCGTTATCAGTGATAAAGAATACTTTTATTTCATTCTAACGCGACGAGTGCTCGTACGATCATAAACGGATTGAAACAGTTGGATAATTGTGTGCAAAAACGAATCGCGCTTTTGTTTCAGCCGCGACAATTACTTTCCAATACAATAAGGGGCCATCGTGAATGAATTATTAATTCGTAATGAGCGCAAGCTGTCGCTCGTTCAGTTTGCTATAAAACGTCATGATTTCCTTTAAAATATACACCTTTTTCACTCGCCGCTTTTTGTTTTATACGTTTCATGAAACAGATTGAAATGAAATTGTGTCTAAAATAAAAATGACAATTCCTTCGATATTTTCGCTGCATCTCGGTTATTTTTCTACCTGTTCACCGAGAAATCGGACGCATTCCTTCTTTAGTTACATCAATTCATGGCAGAATCTAGGTGGCATTTCGTAGCAACAACGACATCGGCATCGTTCTAACGCGTCACACGAACCTTCATGACACAATAATAAGCGCTCACTGTCGGTTCGTTTATATCGTGTCATGGTCAAAGCTTGCAAGGGTCAAAGACACACAACTCGTCAGACTCCATGAATGCTACTGTGCCAGGCGTTATTCCTAACACGACTATGGAACGAAATAGGTGTCACACCTTCCAACCCCTTTCCAGTGCAATTACTTTCCTAGTTTGTTCTCAGACAAATTTAATCCCCGCGCATATAATATTCCGCTCTATGAATATATTCTTCGAGTAACCCGAATAAAAACTACCCGATGAAACTTTGAATACCGTCGGTTTGATATTGAAAACGCGCTATCAATGAAGAGATATCAGGCAGATTAACGGCGATAAAACAGCACAATGTCTCTATAGATTTCTTTTTCTGCGAACGTTACGATATTGGAAGGGACGAAACAACGCCATTCTCATAGAACAAAGTAAACGATTATGCTCGCGAAGCACGAACGTTTCTCTTTTACAGCGAGTTGAACGCGAGTCTAGGTATCGAAAGTGCGTTTCTTACGGCGTCGCACGCGTGATACGCTTGCGAAATAAGTCGAGCTGGCCGAAGCCGAGCACGCTTTTTGTTCGCGGGTAAGAAACGAAATACACCGCGGGTAATTCGAGCGTATCACGCTGGCAACGTCCCACGAGACGGATGAAATCGGTCTCGAATGCTCGCCAGCTCGCCTTTGGCCTCTTCTAATGTCGGACCACGAGCAATCAAGCAAAAATTACTGGAATCCCGCTAAATTCGCTCCATTTCTCAAAGGTTACATACCTACGTTCTGTAACTGTGCATCGTTACATAAACGCAATTAAGAGATAACATTCTTTCTCTCGTGAGCGATGGATTTAAAATTCGGATAAAAAAGTGTTGAAAGTCCAGCACCGTGAAAACGTTGAATAAAATTTGTTGAAGGAAATATATAAATGAGTAACCGGCTGTCCACGCCAGGTTTGAAAGAAGGAGAAGAGAAGAACTGGAGAGACAGGTGCACAGCGATGGCGTTAAAACGAAGGGTTCCCAACAGCTCGCAGAGACGATCGCGAGATCGTTGCGGCTAACCGCGAACGATGCAAATGTTAGTTATTTACAGAAACGGTGCCTTCGTGCACCTCCAATCAGCGTCGAGGAAAGTGTACCGACTCGTCTGAAACTTCGACTCGACTTTACAAATAAATTTACTGCTCAATGAACAAGAGAACGGTGTGCCTTTCGAAACGAAACGTTTCGCTTAAATTAGGATTTCTATATTGATAATTATCAATGTGAAATATTTCAAACGTTATTCGATTTTCCGGCTAATTGCTAATTTCGTTTTTCCTTCATTTCTTTGAATCATTTAACCGAAGTAAACTCACGGCAGCAATTACAGGTGACTTGCAAGCTGGTAGGGCATCTACCAACGAGTCGAACGTCCAGCAATCGATTCCTTCTATCGACAAGTCGACCGTTTTACGTACTCCCGGTGCAGCATAATGCCGATCGGAAGATGGCTGACGATCGTGGAAAACGTCGAAAAAGAATCGTCCGAGACGGCTTACACGAACCTCCCCCTCTCTCTCTTTATATCGAGCACTCGATCGATTCAAGTTGTCCCCTCGGTGCAACGAACAGCAGCAAAGTCCCTTATTGATCACGAGTCACTGCTCACCGACATTCCGATTCTGTACGATTGCTGATCCGAAAGTAAATCTAGCCTCGGGTAACTAGCGTGTATTTCCAGAACGCGAACGAAGAGAACGGTATACGGCTACGCATTGACTTAAAGAAAGAGGAACGATTGTAAAGGATCCCTTATATAGTAAGGTAACTTTGCTTTAGTACACTTGACATATTCAATCGACGTTCTCTTATTTCCATATCTAACGAAAATATTAAACAGACTTGCCTACTCGTCGACCGTGGGCTTCATTGGGAATCTTGAAAAGGGATGATTCTTTCAATTTGATCGTACGAACTCTTCGGATCGCAGTTGCTCGCGATGTCGCCTCTTATTCGCGGTGGGTCATTCGGTTATTTATGGCTTGGTAGTTGCCAGCAGCGCAGGGTTCGAAGGATGGCGGGTGAGGGGTTGCTATGTAGCAGCAGCAGCAGCAGCAGCAGGCCAGTGCTGCGCTTTGAAGCTACGAAAAGGGGAGGGTGGCGATTTCAGGGAGGTGGCAGAAGCTGACTCTTTACGTGTGTGCACGAACGAGAGCCAGAAAGAGAACGTTCAACGAACGAACGAACGAACGAACGGGTAGAGGGAGAGTTGGCCAAGCTTGTACACAGCGTGTGTAGTGAAGTCTATAAAGGAACGCTTTATTGATCTCAGTTTGAACGCACGCTAGGATACCGATATAGTTCCCCGCTCGCTATAACTCCACAGACTCTGAATAAGGGGAGTTCTTGAGATACAGGGTGTGTCTGATGGCCGGTGGTACGGTTTCTTCGCGAATGCTTGGATAATGGCGAACCCAGACCCGGTTGTCGTCATTCTGGTCTGCGTGACTGGCTGGCTCCCTCGACGAACCGTAAAAATTATGCGAGCCTGCCTTGCCTTCGCTTGCTTTACCTTGCCTTACCTTGCCTCGATCACGTGCCTGACGATAGTCAGACGAGGATCGATCGATAACACGAATTTATCAAATTCGCGAGGAATTTCATCGATGGAGGTATTCGAAAAAATGATACTTCTAACATGTCTTAATTAGCTTTGAATTTATTGAAATGATAGCTCGCAAACGGAGCGGAATAATTTTCTTTCACCGCATAATGGATCGACATTCGCGGTCTAGGTAAAACGTATCAGCTATGGTATATCCGTAAGGTGGCATTAATCATGTCTTAGGAGAGGAAGCGGAACTGTAGCAGACGCGAGAGACAGGATCCGTTAACTGACGTTGCAATTAGGCGTACCGAGGGAAAGAGATTGTGCAAATTATTAAGACATCGTGATATTAATTGAGCGATATGTTTGATAATGGTTACGCAGAGGGTTATAAACGTGTTGTGTATACGGTAGGAAAACGCAATTATTCGTATCGCGGGAGATAATTCGATTCACAAAGGAAGCGTACTCAACTCGACATATCCGGCTCGCCTCGCTTTTCACCCGATGAAAAACCATTTTCTTCGATCTTTCATACGCGTATATGCGCCTATGTCCCGTAACCATAATTAAACGCGACGTGTAACCGATGTGTAATTACGTAACTACGGTATGGTGGAATTAGCGAAATAGTAGGCTTTGAGAGGCCTCGATGTCGTGAAACCGTGGCATTAACGTGTCTCAAACTAAATAAAACGATTAAACGATGAATAGAAATGAGAGAATTATGAAACTTCCTCTTTTTGTGATGTATCATTACCGAAAACAGTTAGAAATGATTATGCACCGTCCTATTTGCAACTAATACCAAAATTCCAGAGTTTCGTACACGGAGTTCAAGAAAGTTAACACCACACTCGCGTGATAATGTCGATTCATCGAGAAAAATCGAAGGAGTAAAATAGAAAAAAGAAGTAAAAAGGGAGAGGATGTTCCAGCTCGATAAAAGACACTTTGTGTCCTCGTTTCTCTCACAAAAGAAGCTCTGCTTGAAATATTCCCCCCCCAGCCAAGGTTCATAAATCACGGCTTTGTCGATGAATTTTGTTTCTTGAATAATTTCAAGAACACCGGCTTTTATCGGAAATGCCTTTTTCCACTTTTCACCTGTTCCTCGTTTATTGGGCAGCTGGAAACGATTAGGGGAACGAAATCGGGTTTTAGGAAACGACCAGAGGACAAGACTGGAACGGTTTTTCGGCTCGCGTTTCTGGTTCTTGTCGGTAGCCCCGGCTCGACGATATAATACGAGGAGCAAAGAGAACGACGAGAAAGAGGAACAGGAACAGCAGGAGGAGGAGAACGAGTCGAGGCAGCATTCTTTAGCCACGACCTCACAGAGAAGTTCGACGTTTATCACGAATCTACCATTTTAAGGAAAACAGCATTGAACACCTTTGTTTACGACAACCTTCGAGCCTGGAAACACCTTCAACCCGCTCGATGTCGAATGAAATTTTCCATCGAAAATCATCGTTTACTCTTATTTTCATATTCGCTCCACTTCGACCAAGTCGTTTCAGAGTTACTATTCCGGGATGGTGGATATCGAGGGTGGTTTCACCCCCTGAATCTCGAGTTAGGGTGGAATGGTCGAATTTCGATTCATCCCGGTTCGGCATGGCGTTTTCACCCGACTGTCTCAAGAGTCGGGATAACGTTCGGCGGCGGGTTCTTCGGCTCGGCTCGGCTTTTTTTCCCCTTTTGCTCGGGAGAGCAGGAAAAACGAAGGCGTACGAAGGGTTGAGGAGAAGAGACGAGAGCGAGAGAGTCGTAGTCGAGTCGACTCGGCGTTCTTCGGCCACGGTCCACGAGCAACGACACCATCGCCGTGCTACGTTTTTGCCCGAAGCGCCTCCAACAACCCCTCTCGCTCTCGCTCTCTCCAACCCTTCCTCCTTTCACCATAGGACACCGTCTCGCTCCATCCTTGTTTATCTATCCTCTTTTGCACGGTCGCGAATGCTTTGGGAAACACAAGGCGACAGAGAAAGATAGAGATCCGCGCATGCAGACACCTGCAGTCCGGCTCCGAAAGCCGACAGAGATACTGGGAAGAGAGTGAGAAAGATGGAAAAAGGTCGGCGCGTAAGGAGAGGCAGGATGGTTTGAAAGAGAGCGAGAGAGACGGGTAGATAGACGCGGACCAAAAGGAGATGCCAAAGAGACGACGAAACGAAGCAACGCGAAAATGGCTTCCGAACGATACTTGGCCAGGGACTCTCGCCAATTTCGAGCGAAATTACCCAGGACCCGTGGCGCGCATTGCTCGCACACCGGCTCCTCTTTCCATCTCTTTCTTCCTTATTTACTGTAATTTCATTACCCCGCGTTTTGCTTTTCGTACACCGTCTCCTCGTATCGTTTGCTCTTTGCATGAAGACGTCATTAACCTTTGTTTCGACTTCGATGCCTGCATGCACCCGCGTACTTCAAATATTGGCAACCGGTCGTTTATTATTAATTTTGTGAAATTAGACGGGACAACTAATTGAATTATGCCGTGAAAGGATAAAGCCAGGAGTCGTGCGTGTAAAAGCAGCACAGGCTCTCTGACACGAGTTATTAACCCTTTTGATAGTAAAGGTTGAATATAATTGTCGGTCGAGGGATACTAACGTCAGAAGTAGTTAGTATAGTAAATCAAAAGTAAATCTATAAAGCTAACAAGTATTTGTAACTTAAAAACAACTGGTTACCTTTGTACCCAGCTAATGGTTGAATTGGAAGCAAAATGAAATATACGAATCAATATTTGCTATATCGCGCTCGTTAAGCAACGCTGGAAACATCATCGAAGTTAATAGCGACAGGTGAAAGCAACGTTTGAAAATAAAATGATCGTTAAGTAAGCTAGCTGGTTCACTCTAACGATCGCGTTTTCCTCTCGTCGTTTCGCTCTTGGAAATGTATGTTACATTTAACGTTCGCGTTTTTCTTTTCTGGATACGCAATTTTACGCGATTCCGATCGTCGAATAACGATCGAAGCGTGCCAATTCTTCAAGATTCACCGTGAGAAATTCTTTCGTAACACGACACCGAGTCGAACTCGGATTTATTCGTCGGGCGTGTTATCGAAATTCTGGGCCAACGTCCAACCTACAACTGTGCAGAAAACCGAAAGCCTAGGCGAAAATAGCGAGCGTCAAGCCAGAAAAGTAAAGCGGCGCGTAGAAATAGAGAAGGACGTGGTGCGCTTAGGGTCCGGTTAATTATCGTGTAGATTACAAGAAGGCGACAATTAAAGGCAAACGAGAAGAAACATTGCTTCCGTACAAGGCACCAGCTGTTTTACGCATCAACCATGGAATTCGGTCGTTGTTTCCATTCTTTATTTTTTACGATTGTCGGTGCAAATTGCCGTACACAAGTTTCCTCTAATTTTCCACGATCACCGAGTGAATCACTGCGTTAAAATAGGAGGTTAACGATGCTCTCAGACGGCGAACATCTCTGAACCTTTGAGAACGTTACGTTTCTAAGTGAAACTATTATTCTTTGCAAAACTGAAAACAAATCATAATTGATATGAATGAAAATTTCAGTTTTATATTAAAATTTTCTGGAAAATAACCAAGTTATTCGGTAATTTCAAAATCACTTCCACTGGAACCAAGTAAAATATTTTCTGATTTATAAATAATGATGAGATTTGGTTGCAAGTCAAGTAAATCAGAGTGAAACTTGATTTTCTTTAAGTGTCCTATGAATAATGGTTAAGAGCGAATATCCTTTAGAACCGTCTTGCACGATCATCGACGAGGATCTGCCACGAAGGAAAAGGAGCACAACGACATTTCCTCTCACCATCCGCTACGTTTCTACGCGTCCGAACGAGGAAACGTCACGATGCCGCTGTGAATCATCGTTGGCAATCATGAATCACGTTGCCCTTCGGCGAACCGAGTTTCAAAGCAACAACGGTCACCGTATAGTCACCTCAGCGAGGATCTGAGCACCGGTAGGTGGGTCTTCTACGCGAAGGGATATTCCACGATGGATGATGAAATATTTTCCCCCTAGCGGCGGTATAATTAACCCTTAGGGTACTCGGGTTAACCTGGACGCAGGTAAAACGGTAGGGGTACCGATCAACTCCACTCGTGGAATTCTGCTTTCGAAATGCTCGACGAAGAGAGCATTAGTCTTCGAAACTAGCGACGGCCGATAGTGTTGGAGATTTACAACTGACTCGATCATTGAATAATTACAGATCATTAGAAAATTTTAATCTTGCCAAATCCTTGATAACTTTGATAAAATCGTTCGAAATGATCGGTAATCCATCCACCAGGCACGATCTGTTATTTGACCGATAGCAAATTTTGCTCAGACTTGAAAACAGTGACGTAGCTTGCGTGTCCGGTGCCCGAGTGCGCGGACACGACCGATAAGATTCTTCATTGTGTTTGTGTATATTGCGTGTCGCGATACCGATTCGCAGCGACGCGATACATCACGATTTAAATGTCTCTTGTAACACGGTACTTTACGTCACGCGGTACACCATTGCGTAACGAATGGCTGGAATAAAAAAAAAAAATAAGCAAAATCTATACTATAAAATTGGAGGCTGTTATTGTTATGCAACGCGGACAGCCTGCCGTTTAAACTGGCGTGAAATACGCGCAAAATATATTCTTTTTAATTGGAATTTCCCTTCTCTCTCTCTGCTACCTCTCTCATTAAACGCAATACCGCTCGGATCAAAGGTGATTCTGATTGATTATAGCAATCTAGCTGAATCCTAGGCGCAAAGTACCCTCGATTTGTCATTGGATCTTGAATACGGATTAGAAATTCGTTTGATTACAGGTGGAAGAGATTTTTTGGTTAAAAGAAATCGATTGTCACGGGTGTGAATCGAGTAACGTCAGAAGGAAAAAAAAAGGAATGCGAAGGAACGCATAACACGGCTGAAACCAGACGAACCGCAAAAAAACTGGCAAGAAAACTCGCAAATTTCCATCGACCTCCTCCACCTACGTCATTCTACAGGATTGGAACTCGCAGCGATCGATCTCAGATCACCTTGCCCAAGGTCGATCATCCTTCCACCGTGTTACTTGTCCCTAGAGAGAAAGATTGCTCCACTCCTCCAAAGGTCTTAGAAATCTAGCAAACTCTTCCTCCCGCATCATTTTTCGTATTTTTACTTATCTCTCTCAGCATGGATAATAAAAAACTGAAAATTATCGAGTGACCATCCGAATCAATAAAGAGAAAGTTCATTTCTGCCCCGATACGTTAAAAAAATTCCACCTCGCAACACGTGTAATACCTGTCCACCCCTCCTTCTCTCGTTCTCTCTCTCTCTCCCTCTCCTCTGATTCGTACCGACACAGTTCGGTGTACAGGCTGTACCAACCACACGAGATACGTATACATGGGTGATACAAGCGAAACGTATGCGCATGTACATATGTGGATACGTGTACCGAAGCTCGACCGCGATGAGAGATGACTTTCTAGGTAGGAGAACATGTAAAGTCAGACGATACGATCTTCTGATAGACCTGTGAGTGTCACATGTCCGTGATTCGCGATACCAACTGTGTACCCTTTCAAACGCATACCTACTTTAGCGTGTGCCTTTTAATTTGTTGGTAAAACGCGAATTCAAAGTAAATACCTAATGTGGTAGTAAATATTTGAGCGTCCAATAACGAATCCTTAATAGAAACTGTTTGAATCGTAACTGATCGCTTATGAAACAAATAAATCTATGAAATTTTCAGAAAAAATCAATTGTGCGATTTCACGCTAATTACCATTACTCCCTGTGTACACGAAACGACCAAACATCGACGAGCATATGTAGAGGCGAAACGCGCGTGCCCTCGCTAAACGCATTTTCCTCTCTCTCTTTCTCTGGTTAAGTGCATCTGCACAATGCACGCGTGCAGTTCACGCACACGCGCACACCTCGCGCCCGACCATTCGTCGTTAAAGTCATATGTACACTAATCCGAATGCGGTCGAGCGTGCATCGCGCGAGTGTGTACACATTCTCACGAATGTGTGTGGTGGAGTATAAAGAGCCACTGCAGGAACAGAAGCGGCGACGACCCGACGATGGTAACGACGAGTAAACATACGAGCGAGGCGGAGGAAGAAAGACGGACTATGTGTAAAGCAACGAGAATGGGCATTGCGAAGGAAAGAGGAGACGAAGAAAGGAGATATTCTTCGTATTCTCTCGAGCAGCTGGAGCAGGGTACATACCTAACTTGGGTCATACCGGCACGAACGCGATAAGTGTTCCTATCGGTTGTCCAAAAGCTAAGGGGGAAACGGCTCGTGGAATTCGAGGCAGGGTGGTCCTCGAACAGTGTCGCGTCGCACAGACAAATTTGGTCGATAATTAAAGATCGTTTTTTACCCGACGAGCAAGAGCTTAACCGCGATTATTTTCTTATATCATTCGTTCTGCTAATCGCTGCTATTCTTCGTTTTCCTTTTTTAATATTGCAATTTTCTCAGAATACATCCTTCTTTTTCTAAACATTTTGTGGGTATGAATTATAATAGCAACCTTGGCCTTTCGAAATCCAGTTTGTCCG
This sequence comes from Osmia bicornis bicornis, assembly GCF_907164935.1. Lineage (NCBI taxonomy): Eukaryota > Metazoa > Arthropoda > Insecta > Hymenoptera > Megachilidae > Osmia > Osmia bicornis. The sequence continues at coordinate 2,579,125 of NC_060228.1, read as the reverse complement.
AGAAAACTCGTAGAAACGTGACCCGCACTAAAGTGAGTTAAGTATCTCAACACGCTCATTAATTAATTCGTCGCCTCTGCGAATCAAATTATTCGCATCGATACCTAAACATTCATCACCGTCGGTATCGGTGCAATCTATCGAAAGGCAACGGGAGATGATGAATGTTTCCTACGAATTGTTCCCTTTCGCCTAGCCACAATGATAAATCGATACACAGGCTAACCAATCCGCCCTCGATCTTGTACGAGAAAAATCACAAACGATACAGTTCCATGACGAAACGTTTGCATCGCGACTAATTATCGTTCTTCTATGGAAATAAATTACATCCAGGTGGGACGTTTACTGGTCGAGTTCATTGTTCGAATGATTTACAACTTTGCAGGATAGCACGCGACGTAACGTCATCGTGGAGATTTTCACGTAACGCCAGGATATCTCGAGAATCAAATCGGGAGGTACCAATCATTTGTCGCGGACAATAAATTCGCGAAAATTCTTATTTCGACTGGTTTTCCAATCGCGAAACGCACCCCATAGATCTGCACCGTGATTCTGGCAACTGCGATAGACTGTAGTTCCATTCCAAATGAAATTTCTGATTCTTTCACGAGTGTAATTAACGAGAAAAAAAGCAACAAAAATTTGTAAACTACTATATCTGTGTTAAAATATCGTTGGCACCGTGTCGCGATTATATACATGTACGGTAATTTGAAAATTCCGTGTTGACCACCAATGATTTACGATACATCTATAATCGTGAATCACCGTGTACGGGATTTACGAGCCACCGATTGGTGTAATAACAAAACTCCATCTTCCAGTCGACGCAACGAGAGTTGGTCACTTTTCCATGAACGCGTTTCCCAGTGAAATTCGCGATTTAATGCCCTCCCGGGATCCTCGCGCCGGAATTATCGCGCGGAGAGCAAAGGTAAATAAAACTAATTAACGTTTAGGAAAACTGAAGTGTCCAATTATAAAACGTTGTTAATTGTTACGGCAAACATGCTCAATTTACATAACGGCACACCGTTGGGGATCGTTAAAAAAAAAAAAAATAACACAATGACCATTACAGTGGAATAAGATTGTTTTAAAACTATTCTTATCTTATTAATGTAATATTTCAATTTGATAATATTAATATCACCGGTGACCCCCAACGCGTTAATGAACGATCGTAGTATATGAAATACGATTCACGATTTATGAATGAAGTTGAGCCTCGTGATCGTTTAACTATTTATAAGCAGCACTTCATTACGACGCTGTATTATGCAGCCTCGAAGAACGAGCCACGAATGCCACCACCACGCTCGAGTTTCTTCTTAGCTCCTTTTCTTTTGTCATTCCGTCATTGATTCTTAACCCTTTCGGTGATAAATATTTTCGTTCAATCAACACGAATCAAAATGAATTTATGGAAAAATGATCACCTTATTTTTGCTTGTACCATCGGTTATACATGACACTCGATATAAATGATAGATATGAGTGGAATAATTTAACAAGATGGCGGGGATAGTGGAACGATCTTGCGACAAACGTCTTTTGCATGGACAATCGAGGGAGGACCCGTGGTAGCTGCTTTCTGGAGCATCGCATCCGGATGTCCCCCACCTTTTTCATTTCACCTCGTTTTCTTACGCTCCGAAACGATCTCTCTTCCCCTCTTCTTCCTCGTTCCCGCTCGTTTATCAGATGCCGTTTCGTATCGTCCGCTGACCCGCTTCTTCTACCATTTTCCTACCGTTTTACCATTTTACGCGCGAGTGTGCATAATCGACGACACCGGTAATAAATTCGCGATATCGCGCTATAAATCTCGCGAGAGGCAGATTATCTTGCGCACCGACGGAATTCCACGCTCGTTCGGTATCGAGCTTTTTATCCGAAACGTACGAGCTCGATCGTTGCCTTCTCTCTCGTGAGGGGGTGGTATTTTCGCGATTAACAGTAATAATCGCGATCCTCGATCCTTGAACGGACGATCGATCAATCTCTCGATAACAATGAACTTGATTCTTGTTGCACTACCGGCTAACGGTTCTCGCTCTTGAGCAACCGTGTACCAATGAATCAGCTACCGAATGCAGTGATAAAATACCCTGTTTTTATTCGTTTCAATTATGACTTGGAGCCAGCAGGTAGCATCGGAATTTTCAATTTTCACAGAGATCAATATTATACCGACAGAATCGAACGGCTCGCGAAGACACGGTTCACCGACAATTAATCCTCGATTAAACGTATCTCGCGCGGAACGATGGTCGACGAGATCGAGCCAGAGGATGCTGGCGACCTTGCACAAGCCATGGTTCATAAACGGCGCCGCGTTTATACGACGCTATCAAACAACGAGTCAAGGAAACTCGTTGCGTGTTGCTCGTAAGATATAATTCTCGTTTCGCGGATACGAGTTCCGTACAATCGTTCTGATGACCGTTTATACTGGTCGCGAGCAACGTTCCAAGCATTTCGAAGAAACAAACAGCAGCCAACGCGTTTTCTTTTCTTCTTTCCAATCTCTGCTATTGCTAATCATCGATCGATCGATCGGATTCGAAATGGAAGAATACGAAGAGTTAGCGAGAAATGGATAACGATAACGTTTCTCACGGATGGTCGCCGGGAACAAAACGAATTGCGGAAAATTAATAGGGGGAAGGAGAGGCGAGGAACGTTTCTCCTGGAGCTCTCTCCGCTCTTCTCTCGAGTCGGAGTCGGCCGTTAAGAGCGGCGGAATACCTGAGAAACGAGTTGGAAAAAAACGCACGCTGCCGAGACCGAGGTGAAGGAACGAGTGCACACAAGTCCCTTTTGCCACGAAGAGCAACGCGTTTTACGATGCGATGAAGAGAGTCGAGGATAGCAGCAGGTCTATAGAGAGAAACCGATGGGGTAACGAGGATGCTTGGCCAGAAAGGAGAGACAAAGAGGAGAGAACGGGTTCGACCGCACGCTGAATTTTATCCGAAACTCGGTACGATCTTACCCCTTCCATCTCTTTATATCTCTCCTCCTCTTTCACCTTACCATCCGACCATCTTTCTGTCGTTTTGTCTTTTCGTCGTTCCTTCTGGGACTCCGGGTTCCCTTTTCTTTTTCTTTTTTTCTCTCTCTTCTTTGCCCTCTTCTGTACGAGACTACATCAACTCTGTTACCTGAACGAGGACGAAAAGAGGAAAATCGTGGTGCGAGCGAGAGAAAGTGAACCTCGCCGACGAATCTCCATGCTAACAACGAGAACCCGTCCTAATTATTCCTCGAGTGTCGGTAGGAAGATCGTCACCGCCCGCAAAAGAGGGCGAGAGAAGCAAAGATATAAAGAGAGAGGGAGATGCTCGCTTGGTTTAAGGAAAGAGAGAAAGAGAGCAAGAGTAGTAGTAGTCGTTCCAGCTCGTGGCAAATGAGCGGCACTCTGTATCGATCACCGGAGGTCACGACTCTCGGATAGGTAAATGTGTGAACATACATACACCCTCTCAAAAGTATTTCATCGTACGCGGAATGAAATAAACACTTATTTCTAATAATTAAGATAATATCATTGCGACTTTATCGGTTGTCCTTAAGAAACGAACAATTGTATGGTCATCTTCGTTAATGGAAGAGTTAAACAATTTTCAAAGAAATAATTATTCACTGCGAATGCGGCGTATCTCGGTATACGTAGATACAACTTGGATTCGCGTCACACCTGTTAATTGATACAATTATGCATATGATACAAGTGATCAGCTTTTGAACAGTAGTGTATATGGATACGCGGAGGTATGCCGGATAAGTGTACACGCGTTTATAGCGATTGCCAGCGTACGTCGAGAGAAACGAGAGAAAAGAATGAAAGGAAGGAGAAAGACCGACAGGTAGTAGACGAAGCAACGACTTTACGCTGGTTACTTGACTGAACTCGGCCTGTGTTCACCGGTACCGTAGTTCTCCGTTAAGGTACTTCCGTATACAAACACGAGCGAGTGCTTTTTGTTTAACGATACATCATCGAGGTTGGTGGAACCGTGGAACCGTGCCGGACGAGTCGTAGAATGGATTGCATTCTCTTTTTCACGGTGGCGAACGCGACAGTCCTGGCGACGATACAGAGGACGTATCTATCGAACAATGGTCTCGATGTACGCGTAGATATACAGGGTGTTCCAGCGATAAACTGTGTAACGTTATTTCGATACGCGAATTGTTGTCCCGTTGAATGCAGAGGTAAAGAACGCAGGTACATATCATAAGATAATCGGGGCACATTGGTGCGGCAAGTGTCCTATGTGACAGGCCATCGACCTAGAAAGCACATTAGCCGTTGGTTGGCGAGCTTGTCAACTATTTAGAAACGATAGCCCGCGTTTCGAGGGATCGCGGTTCCATTCCGTATCAGCTAGCTAGCCACCCGTTCCTCCCGTTCCTCCCAATCCTCGCTGTTGGCTCTCCTTTGGCCGGGCTGGTTTCGATCGTGCGAACAAACCATCCGTAGCCCACCAACCAACGATGGAATCGTGTTCCGTGAGTCCGTCGGGTTTTGCGCGAGAGAGCTGCCGCTTCTCTTCCTCTGGCCTCTACCTCCCCTCGTAACCGTCTCCTCCCAAACCCCCTACCTCACTCTCTCACAGAGTATTGAACGAACGAGCACGAGGAGAGGAACCAGGAGAGACCAGAGGCAAGCGACGACCGACAGAGATCGAACGAGAACGGCACGAGCGGTAGAAAGAGAAAGAGAGAGAGAGAAAGAGAGAGTAACGGATAGAACGCGCGCGTGAAAGAGAGAGAGAGAAAGAGGAACGACGACGAACCTGGAACGCGAACAGGAACACGCGAGAGAAAGATGGAGGCAATGCGAAGCAGGGTAGCCTGCCGGCATACACAGCATAGCCAGAGAGACGTGTCGGTTCTGTGGATCCCTCTTGCCACGTTTCTCTCTTCCACCTTTCTTCTTTCTCCCTCGGTTGTACGCTAACTTCAATCTCTCCTACTTCGTCTTTAGCCTTTCGCGTAACTCTTTCTCTGTCTCTTCAGCTCACCAAGCTAGTCTACCTCCATCCAGAGCGCTAAAGTCCTCTCTGAAATGCGACGGTAACACCCTCCCTCCCTCCCTCGCTATCCTCTACCTCCACCTCCTCCTCCTCCACCTCTTCTGCCGTCATCCAAAGCGTCCCTTTTCCTCGCTCCACGGATCCCGGTCTGTCTTCCTCGATCTTTCGCTCGTACCTCGTCCCTTCCCACAACGACCCCTCCCGCGGTCCAATCGCGGCCCTCCGTGCCGTACAGATTACAGAACGAGTGAAGAGCAGAAACCCGGTGCGAGCGCGAGAAAGAGATGAGTCCCACGATGAGAAAGACAGTCGGATAAGAAGAAGAAGAAGAAGAAGAAGAAGACGAAGATGAAGAAGAAGAGGAGAGATCAGGACTGCGTCGTCATCTACTCACCGAGTCGATGTTCCTCTCTTGCTTTCTCGCGCGCACGTTCTCGTCCGCTTGGTCCCTCGCGCAACGACCAAGAACCCGAGCGAAATGCCTGAGTTTTTACAAGCCGACCGAACAGAAGACTCCAGAGTACCGCGGACGAGCTGACTCCGAGCCGAGAACGATGATATCCAACACCGACCACGTTGTACGGATCGAAAGTTTGCCAAGCCGCCCCCACCGTGTCACCAAAAGGGAGAACCTTCCAACCACGAGGACACCGGGGACCGATTCGTAAGAACCGACGAGATAAGCTGCCGATCAATGATCGCCGGTGGAATTTATGTGTCAGAAGAGAAGTTTGATAAGATAACAGCGAGGTTCGAGTGTGAACAGTTTGCTCAGCGATGTACCGCAACCCTTCAATAGGGTAATTAGATTAACTTGGACGAAGAGCGATGGAAACGCATCGGAGAGCGCAGAATTCTGAATGAAAACGAGAAAACTCTGTTTCTGATGGATAATCTCAAACGCTAATCGCGAAATTAACACCGTGTCGTTCGAAGCAATAAGCCGGTTAAAAGCGAGACAAAGCGAAGGAAACGTAGCATGGAAGAAGATAATGGCCAGTTAAGAGTAAAACAATCGATAAGATTGAGAGAAGAAGAAGGGGGCAGGCGAAGCGGAAACGGAGTACATAAAGCGAAAAGCCGGCGCATCGTTGATCCGGAATACCGAATACATTAATCAATAACAAGGGGGCTGGTCGAATAAAATGAGAACAGGAAAAACGGAGAGCTGTTTCAATGGGAGAAGAACCGCGAGATGCCCCGATACAACGTAGAAATTCTGAATAGCAGCATTAGTCAGTCTCGTTGGTTCAACGCTTGATATGTCGTAATTAACGTCGGTCCCTGCTTGATTTTTCTTTTCTTTACATTCGCTACGTCCTCAGCCGTATTTTATCTACGAAACGATCCGCGAAACCACGGCTGTACACAGTTCCAGCTTGCTTTGCGGTTACGCTTTCGCTCTCGATCCTTTTCCGCCGTTATCGAGCGGCAAAACTTGCAGCAACAAGAATGCTCCGAAACAAGGATTACTTTCAATCTTAAAAAAAGAGCCTCGAATGCAGGGAGAAAGCTTCGATTTTCCAGAGTTTCACGATCTTCCGGAGGTTTCCGTAGGCTAGCACGCATTCGTCGGTTACCAATATCCGGCTGTCACGCTTCGAAACGGAGCGGAGCGCCAAGACAAACGCTCCTCGTATTCTTCCGTTTTCGAAGCTTGAATAGCAGCACGGAGGGCCAGGATATCTTTTGGGAGGGCCGCAAAAGGGCGGCTTTGGGGTTTCTTTTTTCCAAGCAGCTGCCAGCGAACTAGGATCTCGATGTGTGCGCGCGTGTATGTATGCGCGCGCGTGATTGAGCTTCGTACAAAGACGCAAGGCAAGAACATTTACGGGATCGTGTAAGTGCGTGCGTGTGTCCGCTCGTGTGGCATGAATCCGTGCCACACATGTATCGAGTTTCAGGAGGCACGTTAGGCGTTACCATCGACCTTCTTATATGGAATCGCGTGCGAGCAGGTACCTACAGGGTGAACAAAAAGTAATGCTCGTGGTTTACAGAGGTGATTCTTTGATACGAACATTCGTAAAGAAACCTAGCCGCAAGATTCATCCATTCTCTATCTCGACAACAGCCAATATACGTTTCAAGAAAAATATTTCGATAAAATTTATAATTTAAAATGAGAAGCTTGAAGCCAGTCATTTTGACTGGTTTGATAATTCTAATGTTAAAGAGTAATTATGGAGTGACAGTGTTTCTTGACGCAGAGAATCACGAGTATCACCTTTTGCACGCGCAAATAAGCATCTAAGAAATGGCCAAAGGGAACAAACAACAAGGTGTATCTAAGGTGTTGGCCTAGCTGCCGCGTAATCTAATGCGTGTATCACTTTTGAACAACAAACGGACGACTCCGTTATCGGCTTCATCCGTCTCGACACAGGCGGAGAAATTAAATCGCTCCAGTTTCGAGGTTCGCCGATAATTACACAGGTTGAGCGAATTAAATTGTTCCTTTCGATCGCGTGACCGGTATTATAGAGATTATATGATAATTAGATAAACAGCGCGATCTCTAAGCTCCGGCTTCGTTACGTCGGACGTTATGATACAGTAGAAGGTTGATTATCCGAATTAATTGATTATAAGAGTGGCTGGATAACTAGGTTTACATGTTAAAATATAATTCATCACACACATTATGTGTATATTACTTATTATCTTTATCTCTATACTTTCTTATTCTTTATATTATTTCTGAAATGATAGTATAGTTACAAGCAGTCTCCCCAAAAAAATTTTAAGACAATCACTCTCTTCTCATTTTCGAAATAATTATTTTCACACCACCTGACGTTATTCTAATTATAATATTCATTCGAATAATTGAGACCTCACTCTACGAAGACTGAGCAAAGATACACCGATAAAGAAACGTATATCGCAACTCATGCTTGCTTATTATTCGACAAAGTTGCTGTTGAATCTTTTAAATGAAATCTCAACTTTATTAATTGTATCGATAAGATAGCAAAATAATGCAAGCAAAACATCACGGACACGAAAGGAAAAATACTTGATGCAACGGCTAAAATGTCGAGAAACGAGTGTACGTTAATTACTCACGTTAACTGCACTTTGACTTCCTGTTCGCTCGTTTCTCGTCTCATCAAGAACGAAAAAAACTTGTCGTGTTCGTGCACGAAACGGATTCCGCGAGCACGATGCATCGTTATCGTGAAAAACGAATCGAATGGAAAACCTTTATTACTTTTCTATCCAGTAATCCTTAGGAAGCGTAAAAAATTATATCATTTTGGTTTGTTACCATGGAATAAAGGACGAGATTTTCCCCGATGAAATGTAAAAATAATTCACAATCGTCTCGCGGACCAAGACTTAGTAATTCACCGTATAATTGATTAATTAATCTTAATCAAAATAGATTACGGTCGGCGTAAGGACGTTAACGGTCGTACTTTTCAAGCGATTAATTAAACCGTGCATTAATAATTCTGGATTCCATTGTTCCTTCTGTCCGTTTCTCTTTCTCACCCTTTAACGGCGCAACATTGTCACCCCGACCAGTGACCCAACACGCCCACCCGCTCACCATCGTCATCCACGTTTCACCAAACTCACGTGTATACGTATCGCCGTGATTCGAACCGTAGAGTCGCGCGTTGCTAAATACATTCTCGTTTATTATACCTTTACGTACGTGCACGATCACGATCTCACACTCGTCGCCCTATTGTTCCATTGTACCGTGTAATATCCGTCAGCGATATCTCGAACCGTGTCGTACCAGCGGCAAGGTCAATGCAATAAATGCATCGAATAATCATTATTTTAAGTGAACACCAGACTCGCGATTATTGGAAACGAGCGAGAAATCTTGCGGAGTGCATTCTGCAACGGTGCATATGCAATTGCATTGGCATAGGAAAATTGAAAGGATAAATTGGTATTATAAATTATGAAGCGTTTCGTGGATGATCCTATAGTTTTTTAGGGCACGTCAAACAGGCTGTGCATAACAGGGTAGTTGATCGGTCGGGCTGGTATCGATCACGCGACAGCTTCGGTGTAAACGCGTTTCTCCCCTTTCTGTGCGAGGGGCGACATCTAATGTCGTAATGAATCGATAGACATCGTTAACCGTTACGAGAATTCGATTATCACGAAGGGTACTGCGAGTGTGACACACTCGGCTCTTCCTATAGTTCGCCTTCGTGGATGCGGGTAGAAATTTTTCCTCGACAGCTCGTGTTCTAGGAACAGGGTTCGCGCAATCATTCGGCCGCGCCAATTTATTCTTCGTTGCGTGAAAAAGTTCGCGCACCGTCAGCACGTTCGTACTGTTTTTAAACGCGCCGGAAATAAAAAGTGCACGCTCGGCCCTTGCGGAACAGATCGGAAAATATACGTGCAAACAGAGAGATACCGTTGGACGTAGAAAATATTCGTACAGGGATCAATTTTTTTTTTTTTTTCGAAATTTCTATGATACGTAGATTGCAGAAAATCGGGTGTTGGCGTAATTAAGAAAATCTACTTTAGGAAAATAAGAGGGAAACGTGTGAAACGGTTGGAAATTCGAAATTTCTAAAAACCATGGATACACGGAGACGTAACGAGCGGCAACGCAACTGTCGCGTGTCGTCGTGAATAACGACGTCGATATAATCGGGGATTTTCGAACCGGCGCTACCGTGTAACGACCAACGTGACTACGGGCCGTAACAAAAATTTCAAGCATTACGCAATAAATATGGAACAAAAAAAAAGAGAGAAAGAATGAATGGCATCGCTGCAAACAAAACGAATTTCGTGAAACACGTTACACACCCGCTTTTTCCTGTTTTTTTTTTTCCTTTTTTCGCGGGAAATAGATACCTGTGATTCGAAGTTCGATGGGTGTACCACTCGTTTTATTGCGGGGATGTATAACATAGAATAGTGCTAAGATAATTATATAACATTCTATGTAATTTTTAACTCTGAATAATTGAGTACCAAGCATTGCACTTAGAAGACCTAACTACTCGAGCTGTTTACAAAGACAAGATTAGTCGAATCGAAGAATCGTGAGGAGACAAACGTTCGCTAAACGAAAGAACGAAGATGTACCGCCATGATTACCGACAATACGTCTCATTAACATAATAGCGAGAACGAGTAGCGGTCGGAGTACAGCGAGCAAAGGACTTGACTCTGCCGGGTCATTGTCATTTAAATCGCTTTTCGACCGAAACGTCTAACGTTTCAGCGTATTCATCAAAATAGTTTACACCGGTTATTATAGTTCAAAAATTACGGCTAATAACACGAATTATTTAATTAAACAGAGAGCGACTGGTACAACTCTACGGAGGTATAAACGAAGCAGAGATTTGAAGCCGGGAATGAAGTAGACGCTTGTTTAAAAACGATTATTTCACCGGTTAAATAACCTGCTATTTCCTTCGGGATTTTATCGGTCTGAAATACCCGGGTCTACGGATCGCACAGTCTAATGGCACATACTAAAACTGCCTACGGTCACTCGACGTCGAGAACGACCCTAACGGAGGCGGTCCTGAGGATTACTAACGGTAAACGGAAAACTTTTGAATCTCTCGTAACCGTGTAACTATTCTCTGTACGATAGCCTCGTCGTTGTAACTCGAGCTTTTACGAGCGCGTTTCTCTACGCAAGAATTCGTTTGAACGAGAGGATCAAATTCGAATTTTCCCCCTGAGATTTCCTTAAACCTTTCGTTACGTTGTGCTTCGATTAAAAATCGGAGACATCATCTCCGATCATAAATCTCGATGATTGTTTGGTAATTCAATATCGATTAATCGAGTCGTAGGCTCGTTTCCTATGAAATCTCCATTAATGTAACGATAAATAATTACGAAACCGGTGGAATAACGAAATACGTCATAATTAACCGTTAAACGCGTCATTACCGAAATCTGCATTCACGTTCGGAAGTAATCGCTTTAAACGATGTAAATGCTTTCCTAATTTGAATTCCCTGTAGCGGCACGCTCGGAAAGCAACTTTGCTAATTTGCACCGTGCTGATACATTTTACATGGGGGACAGGCATTTATAACTTGAACGCAAAGTTACGAATACCGTAAGCAACTCCCGCCATCAATTGCTCTAGTTTCGCGTGACGTAAACTTAATCTAATCTAACCAGCTGATTGTCAAGGACGACTTTCGTATTATTTATTTGAAAGTTGACTCACGGGGAGAGTCGCCCGAATGATTAATACGTGATTTTTTAACGACCAGTACGACATAAGCGACTCTACCCTGAGTGTACTACTAATTTGATAAATGAAATTGTTCTCTGTACCTTTGTTGTCGTCCGCCGGAAGTGAGCGTCCACCCGTTCGCCGCTTTTCCTTCCTCTTCTTCCGTCAATTTTCTCCACACACTACTCTTTCACCCACGCACCAAAAGAGACCCACGTTCGATCACTGGCGAATCGGACGCATCCTTTCCAGTTTTCTCTTCTCCGTCCTTTATCGCGTCTCTGTCTCGCACTTGCCCTTTGTCCTACTCCGAGTGGGCCGTACGTACGTCTCTACACACGCGAGTTTCTCTATCCATGTGTATCTGTATAGCACAACCAGCCTCTCTCACTGCCCTCTCTTTGTATTCCCACTTTGATTATTCTTCTCTCTCTCCCTCTACGGCAAACACGATCTCTCTGTCTCACTTTCTCGCCGGTGACGATTCTCTCTATCACTTCTGCCCTCTCTGCTCTTCCTTTTTCGCCAACTCGTACGACGTTGTTGTTCGAGTTTCTCGTCTCGTTGTGCCCGTGGTTTTCTTCTTGATTTCACTGGTTTGCACAGAAATCGAATTTCCCGAGGAACCGCATAAAAAGGAGGAACAGCTGCGATCACGGAACGTCGCGATCAGAAGGAGGCGACATTTCTACGCGGTACGGGTAGCGGCGACACGCGATTTCGTGCAAACCCCGAAAGAGAGACCGGTGAAAGGGAGGGAGGGGGGAGAGACGGGGAAGCCGAGAGAAAAAGAAGAAAGAAAGCCGAGCGCCGTCTATAAGCCGGCGAACGGTGAGTTTTCCTTTCCTCCGGACTCCGTTACGACGAGCCTTAGCTTAGCTGTGTTACTGCTGCCGCTGCCGCTGCTGCTGCTGCCCTTCTCTTCGTCTTCTCGGCCGAGAGAGCTCCAACGGCCTCTAAACAATGAATACAATACACCGTGATGGCTGACGTGCGGACAAAACGCGCGCCGCGAACAATGTCCCGCGAAAAAAACGCGCAAGGGTTCTTCTCTGCGCCGCGACGCCACGACAAGAAGAAAAAAAAAGAAAAAATCGAATCGACTAAGGATCCAACGGGGGTCTGTGCTCGTTACCACGCGATACAGATGGATAGAAAAATAAGGAAAGCCAGTCGTCAGACGAAGCGGATCGCGTTTCTTAACGACTTTCGCGTAAACACGCGAATTCTCGTCTGATTCACCGGGCGCCGAGGAAATTCTAGGCTCGCGCCTTTCCGTTTCGTCTTATCTTTTCACCTGACGATAAATCGCGGCTCTTACTGTCGCGACATTGCGTTACAAATATCGCGGGAACTAAATCCGATCTCGGGACAACGCGATTTCTAGTTTTCACAGTGGTTTACGGTAAAAAGTCCGGATTTTCAGCACGTACACACTGTTCTGACTTCGCGCCAGAATGCAGACACACGAGGAGGCTAGAGGTTTTCGTTAAAACGATCACTGCCGCTTCTAGGATACAGTTTGGTCGGAGAAACACGGCACGTTCGCGAGGAACACGACACGGAAACGGACGAGAGGAGAGCAGACGCGTTTCCGTGTGTCACGAGGAGCAGCTCCGAAGCGGATCTAACGACCGGTGCTGCCACGAATATCGAGGAACGATAATGCCTTTGTCTCGTGGAGAGGAAAAATAACACTTCACAGATGCGCCAGCGGTTTCCAAACCGAACCGTCTGGTTCTACTACCTAACCAATAGAAAATGATAATTCTTGCACCAAAATAATCATCTATTGATTGAATAACAAGTAAAATATTTAACGTTAATTATCGTGTCGGTCTGTTCGACCGTACTCGCCCACTTTAGGGTTAAAAATATAAAGAATCCACGCATGCACAACACGCGTATTCCATCGTTTCGCATAGGAAAACGATGCGTACGATTTATTTGCAGCTGTGCAATTATCCCGAATATCTTGCACGAAGCGTTGTTTCGCGCGTGTGTCATCGGCAAAGAGGGCGTTATATAGAGTTCGCGGGCAAACGAGAGCGGGAGTAGACGGGTTCGCTATATAGTTTCCAACGCTATAATACCCTTCGTTTCTAACGCGGAACGATTAAGTAACGAGGCGAGCTTGTACGAGTCTCTCGTTCTCCCCGTGCACGAGAATAAATTCACCCTGCACGCCCCGCGTGAGGATCGATACGCACGATTATTTCGGGAACTCGCCCCGTTCGTTCGTTCCTCGTCGTCGTCGTTGTCGTCGTCGTCGTCGTCGTCGTGCGAGCGAGTTAGCCGCGCGCGACAAAGAACGAGAACTGTGACAGGGACGGACCGACATCCGATGGAAAGAGAAAGAGTACGATACGAAAAGCGGAGAAAGGAAGCGAGCTAGCGAGCGAAAAGAGGAGGGAAAACGAGAGAAGATAGAAAGAAAAGGGAGGCGCCACGTTCGAGAAAAAGAGGGGTAAAAAGGAGTCGGTAGGAGGCCAGGGTGAGATAGAGAGAGAGAGAGAGAGAGAGAGGGAGATGGAGAGAGACCCTTTTTGCCACCCCTGGAACGAAGGCTCTGTATAAGAGGCTCGGGGAAAAGGTCGAGCTAGCACGTAACGTCTCCTCGTCGTAGCGAGCGCGAACGTTGAACGTTTTTCAACGACGACTAGGACGATCGATTTCCATCGAAAACGTGGACACAAGCACCGCCGCACACCACCGGCAGCCCTCGGTCTTTCTCTGTTCGCAAAACGAGTTCATTCGACAGCCGAGTCCCACGATACCACGAGGCCGCGTTGCGTGACCGAACACGAAGCCCCGTCCGTAATAAGCGGCTGAGAATCGTTCCAACCGTATATACGCCAGTCTTTTTCCCTTCGTATAACGAAATACGCTCGACATGTAACCTCGATCAATTTACGGGGCGTCGTAGGCAGATAGAAAATTATGCTCGATACCTGGGCGTTTAAACGGCAACAGTCGCTCCCGTATATCCGCGATACATTCTGCGTTAGAAGAATTCCAGTAAATGTTCGTTTAAACGACGTAAAGTTATCCCCGGATAAGTGTCGCGCCGCGGCTTCAAATGGCGATACTTAACGGGGTATTAATGTACATGCTAATCTATCGTTTCTGTCTTTTTACCAATCGAAAACGAATTCCAACGATCGGAGGCAGCTGAAAGAGAGAGAGCTGTTAAAAGGCTGCTCCAAGTGAACGGTGTATCCTTTCTTCTTTTTCTTACTTTCACACGTCATAGGCGAATCGATTTAACGAGAAGATCGCGAGCCAACAATCTTTCCCGAGATGTGTTATTCGAGGAAACTGCGCGTGGTTGGCGAAACACAGTTACGAGCCGCATTTTCGTATCGACTACTGGGCCAAGCGATGAAACAAGGTCGACGCGACGAGCTATTTATCTAAAACGGTGAAATCTTCTGAAACGTATCTCTAGATACGAATACTCGATTCCCTAACGGTGATTATAAGTCCTCTCGGTAATTGAATTGCCCCGAAACTAACGACTTTGAGAAAATTTATCATCGCCAGCCAGGGATTAGCGATATTTCCACGAATCGATTGAATTCCATAGCAAAGTTCAGATTACACGGCCAGTTGGGTGACAAACATTTATTCATTCACGAGGCGTTCGGTAACCGACTTAAAGGATTCATAGATTCTTTATTCATGTATGCTAATTGCGCTCCACGGATTACGCCGGTTAGTCACGAGATTCATCAACGTTGAAGGGTTAACGCGTCGTTTACATTCGCTGAATCTAATGTTTCCACGTTTCTGTGCAATTGTCGTGCAACCAATTATCAGCTGGCAAGACCATTTAAACCGTACACGTATGCGAACGCTGACTTACATACGTTGATCGAGCAACGGCGACACCGTCGTCTCTTCCGTCATTAGTCACGTTTCGATTTCGTAAGACTATCGATCCTTGCACGGAAAATACGCCCTCTTTGTCTCTTTATCATCTTCCAACGGATACCATTATCGTCTCAACGGTGAACGCGAAAATTTTACCGATAACTAGGCTAACTCTCGATATCTAATGAATCAATTCAACGAGTTCGATAAAAAGAGACAAAACACGCGCATGTGTGTATCTGGTTTTAATACGTGGGTCATCGGTGCCACGTATCGAAGATAAAAACAACCGTGCGTTATGCTTTGCACTTGCTATCTTATGTAGGTAATTAATATAATATTAAGACGAAGAGTGAATCTACGTTTCCACGTGAACTAAGAACTATTTTAAAGCGAGGAGACTCGACGAATTTACTTTTTCGTTCAGCTGCGTTCAAAGATCAGCAATAAACTGAAAACCGGACGTACACGAGCGAGCCAGGTAGGCTGATCGAAAGAATCAGCCACGACACAGCTTGAATGACCAAGGGAGATCGTTCTGTCCGAAATATACTTCTGACCGTCAACGCTTAGCATTTTTCTTGATACCCGAACACTGAATCTAACAGTGATCGTTAACGAATAACTAAAGGAAAAAAATTTCTGTATGTATATATGTAAAATAGAAACGAGAAATTTGTGTTTCTTTGTTCAATAGAGATTGGTATCCGATCGTAGAGAAGAAAGAAAGATTCACCACAAAGTTACGCTCGAAAAGATCGGCAGATCGGTGAGAAGAAACGCGGAAATGAAGCGTCTGCGTGAAAAGGCAATCGAGTGTCGGGATAACTGTTTCTCGAACGTTATCGATCTATTTGTCATCGACGTAAGGTGCAACCGAGCCGAGATTACGACGCGGAGGCCGGAATTTTGCTAGAAAACCAGAACGCGGCTAAGCATGGCCGAATGAGAGACTATATCTCGGTTTGTACGTCCTTCCGTTGCGTTATCGTTTGACCGATCCTCCCCTCCTTCCCTCGCTATCTACACGGTTACCTATCCATCGATAAAGACACGTACAATTCGATGTACATATAATTCCTCGAACCGATCTCGTGGCAGCAAATTTGGTTACAAATTTAGAACGTTTCGCGAACACCTGCCAATTTCTGTTCAAAATCCGATCCGCCACGTTTCCTCGCTACTTCGAACGCTCGCAACACTCGAAAATATATCACCGACGAGTGATCCGTTATTTAAGGTCCAAATTGACCCTGCGGAATTTAAATCTATAGCCGTTTCCCTGCTCCGAAACGGATAGAAGTCTAACGATGGGCGTTTCGAAGATTTCAAACGAAATATCGTTGAACATAAGTGTTCCATCGAAATTCTGAAAAAGCGTGGAAAAGAGTAGAATCTCGGTAGGAACGAGGTCCAGTCGGTGGTCTCCAGTGGAGCGGCACTCGACGCAAAGAAAAGAAGTGCTCTCTCTGCGAGAAGTCGCGAAACGGCGCGTATATATCTCGTTTCTTCGCGTCGATTTAGGTCGTTAACGGTAAAACGGCGTTCGCGCTCGCGAAACCAACGAAGACCCGTTACGACGACGGCTCTCGATTTTGCTGACGTTAACCCGTGATTGCTCGTGGTAATTGCACCTGCACGAAAATTGCGTCACCGTTGCATCGCGTTCAGAACGCTCCAACGTTTCCACGATCCTCCGAACCGAAGACCCACGTTTTCAATCCCAACCTTTACATCTCTTTGTCTCTACCCTTCGATTCCACGGTACCTTCCGAAAGATGTTCACGAAATACCGATGCCCGGTTCGTTTTTAACCAGAAATTTCGAGTGTTCTTCGGAGGAGAATGACAACCGTTAATCGCAACGAACACAAGCGTCATCGATGCTAATCTCTCAGATGTTTCGAACGCGATCGACGAATCGGACAATGGAATTCGGTACTCCAAGAAACACGTCCAGACTACTATTTCAAAGATTTTTTAAAATTTTCTTGACTCCAATAAAATATTGTTTATGGGCAATAGTAATCATTCTTATATTTAGATAATAGTTCAACAAGTTTCACGTTTTTTATTGGCACTATTAGGTTATCCCATAAATAGTTTCTCTCAGTTCACTATTTTTCTATGATTTTTTACACTCTGTTAAATTTTCATTAACCCTTTAGGGACGAAGCGTTCCTAACCTTGCACAGAATATTATTAATTTAAAATAAAAAAAATAATAATCCCATTCTTCAAAGAATACATTATAAATCTTAGTTTTTACACTTCGAGCCGTGTTTTCTATCAAAAATATAACGCAATGTGTATTAATTATAAATTACTATGACAATTATGTTTGGACACATGCGTGCATCGTCCCCAAGGGGTTAAAAAATTCAAAATCCTCGAAGCCGATCAATGACATTATTTACGGGGATAACCTAACGTTCATTGTTAATTGTGGTGCATGAATTATCGTATCTTACCTAATGAATTTCGTTGCTCCTCGTGTGTCGTATTTAACAACCGTGAATCTTCCTTGCACTTTTCCCGATCGTACAACAGAATCAGACGAGCACAGTATCGAATAAGATCGAAGGAACACTAACGACCTCACCTATCGATTTACGATCTATCGATTTCCTTATTCACCGATGCACAACCGTCTGTCACAAGCTGACGTATCAACGATCCCCCCCCCCGTTGCGTTTTTTTCCCCCCCGGCACCACTTATCAAACGAACGAACAACGAAACAAACTCGCGTGTTTCACAAATAAATAAATATTTTATTATTCCCGTGTCTAAAAGAGCGGCTTGGTTCTCGTCGATGCTCACCCGTAGTTCTCTTACCTACCGTTGTCAAATACTCCGTTCGCGTGTCACGTCGCGCCTAACCAGCCTGGCTGCACCTTCGATTCGACGAAATTGTAATATCATTCCACGTCTCCCAACACACGGGACGAGACCTTCGACAGAAGACCTTCGGTTGTATGCGTGAGGGACGCGCAGGTAAAACACGGCGTAGAACTGGCAATTTCGGGCCCCGGAACCGAACTGAAGAAAGGCACGGAACAGAGGAAAAATATTGTATCGGCTCCGTTCGTGTCCCTCCCGGGTTGGTGGCGTCCCGAAGAAACGAGAAGCCGTTAAACGACGATCGCACAAAGGACAATCGATGCCCTATCTCTTTCTCTCTCACTCTCTCACGCTCTCTCGCTCTATATCTCGATTTTATACATATTATACTATCACTGAAGACTCTTCGTCGCACTAATTTCACACAAGTTATACCCGTGAATCACGCTACGAACCACTTATGCAATTTCGTTATTGTCGAAGCCGACTATTTATTTATTTCTCTACGGATTCACTCGCGCGTCAACGCGTGCTTGTTTCTTTCTATGAACGTACGACCGTCTATCGATAGCGATTGAATTGTTTTGTGTTCGTTAAACTTCACGTTGTCCGCCCAAACGAATCGTCGTGCTCGCGTTATTTCACGTCCGTACGTCGCGGGCGCCGATGGCGGAATGAACCGGTGGCGCCGCGAGCGCCGACACAGGCGCCCTCGCGAACTAACCCCAGTACCTCCGACTCCGGCTCCGGCTCCGGCAGCAACACAAACACCAAGGGAATCGTTACCAATACAGAAACGTACCCTATACCCGGTACCCGGTTGCTTCTCTCTCATCGATGCCAGAAATATACGCCGCACGAATACACGGAAAATGAGTCGGATCGTACGACAGCTACACTCCGCCGAATCTATAATGGATATTCGCACCGACGGACCACCTGGCCCGCCTCCCCTCGCTACAACCTCTAACGGGTGTCCGATGGATTTTCAAACACTCCAATGATCATGCAACGATCGTGCAACTACGTTTTCACGTTTAACGACGATCAGCTACTTTAACTTTCTTGAAAGAGTTGTATCGTTACGCATAATTGCAAATCTGTAATTAACGACACGTGTTATTAAAGATGAATAAATTGCGAACGTTTATGCAAATACTGTGAAACAAATTATTTCATTTTCTCTTACGTACCATGTAATTTACATATTCTGCTTTTTTACCATCGTCGATTACGCTCCAAAGTTTTTCAATACTATGTGGATTCGAATCACTTGGAACGTCTTAAGTCGTGAATCGTGAGTCTTGACAGGTCTTGAGTTTGTAAGGTTTCGATAGGTCTTGAAAGTCTTGATCAAGACTCTCAAGACTTCTGGCTTTCGAATAAAATTTCAAGTTCGAGTACGCTCGAATCGCTTGAAAAGCCGCAACAGAGTGTAGAGAACATACATCGTTAGTATCATTTGGATGCACCCTGCTATTTTTCTGGCTATGACTCAAGCGACGAATTCACGAAGGGTTCGTTTCATCGATTATACAGGGTGCTACGAACTTTCTATTACACGGTGATAATCAAGAAAAATTGATTAACGATCGTTACTAGGTGATAGAACATTCTAATTTATAAAATCTGCATTTTCTCCGGAGTATACCTACGTTAAAAGTTACGTTGCTGCTGATTTCGCTTTCGCCTAGTGCTCTTTTGTGCGAACTCCGGAAGAAGAATCGAGGGTTTCTAACGGGTGTCTTCTAATTCATTATCCTTTGCCTGGTTTCAAACAATAGCTGACAATATTAACGAGTTAAAACTAGTTCAATGTCCGTTTAAATCAAATATATCGAAAGGTTGAAATGATTCTCACAGGAGACACGTGTATAATTGCATTCGTTAACCTCGATATCGATGAAAATATTTACGTAGCTCTTAAGAAAAGCAAAGTGAAACTTCCACTTTACTTCCTTCCTTCCTTCCTTCCGAACATAAGTTGATTATTGTTACGGATAACTGCGAATAAGATTGATGCAGTTACCTCGTTACCTTCTTGTCGTAATCGTAATAAAAACATCCAGTGTACTCGAACTCTGCTCCCTGTAACTACGTTAATTGGCTCGGGAACAGCCCCTTCCGATCCACCGGGTGTCTACCTTTCCATTCGGCTTCATTCTTTCACGAATAGTATCAATTTTCGATTCTTCAATTCCCTTCTTCGGTGTGTCGAGCTATTTTCGAGGAAAAAAAAAAACAAAAGTCATTAATTTTGGAGCATTATTTGACAGAAATATTATGGGCAACGCGGTGGTAGTTTTTATAAGAAATCGATCAGCTACCGAAGCGAGGCGAATTTCGCAACAGGATTCACTGCCACGTTCTGCGGCAGTATTATGCATTATTCACGTTCAGCTATCATAACATGTAATTAGTTCCGTCGCGTAGTAACGCGTTTCCTTATTTACATCTGGCGGTAGCAGACGGCAAAGTAGGAGCAAACGAAGAAAAAGCTGACGCGTACGAATTCAACTGTATCTCTCTTCCGATGTAATCTTGGAAATAGAGGGACTTCGAGGAAACTCATTACAACTGCTCGCACTTTGTCGTCGTCGTCCTCCGTCGTCGTCGTCGTCGTCGTCGTCGCGATGCGTTGCGCCGACTCGAAAGCATTGGCGGACGCTCGTTTTCTTATCCGAAGAAAGAGAAAAGCCGTTCCCTTTCTGGTTAAACTCCGTCTCGTTTCTCCGATATCCGTTAACACAACACACGGAAATACTTACGCCGATGGGGAAGATACGGAACGCCGTGGTACGCTCGACGATGCGACTTCTAAGTAGCCAAGAATTTCTTCCTGATATATTAATAGAGTACACCGAAGATCAACGAACTGTCTGTGTTACTGAAATACATTCATATTATTTTGATTACGTAACAAGCGGTAACGAGTACTAACGCGTAAACTCAACTCGTCTAACCTCGTCGTCCTAGGTAATTAGCGACTATCCGTCAATTAACCGTTGAATCGGTAATCACCATCGATTCTTCATTTGCATATCTATTATAATGGAAATCTTCATCTCGAACGCTCGAATGTGTCTAAAATGACAAAATCTTCAGCATTGCGGAGGGAAGTCGTCGACGACTCGACGTCGGCGTAGCGAATCGGTAAACGGTATAAAATTAATCGAGCCACCGAGTACCTGTTTCGTGCGGTGGTCGCATTTTGTCGCGTTTCTCGTCGTTGCGCCGGCTCGAAAGTATCGGACAGTCGTTTCCCATCCAGAGAAAGAGAGGAGTCGGAGTCGTTTGGTTCGTTCGTTCGTTCGGTCGCGTACCTCGCGAACCACGACGCGTAAAGAAAGAAGAAAAGGAAAAGGGGGGAGCTGAGGAGACACGTTGCGAGGGTGAAAGGGAAAAGAGGGAGCTATGTTGGATGGTGAAGAGGATGGAAGGGGTTAGTAGCGGGACCGGGAGACGGCAAGGCGGTGAGGAAGAGGCCAGGAACGAGAAGAGGAAGGGAAAAAAGGCGCGTCGTCCGAGTGGATGCGATACGCCGTGCCGTGCCATGCCGCGGAGATCGTACGCAATGCCTCTGGCTATCAACGCGACTCGCGAAAGCTTAAACGACCAGGGAACGTTCTCGTCTTACCGGGCTACGTGAATTTCTGTCGCTCCTCTTCTTCTTACTCGCTACACACACCTGCGAGATAATGTCTGGTATAATAGCTTCTGCACCAGACTCGACCAGTCTCCTAGTAATCTTTCTAATTTTAACCCTTGTTAGAGTAATCAAAACGAATGACGATACGGTTCTTGGTATTACAGAAAGGAGCGCACGAATGATAACAAGTTTTTATTGAAAAAATTATTGAACGCTTCGACTGTCACTCGAATCAAGCTGACTCGTGAATTGAAACAAGAATTGGCTCTAAAATGACGAAAATATTAAGGTTGAATTTGAAAAAAACCAGAAGGGTTAAACTGAGTAAGAAAGTAAGTAGGATCGTGGTGGAAGAATGGAAGATCTATGATTTATGCATGCGCGCGTCTCGAATACTCGCTCGAGTATTTTTCTATGGCTGCACACGTAAAGAGGAAACTCGCGGCGTTCGCGGGGGTCGTAAATACGGTATTCATGGCTGAACGGAAGACAAATATTTTCGAGAATCGAGTAGGCATTGAGACATTCAATACCGCGAGACCTGTACCCGTGCAAAGATGCAAATACAGATGTAATATACAACCGTGGGTTGCGTAACGCGCGAATCGCGTGAAAGATTAACGAAGATTGATCCCTTTCTGCAGCGACGCGTATTTATTTGTAACCTTGACACACTAGCCGAGTCTCTCTTCCTAGTTTCGAGACGGCTGAGTCTTGAAATTTCCATATGGTTCGCCAATGAATCGCGAAACAAATTCATATTTACGAAAAATTCATTGTTCCAGGAAAAATGTAGGGCAGCTATGCGAAATTACGATGTGTTCTCGCGTCGCTGTCGTATGTCACCTAGAGATCATTCGCATCGCTCGCGCGTATATCGATAACGAGTAATATCGCGATACGATGCACGGCGATATTTCATCTACTTTACAAGAGATCGTGGTGTAGGTACGCGTATGAAAGGTGGCGGTGACGTAACGAGCGAAGCGTACAGAGACAAATGGAATCTGCGTTGATTACTCGACTCGTAGAACTCTCTTTCTGTGTATTCAAACGTTGAACTGCTTGGAATCATTGCACTCTCGCTCGTACCTTACGTCTGCCTACAGGGTAATCCATTTGCGGCCATTACGCGTAGACGTCGCGTATCGATATCCCTGGCGAAATCCAGCCGAATTACAGGCGGTAAAACGATTTCAAAGGGAAGGGGTTACGCTCAGCTCCGGTACGTTTATCATCGAATTGTAATCATTGCAATCGTTGCGATATCACGAGAAGATTGCAGGAATTCGGCAAAAATCATTCGTCCGCAACGGGCTTTAACCGAGTATGGATCGAGCTTTAGGAGGCGGACGCGCGGATCTCTTTGTGCAACACGAGGGCCGCAGGGCCATCTTCTTTCTCCGCTGTTGGACGGCCTCTGATACCTATTCCCCTCCTTCTTTCCCGGGTTTCTCGTCTTCCTTCTTCAGCAGCGGTAACGGCAGCACCCAGCAGCAGCAGCAGCGTCTCCTCTGACGCCGCTCCTCTGTCCTCTCGCGACGAGTCATCTCGTTTAGGTCGTGGCAAGCCGGCAAAGAGGGAACGAGGAGGACCCGACGCCGCGATGCACGACGAGAGGGGAGATCACCTCTGGCTGCGGCGATGCGAAAGAGGGACGGAGAGGAAAGCAAGGGCCGGTGTGAGCCAAGGAACGAGGAGAGGAACCGTGAAGAGAGGCGACAGGGTCGAGGGAGAGTAGCTACGGGACAGAAGGATATATGGCTGTGTATTATGTACTCGGGAACCGTGTTACATACGCCTTCGTTCCTACGTGTATGTAAAGGTGCGTCTCCACCGGTGTTCGCAAACAGCTCGCGAATTCTTCCTTCTACGAATCGCGTGTTCTCCAGATAGATATCAAGGATTCGTCCGGAAAGTCGGCGACGCACGGGCACCTGTTCGAGTATCGAGCCCTAGTGCCCATGCTTACACATTTAAATAAAGGGTAGCGTACCTGAAAAGATTACTAATATTGCAAAATGTTTGCGAGAAGTATTCATGAACCGTTTACCGGTGAATACGCACCTTAAGCGAGCAGGTGTGTGTATGTACGTTTCCTCGTGCACGTACCGCGATCATACGTAGGTGTGTTGGTTTTGCGGTGGTATTGTGTATCCTAGACGTTGTGTGCGAAGGTGTGCGGAACCTTTGCTCGCTTCTCACGCGAGAATCTCTCCTAACCAGCTCGCATCGAAGATGTTGGCGAACATGGAATCACGCGAGTCGCGTAAAAAATGATCCTGCCGATCCTGCGGCGAAAAGGTGGGGAAGGACGCCGTTGGCCATCGAAAAAGATCCGATAATGGCAGGCCGAATGGACGAACGCAAGCAACCAACGGAGATTCGAGCAGTGTTCGTGGGTGGAGTAGAACGGCGGGGAACAGTGCCAGACAAATTGCGACTGATAATTATCGTTGGTGCTGGACAGGGAAAGGGATATCGAGGTAGCCTCGCCACCAGATAGAATGGCCAATTTTTTGATGGCCACCGACCGTCTGCGGAGGAGGAAATAGCTTGAAAGCGTTTAATTCGGAAACGACTGGGAAATTGATGATGGATTTCTAGAATGAAAAGGCATTGCACCATTTCATGAATATCTACGCTCCTCTCCTTACATTGATTAATATATAATAGTATTTACCTTTATTTTAAGATTTCTAAAACCTTTGGATTTCGATATGCAGACTTCGTAAGGATCGATCTACTTTTTCCAAATTAATCCATCAGTCTTAAACTTGTAAAATTTTCAATCAGCTTTGAATTACATTCGAATAATTAATTTATTTGTTACAAGACATCGAGCGAACTCTAGTGATCGGAATTATTAACATTGATTACGTCGTATGATTTCATTAGTATCGACGTAAGGTAAGCCGAGTCTTTATCATATTTCATAATTCAGAAATACGCGGGAAATAATCCATTCATTTAAAATGTTTACTTTTACCGATCTTATTGTTAATCTAATTTTAATTCAACTTATATGAAAATTAGATTACTGTATTTTTGGATATGGGCAAAGCTGTGAATTCTTTTTCCCAAATGCTATCCAAGCAGCTATAGGATAGTTCTTGAGGAACCAATAAGTTACTATCAGTGTATAATTAAAAATGACCCGAGTAACTTTACCGATATAAGGAACATCTGGAAAATAGAGTCTGTCAATTTATAATCTACTCTTAATTGAAAAATAAAACGATATTCGTCCTGTGGTTTCTAAGCAAACCGCAGGAGACGATATTAAGTCACTTACTGCACAAGTATAATAACCATTCACGTCGTTTCATATTGTAATAAGAGTACCATCCGTGAGGTTCTTTATCTAAAACAGACAAGTCCATTTAACTTCGCGTAAAGCGATTAGAAATTTCAAATAGAAGATAAACTAACATTTCAGTCCTGTCAGTTTGTAGGTGAGATCAAAAAATGCTGGTACGTTCATCGACACATCGGCATACCACATGCCATTTATAGCATTCGATGCCAATTTCAGAAATTCTGGATCCGGATCCTCCATATGTTTCACAAGTATCTCCTTTGCGATCTTTTTGCATACTTCCGTTGTTTCTAATACTGTTCTTCTGCAGATGTTTATTCTGAATGATTAAAAAATGTCATTAAAATAGAAATAAAGATTACTGGTTATCGATTTCCACACACTTGATTACCGATCCTCTATGCCCAACAGATGACCGGTGACGCGCCAGAAATGATCGAAGCCCATTCGTTGCTCCTGTGTTCCATGTGCCAGTCCCACGTGTTCAGGGCACACGAAGACAAACCCTATGAAGCCAAACTGCGTGATCGCCATATCCTTCTGGTAGATGCCATTAAGACCCTGCAGAATCCGTCTCTTGCTGGCATTCGCGTGTTTCCATCGTATCGCGTTCAACGCTTTGAACCACCTTAAACGCACAGAGGTAACCAATTATATTTATCGTCAACACGGAATGCGTTCTGAAAACTCACTTTGAATTCGGGTCGAGCATGTCGGCATTGAATAACTCGTAAATGAGCAGCAACGTCTCCGAGAATCGCTTGAAGGATAAGCAGACGGTGTTGCTCTGCCTCGTGTACCGGAGCACCTGTGGACATTCATTCGTTCAAGTGTTTTTTAGTTAAAAGAACAGGGGAATGTTAGACCCTCTCAGGTTCCTCCCTGAGTTCCTCCAAAACTGAGGGTTAATAGCTGGCAGAAGCCTACATTTAACAATAAGGGTACACAGGATGTAACACTAATATGCGGGACACCTCTTCAAGGAACAACTCAGCACTTCACCTGGCTCATAAGATTGTACCAATTGCACAATATTGTTCACAGCCATCGAGTTGAGTTTGGTTGAAGAACTTTATGAGAAACTATAACTGATAACGACGTGATTACCTCTAGAATATCTGGAACGGCCAATATCGCAATTAGCCCTGCTAAATGTGCAGTCGCGAATCCTAGCAAATTTTCCTGGTAATATTCCTGACCTCTAAAATTGGAACGTTCGTGAGTCACTTGAAATTTCAGGTCATATGTACATTATCGAATTTCACGGATCTAGCTGCTTTTTTATACTTACAATTTAAATAACCTTTCGTCGAACCATTCTGGGAGGTCGTCCGGTGTTACTTTTACGAATTTCGAGTCGATGACCGATCTATCTTCTAGGATCAGTTTGAAATGTTCGTCCACCGTTGCTGGTTGAACTATTTCAACAATTAGATTAATCTTACTTTATATACAGAAATCATAATGAATTGAGTATCTTACAAAAAGACACTCACGTTCATCGATATGTTTCTTTTTTGCCATTGTTTGTCGCGAAGCAAAATCTGCTGACATAAAAACTCGTCGCTTATAATACTTTTTGATATGCGTATAGTATTCAAATATGATAAAATCCAATTTGAACTTTCAACGTTTGGTGAAAAATTACACTTGATAGTTGCTGTCACTTATCCGTGACTTTGATACTTTGGTATTTTTAATTCACTGATTCAAATTTTTAAGTAATTTAAAAGATTCCTTTGACACTTATCACTTGTTTCAAGTTTAATCTGTTCGACGAGAAAGAAGCCTTCCACGAGCCGTGATAAGCGGTGCACAGTGGCTAACTGACTGACTGACTTAGTGCAAGCGTCATTTAATCTGCTGGCGAGGTATATTTCCATCCCGCAGTCAATGGGATGTCATTACCATTCGCGTAACGATCTGATATTATTATCAGTATGCTACGTAGGAAGTTAACATGGCTGCTGAGTTAATGATTGCTTGACTCTTGGACTGTGTTAATCACTTTCTAAATAAAATTGTTCAGGCGACCTTCAGACTTAGATCAGACGGCAGATTCGGAATAATGATTTTTGGATAGTATATTTTAAATTGAAAATTCAGATCCTTGTAAACGATTTTATTTTGCAATAACGATTGACCTTTTAAATATTTATGTTATCTCAACGCTACGGTACATCAGATGAACTTAAAAATTCAATTTGAACCCACGAAAACAATCATCTTTCCTATGGAAATCAAGTTAGTCGAGTTTGTCAGAGTGTCTTTCACTTTGGCCTCTTGCACTTCCGTTTATTATCGATATCTCGAAGAATCACACGGACAGAGGTCGATTTCGCGGCATGTTTAAGTTCCAAATAAAATACAAACGTCGCTATCGATAAACCGACGAGGAGCAACGAAAATCCAGCACCGAGAGGAGTCAATCCGAGCACCTGTACGCTTCCATCATATCCGTCATGCTCCAAGCGAACTTCGCGAAGGTTATAGTTGTCCCGTCTGCGAATGACGTTGCGTAAATGCCAGATAGTGATTCCAGTTTCCTTCAGCCACATTATTATCTACAACAAAAACGAAAAAATATAGGCAACGCGAACTTCCTGCGAGGAGTTGGCCAGATATGTCACGAACGTTGAGATTTGGATGTTTTTATCAGTGCGCTTTCTCATCTGGCAATTTCATGGTAAATAATCAGCTGCGAGTATACGAAAATTTTAATGCTATGATTCTCAAAACTTTCAGAGTTCTCCTTATACATATAACTTACAAGGAAGGGTTTTTAGATGTCCGCCTCCGATTGTTTTGATTTTTGGATATGTTTTAAAAGACCGAAAAATAAGGTATACGTGTTTTTTTATTTTGGCCCGTTTTCATATTTAGTAAGTGAAACGACCCCCTAAAGTTTCG
Organism: Osmia bicornis bicornis; assembly: GCF_907164935.1. Classification (NCBI taxonomy): domain Eukaryota; kingdom Metazoa; phylum Arthropoda; class Insecta; order Hymenoptera; family Megachilidae; genus Osmia; species Osmia bicornis. The sequence goes on along the minus strand of NC_060228.1, from coordinate 2,551,286 downwards.
GCTACAATAAGCTATCTCGGGAACTATCACAGATAGAAGAAAACTTTTTAAGGAAAAGTTTCATGCTTTTTATGAACATATAACAGCTGGTCATAAATTTTGTAAAAAATTATATGTTTATAACAAAAAATTGTTTATAATATTATTTTAAAAGTAATCACAATTTACATAATAACAAAAACGAACATAAATATGTTTCTGAATTCATTAATGTATTATATACTATGTTTGCCTCTTACATTTTTGCATACGTCGGGTCGCGGTCATACCAAACATGACATACAGTTACTTTCTTGCAACGATTTTTTATCTGTTTCTTTCTCTTATTTTTGTCACACTACAAGCTATATATCAGATGACCAAGAAAGTTCTGTCGGCCGAGCATGAGTTATATCATATGACTCAAAATCGATATTAACGCCATGAAACAGATCAGTGGATGCATAAAAAAGTGATAGTTATTACACACTTAACAAACAGTAGACAATTAATCATATGTGCGTATATAGTTCTTCGAACCATCATTCGTGCACTTTGCACTTTCTTGAAAGGTTCTGCCTTCCCAATTTGTCGGTCCTTTAAAACATATCCAAAAATCAAAACAATCGGAGGCGGACACCTAAAAACCATTCCTTGTTAGACTAATGTTCGACAATGTTTTCGATGATAATAGCTCATGAGGTGACATAAAGTTCAGATAAGATTTTACTGTACGTGACAAATCGCTTTGGATAACGATAATACGTGTTTGTACTAATGCCTGGAGAATTTACCCTATTTATGGGTCTCAAAAGCCACGGTTGAACAGCAAACGCAGCGTAATAGTGACCCACCGAGTGCCTCATCATCCTGTAATTCTATGATAGAATTACATTAAGTATTTATCTTGAATGAAACTCGGTATTTCATTAAGTATACCTTAACATCGTCGTTGGTTAGATAGTCATCCGGAAAGAAGCTCGTGTCTACGATCCTTCCTATTATCGCGAAATTGCCCTCTTTAATTAACGCCTGCACTTGCGTGTTGTTTTCTATATTAATGTATTTACTTGGAAGTTGTGACGCGTATGGATCCTACAAGAATCGAGTATATTCGTTTTCTTTTGTTCGGGCTTTATCGAACCATTACTCAAGTGGTTTATTTGATTACTTTTAATCTTAATCGATAAGTTTAGGAAATCTACCGTGAGATCGAAGTAATCACGGAACGGCGGCGGTTGTCCCATCTCTCCCCAGCGTAAATTCGAATCGAGAAACTGTTCGATGGTATCGATTCTAAAAACAGCAAAGAACGCTGAATTTTTTGCTTTCTTCCTGATAATTAGCTGCGTCGATAACGTTTCCGATGTATTACATAAGTAAATACCTAGACTCGTATTCAGAACTAGAGAGCCAGGCGGCGAGGCTGCTGCAATAAGCGGTAATTATTAACCAGCCAGCGGTCTGCCAGAGAAGTATCTGTAGTTTGTTGTTCGCCATAGTTTTCGGCACCGAGCTGCTCAGCAAACAGCCAATTAGGTCCGTCAGAGTAATTAGGAAATTTCGGAACCCTGAAAGACACGGATCGAAATGGCCGTTGTTACGTCCAGTTCAGGCGAACATTTGAAATTGGCAAAGGTTTAGAAAAAAGAAATTGTCGATACACATTTTCTGCTTACGTTTTGGAAATTTTGGATCGAGCCAAGCACGGGCCCAGGTGTAAATACTGTGCAAGAATATTGCAGATACTAATAGGTACCAAACGTTTTCTGAAAATGGTCTAGTTAGTGCCCAAAAGCTCGTCGTTCGACGTGGACGAGGTACCAAGAAATGTAGGTACACTTGGTACCAAGCTTCTGATAAATTAATAAATGCATGCTGATCGTACGTTAACCAAATACTAGCAAATGCCATGTCTACCTGGAATGTATATTATAAATCAATTAGTTTCATTTATTTCATTATAATTTTGATAATATTATTGTACCTGTTTATTACGCAACATTTCTATCATACCACCTTGCCATACTGTTTCGTTGATTCGTCTGCCATACCTATAGTTTCCTTTTGGTTTTCTTATCGTCCAGGTGAAATTTAGTTTCTCTGCCATGATCAAGAACAATTGCATTTCGATACCGTCCCTTTCCAAATCTTTTTTACAAAAAAACGCAGAGAGTTAATCGTCTACAATGATTTTGTTTGAAATTCAAATAACATCGCGTCGAGTCGTTGGAACGGTCACCGGGTTTTTGTGAAAATAATAAAAAAGTTCGTCACTGTCGCGTCGTTGTGTCCTGTTTAATGTAAACAATATATGTTAAAAAGGTGCCCGTTAAGAAACTGTGGTTTTATTTGCTGTAATATTGTCTCAAATACGCTTCGACGCGATGCCGAGCGATTCCGGCACTGCAATTTACCATCATCCATTATGAAAACTTCGACTTCCGAACCGTCGATTGTTTTATTAATCGTACGATTAAAATAAGTCATGGGTGGTCTGTATATGCTGCAAACTTGAATTTCTTTGCCTTGGAAATCGATTTTATTATAATCGTGCACCATTTCTTCGTACCTTTTTTAAAAGTAAAAACTTTGTTCGACAGTCGTCTTTATAAATTGTTTTTAATTTAATTACCTTTCGAGTTTGGTAAATACTCGAGGTTTCAAGTAATTCTCTGATAATTTCCATATCCCGGACAAAGAAACTATATTTACATTCGCATCTTCGTACATAGAACCATCGAATATATTTGAATCACCAGAAACATTATTATTCACGATAATCAAAATTTCCTTTTTCGTCTGCAACGACGACATCCTGTCAAAAAAAAAAAATGAAAAATTTTAACTTCACCCAACACTGATTTGAATAATACAATATCATTTTCAATATCACTTTGATATGGATTGCATGATTTCGTTGTCACTCGATCCGAGCAAAAAGTAGCCGTCACATTCGTTCCGTTTCAAGAGGTACTCGTGTGGATAGATACTTCTGAATTGACTGAATAGTGCTTCCAAATCTTCGATCGAATCTGAATACAATTCCAAAACAGACACTCGATGTGTTTCCATAGGAATGAATGATAAAAAATGTATCTCCTCTTACTAACCGCTTAAGAAAATGTTGCAGCACTTCGAGAGAGGAAACGACAATTTAATTATCGTCGTGAAATCGTCATTCGAAATCCAGGATTCGTATTCAGACACGAATATATCGTTCCTCTTAGCCATCACCGTAAAGAAAAATAAAGGGAGAGTGTGAAACGATGAATACACTTTCATGATGAATCACGTAATCTTTGAAAATGTAACAATGACGTCACTCGTCTTTTATACCATACTTCCCATGACCGACACTATAAATTTTGAAACTCGGATAATTATAAAAATGAAAGCACTCGATTGCTGCTTTTTGACGAAAAACTTGGAGCCAATATGCACCACCTAAGCCAAGGATATCCCGTCTAGAAATGGGAATCCGTTCGACTTTGGACGAAAAGGGGGTGGATCGTAGGAGCAGGTGTATAGACAGGTTGTAGGACACGTTTATACGTGCAATTTAAGCCGTCATGTGTACATAAACATAATTGTTCAAGGTACAGTTTGCCAGCAGATAAGGGTGAGGATAAAGAAGCCTGTGTAAACAGAATTATAATTCTTAGTTGACACATCAAATGTAATTCACTAGCCCAGTTTCGAGTGTTATGTTTTCGTCTCGTTATTGCTTAATTGGCGATGCCTGAATCATTAATCAAGCATGCGATTAGGGAAACGAAGATAATCGAGCAGACAACTTTCGCTCTTATCGTTAGCCAATGTTGTCTCTGTTGTTTTTATGTTTCCTTACCCTGTGTACTTTTCTTCTTAAGTGTATTAAATAATTTGAATGTCTAACAGTAATGATTCTTCAAGTGATACGAAAATTGCTATTCTTCAGAGTCTCTTTAATTACAGCGAGTAATAAAAACTAACGAGTTTCGTTTGACGATGTGCAATACATCATACACGATACGATCTCCTTGCTCTCTCGTAAACGTTGCCCTCGAGAATTTTTTAATTTATCACTGAATTCCGATATCTTTTATTGCTTAAGAAAACATCGTTATATACAGTATTGTTTATTAATAACAACATTCCTGCAGATCAAGAGTAGACGAGACGGTTCGAATAAAATTAACAAAATTTATCTAGCCGATAAAAATTAGCCAATACCGTGGAATTCATGAACACGAGTACGATAACACATGAACTTAAGTGGTAAACAAGACTAGTGTGTCGTCAAGTTCGATTCAGTTTCGATTCGAGTTGTCTAACGAGCATTACATACCCGAAAAGATTTTAATTTGCATCGATTTGAATAAGACAGTCTTTCTACAGTGTTAAGGAACGCGTGTCGATGTACTCTTTCGTTGTCAAATGTACCGAGTGACGTGAGCGTTAATCAGCAAGTTCCTCGGCCTTCGTGATTGTACGCGCGTCGCAAGACTAAAAAATTTCTAGTTTCCTTCGGTGAATCGCGTGGAACATTTTCGAAAATGAGCTTGTCGTCGAATTTTATTGTCCGTGCTGGCACGGGTAGTTTTGTTTCTGGTGTTCCAGGAAAAAAACGATTCTCGCGAGTCGGTTTCGTCGGTCTGGGTAACATGGGTAGTCACATGGCAAGAAATCTCCTAAGAAAGGTAACTTGATTAACAAAATTAATCCGACGATCCTCTAAAATCGAACTTGCTTCATTCCCGATACAATAGGGATACAAATTGGTCGTGTACGATGTTAACGAGTCAGCTGTGTCGAATTTCACGAAAGCTGGCGCAGACAAAGCCTCGAACCCTGCTGAGCTAGCAGAAGACGTCGAGGTGGTCGTTTCAATGTTGCCGTCTAATCAAAATGTTCTCGATGTGTACAACGTTAAAAATGGCCTGTTGAGGTAAACAAGTGGCTTCAGGGTTCCTGGGGCGTCTACTGGTGTTATCAATCAAATTATCAGTTAAGACGTGCTTCAGTCTCTTCTTCTTCGTGCTTTCAGTTCAGCAAAAAAGGATACCCTTTTGATCGATAGCAGCACTATAGATCCATTCGTGTCCCAAACGTTAGCCAAGGAGGCTGAGAAGTCTGGAACTCGTTTCATAGACAGTCCAGTGTCTGGAGGTACCGATAATCACTAAAAACAAAATGATTTTTATTACGAAAGTAATGTTTGTTGAATAGGTGTAAACGCAGCGAAAGATGGTACATTGACGTTTATGGTGGGAGGATCGAAAGAAAATTTCCAAGTTGCAGAGCCATTCTTGAAATTCATGGGAACCAGAGTGGTGCACTGTGGTGACGTTGGAATGGGTCAGGCTGCAAAATTATGCAATAACATGCTTTTGGCGGTTAGCATGATCGGTACAGCTGAAGCGTTCAATCTTGGACAAAAGTAATACGTGACAGACATGGTAATACGAGATAAATATAATCGCCTCATTAAATTAATCGCGTTACAGGCTCGGTTTAGATCCAAAGGTTCTGGCTGATATTGTTAACTCCAGTTCGGGCAGATGTTGGTCTTCCGAGTTGTATAACCCTGTCCCCGGTATACTTGACAATGTTCCAAGCTCTAACGATTATAAGGTAGTCGATCGTAGTTTATTTGTTTAAACAATCGAGTCACACGAACTAGAGGAATTAATGTTTCATTTGCAGGGTGGTTTTGGTACAGCTTTGATTGCGAAGGATTTAGGATTGGTACAGACTGCTGCAACTAAAGCGGAAGTTAGTATTCCATTAGGTTCTTTGGCTCACCAGATCTATAGAGCTCTTATGGCTCATGGTTTTGAGAAAAAGGATTTCAGCTTTGTCTATCAGTTTCTCAAAGGACTAAAACAATGATCTTGGTGACACAACCAATGCACTGCCATTAAATTGTATATTTATTTTATTTTTTCTACTGTTATTAAAGAAATTTATCCTATTTATTTTAGTGTTATTAAAGAAATTTATCCTATTTATTTTACTATTGTTAAAAAAATTTATTCTAGTATTTTTAATTAAAATGTAATAAAAAAAAAATATACTACTGTTAGAAACTTTGTGTGGGTATTATTTTTGTTTTTTAAATTTATATCATGTGCTCTGAAAATGGTACTACTAGCGCTATCTACCCAAAAGCAGTAAAATTAACAGAAAATTTCATTTTTCTGAAAAACTAGCAACTTTTGTGCGTAATTGGCATTAATAGAACGTTCTGTGATCACGCTACAAGAAAAGTAATTACATCACAGTACTCTTAAATCATTAAAATCGATAATTACAAAAACGACACTTTGACGAGTCATGAAATACTACAGCCATCTGTCCGAAGTAATGGAACCAAAACCATTTTTAAACTTAAATTGAAAATTCATAAGATCTTTTGTATCAATATAATGAAACAAATAACTGTATTAAAATTAATAAAAATTTCAAGCAAGTGTCAAGGCCGAATTCTGAATTCCGCGTCGATAAAACAGCCCATGTTTGATAAAAAAAGAAACTGATTTAAGCGCCAGCTCAGTTATCATACTGCATCGAGATCGAACTCCGAATTCCACGTCGGTAAAACAGTCCACGTTTCATCGCAAATTAGGCCAAACAGAAACTTGCTTTTAGTTAGACCAATATATAATTAAACAATACTGACCATGCATTCATTATTATTAATTTTCTTTCCGTAAAATTGTATTTGCAATGTGGTACAGTTCAAAATCTCAAAAGCCTAGTTTCTGAAAAAAATATAAGAGAGATTAAATAGAAGAAAAAAAACATAAATTTCGCAGCCAATTCGCTCGTATTATTTGCTGCATAATTAATAAATGTACCATAGAAATAATGATACAGTTATTAATTAGTCATCAAATAATAACGATTGCCCAGGTCTCACCACGGGGAGGTTGCTGCGGGTGGAGACCCGCCCTACCTCATCCCATCCACCCTCCATTTATGCAAAAAATTAATTTTTTTATTTATAATAATAACATCATCCTCCTGATGCTTATTTGCAAAACGTTTTCGACGGTTGTGCAAACGAACAACAAAAGGAGCATTATTTTTATTCACTACCTACCTATCTACTTATCTACTAATATCTTTATTTTTCAATTCAACCTCAACATTTTTTTTTACTTTAATTACAGATCTGTAATTGATAATATGCAATTGCATATTTGTCCTACATACTTATATTACTAAGAATACTTATCTATACGAGCGCTCGTAATTCTATTAAAAATTCACTTAAATCTAACGCTTCCAAATTAAACACTGCAGTGTTTAATGATTATATCTTAATGACCATAAAGTCACCCTACAAAACCATAAACTTACAACGTGTTTATATAAAAATTTAAAGGGATATACATAAATAAATACAATGAATTTCTTGATTTTGTTGTCCTCACCAGAATGCTTTCTGAAATAAACTATGAAAGATTAGATACAATTTGCAAAAATAATAATATTCGTATTACCTTAATACTAAAATATTTTCTGAAATAGACTAAAAAGGATTAGATACAAGTTTCAAAAATAATAAGACGCATATTACCTTAATACGAGAATAATTGTTGAAACATTCGGAAAAGGATGAGATACAATTTCCGAAAATAATAAGACTCGTATTACCTTAATACCAGAATACTTCTTGAAACAAACTAAAAAGGATTAATTACCAAAATACGTCCTGAGATATTTCTCTGCAACAGAAACTTATTAATTAAATCCATATCAAGACAAAAAGTTTAATAGCTAGAAAGAAGATGCATTAGTACACAAAATTCAAAAAAATTAGAGTCATTGTTAATGACTCATTTCCAATGAAAAGAAGGAACATCAATTCAATTCTTTATTTCAGTACCAAAATAAAGAAAATAAAAAGATTTAGAAAAATATATCGTCACTGAATAAGCGATTTGATTTAAAACGATTAATTATTTTTCATTTTATAGTATCTGATATTCATTCATTTGTTAACAAACAATACACGATATTTTAATTGAAACAACTATCTTTTACTGCAATATACGTACATACAACCATGACTCTACTTGACTTTATTGCATCATATTATTCAATACACCTTTCAATGCAAATTTATTGTAAATGGAAAAACTGAAAAGAAAATCGCGAGTGGACTTTGCTTTTCAGGTAAAGAATTTGAAAATTTATAAAAGTAATTTAATTAGCTTCTCTGTAAGCTTGAAACGAAACATCGCGATCAAAAATTAAAAGTGAACAACTCGAACAACAATTATCCACTACTTTTGTTTAAATAAAGTAGAATTAAAATTTAATAAGCTATCTCGAATGAACAAATATTCCTTGAAATAAATTATCACCAATCACTAAAAAATAAAATGAATTTCCATTTTAAATAAAACTTTGAATAAAGTACTATTTAAAACTTTATCGTATTTAATAATATTCTGAAAACAATAAATTCATATATTATTTAACAGTATTTCCGACAACCGAATGCTCAAAATTTTCATAATTAAAAAAAGGGAAGAAAAAAGAATGGGGGCGGAGCAGTGGGAGGGAGGGTACAGGGGAACCTGAAAAGAAAAGTTTGACTGCCCATAAGAGCAATCCCTAAGCAAACCCTATAAAACAAACCGAAATCACACGCAACACTAATTTCAAAATTGCAAACATTCTGAACTATGACAAAACATCGGCTGGCAACGAAGGGTCTCACGCCCCCTAGTCTTACGCCAGACGCTACATACCACCCACCCCGCCTGGACGTCGTAACGCCAGGACAGAGTGCACCCCTTCGCTAAGAGCGCTACCCGCCCGTCCAACACGTTGCATCCAACGGTGTCAGATTGACGGACGCCCATAGTATAGACAAAAGGACTACAGTTTAGAATATGGTAACATATTTTCATATGTTCCGTATTCTAAAACTGCGCCTGCAAAGGCCTAGTAATGCATGGGTATATCTCCCAGAGATGGTGTTCACGGTCTCAAGCCGCGGAATCCTTAAAAGGACTCCCACCGAATGTGAGTCATAGTTACTTCCACTAATTTAATAAATGCAAAAAAGTAAAAAATTTAATAACAATCGCGAATTCATTCGCAACACTAATTTCATTAATTATATAATATGTACAAAAGCGTACGCGTGAAGGCTGCTCCATTATGCGCAACACTAAGCTGAAAAAAAGAAAAAAAGAGAAAACGCGAACTGTAACGCAACACTACTCAAATCTACCGAATTTTGTAAAAGGCAACGCTAATCTAAAAAAGGGGTACAGCCAATCCAAGGTGTATCACGGCAGCTGGTCCATAGCTGCCTTATGGACCATGGCAACTCCACTGGATCATTCTTGGGAATTTCTAAGCAAAACGCGAATATTCATTAGCGCAACACTAATTAGGAGGGAACTCTATAAACTAATGCAAAGCAATCGCGTATTTATAAGTCGCAACACTGGGAAACAATCGCGCTAATGTCATTCGCAACACTATCTTTAACAGACATGCAATTAAAATGCAGAAAAGGGGGATTCTCAAACCGTGAATTTTTTGCTCGCAACACTAATTTCATTAATTATATAATATGTACAAAAGCGTACGCGTGAAGGCTGCTCCATTATGCGCAACGCTAAGCTGAAAAAAAGAAAAAAAGAGAAAACGCGAACTGTAACGCAACACTACTCAAATCTACCGAATTTTGTAAGAGGCAACGCTAATCTAAAAAAGGGGTACAGCCAATCCAAGGTGTATCACGGCAGCTGGTCCATAGCTGCCTTATGGACCATGGCAACTCCACTGGATCGTTCTTGGGCATTTCTAATGCAAAACGCGAATATTCATTACCGCAACACTAATTAGCAGGGAACTCTATAAACTAATGCAAAGCAATCGCGTATTTATAAGTCGCAACACTGGGAAACAATCGCGCTAATATCATTCGCAACGCTATCTTTAATAGACATGCAATTAAAATGCAAAAAGGGGGGATTCTCAAACCGTGAATTTTTTACTCGCAACACTAAAGCAATGAACATTAAAAAGCAAAACTCTCAAAAATCTTAAAGCAATCAACATTGAAAAGTTAAATTCTATTTTAAAGCAATGCAAGAAAGAAACACGATATTTAAAGTTCGCAACACTAAATAAAAATCGCAATAATCATGCATACGTAACATTAAATTGAACCGTGAACGATATTCAATCACAACACTAAATTGAACCGTGGTCAATATTCGCAACACTAAATTGAAAACGCGATTTGCCCAAAATCATGGGGGTCACGGGCCCCCTCTTCTCCTGCAATTACAAAACTACAACTACAGGCAAGCACAGTGACAAAGTAGTAACGATAATGATTTCCCATCCTTCTTTGCAAAAGGATGCGAAATCATTAGTAGTTCCCCTCTTGAAAGACAGTTTGTCGGGGCGCTTCGGCATATAGCCTTTTCTTTCTTCGGGCGGTCCACCCACCTGAAACTTATATCTAAAGCTCGAGACTTGCAAATTCGTAAAACAAAAAAAAAAACAATCAACAAAAAAGAAAAATCACGAAACTCTAATTGACACGTGGACGAAAAAGGGCTTTATATAAGTCGTTGTTCGTGCACACGTGCCGTGCTCGAGCAGAACTTGTGCGTTTCGTGCCATCGCGACCGCGTATGACGACTTATGAAGTCGCCAAAAATTTGAAAAATTGTACAGATAGATAGAAGGCGAACGGCATACTCCGTTCGTATCGATCGTATCGTCAATTCTTCAAATATATTCCAGGTACAGGTTGATCACGCGAAATCGCGCCTACCCGACCAAGAGACTGTGACAACCTGTCCCGGCCCTATCTACTTACAATCTATCACACACACCAGAAGGTATACTACCTACCTACCTAACGCTATATTTAAAAAAGGCAAAATCACATTCTCACAAAAATTCATTCCACGACCCCCATACACTCCACCCGGGCGCAAGAGCCTAAACTAGGGAGAACGTCCCGGGACGCCTCCGTCACCCGAGTTTCATCTCACATCACACTCTACGGTACGTACCATTTTTCACTGAAATCGTCTGGCAAGGCTAGCAATCATTGCGTATAATGATAATTACAAAATTTTATTAACTACTTTGATATAGAATACTTCATAGTAATGGTAATAATCATGGTAATAGTAATGATAACAATAGTATTTGGTTTATACGTTCATCGTACATCTTGTTGAATAAAATATTATTTCAAATTAAAAGTAAATGAAAAAGTTATTAAACCGACGCAATCCCACAGCCTAAAAACACACACACCATATGTGGAGATTACGTCGTGCACGATATACTAACACAATGCCAGCCGCTTATTAATTATTATTCTTATGAACTAGGTCATCGTGCCCATTGCCTCTACCCATCCAAGTAGCACCTGGGCACGTGAATGGGCTTTGGCAATGAACACGGAAGGGGTTAAATCTGAAAATCCTGATCTACAAACATGATTAGTACATAAACATCTAACGGGCTAATATTTCACTATTTTAATTTAATAAAAGTGACTCGACTTTGTAAATATAAAGCTTTAAGAACAAGTACTGAAAAAAAAAAAATAGAGCAACTATGACGCAAACATGGTGCACTGCTAATATCAGCTGGCAACGAAGGGTCTCACGCCCCCTAGTCTTACGCCAGACGCTACATACCACCCACCCCGCCTGGACGTCGTAACGCCAGGACAGAGTGCACCCCTTCGCTAAGAGCGCTACCCGCCCGTCCAACACGTTGCATCCAACGGTGTCAGATTGACGGACGCCCATAGTATAGACAAAAGACTACAGTTTAGAATATGGTAACATATTTTCATATGTTCCGTATTCTAAAACTGCGCCTGCAAAGGCCTAGTAATGCATGGGTATATCTCCCAGAGATGGTGTTCACGGTCTTATGCCGCGGAATCCTTGTAACTAATTTGATTAATTAAATAATACATTGGATTGAGTTTAAAAACCAAAAGGATTCCCACCGAATACTAGTTAGTGCATCGTCATATTTACTCTCGCGCTGGAAATTTTTCGCAACACTAATTTAAGAAATGCAAAATTTTAATAAAATAGAATTTGTTGTCTCTAATTATGAATTCTTTCCAATGAAACAAGAATTTATTGTGAAAATTAATAAAACATCCTCGGGCGACTCCCTCCTCAGAGTAAATTTTCAAGAATACGCAAAATGTGTTGAAATAAATCACTCTGAGTTGGAAATCTACCCGTCACGAATTGTCTTCTTGCACATAAATTGTTCATTTTTTCATGAACGTGTAAATAACTTAATCTTCGGTATTGAATGAATGAAATTTTACTACTCGTAAAAAATTCTAAAATTATATTTGAATTTATAATATACAAAATGTAATTAAATCAATGTAATAGCATCATTAATATGTATATCCAGTATACATATTACTATCAATATTATATTGCTTTGAACTTTCGCAATAACTAAGTCAGATAGTATTTGACTTCTCTATTACAGACAAACTAAATAAAATTGTTTCGGTATTAAAATATTTCATATTCCACATTTAAGAACATTTAAGAACATTTAAGAGCATTCATGTATTTCACAAATAACTATTGGAATATGTGGAATGGAAATAATATTAAAACGCGATGTACAAGAAGACCTAGCCTGAACTAAATTAAATGAAACAATAAAAATATTACTACACATGAGTATAATCATACCCATGGTCACTGTGCTTGCTAATCACGTATACAACCGGTAGCCCGTGTCGATTCGGACCATTCGTCCTTCGACATGATTGGGCACCAGAGGAACCATAAAACATGCGACTCACCGTTCGCAGATATACTCTTCTTCCGACAGTCAAGTCAAGGTGAAGACGGAAGTCGTGAAGAAATTCATCTGTAACAAAAAAAGAAGAATTACGGTTAATTTTGAAAATTATCAATTTTTATTCTAATAAAATAATATATGAAATTGAATTTTATAAAATATTAGCAATTAAAAAGAAATCTCAATTATCAAGTGTTGAAATTATAAATTATTCTATTTTAATAAAAAGCAATTAAGTGAAGTAATAAGATACTTACACTCTTTCCTTGCCGTCCAACAACCAAGACGGAAGTCGTGAAGAAACCCATCATCAGGATATCCAGAAACTTGGCAAAATCAAAAAATTCATCTGTAACAAAACAAAAAAGAATTACGGTTAATTTTGCAAGTTATCAATTTTTATTCTAATAAAATTATATATGAAATTGAATTTTATAAAATATTAGCAATTAAAAAGAAATCTCAATTATCAAGTATTGAAATTGTAAATTATTCTATTTCAGTTAAAATTAATTAAATAAAGTAATAAGATACTAACACTCTTTCCTTATGGAGCAACGCCCAAGACTCCTCTTCAGTGGTGCTTTGACTCTAATTCCGGATATATCGAGCAATTAAAAAAAAAATTAAAAATAAAAATACTAACGCGACCGTGGATAATTTCCGGCGAACAATTATAGACTCTACTTTCACGATGGAAAAAGAAAAATCAGAGCCGCGATGCTCTATAAAATATTTTATAATACGCAGCAAACACTGACTCTACTTTCGCGTGATTCCTAACTGTACAAACGCAACTCTATTCAGGGCCAGTTCACCCTTGAAAAAATCAAAACATTGGAAATATGTTCGTACAAACATTGACTCTACCGACCGCCTTGCGCGCGGCCACAACAATTCCTGGAAGAAAAGATTAGTGAGGAGGTTGGGGATGGGTGGAAATATAGAAAACAAAACAACATTCTTCTAACTGAGCATTCGTAATGGAAATACTGTTATTAATGGCTTGTAAATGAAAATATCTATGTTCGTGAAATATATTCGACGACCACAAATATTGTTAAAGCTGAATATTGATCCTAGATTGAAATGAAATGTTTTAAATAATTGTTGATAATTATTTCAATGAATATTACATCGATAGAACATCAGTTTGTAATAATGATAATAGACTATTGTATTAAAGTAGAGGATTTTTGTTGTTAAGATTGTAAGCATACTACACATTGTTGGAAATTCTATCACGGCATGATTTATAAATTATCTAATTCTTTTCAATAAGCAAAGTCCAATAATTAACCATGCTTAAACAGCATGTGATTTAATAACGTGATTCTGTTTTAATTTAAACTTGCATCAAAAGCTGTATATTATAATATAATTACTATGATTTAATAAAAACAAATTGTTTAAAATAATGAAAATATAATTAAATAATTGTTGAAGAAAAGCAATCATCTGCAGTAGAATACACGTTGTTTCAATTTTGTTCTAATTTAAAACACACGTATTAAATTATTAGTTGAAATTATTTAATAAAATGAAAAATTAATTATTCTTTTTCTATTAATTGATCAAAAGAAAATTTCTCTATTCTTTTTTTCCTTGACCTTGATACCAATATCAAACATGCTTAACCTTAACAATGACTCAAAAAAAAGCATTAAAACGTTACCAATTATATTATATACCCTTTACAAAATTATATTTCGAACCAATATCAATGGTGTCGTATCCCATGGCGCCTTTTTGAAATCAAATGAATATCTGTAACAAATAAAAAATAAAAATTTATGCAAATTAAATTTAACCAACAAATAAATAAACGATCGAAGTCGATAATTTATGCAAATTATTTAGTAGACTATGCATACTTTTGTATTGCTTATACGGGAGCACGACCACCACACGTCTTCTCGCTTCGACGCTCGAGAGAGCAATGGCGAGACCTTCCTTCCCATCGTAGACCGGTCGGCACTTCGGCAACACTCGGCAATGTTCGGTATATTCTGCTATCGGCCGATACCTAAGCAAGTACACGAACACCTCTAAACAGAAACAATATTACGATGCTGAAGAAAAGACGTTATTAAATTAAAAACAGCAAATTGTGTGAAACAATATGAAAAACATTCGATAATGTTTAGGAACTTAACGATATAAAAGAGAAAATTATTCAGATTCTGCAGCTCCACTCTTATTGTACATTCGCGGCGAGAGCAAAAATTTTCAACTCATGTATTTGTGAAGACAACGCCGAATTAATGTCGAAGATCAAGAATTCAGACTTCTCTTCGATGTTTCTTTCTGTTTTTTGGACTTTCAACACCCGATCGACAATTTAATTTAATATTTCAAGATAATTTAATCTTACCTGTTGCAGACACGTGCCAAACGGACGAAGCTTCGAAGAGAAATGACGCACTCCACCACACTCAGCGCACCAACCCTTTCAACGATGAATTTGATTGGTCTAAATGGGAAGACGCCATAACAGACGACCAATCACAGCCATTGATAGAAACTTCAAATTGCTTCGAAACTTTAATACTAAAATAAGGAAAAGGTTAATTGAAAACTATTGACGCCATATTGTAATAAAGTGAAGATTACTTTTTTCAATTTAAAGCACCAAAATATAGGGAATAAGACAGAAAAATACATAAGATATTAATGGTATTTAATAAATTATCATCATAAAAGCAGAATAAATGAGAAATATGTTGTTTTAATTCGTATCTATGTAGGCAAAATAGGGTATAAATTTTCAGCTTACGCATTTCTGAAGACAATGTGGAAATGATGTCAGAAATTATGACTCCGGTCTTCTCTTCAACTTTGTCTTCTGTTTTTTGTACTTTTGATACCTAACACACAATTTAATATAATATTTTAATACGGTGCAAGCGTCGAGGCCGCTTCACATACACGAGCTGCGAATGAACTGCGCCCTACAGCAAAAATGAGAAACTTTATTTGTGGTCTGTTTTACGTTTTTGACGTTTTTTGCGAGTGAAAAATGAACGAAATCGTAGTTCTCAAATTTTTTCTAACTGGAGGTTGTACATCATCTCCTGGGTACTCGTTTTATTCCATCTGACCCACAGAATGTTAATCTGGTACCCATTTGGACATACGATTCGCAGATATGTTTATATTACGAATAAATTAACATAGGTGAGACTGTCGGTAAAGAAGACGGCACGATGCACAGCTCTCTCGTATGGCGCTACCGTCATTCCTAGGCAAAATTTACTCGAAACTCGTGCAGATGCATAGCTGCATTTTCTTTATATTTATTCCTGTTACATTCAACGATTGTGATATTTGTGGTGCTATTGAAAATTAAGAATCTTTTTGAATATCGCTCCTCCCGGGATGATGCGTGAGTGCGATATACTGACAATTCGCTCTTTACCAACACAATTGGATTTATGAGGATTCGTAGGAGCTAAACGGTAAACAAAAGTCATCAATTCACTGCACCTTTGTTCTTTTTTATTATGATCGAACTCCTTTGTGTTTAATACTTATCGATGTACACAAACATGTATTCCATTTGAAGGTGTCTTCCACAAAATTACTTCAAGATATGGTACAACAGATTAACGGTCTTTAATGTTGAATAGATGGAAAGCATCTCGGTTGTATTTGAGGTTAGAATATGTCATTACTGTCAATTGAACGGATATCCTAGGAGAGGTCTATCGTTATCAGCGCATTATCATTGATTTTTCTAATTTATATTAGATCATTCTTATAAATATCGATATGAATACACTGATCTAGAAGACTACGATTCACTTTATAATGGCTGTATTTCGAAAAACTGGTATAGGAGTTTAGGCCATCGACCGTATCAGCTGTTGTGATCCATACACTTTATACATTCCTCTTGTATAAAAAAAAACATTATTATTTTATATTTATAATAAACGATGTATATCAATTGAACGAAAGAATTCATTAAATGTGACTCAATAAAATTCCTGTCTTTAATGTCTGTAATTAATCGTTAAAATGATTTTTTTTTTAATGTTATATTCATCAATAAAGTGATCTACGCCTGTTTGATAATATATTCTTTACTTATTTAGATATAAAAGCTGGATCATTTTTTTTGTTCGTACGTTAGTAACACTGATCGATCATTTATCAGTGCACACACATCTAACGCTTTTATCTATGAATGTAAACACAATCACTTTTCACACAAATCGAATTCATTCAAATGTTTCTCTTATGCACTGCGGCTATAAAAATTCCACTTTTCCATTTTCCTTATCAACCCATTTCAGTTATTCCTGTAAAAGTGTTTGCGATAATTTTATAATTCGTGTTCTTTGTTAAAATATGTCGTACAAAAATTAATCTACTCGTAAATTGACGTAGCCGTATTTTATCATATAGATATATAGTAATATTCGACATGCAACCCCTGTGTCCAGGTCATCCCGAAACATTGAAAATGTAAGATCTTTGATTTATTATTATTATCGCGTATCAAGTACGCGGTAGATATGTAGATATTTAAAAAAAAAAAAAGAAAGAAAATTGCTAATCCTAATATTAATAGTAGTATTAACCATTAAGGGTTAAGATAGCGAAACGTCGCGGGCACAATGCAATCGTTTCCAGCGTCAAAAAACAGAAAAAGAAAAGGAAAAAAAACTTGCGATAATTGGTGTGTTTTCATAACAATAAGTATTGTCCATGTAACCTAACTCTACCGATCTTCGTATAGCAATTACCAACCGTGTTGAATTCTTATTTTTTCAGGCCATCGGCGTCGCAGATATCAAAGGCAGGCTGGTAGAATGGCAGAGGACGAGAGGCAAATTAGAGCGGCAGCTGAGACACTGTTGACCGGTTCTCTCAACTCCCAGAGGAGCTCGTACACTCAGCAAAGTATAACTCGAACCCCGGATATCATTCTTAGCGAGGATCTTATCGCGGGCGCAATGCAAAACGGGAGGATGTCGAACGTCAGACGTTTCTTTTGCCTCTTCGTCACCTTCGACATTCTGCTCACATTTCTTATGTGGCTGATTTGCACGATGGTAAATAATCCTGTCCACCTTCGCCTCAACGATCTTCGATTGTATTCGTACTTAATCGTAATCATGATTTTTAGATCGCTGGCGAGAGCTTGGAATCGGCTTTCATGAACCAAGTAGTCCACTATCACATAAAGACTTCTTTGTTCGATATAGTGGTAAGTGTATACGATTACGATTAATCAGGTAATTATTCGTGTTAACACGCTCGATTCGTGATAATTGTTTCATCGTGTTCCACGTGAACAGAGAGATTTTACGGATTTCATCTTCTCAGATGGCAGCGATTTGCAGGTTCACGGTGTTGTTGCTCTTCTACGCGTTGCTTCGTTTGGACCATTGGGTCATCGTAGCTGTAAGTGGTAAAATTTCGTCAGAATATTCTAGTACCGTTTATGTTTTTATAAAAGAGGTACGATATTTGTTTTAGTTGACGACTGCCACGACCTGTGCCTTCTTAATCGCTAAAGTATTTCTTTTCGATGTAAGTTTCCATTCCTACGTTTGACAAATTGAATTTCGATAGTGAAACACTTATGTTATGATTCTCTTTTTCCCTAGTGGTCAACATGCAGTCAACCAGTATTTCAAGTTCTTCTTATCCTTACGTCCTTCGTATTGCCTTGGGTGGAAGCTTGGTTCTTCGACATTCGCGTGTTACCTCAAGAAACGCATGCTAGAAATTGGCTTAGGCGTACGATACATTATTGCTTTTTATAAAGAAAGAATCATTTTGTTTTCCAATCATGAATAGAAGTTTGATACTGATTTTAGATTTCGCTAATAGCGAAAGAGAACCGCTTTTACGAGGCGTCACGTCGGAGACACGCCAGTATACAAGCATCGAACCACCTACGGGAACATTTTTCACCCCTATGGATTCACCGGATCACTCTGATCACGAGGACGAAAGTTCAAGAAGACCAGGAAGCGCGAGAGCGAACGAAGCATTCGGTTCGAAGCCTTTGCCGAGACTCACACCAGAAATGGTACACCCGAATCTTAATTGTTTATGAGGGTGCTTTAAATGGACGAGAATTTTTAATTGTATTTAGGTAGAGGACTACAAGAGGAAAGCCAACGTGTTGGTACAGAATTGTCATGATTTATTACTGTCTACAGATTGGCAGATCGAAAGTATATTGTCGAACGGTGATATTATATTTTATATGCACCATCCTAAAATAGATGGGAAAATTTTTAAAATAGTAGTAAGTTTTCAATGTTCTGAGTTTCGTTTTCATATTATGTCGGGATAATTTAATACCCTTTTTACAGGGACTTGTAGAGGCTCCTGCTAGTGTACTTGCCGATCAATTATTCAACGACATTGAATCGTTACCGACGTGGAATAAACTTGTTGTTGAATCGAAAAAATTACTGGTAACATTTTGTTTTTTTAATATGTGGAACATGGGCTTATTTTAGTCTAGGGAGAGCCTAAGAGTTGCACGTGACAGTAGAATAATTAAAATAATTTATTTTCACGAAATTTTTTTCATTAGCATATAGACGAGGATACGGATATTATTTACCAAGCAACGGGTCCTCAAGGCGGAGGTACTATTAGCGCTCGGGATTTCGTTATTTTAAGACATCGTACACAGTACGGTAATTATTATATTAGCAGTGGTACATCGGTGCCTTTCCCCGTACAACATCGTAATAAATATGTTAGGTAAGATTAAAAATAACTTATGTCATATAAAATATCTCTTGACTTGTGTCAAAAATGTTTTGTACTTTCTTATTTAAGAGCCGAAAACAATATAAGTTGTTGGGCGGCGGAAGAGCTGCTTGGCCAAGCAAATAGTTGCCGATTCACGTGGATTATTAATACAAATTTAAAAGGCTGGATTCCACAGAAACTCGTAGACAAATCGATGTCTGCTGCATTGGTAGATTTCATATCTTATGTAAGGAATTATGTGGACGAAATGCAAAAGACTTTTGCTTAGGTGTAACATTTGTTTCGGTGAAACGAACCACGGTCTTTCATAATCATCCCTATGTATTTGTGCAATCAAGAACAATTTCAATCTTTTATAATGATTCGAGAGAAATGCAATACCAAATACAAAATCATGACATGGTGTCTCTGTAATGTTTTTCATGTGTTATGTATTTAGACTAAATTGAATGACAAATGTAGAAAAAGTCTGTACATGTTTCTTGTTGAAGAGTTTACAGACTCGCGGAACGATGGAAAAAGACTTTTTTTACACACTTTGTACTTCATAAACAGAAATTCATCGAGGTTCGAAACACGTACTATTGTTAAGAAAGATATATTTTAAACTGACAGAAGCATTTTAAGTTGGTGAAACAACGTGGAAGAGAATCATGTTTTGCAATCACCTTACGATAGGATATGATATAAATTTTGTATCGTTTCTTTATAAATCATTCCTGAGTAATTTTATTTTAATAAAACCACAACAGATGTTTCTATTGCGTATTGATGATAATTGTGGCATTTAAATGTTTTATTATTCTATGTAGCTTTGCAGTATGTGGATTCTCTTATCATTGTTCCTAATATAAAAAACTGTTTATCTTCAAATGTAAAATGACAGGAAAAAAATGATATTTATTATACAAATATGTTTTCTAACATATCTATTTAGTTAATTATCCCGAATTTACAGAACTTCCATTTAGCTATAGATATCTCAATGTGCATAAGTGTTTCGTGCTTAACACAAATTGTTATTTCACATGTTCCACCAAATTTAATTATTGTCTTCGTAATGTTTCATTATTATATGTACAAAGTAAACAGTTATGTTGGGAGAAAAGTACCAAATAATTTTAAAAAAAGATGTCATGCAAAACGAATAGATAATTATATAAATAATTTAATACAAAGAATGTATAAAACATCATTTTTTGTGCTTGTTAGTATTTTAAGCTTTATTTGATCAAAAATGTTTTTTTTTAATACGTTTCACATATGCAAAAGTAATCTATATAATATTTAAGAGTAATATTTTTTCTGTTTATTTAATATATATTGGAATAATTTGATAAAATTGTAATTTCTGTTTCAAGCCAATACTACCTGGTATATTCATTATATCTACTTTCATTCCTGCGTTATATTTCTTTGCACGTACATATTACTACATGATTCACTAGTCACGTTTTATATTTTTGTTCGTTAGTAGATTCATTTAAATAAAATTAGTAATGTAATTAATTTTTAAATTTATAGAAGGTGCGAGTGAATTGCGACTTTGAACGGACAACGATAAAATTAATGATGTACCTATTGAAAATCGATTATAATGTACTTAATTTTCTAAAATTGGCCTAAATAAACACGATTGCTTGTAAATTATTGATGTTGTTCCATAGTAATGTACAATAATTTAAAAGCTTTCTATTTATAATTCGTACTTTAAAAAATGATTTAGCTTTTTCAACTTAATTAAGGTTATTTATTTCTGAATTAAAATTTCCATCCATTCTTCAATTCCCTTCTATTACTTATTTTTATTATGTACATTATTCGATTTTTTCTTTGGTATTTATTATATGAACGTTCCGTTACAATTAGTATTAAAGTTTTGAAGCAATTTTTATTTTCTATCAGTGGCTGTGATTAGTCGTCCCATCTCGGCGTCCTCTGTTTCGACCAATCAGATTCGTCGTTATAGATTAAGTGCGCGAAGTGTGACACAGTACGTCATTCTTCTTCGAAGCTTCGTCCGTTTGGCACGCGTCTGCAACAGGTGAGATTAAATTACCTTAAAATATTAAAATTAAATTATTTTTCGGGTGTTAAAAGTACAAAAAACAGAAAGACAATTCGAAGGGATATCTAGATTCCTGATTTTTGGCATTAATTTGGCGTTTTCTTCAAAAATACGCGAGTTGAAAATTTTTGCCCCCCACGAATTCACAATGAAATTGGAACAGCAAAATCTGAATTACTTTCCCATTATATCAACAATTTCTTGAACATTATTGCATTTTTATCAGTATCATAACGGTTTTATCTGTTTTTAGAGTTCATGCTGAGTTCTATTCAAAATTAGTTCTGCTTCCCTGTTGTTTTACCTAATCTTTAGGATTAGGAGCAGCTCGCGAAAATGAGATTTTAACCTACATTGCTATTTCAGAACGTGAAACACAAATACCATTTTAATCAATTTATTTCATTTCTGCTAAATTTTGTTACAGCGCGAAGTGTTCCTGCTTTTTATACCAGGATGGAACAGATG
The DNA here is from genome assembly GCF_907164935.1 of Osmia bicornis bicornis. NCBI lineage: Eukaryota > Metazoa > Arthropoda > Insecta > Hymenoptera > Megachilidae > Osmia > Osmia bicornis. The sequence goes on along the minus strand of NC_060228.1, from coordinate 2,529,187 downwards.
GCGTTCGTTCTCGAAGCACAAATTCAAAACCAGTCCAGTCTTGTTGGATTTGTAGTCACTGGCGATGCATGGAGTCGGGAGAACAGGTGGCGCCTGCGCCGGCGCGACGGTCTGAGACCGTACCAGATGGCCAGTCGGTCTCGCGCCTCACGCGTGTGCGGATCGGTAATTGTGGTCGTCTGTCGAGTTCGAATATCGTGTGCTCCGATTACTTTATATCAGTTTTCAGAACGATTGTCAACGATTGGTGTGACGAGAACTTGACATTTACTTTGTCGTGTGAAACTGCAACTGCACTTTGCATCCCAACGGAAGCGACACTGGTCCAGGACGATGCCGGAAACGTAAGGGACGCGCCGAAGCGTCAACGACGGGATGATGCAGAAATGGTGAGTTTGAATAATTCTCTTTTATTATTTCTTTCATTTAATATGCGAATTCGTTTACGATAATTTGTGCCATTTTTACTTGTTTCGTGTATTTACCGGTAACAATTTTCGTGGATTCTTAAGTAAACTGCGTCGATAAAAATGCGACCACATGACAGATTCTCAAGTGCAGAAAGTACGGTTCATAACCTTTTGTTGTATTTTATTGCAAATAGTATTTTTTCCAACCATAAGTTGCACACTTCATTATAAATGAAATTATCTAATGAAAATCACACTTTTAAAAAATGTTGCAAATGTGCAGTATCCTTGATTAAATTTTTTAAATTAAAAACAATTATTCATTATGTATTTTTTTGTTTTGAAAATTGATAGAATTATGTTACAAAAGGTTAAAATATGTTGAGGAAACGTAGGACTTTTACAAACGGATTTCTGAACCCAATAAGTGTTCGATTCGGAAATCAAACGAAACAGACACTCGATAAATCTCCACTTGTAACTTCCGCTATTCCTTTCTGGTTTATGCGCCTCAAGTCTTATCGAGGTCGCGCTTTCGATATCTATCTCTGATCCTTCGGGTGAGATCCTTTTGACCTTCGACCTTCCGAATCCAGCAAATACGCATCTATATATACATATATATATATATATATATATATTTAAAAAGGTAAATCCTACAATGATAGGAAATAACACAATAACAACTTTAAAGAATAGTTAGATTTAAAAACAAAGCTTACGAGTAAGCAAGAAATTATGGTACAATATTCTTTTTTCCTTAAGAAAGACAGGATTTCGCGGTTTCGAATGCATTATCGTCGGAAAAGTAACATCCTTCCTTTTTGTACGTGCACTTCCGTTTTGAGGTAACTTTGTTTGAAACTAGTTCCTGTCGTCTTTTCCTCTTGAAAGAAGTTTGAACGTCGAGGAGGAAAAGTTTTTCGTTCCCGTTCGTTTTAACGAATCCCCGCGCAGTTCAGCCATCCAATATTTTTTTTAGTAATTATACCATCCTTGCAAAAATAATTCGACGTAAAATTTTGTAAATATTAATTTTCGAATAGCAGATGAAGATATTAGGAAGGAAGTTTAAGGTATCCGATTAATTTATTTCTTGAAATCCAAGATTCTTTAAGATTCCAATATTAGAAAAAGGAAAAAGGGACGCGATGTTTCTCGTTTTCCGTTGAATAAAATTTACCTAAACAGACGCGAAGATTTATGAAACGTCCTGATACGTTCCAACAGGTTGTTGATTCGCTCCCCTGTTTTTCTTCCCCTAAATCATCGAAGAAGCATACGCACTAAAATCCCTTTCCTTCCTTACCCCAATTTCCGTATGACGATATTGTTTCTATTCCGAACATTGCCATGGTTATATCGCCGGGCTACCGGGAACAGGAATAAATGTAGACGCTCGAAAGGAGCGTGATACTATGTTAGCTAATTTTAGCGATTTTACGAGCGTTTTGCGATAAAACGAAATTCATGGGAAACGGAGGTGACGACTGACTTCGAAGTTACGGGCGTTTGTTCCCGTTAAATTATCGTGCCACGTTGGTCGACCAACTTGTATAGAACGTCCACCTTTTCTTCGTTTCGAGAATAATTTCTCATTTGCAGTTTCACTTTTGATCTTTCGAAATCATCAAAATTTCTCAGCGACGCTTTCTACCCCTCGTCGTTCCATAAACTGGTAATTAAAATGGTAAAAATTGCTCTGATAATTAGATGATGTAATCCAAGCGTCACGATAAGATTCTTGTCAACCGGAAGCCGCTTCGCGATTAATCAGAAGCTTGACGGAAGTCTAGCCGGAGGGATCAAAGACTTAAGAGGACAGAAAAGAGAGCAACAAAAGTCGTATAAAAATTTTATGTACTTTTCCAACGTTGCTAATCCTTTGAGTCGCCTGTTATGCTGTCGTCTTCAAAGCAATCTTTACGTGGATCTTCAATCTTTCACTGCATATCCTCTTTTCTCTTTTTTATTTCTCGTAAATCCTATTGGTAGCTTTTGTACGCTCGTTGCTTCCATTCCCTGTGTATCTTCCCTGTCATTTCCAATTTCCGCATTCGTACCGTTAATTTCCTTCTTTTATATCGAAAGCAATATTATTTCAGAAGCAATTATTATTTTCTAAATGCCATCCAAGGTGGTTAACAAAGCCTCCGGGAACGGAGGGTAGTTGAAAATTTCCTGTTGGAGCTGTAAAGAAGTTTTTCAACATTGCCCTCAATTTCTCCGTCCCCTTTGTTCCTTCCACGTCTTTCTCCCTTTGTCACACTTTTTTCCCTATTTTCTCTTTTCCACTGTTTTCCCTCAACATCATCCCCTAGCGAAGGTCAACCAACGTAGGTTGGTTACCATAGCGACACGCAAGTTCGGCTTGTGTCGCCCGTTTTCATCCCTTTTCCATGTGTTCAACGTGCGAAAACAGGACTCGTGACCAAGAACCATCGTGAACATGGAATTACGTCGATGGTGGAACGAAGAAAGTTTCAAACAACCGTTCCGTGCTTAATTAACAATTTATCTTTTCATTTGGAATTCGCGTATACATCTGCAACATGGTCATTTTTATTTTCGGAATCTTTTTCTATCGCTCCACCCCCTGAGATTTATTCGAAATCCCGTCGATGTTTATTTGCGAACGGAAAGAAGACGTCCGATCGACGTTTCGTAGACGGAGCTGGTTTAATTTGCGGCTCGAATGAACGAGCTACTGTTTCGTGATCGATGTCAGTCCAGCCACGATGTTGTGTTTGTTTTGCAACGATCTTACGTCCTTTAATCCCCCTGATCAGTCTGAACATTGATCGTTACCCCGGCGGAGAACGAAATCCCTTCTATATTCAAAATAAACATTTCTTCGTGTGACATCACTTTATTCGGGAATCAAGCAACCTCCTCGCTGTTTATTCCTCTCTCTCTTAAATATTTTCCTCGAATTTTCTGCCGTATCTCGTCGGAATTGTTAATCGAGTTCGAACATTGATTGCTACCCCAGTGGCAATCGCGAATTTTTCTTTATTCTTTCTCCTTTCGAATATTGATCTGCAATTTTCCAGCGTTTTTCCATGGAATCGGTGATCGGTTTGAAAATTGATTGCTGCTTTAATGAAAGTCGAAGCAAACGTTTCCGAGCGAAAATTGCGAACTTTCCCTCGTTGCCTTTTTCCCTTATACGGTCGCCTGAAATTTCGTTAGAGTTCGAATCGTTAACGCGGCGCCACGAACTTTTTGCCAGGCTGTTTCGGATATCACGCGGTCTCTTGCCAAGAGTTTCGTAACGAGGCTGTCGCGGGTATATTCGAGCACGAGCCATTGACATCGTGAATGCCAACCGACCACCTGTAGAAAGCAGCGTTGCGAGCCAACTCACTGTCGTCGCCTGTTCTGTCCTGCTAACTTTCAGCTTGTTACGCGTGTCCGAACGTGTCAACCGGTGGACACCGGCGATCAAGCTGACCTTAACTTTAATGGAACTTCAACTATGTTTAAAGTTACCCTGGTGGTTGTCCGTGAGATTAATGCTAATTGTGTAGAACACACCAGGACAACTTGTGTCGTTAAGAGAAATAAGCGGACAGATTTGTTAGTTTATAAATTCTTATTGGGAATATACAGTGAGAGGCAGAAGTGAGTAGACACTGTTCAAAATAGAACACCTCGGTTAAAATTGGACTATTAAAAGAAGCTATTAAAATTAATTCACTTAAAAAATTACAATTTGTTGAAATCGTATAAAAAAATAGTGAATGGTAATTTTTCAACTCTTTTATGTGTGTCTATAATGAAAATTTAAAATATGTCTTTTGCAGATTCAGATAAATTATGTGTATGCTGAAAATTTCATCGAGATCAATCAACGTAAATTTAAAAGTTATAAGTAATTAAAATTTCCGAAAATCGCGACTTTTCATCTAAGAACGAAACTAGTCATGTTTTTCACAAAAGTTGAAAAATTGCCATTCACTATTTTTTTTCACGATTTCCACAAATTCTAATTTTAATAGTTTCTTAAAAAACTTCAAGGTATTTAGTCCAATTTTAACCGAGGTATTCTATTTTGCCTCTCACTGTATATTTTAGTCGAATGAAGTTTTTATTTTTGTGAAATTGTAAATAAAAATTGTGTTGGAATTAAGCAACACAAAACACTAGATAATGTAACATCCTTCAGATAAAAATTCTAGTTACAGCAGTGTTTAAGTATAAATTATGATTAATATTATAATATAGACTAATTTGTAATATTGTTTTATGCCTTTTTATTCCGAAAAATGTATTCATTTCGCGCCTTACCGCTTTTTTACGGAGTAAGTAGTATAGATCAGTGATAGGTCAGACGAGGACCAGTATAGGTCAGCCATAAGTCAGACAATGCGTTTCTTATTACTTTCCATAAAATATCTCTATTTTATCTATCGTAAAGCGGGAAGAATCGAAACGTTACGATTCATTTGTTCAGAAATTGACAATAAATTTTGCGGTAAAGGCAATATAGGTATTTATCGATCGATTGTCTCGTACAACTTTAAGGGTTCTGATTGCATCGCGTAGATTTTTCTTTTGAAACCTTGCCAGACACGTTATTCGCCCGTTTCCCTGTATCGTGTTTATTCGTCGTCGTTGCAGCTGTATTCCCCTCCTGTTATCTCGAGACGTATGTAGGCGTTGAAAACGATCGAACCTTTTGATCGACGAATCGAACGCGTGTCTTTCCCTGCACATGTCTCGATCCGAAACGGTTCAATTCCCAAAACATTTCTCACGTTCCTTTCGTCGCGTTAAATTCCACGGAATCTCGTCGCCCAAAAAAATAAATTGAATTCCTGATGAAATTCTGCAGTTTTTAAAGCCCGCCGAGCGTTCGAAACGATGTGGATAGAATTTCTTTTTTTTTTTGTTGGATATTTTAATCAAATCAATATTTCAATTTTGTATCACAATTATTATAAAGTCACCAAGGTGTTACAATTTCGAGCGTTCTTGATTTTCATGAAAATTCATCAGTCTCGAAAATAAACTTGGAACAGTGTAAATACAATTCACTATGTTTTTTGACGCTAGAAAATGTTATCATAACTGAAGTGGAATAGGTTCGCAAATACCCGTGCCAAAAACCGGTCTGATATCGTGCCTCTGTTAGTCATTTATCGCGGAAGTTTATCTCATAACATCTTTAAAGCGCGTCGTTGTACAGTTACACTTGCGAGTACCGCAATAAGCTGTATTTTCCTCGGTCCTCCAGCGATCTAAGTCGTCGGTTGCCAAGATATTAGTTCGAAAGTTAATTTTATCGTATCCCACGTGCACTGCCTTTCGTATTTTCAGACATTGCACCGTCGACAGAGATAAATAACGAAGGAAGAAATTGCAAAATGAACTGTGCTCTGCCTCTCGAACGATTTCTCAGCAAATTTTTATCGATAGGACAGTCATGTAACGGGAAATAAATACAAGTTCTTCGGCTAAATATTTCCAATTTTATCAGTATTTTCTTCCCGATTGCGTTTCACCCTCTTGGATCACGCTACAAGCGATCAAATTCGTGCACACCAACAATCGTTCACTTATGAAATATCGTCTGGTCGTTGTGCCACAATGAAGCATGATTTATACAGACGATCCGGTCACGCCATAATCACGGTACAATCAAACACCGATTCGATATCTTTCGAGCGGGTTAATCGTACTCGGTGTTTCACGTTCGTAGAACGATCGATCGGCGAGGGTGAACCGGTTGTGCCTAATTGTAAATCAAGCCAAAACGTTTGATTCGCATTTGTATGCTGCAACGCGGCCAGTTGCTCGACAATGGTGGTACTTAAATTGCGCCCGCTGGATTGGGAAAATACATTGTGCGACATTTTATTGATTCCCTTGGCTGGCTCGATTGTGCGCCATCAACTAAGCGTATTTGATGCTGATAGACTGGAATATACATTCGATTGCGGTTATTAACACGTTGACGAACGATGTCACGTCGATGGAATTTTGATACGCGGATTTATATATCATTCGCGGTTTACTCCGATTCTCTCTAACACTCGTTTCAAGATTGAAATTAAACAAGTAGAGATAATTTACAATTAGTTTCGTCTTGGATCGATTTCTCGGTCGTACAATTCGATTTCTTGTCGAAGTCGCAAGCTTCCCCATTCCTTGTTCAAAAATTCCCTCTGTCACCGGGTCTCGAAGAGATAATTTTATTCGATTTACGGAGACGGTACGAAGCTTCCGTCACCGTAAGATTTTAAGTGGCCACTCAGACCGGCCACTCCACCTCGGCGACGTTTCATCGTCGATTGCAAGCCACTCTTCGCCTTTATGCAGATACCCAGAACGCTAGATAAGATTAGAAGTAATTTTCAGAATTAAAAAATTATTTGTTGCCACTACGATCTCTGTTATTCTCCTCAATTTCGTTAGTTTAAGGGGTTAGGCCTTAGAGCAAGAAAAAATAGGCATATTTTGGGAATTTAATAAGAAAAAAGCTTGCCTTCATTTTACAACTAATAAACTTTAAAAATTAATTTTTGTATAGTAATTCAAATCAAAATATGGGCTCTGCAGCATTGTTGGGCTAAACGGCCGGACCAGCAGCTCCTTTAATTTTTAACTTGGGATAAAAAACCAAAATATTTTCGATTATATATGAGAACAGCTACGTAGGATTTTTTTGATATATTGATTTTTGCAAAATTGGTGTATTTTTCAAGAAAAAAATCGCCAGAAAATTATTTATAACAAAAGAACTATGCAATATAATGAAAAAATCCTATGTAGTTCGATAGAGAATTTAATTTTGAATATACTGTTAAATTTTTTAATCGATTGGTGATGATCTGTTTAATTTATGAGTCCGCCCAGTTTGAAAAATGCAGTCCCTCCTGGTCTGCTGCGCCAGAATTCGAAATTCGAGTACTTAGAGATTTTTTCCACCCATAATCTCTTGCCATATCATTTTTAAGAAATTAAGCATCTTTTAAACAAAAAAAAATTTCAATTTTTTCAAAATTGAAAAGTGGTCTAACCCCTTATTGATAAGGAGGATCAGAAGCGATGAACCCTATAAATCGAGTAGCTATGATCGAAGGATACATTTAGTCGGAAGCAGAAGCGTATCATTTCTTGGTGATACTCGTCTCCTTGGCCATTCGCGTTCGAGGAAATCTTGATCGATCGTTTTACATCGCGTGGGACGCGATATGGATATCGTTGAGGGGGCGGGGATAAATGGATACAAGTGGATTTGCGAGGAAATTTACTCGGAAGAGCGGTGTGTTGACGAGTTACGAGGATATCGGCCGATGGGATGAAACGCGTTACGGCGATGGAAGGGAATCGTCGAGTTACGGTTATTGGAATTGATGCGTGGATGTTTACCGCCTACTTCCTCCGTCTGTTCCCACTTCCTTATTATTCTCCTCCTTACTTCTGCTCGTTGTCGCCCGTTTACCTCCGCCCTTACACGAACGACAGATCTCTTAAGCAAATTTCTCAACTTCTTTCTCCATTTAAAAGTAACTTACTTCGTTGAATTAGAAACAAATGCCATAGACCGTCGGAATAATCCCAAGAGAAGAAGCGTTGAGAATTATTTTCACCGGGACATCGATTCTTCTCTTCTTCTACGGTTTCCAGAATTCCTGCGGTCTTGGACGAAATGAAAGTTGAAAACTATTTTGCAGTTGAATCAAATTTTTCTCGATAAGTCGGCTTCTCCCGATGGCTTCGATTTGTTGTAGCCAATGCGAAGTTTATCCCGCGGGATCGAACATTACCATTCAATAACGGGAATCTTTGTCCTCTTTCGAAATACTTAAAAATCTCGTTGAAAACTTGAAACCCTTAGTTGCTGTGGGAGGACACTTTAATTCTACCGAGTGAACAGTTATAGGAAACTCTGATAACTTTACGTAATTTCGTCGATGGCAGTGGTAACCGTAAACTGTTTAAGTGCATCTCATCACCCTACGAGGAAAACGTTAATTCCGTGTTACGATCCGCATTGGTTATGCTAATCGCGTAATAGCCTCGGTTACTATCTACAGAAACTTCTCTCTCTTAAAATAGACGTAATTGCTGTAGGAATGGATTAAAGGGAAATTTTAATTAAATTCATTTGCAACGTCAGCCGCAAACGTATCGAGATTAAATCGAACATTACAACACGTTCAATTCTGCATTACGAGCCGCAAATGCGGCTGAAATTTCTCCGGTTGAATGCTTGATTTTCCAGAGGTAACGGTTGCAGGGAACCACATCGGTGCTGCTATGATTACGTTGACCGTAATTAATTATCATGCAACAATTAACGCGTTGTAGCGGTCTCCGTTCGAGCTTATCGATACTTGTCTCCGTTGCGCGCTGCTAATAAAGAGGCATTCCATTGTTTAAACGATGCTTCAGGTAAACTTCGGATAACTAATGAAACTGCATTCAAGTTTCCCTCGAGTTTAATAGAATTCGGGAAAAATTTATCGATAGAAAAAGAAAATCCTTTTCGTTTCAACTTCTCGTTTTATCAACCTGTTAGAAACAAAGCTGTGTCGTAGTTTTTCCGCTAACGTTGTTTCTCCGCATCGTTTGCTCGTTCCACTGATTAGCCGAAAAGTTTCAAACGAAGTGATAAGCTGGAGGAAAGTTTGCGGAGGATTCGCGTGAACGAATCGGCTCGAAACGAAACGATTCTGGTTAGAGCTTCGAAAACTAAAATCTCGCGAAGCGGTGCACGACGCGTTAATTCTCGCCAGAGATTCGAGTCATTCGAGCTGTGACGATATAATTCGATCGGGCGAACACCGCGTACCTTCCCCTATCGTTGCTCGCCGTATAGTAACTAATGCAATCGCCCGAAAGTCTCATACCAGAGATAGGTCGCGTCACTTTAACGAGCTCCCAGCATCGAGTGACGAAACTTCCACGGGGATTTGGGTTGAGGATGTAACCTGTGCTTCCTGTCGCTAATAATGCGGTCCCCATGTCATATCTCCTCTATCGTTTGACACAGACTTCGAACGCTTCGGGACCTTGTATCAATCCATTGACACGTTATACATTATATCTATAGAGGATTATGTAATCGAACGTTATTGGAAAGTAATATTTTCATTCTTGTACCGTGCGTCCGATAGGATCTATACTCTGTACCCTAGAATTCATTGTAAAATGAAATTTCAACATTTTTAACTTTCAAATATTTATTTACAATTTGAATCGTCAGGATTCGAAACCATCTTGTCTTATTTTAAGTAGGCATCGTACACGCTATGCATCCTTCCGGTAAAACCCAACAGAATTCATGGTTCCTTCACAATACTGACGGAGACAGAATCGGAGAAGGTTGCTAAGCCCTGAAGTTTAACTTGGACAGCACTTGTGTAGTTTATTACGAAGTAAAGTCCTAGGGGTATACGACAAAATGCATAAACGTCGCGCAGCGGTACACTCGGGAGATTATATCGTAAAACTTGCTACGTGTTTAATCTATGTCCGTTTATGGTAACACGATTTACCGTTAAAACGACTTTAAACTTTGAGCTTCAAGGATTTTCCAGGTTTTCATATTCCGTTCGTTTACGCCTCGAGTACGATGTAACATCGTTCGGCAAGATCGTATTGATTTAAATGGAAGAAATGGAATGCCTGTTCGCAGCTGATTTTCCACGATACCAACATGTATACCATGGTATAGAGAACTTCGAAAGCAATCAAACTTCACGCAAGCCAATCTCGAACATGATACGAACAAGTTCCTAACGAGCTGTAAGTCACGCCGTTACGCCAACAAGAATATTCATTGATTGAAAGTGAATCAGCTTTTCCTGCTGAACTTCGATTAATCATTACAACACAGCAATTGCTATGGAAAGAAATAACTATACGTCGTTTAGAAGTATCATTCTATAGACAAATGAGATTTTTCCAGACGAATAAATCCAATGATAATGGAGAATGAGTCGTCTGAATTGAAATTTAAACATTATTTTCCTCGATATTGACTTTCCTGAGGAAAGTAGAATGCTCAGCATAATATAGAACTCGGAGGTTCCTTTTTCTTTCTCTTCGAATAGATGAGACAGGAAACTTAAAAGATTTTCTTTCGGTATTCGCTCAGTTACACGTACTATCCTTTTCTTATAGATATACAGAAACTTGTCGAAAGAGTTCGCGACGTACTTGGATTCGTGGCTTTCTGTTTCATTTCCTGCCTTTCTCGAGCAGACAGGAAACTTAGAAGATCTTCTTTCAGTGACCGAGTTTCTGTGCTTCCCTATAGATACCAAAGATCCGTCCGGAAAGTCGGCGACGCACGGTGTACTTAGAAATTGTACCCTCCGCCTTGTACCCTAAATTCCGTGAAATCCGTCCGCAAAGTCGGCGACTCGCGGGTCACCCTTTGAGCTTTGACTGAACTCACTGCAATTCAAATTGAAAGCAGCAAGTTGCCCCGCAGTTAAAAGCGATTGTCACGAGGTAGAACGTAACTTTGAAGCTCACGGATATTTTCAGGAACTCTGTGTTCTAACGACGGTTCTTTAAGCAAATTGGTCGGTAGTCGCGTTCCGCGGGAGGAATGGCAATTTCAGCGCGCGCAGGTTCATTATGAGCTGAAGCTTTTGAAATTTCGCTTCTGGCCATGCTCGTTAAACCGCGAAGAATTACGACCCTTTCACAGCCTCTCTTAGGCTGCACGTTCAAGTTTGCAACTCTGTTAGATTTCGTCCGCGCTTTTTAATTGGCTCTTTAAAACGGCCCCGTCATACGCGAACACCACGAGCGTTTCCTTAAATTTGCATCACGTATTCACGTGTTTCTGGCTCGGTAGCATTATTCTACCGCGGCCGAGATTTGCCAGTCGAATGCACGAAACGATGGGAATTGAAAGAAAATTCAAGTTGTCGTTCGATCTCGTTTTGTTTCAGAAAGTAACAAACATTTCCCTTCGATTTATCGTCTAGTACTTTTTCTTCACGCTCGCTTTTCTCGAGAAGAATGAGCCAAGAAATATAGCTACAATCTATTAATAATTGAAAGCCTTTCGACACGCGAGCTACCTCCTTCGTCCGCAGAAATTTCGTATGAATTTATTAACCTTTCTTTTTAATTTATATCTCCGCGACGCATCTTTTCACGGCATTGTATGTTAACGATATTTATTCAGTGATCTGTTTAGCATATAGAACGATTTCAGGGTACCAAATGTTAGAGCTTGTTTAATTTCACCTCTGAATACGGTTTCTTGCTCGTTTCCTCTTAAGAAATTACCCATTCTGACACTCATTTTTATCATCGGTCATTGTATAATAAATGAGACGTCAGGGAAAAAATTCAAATTATCTTCATCTCAGTTTCCATGGACGCAGAATTCAGGTTCCAATGAAAATATTATTGTTTTATGAAAATTACCGTCTATTCACTCTCCGGTGTCATTGTTTCCCCACGACAAAAGCTACAGGAATCGTCGAAAAGAAAATTCTGAAAGAAAGTATTCCTTAGAAAAGCTAAGGAGAAGCAAAATCTCGTCTCACGCGACTAGGAAAACGTATTCCATGAAAAGAACCTTTTTTATCCCGTTCCCCCTTCTAATTACACCTGTTTGTACAATCCCTCTGTGGCCCTTTTAATTAATTTTCTTTGACTCTCATTGTTCCGAGTCGTATCTAACTACGATTAATCATTCATTCGGCCGCAACACGCTGCTCGTGGTTTCCGTTTAAATATTAATCAGGTTTGCTGTGCTTCGTGAAGGATTATGAGCCAGAATGTTTGAGCTTGCTGTTGGGAATAGGTCATTCTGTTTCGAAATTGTACGAAACCCTCGGCTAGACGCTCGCTGCCTCGAGCATGCCACTATAATTTTCTATAGAGCGGATATTTTGTAGCGTGAAATGATTAGATTTACACAAAATTTCCATGTTTACCACCATCAGTGATAAAAAGTGATTATTTCAAGGTGAGATTAAAAATTATTTTACCAATGCGGTGGGTGAGTTATCGATAAAAAGGAAAAAAAAAGGGTTAAAGCAATAACCATCGATATGATTAGTCATAATTACCGAGAGAATTCGTTTAGAACACCAATTGCAAATATCACTGGACCAAAAGCTCCAGTACTTCACATCATTACGTGGTTGGAAACGATGAAAATTCATGTTGGATCCGTGCCAAACCTCGATGAATTGCGTATGAAGCTCCGTCGACGTTTGTCCTTTCATGGTTCTCAACGTTCCAACGTCTCCCTCGTTGAATCTTGGGAAAAAGGTTCTTTTCTCGAAGCAAACAACAAAGAATCGCGCATGATGGGCGTCGGGATCGAATGACCAAATTCGGAAAGTCGCTTCGTTGCACTTGTAGCTCGAAATTTCGGACGTGTTTACGCCATCGACAGACCGCGTTGATGCGTGTTCCCGAAGAGAAGCATACATATGCATACACGATGATGAGGGGAATGACGTGTACGTGTCAGACAGGCCCGTGATTTCTCGAGTCGATTCAGTTTCCCTGTGTTTAGCCTGCTTGATGCGCCTAGTTTGATGTTCTCGGATTTCATGGACACGTTTCCACCACCGACGCGTCCTCTCTCGTGTCATTAAGGATGGGCAAACACGTCGTACGATGTTCTGAATAAATTATATTATCAGCGTTTGAGATCGTCGTAGGTGTTATAGCGATATCTAAGTGGCAGGATTAGGTCAGAAGGTTAATATCCAACGGGGATGAAGTTTCCATAACTTTGATAATTAGAAAAATTGCTGTTTCCCCGAAGATCGTAACGAATGATCCTCCGGTTATTTTCATCTAAAGCGTTAACGAGTCAGCCACGTTGTAATATCACGCATACGGGTCGTCGGCGATATTCATGCTGTCCAATTAGATGATGGAGAGCCGACCCGAACGGTACATCATTTTATTCCCAGCATCGCGGATAAACAATCCCGAAGGAGAATTATAAATCTCGCTAATTGCGTTCGTTCGGACGTGCCACGAGCTAAATGATACACCGTGGGCCGGCGATATTTCACGAAACAGCCGCATAATAATCGGTCCAGCCCGGAATTAACGTCGACGACCGACCGCTTCCGGAATTCGGATTCGCGCCTTCGAGGACGCGAAACGAACATCTCCGAATCCGAATTTAATGCAACGATTTTCGAAGAATTTCGAAGAAATTTCCCTGAGATATTATTTTTTCCCCTTGCATGAATTTATCTTTCGCGAGCTATTTATCTCGGCGAGGATAATTCGTAAATATATCCGCGCAGACATTTTCATAAATCCATTTTGCGTCCGGATAGCAGGAAGAGCCGGCCGATATCGCGAGAAAGCAGGAAAATGAAAAATGTTGTAAATCCAGTTGATCGACGATGTTACGTGATCGCGGTTTTTTTTTATATTCTGCTTACGTGTATGCACGTGGAAATAGCATTTTAAAAAGGGAAAATTATTTTCTCTCTTTTGATAAATTATCAACTGTTCCGAACGGTCTAATGATAAGCCATTGTTTTACGAGAATATCATTCGGAGAGTAATTTTCGAAAATGTCAGTCATGTAGGAATTCGAGTTTTTGCCAATGATGCACAGAAAATCGAGTCACGTTACAAAACGTCGAGACGCGAGCAGCCGAGCAACCGTTTGATTAGAACACAATAACGGTTTCCCCGTGATGCAGCTTTTGTGTTACGAACACACGCACAGGAACAATGGTGTATAAACAATGGCAATATTCACGGAAGACCTGACGCCGATTGCGCGCAAGAGAAGTTTCGCGTTTACTTACGTACACGACTAACGATCGACGTAAAACAGTAAATTGAGGGTAAATAGAGCAGCGAAATATTTTTGGACCTAACAAAACGGAAGATCCCGAACCGTGAACGATGACGTAAAACTACTTTCAGAAATGACGATGTTTCTCTCTTTCGTAATTCAACCTTGCTTTTTTAATCTTCATTAAAAACCATAGGTTCGTTTCCGCATATCTCGTGAAATTTATAGCTCTCGTTATTTTATCATATTTCTTTTCCTACCCCAAAAAGATATTACATGGGATTATATTCCAGAGTTCCTACAGAATTACCAGTTACAACATCCCCTGCTTCGAAATTTTCCCTAGCTAGCTCTCGATTCACTGATAAAATTTTAAATACTATTTCGCAACAGCTACACAATTGCAATTGTTAACGGCAGTACAGAATCATTTAATTTTCGAGGCCCTCTTTGTTCGACTAGATTCGAAATGTTCTCACAGTCTAGTCTCGTAGAGACGAGACGAGAGGAGACGAGACGAAAAGGAACAGATGAAAACATTAGATCGAACGTGCTTGGTTTAACTCGACGCGAGAAAAGCAGAGAGGAGAGGGTGAGAAAAGAAGTTTCCTCGTGGAGATAAACGCGTCCCAGCCGAATATCTACTTCCTTTCTGAACATCCCTTATCTGTATCCCTTCATCCTCGTCGTACGTTCTTCGCCTTCTTTCTCCTATTGTCGTGTACCACGATTTCCTATTTTTTTTTGTCTTTCTCTACCATTGGCCAATTTTGGACGAGGTCCCTCGTGATTTCCCATTTGCCCGCTGAAGATTGAAACTCTAGACCGGTTAGAAACATTCGCGGCGATAAACGGATCGACTAACTGGAATCCGAAGAAAATCGTTCGCACCGTTTAGATAAAAAAGATAAGTGTAAGCTGGGCTTGAGAGGTGGTCATCGTTAGGGTTGATTAATGAGAATTCGATGAGCGATTAAGTCGATATTCTTGACAAGTTTGGAAATAGCCGCTTTTAATCGTTTCTGTAATCTCTATTCTTAGTTGAAGAATGATTATTTGATATTGTTAATAATCCGTGTTATCTCGAATAACGTTAGACGTGGGTAATTCTACAGTGCTAGTCAGAGTGTTAACGAGTTCCTGAAACTTTGAACGACCATGGAGGATTTCGCTAATGCATGCGGGGGGTGCGTCTTTGAACTTGTCTTTACGCTACTAATTGCAGTCCATTAAAACGCGAAGAGAGTATAATTTATACGGAAATTTGAAGTACATCGTTCGAGTTCACTGTAATTTACACTGTTCAATAAAATCTTATGAAAATATTGTCACACCGAGTGTTACAAGAATATTTCATTGAATTTCATTCGATTCAAATGTAACATTTCATCGAGTAGTCTCTCTAAATCGAGCAAGTTCTCTAGATTAGGACATCGAACGGGTTGGAAGGAGCTTTCCCTACCTCCCTCGACCCACATTCAACCCTTATCGTTCCTCCTGATTATAGTAGGAACCTCTCTATATACTTCACCTAATTCCACGGTGGACCTTTCGTGGGAAAAAAGAAAGTATCAACGTTCGAGCAACGTTAAATCGCTTTACGGCTGGGAGATCGTAAATTTCCTCGGCGCTGATTCGCCTTTCGGCTCGCGTCCGCTGGCAATAAGCTCGAAAAATGGAGCTCGCGCGTACACGCTTCTTTATCTTTCGCGATCCATTCTTCTTATATCGATCGTCTATGAGAAATGAGATATTTCCGCTTGGAAAATTCATTCGAATTACCATATTTTCTCCGAAACTTTAATTTCATGAATTTTCTATTCTTTGTATATAGTAGTTTTATGAATGTTGATCATTTTCAGCTACCTTCGGAGGTGGAAAATTGACACTTTCGTAAGGTAGCTAGTGTTGGAAAAAATTTTGATTAGATTCTGTCGTAAAGAATGGACGGGGTGCGACGAATGCGAACAATGCGCAATCGAAGGCAGCTGTAAAGGTTAAGGGAGAAGGTACAAGCATTGAATATCGAGCTCCTTTTTCGATTCTGCACTCGCAGAGGAACGTGAACGATATCTTTCGACTGTGAATTATATCACCACTTCTCGATACATTTTTCACTTCGCACACTATCGCTCAGAACTCTTATCAAACTATAAGCTCGTGGAAAGAGATAAAACAAAGTATGTATCTTAAAACACAACGAAATCTAAAACTGTTAATTTTTCAACAATACAATTGTCGTTTTCAATTATTATAACTAAATATCCTATTTCAATATCCGGTGACACGTCGCATTCCCCCGATTGTCGTTTCTGTTTGTTCATTCAACACGTTCCGTTTGATCGGTTATCCAATTAAAAACCGGTCATCATGGTTAATAATTCGTTGCAACAGCGAATGACAGATCAAATAGACGTCAGTCGAACAGCACACTTCGGTATTAATGCGTCCTCGATTCACTACTGATGTTGTAATAGTGAAACAATGAAACGATTTTATGAAAACGTATTGTTCAAGTAGTGTAACAGTTGATATACTCCAACATTGGGTTTTTATATTTTTATTTACGTTAAATTTCATAGTTGGCTCTCGAATAGTCGTTTACAACTTGAAAAGTAAACCCTCGGACGACGGACCATGGAGAGAGCCCCAATTTTAATTCAATTTTGTATTGCATATTATTTTCATTTTCCAAATTTTACAATGCTCCTTTAGAAATGATACATTTAGCCTTAGATTAATATCCTTGTATACGTTTTGTAAGTTAGGGTCCCGATTGACCCAGATTCCGGTGTTCAAGGGTTAAAGCTTAAGCCGTATTATTTCGTACAGCTACGTTTGCGATGATACCTCGCTGCATTGTCTCAAACCGAGAATCGATTCCGTGGTATTATCATTCTTGGAACTTGGATACGTGTTGCCTGACGATATCCGGCGCCAAGGATCCACCGGTATTCGTTGCATCAACATCGTAATTCGTTCACGTTTGTTCGACAACAACGATACATTCGCGGCGATATTTCTAAATCTCACGGACGTTCGCGAAGGTTGCGATAAAATGAAGATCACGGTACGGACGCGAAAAGGAATGCCCTCAATTTGTATCTGTATTCTGATATGGGAAACGTGTCAGACGCGACAAGTATTCTTTCACACGTTGCTCGCTACGATGGTCCTCGGTGATGAAAGTTTTCCATTCATTTTTCTGATAAAATATAAATAAACGATAGAACAAACCAAAGACAGAAATTGTATGCGATTGTTTCATCCTATGATTTATTATTTTCTTTTTTTTTTTTATTAATTGCCATCCATTTCCGCACGGATTGACGTGTTTGCGGAAACGCGGTCAACAATAACCACGTCGATCTCTCTTCGTTATAAAAAATATTGCAACCATTTTTGAAATTCCCCTTTTTACTCGTTTTTAAACGTATAACGAGGATAACGACTGATTGGAAAGATTCGAGGGGAGAAGCCATCGAAAATACGAGCTCGGGGAAGAAAGTTGAAAATGTGTTCCTTCGCGAAGAGGATTTAAAATTTCGAACCTAAAGTCTGCATAGTCTCAGTTTTAAAGCACGTCTATTCACGGAGGCCGGGCGAGAGCTTGTACTATTTGAGAAAATATTCAGACCCTCGAGAGTGTGTCGTATAACAGAACCCTTGAGAAAATTCTCGTGCACTTCAGAAAGCTCTTTTTCATCTCCGACAATATTTCATAGCCAGGAATGTTTCGGTTGAATATATAAAATCCAAGAATTTTCTAAATTTTTAATTTAACACGTTCTTTATCGCCGCTTATTATATTTAATAACACGATAATCAATAGTAAAATTTAATCAATCCACGTAATTTTCGAATATTCTCTAACTCTTAAGACCCAAATGACCTGTCGCCTACATTAGCATTCGCTCTATAATTTCGCTTATTTAGATGTCGAAACGAAAATCTTTGAAGTTTGGAAAAGAGCATGGATTTCTCTACCGTTGCAGATTAACAATTTACAACGTAACCAGTCCGCAAAGTGATTTCCAGGAAAGTGGAATCGGAAAGAGAAAGGAAGGATCGCATGGAAAAGCGAGTCCTTGATTTTGTCACGGTTAGATGCCGGTTGGAAACGCGTTCCAGACGGTTAGTACGTATTGATTCCTTCCTGGCATCCTCACCCTCCGCCGCTGCAAAGGCATCCTTTGCCCCTCACGGATCTTCCTTAAACCCTCTCCCACACCTTTATCAACCGGAGTGCCTTTGATGTTGCCGGCTCGATGCATAACGAGACTTCCGGCAGCTCGTCGGTTAAAAAGATTTCGCGTGAAAAAGACAGCGCGAGATGTTACGATGATATTTTCTCGTTTCTCCAAGCAACCAGCCTTTCCAGATAACGAAGGAAATTGTTATATAAGCGTTGGTCTTCCTTTGCGTTCCCCTTTTTTGTTCTTACCACTTGTCTTTTATCGATGTCTTTTTAACGCTCCTGGATCTCTTTTGACCCAGAAATAATGTTCTTTTAATTACCTGTAAAGATTCAGGCGGAAAATGTGCTCGAATACTTCAAACAAGTAGTATAGCGCGTATATGGTCAGCCGCGCAGGTTACGTCTGACCAAGCGTTGACTATACTACTTGCTGTGAGTGCAAGTGGGTGATCAAATTATTAGAGCCACTCGCATAAATTGATGATTTTACATAAAAATGATTCATTCTTAAATGAAAACCGAGTTAAACAGAGTTTTTGTTACTTTTTTATGGTGTATTAATGCTTGTAAACTTATGATACACGGTTGAAAAAGTGAAAGTTCTTGATTGGCCTGGAAATTCTCTGGACCTCAATCTTATCGAAAATTTGTGGGAACATTTACTATCAATAATGAATGTTAATCAATTGAACATCTGATAAAAGTATGGGCCAAAAATAAAGCAATCAAAATCGAAAGTACACTGAAAAGAATTCAATTTAAAAGATCTTTTAAATGTATTTCTTTATTTTTATAAGTATTTTTTTGAATATTAATAGTAGAAAATTATTGATTAAAAGTTACACAATGTAGAAACCTTAAAATTGTGGCTCTAATAATTTAATCACCCACTGTATAAGATTGAATGTTATGGGGTTTTCAAGTTGACGTTAAATATCACAGTAGGAGAGTTGTATTTAACTGATGACAAGAATATTAAGGATTAATTTTTTTTAAATTATCTGTTTTGCATCAGTACCGTAATTTCTTACTTAGCTTTTAATTATTCCACTAAATTAAATTTCCAACGGCAACGCGATTGTTTCACGGCTATCAGAATTATGTTTCAGACAAAGTTGTAATTGTCGAAACAGTTTGTATCAAAAGCAGAGTGATAGAGTTAGGAATCGTTCGTTTTTAACGACGCGTGGATATATTAAATGGACGAGAAATTATTTTCTCGGGAACTTTGAAAGGATGACTTTCCCTTTTGCTTTATGACAGCTGGAAAATAAATTTATTGCGGGAAATCGTGTTCGACGATGGAATAAAGAGTATCACCGGCGGCGTTCATCCCCTGGCGAATTTGTTATTTCAATTTCAAAAGCGTTCACGCGGAACGCTTTAAAAATGAGCGAGCCTCCGTTTCGTCAAAGACCGGACAACAAGAAATCTCTAATGCAACCACCAACTACCATGATACTCGAATTGCGATCACGTAGTCCTATTTGAATTTCAGATTCGCGTTAGTTATTGCCCGTCGTGTTATGCATCATCGAATTTTTGTTCTGCGAAAAGAGACGGCTTATAGCTGAGAAGTATTTTCGCTATGGTGATAAATCGTGGCTACACTCGCGGAATTTTCACGAATCGCAACATTGAAACGAACGATTCGTGAAATGATAATAATTTTGAAAATCGGCGCGAGATATTAAATTTTGCATAAATTCTTATCTAGATTAAATTTTCTATCCATTCGGCTATAAAAAGAAAAAAAAATGATCTTCCTTTTTCTTTTCATCTCGATCGGACAAATTTTTCATTTCATTCCGTAATAGCGATCCATCTGCACACATTTTGGCAACGTGCTAGCACTTGAAACGAGCCGAATAACGTCTCGGCTGAAATTTGTTCGTGGATCGTGCATTGGAACTTTCACGCTGGTAAATAAATTCCACTCGTTCTCGTACGTTCGCTCTGACGACATCCAAGAGAGGCTCACGCCCTTCGTTTTTAATTAAATGCTCGCTATCCCGCTCCGCAGTCACCTTTCACCATCCTACTTCTTTCAGTTGCCTTTTCTGCTCTCATTTATTCGTTCAGTTCATCGGACTGTTTCTCTTTCATCTGTTGTTAATCCTGCTACCTCTCCTCTTTCACTCTGCCACGCTTTTTCATATCGTTTTCCAACTTGTTTATTATCACCGCTGCCTTTTATTTGATTGCTTTCTTTCCCTCGATCTCGGCTTTGTTTCATCCCGTAGACAGGACTTTCCAAGTGACGGTTTTAATTATTTCAATGGTAATTCATTGGAAGATCATTTTTACGGAGTTTTCCGTATGATTCGTCGCTTTGAAAAATTTTCGCGAGTGATTCGTTATTGGAAAAAACAGAAGTTTGTATTAAAATCGAAGCAACGGAGAGATATCTGCTGACGAATCGAATATCTTCGAAGTATGAGTACATTTTTATATTCTCTCTCGTTGGACGATCGGACGATATATAAAGTCTAATCTTCCGTACAGAAGCTTACCATTTTATATGTTCACTTTTCGTACATTTTATTATTCGATGCACATACGGGATGGAGAGTTCATTTCTACCACGAATTTACATATTTTATCAGATTTCAAAGCTCGAAATTTTACATTTTACAACGTTTCACATTTACATTTCCGCTTCTCTTCTTTATCGTACAATAGAACAATGTTAACCAAGGGAAAAAGAGCCTAATGGATTTTTCCCTAATCCAGCAAATTTTAATTTCATTCTACTAGCAGGGAGTCCATCCCTTTATCAGCCCTTACTCCTTCGCTGCATTTCCCGGATAAAACCTTTGTCCGTTGGGTAGGATTTTCTGCATTTACCTTACAATGGCACCCGTAGACCCATAGAACGGTTCTATAGAAGGTGTTCGAGCGCGGAATCATTCATGGTTATTCGATTGTTCCGGCAACAGAGTCGAAACAGTGAATCTTTGTTATCGAGCAGCCAGCACATTACTCCGTCAGGTTCGTAATCATGGAACAACGCCTCAGGTGATATCGCGTCTTCGTTAATCCGACTAATAGCAGTTTATTAACGGCCATTACCTATCGCATAGTGCTCCTCGAGCTTTCGAAGTGCTTCCTGTTGATGCGAATGACGATACCACGGTCCTGTTACCGAGAAACAAGTAGTAAGCTGATTTTTTTCCCCCGAACTCTTATTTAACTCGTTATTTCCCATCATTCCGAGGTTTGTACAGTAATATTTTAATCAGTATCTTGGTCTAATGATGATTAGCCTCATCAGAAAAGCGAGAAATTGACGGAGAAGCTAGTTTGTTTGATCGCTGCACTCTCTACTTTAATTGGAGTGCCAAGATACTTGTGTCGAGAGACCATTTAGCAACAATAGAACTTTGGACGCAGTGGGCACTTTGTGTAATGATTCCTCTATCGATGAAACCCGTTTCACTTTATTTCCTTAAACTAATTGCAATTTGTCGATTACCCTTCGTTACAAACAAGTTTCCATCGAAAATTGAAATATTTTTTTTAATGTAACGAGTTTACCGAAAATTAAGGATATGAGAGTAATTAATAAGCCGATGTTACGGATAACAATTTTTAGTGGCCGGCAACACGCGAGGTGGCTGGAACGAATTAAACCATGAATTTCCACAAATTTAATTTACTCAGAGTGTTGGTAAATTTTTCATAGTAATTGCGTAATAACGCTGAGATCAATTTGAGCGGAGATAATTGGAAAACAACAAACAAACGTACGATAATATCCATTTAGCGAAACGCATATTTGGTCAACACTTAACTCGACTAATTTAAATAATTGCGACAACCAGCGGCGTGCGCGAATAATTAGTACAGTTTCTACGAAGCAACAGAGTTCCATTAGGGGAAACAATAATTAAATTACACGTTCCCTGTCGTGTTTATTTATAGAAGGTAATTGTTCCCTTCAGACAGTCGTTTATCTTCCAAAGTAACATCCATTCGATTTCTTTTTTCCCTTCAATTTAACGTTACGCGAAACAAGAGGAACGGTTCTACCGTAATTGCTATAGAAATTGTTGAAAGTGAAGTTTACAACGGGCTCGTTTATGCAATCAACTTGACCGAAAATTGGAGAAATTGTCGTACAATGCAGTGAAAATTGTGCGGTACGATTGAAATATTTTAGCCGTGAAATCAACGCAGTTGAGGATATTGCGCGATGCATTATGGAACCGGAATGCGTGTCCCTTAATTTACATGACGTGAACATAATTGCAATTAGTTATCAACGACCTTAGCATTGCATTATCGTGGAAGAGTAAGTCCAGTCGTGTAAGCTGGTATCTGGGTTAACTTCGTTATTCCCTCTAATCTAACGAATTAATACGACCTTTGTGCCGACGGAAGAAGAAGAATACATTAGCTTGGACCTCGAAAGAATATGACCAGCATTAACCCTTTGAGAACCACGTGGAACCCTTTTCATACAAGCTAGGCTTGAAAATTTGTAAAATGGACTTATCGCTTCCTGGTCTACGGTAGAATAAAAAATAACAGTGGTACCGTGATAAAGTAACATTGTTGGGAGTTAATCGATGGAAGAATTGAATATTCCGCTTCAAAGCTTCGTACCAGCATTTGTTTCGACAGCATCGATCCAACGATGGAAAACGTCCACGGATTTTCTATTACCAGGATGATGTATCGTCTTCGTCTAGGTGACAGTGACATCGAACCGAGGTTGTATCTTACAGAAACCTCTTGTTTCTTCCGAGAAATTCTTCTTTGTTCCATTTTCATCATTTTCGTGGTATTCGTCAATTAACGACATCGAAGTCTCCTTTGTTCTGTCGTTTGTTAACTTATAATGCTACTGAAATAGTCATCCGAGAACAAAGGGACGGATGTGACGTAAGCGACGGAGGGTGGTTACCAAAATAAAGCTAATACATTGAAACTGAAACCAATTAGAAGATAATCGTTTACTAATGACCAATTAGGGAATTGCGTTTCTGGAAAGGTTCCACGTGTTTTGTTCGTAGAGAGATAGAAAGCGCGTAATTTTCTCGGATCATACGATCGAGTATCGTGTGAAAATAAATGTATAAACTAAAATTGGATTTTTCGTCTTCCAGGCGTATCGATCAGAGGAGAAATTATCATAAGTTAATAGTTGTTCGAACTTTCGCGGGGAACGATATCACCTGACATTAGCATTTGGAATAAAAAGTTTTTCAAATTACTCTACTTCTCCGGAGAATGAAATAAAAAAAAAAGTTTAAAGTTTCCGGAAACGAAAGAGGGAAGAGCATCACCTGGTTCGACTCGATTAAAAATTTCCCGTTCAATTTCACGAACCAATAATCAACTAAAATACAATAATTAAATGGAATCAAAGTGTATAATGATCTCCATCGATCCTTTTGATCTCATCATTTCCACTTTCTTCCTAGTGCAAGTATGTTTCAAACAGCTGCAAGGAACGTTCCTTTCTTTCAAGAACTTTCTCCTACAAACGATATTTCACTCGTAGTGAAATACTTAATCATTTGGATTTATTAATCTACAAAGTTTTTGGTACTTTTATGTAGGCCAATGATTTAAAAGCTTCGATCTATATGTATCAATGTAACTCTAAATATTTTTCTACTTGGTGTTGCTCGTATCTTTGCTCATTATTTCCTCGAAACTCCGCCAAAAATGTGGAGAATATTTTATTTCACACGTTTCTTGATCGAGTGAGAAAAACTTTACGATAAGAGTAACAAACTGTTCCGTGTTCCACATCTACGTTCCCTCGAATTCCCTGATAAACTTCCGTGTTTCCCACGAAACGCGAGAACTTTCGGAATATTTTCCTCCCTGTAATTTCCTGCTCGGATCTTGCCGCGTGTCGACCCAATGTTTCCAACTTCCGAAGCATTCTTCTTCTCCTTAACGCTTTCGAAGAAAATACAATTGCACTTCCGAGGGAATTCCTGTAGGAAACCTGAAAAACCGCACTACTTTCCTACACTGTTTAACGCTTTCTTCGTTTCGAAATTATCCTGTTCGAATTTCGTAAAGAAATTTTTTCATCAAAAAGAGAAACCTTAGAACGCTCCTCTTCTGTGAACCTGCGAACTTCCACTTCCTCTACAACTCTCGCTATCTTATTCCGGGAGTGCCATTTCCTCTTTGACACCCAACGATCGCGCTACATATTTCACTTCGTAAGATCTCTTTCCTCGAAATTCAAGGTTCCTAGTTTCCGGTACTCGCGATCGTCGTCAGAAATCATTCGACAGACGAGATTCGGCCCATTTCGTCGAAATACCAGAGAAAACGGTGGAAATTTTTCAGCGAAAGCAAAACGGATATCCCGTTAGCGAGATCTCTCGCTACCGATTCTATAGATAAAGCTTGGAAAATAAAAGTCAGAAGCGGAGTAAATGAAAAAGAACAGGCACAAAGTCTGCATCGACGAATGTTTTTGAAAGATTTTGTTGGCTGATCGATTTCCTTTGATCTCCGATGCGTGAATTATCGGGTTTTTAGGATGAAAAAGTTTGAAATGAAAACTGGTACACGCGGTTCGCTCGATAAATCATTTGCCGAACGAATGACGATGTTTGCTGGTTAATTGTTGACGCTGGACGAGCAATCTCCTCGGATTATGCGCTTAATGAGGTGCATGGAACTATGCATTTTCATACATTGTTTTTTAGCAGGAGGAAAATTTCATATA
Source organism: Osmia bicornis bicornis (assembly GCF_907164935.1). NCBI lineage: Eukaryota > Metazoa > Arthropoda > Insecta > Hymenoptera > Megachilidae > Osmia > Osmia bicornis. Next base: position 2,504,111 of record NC_060228.1, on the reverse strand, counting down.
AATAAAATTCGAGGAAGTTGCGTTGATTGTGAGTTTATAACGAAGCAACAAAATTAACGAACGTGGACTCTTTAATGAAGATGAATGTACAGCCTAATGTAATTTCGTTTTAAAGGTTCTTTCGATTGCGAAGTAAATTACATTAGGTAGTTTCTAATTAATGTACTCGGGAACCCTATCGTTGTTCATAGTAAATTCTTAATTAAAATTTTTTTATTTCAAGCAAGTATCTTCTCGTGCGCTAACGAAGAAGCTTGAAAATTCATCGTAAAATTTTCATGGAGACCCACGCACATGCTGAACGTGTAAATTAACCCATTAGCAACGTTATAAACTAGAATGAGCGACTGTAGGAGATTTGAAGTATTTTACTCGTGTCGTGTTTTGCTGGAACAAAATTTTCATGGTACCACGTGGAAACGTTTCCCTAAACAAGGAAAAGCTTTTTCTAACACGAGGATATCTTTTTGTCGACAGGTGACGACTTTCAACGTTCAGCAACTGGGCGTTCGTCCTGCGGGAGATAGAGACCAGAAGTAAGGATGGCCTTTCACTGGGATAAGCTCTCACCGGCGGAATTTCAACAGCTCCAGGACTTGGCAGCTTGTAAGTAAAAAGTGAAGCACCTACTGTTCCACCTTCGAATGGAAGTCGAGCAGAAACAAGTGTCGGAAATAAATAAATCATCGAGCAGATGGTTCGTAACGATGTTACGTGAATCGTTAATCCTTTGAATGCATTTTTGATCGTTTTACTTATAATTTAAAGAATTATTAATGAAATACAGTAGTGGAAGGAGATTAATAACCGACGATAAAATTCAAGTCTTCTAATTACACGGCACCTCATTTATCAACAGAAGAGAGACAATAAGGTTTACCGTTTTTAATTAATGATCACGATACTCGTTGTGATCGATTCGAGGAAACTCTTGCATAATAAGATTTTCTGCCAGATAACGAGGATATAAGAGTCTTCTAAGAACGTCTCTCTTTTACTTTTAATGATTTTAATACATCCCCCCGTGACTAATAGGGTAGAGATGTCGAGGGAAAGCCATGAAACGACGTGCTCATTGTTTATGGAGTTATGTAAATTCGAATGACGTCGTCTGAGGGAAAACGAGATTTATTCTGGTCGCGACGAAACGCGTGACTATGTCTCGGATAAACTACGAAATTTCGAAAACGTCTCTCCCTTACGTAATTCCGCGCACCGATGTATTTTCCCCACCGCTTCATTAATACTCTGTTCCAAGTATTATTCGGTGAAATGTCTTGCTACCTAGCCGTATTCAATACCTCATGAATCTTTCAATGTTTCGAATCGACGCGACGTTTAAGTAGTATGCATTGAATTCTGTCTGACTATGTTCGCTACTTTCTACTGCAGCCTCGTACCTCGCCAGTTTAATTCCATACATTAACAAAAACTTAATTATTTATAATTACCACCTTCTGGAGAAATTTTTATTCGTGGTACTAGTTTGTCTAATTAACACGTTGAACGCCATGGGGATACACACGTCTGAATAATTAAAAGAAAACAATAGAAAAACATTATTTTAATTATTACTATTCTTAATAATTAGAGCTTTAATACGTTCCACAAAAAATGCCCCATTTCACAGTTGCGTTCAACGTGTTAATTAAATTTCTGTGGAAATCTCAGCTCGAGCGTACCAAAAATCTATGATTCGTTTTTACTTTGATCTTCAAAAAAAAAATATGATTCGTATTTCCAATTTTTGTCGAGAACAGTTAATCAACGTTGCACGAGCATGATCCATCATCGTTCTCGTCAATCGTCTTGAAAATAGTCTCCGGCCGAAAATATCCTATCGGTTAAGTGCATTATGACGTCGAGTCTGGTAGATTAGGCCAATGGTCTCCTATTATTAGTCAATTTATCGGCGTTGTTTCCTCTGCAAACAACTGAATCACGAATCGATTGTCTTCTATCCTTCTCTCCTGCCTCTTCTTCTTGCAATTTTCTTCCTTATAAACGAGCCGGCAATAAATCGAGCAAAGTGCACCTTTCCTTTCCTTCTATCTCCTTTTTTCCGCCGGGATACGTTTCGCACCGATAGCTACTCGACGAATTGAGCAATATCACTTTAATTATCGCTTCCAGCGATACCGCGAATTATTGACACTCTAGTAAAGCTTCGACAGAGTGTATTTTATGGGTAAAGACGATTTTTGGTTTCCGAGGATTATCGTTGATGAAATGGAGCCGGTTTTACGAGAAACGGACGCGCAGACGTGACGATTTTCCCGCTTTCCAGATCACGGATTATCGAGTAGATTTTTTTGTAGCAATTTCGATGTTAGATTCGCTCAGGAGAAACGGAGCAGCTGGAGATTCTGATTAGAATGCTGAGAATTTGGATAATCGAGTTTTGTATCTTGGATTTGCGGAGAATCGGGATAACTGTGTATTCTAATTGGAATACTAGGAATTCGTAGATCCGAGAAATTGTAATTTCTAATTGGAATGCTCGAAACTTGTAATTTCGAAGAAATCGAACAATCGTTAGCTTCGATTGCAAGCAGACTTTTCACTATTTCTTTCACAATTTCACTCTACTTTCTACCGAGATCCCGGAAATAATCGTGAGATTTCTCCTGAAATTGTGCTCTCTATGTGGGTAAACAGGAAACTGTCACTGCAGAAAGTCATTTTGAAACTTCATTGTTTCAGATTCCACGCGAAAGCTACAGGATGTTCTCACTGAATTCTGCGGATCAAACACAACGCCCAGTGGTGCGCCGAAATACCATCCGGACGGGGTAAGTTTTCTAGAAAATTTCAAAATCTTCGTCTTATAAAATGAACATTCGAAAATCGATAAGCGTGGAATATACGTGCACATAAACCGAAAGTATTTACCATCTTGGAGAGGTGTGCGTCCCATAAAACTGCAAACTATTTCTGTGGCTATTACAGTGGGAATACGTCTGGATCCACGTGAACAGGTGCGAGTTATTGCGAGTTTATACCACACGATTTATGTGTCTGTGTGCAACTGCGTCCGTATAAGTACGACGGTGCACGTCGTTTCCAGTTTCATCCTGAAATCGACGCGACAGCATGGGAACGAATGTCGCTCGTTCAAAGAGTCCGAAATTCGTTTAACTTCTGGCTCGGGACAAGTTGTTTATCGTAGGTGAAGAGACGTCGAACAGAATATTGATTCCGATCGCTTTCCGAAAAGTTTCCTCGCGAAAAAGTTGTCGACGGACGTATTCTTAGGATTTTTCGAAACTTTATTTTCTACGATTGAAAAATGAAGTTAAAATCGTCTCGCGTGAGATAAATCGGTGAAAGCCGGATATTGGTTCGTTAAAATTGAATTATTCCATCGTTTGGTTCACATCGGGAATCGGGAAGGGAGCGAGAAATTCGAAGTACCGATTAGAAAATCAGGAACGGACGGTGATTCGAGCAAGAATGTTCATCGGAGAACTCGTAATTAGGTTGACGGAGCAAGGAGTTAAGTCGTGATCGCACGATCCGTTTGTGTTGGCTCGTTTGCTCGCATATTTCCGCCATTAACCAGCCAGATATGCAGAAAACGCCCGTTCGGAATATCGACCATAGCGACCGCTACCATTCTGCGCATCGATAATGATTCCCCAGGGAATTACGAGTGGCTCTATCGAAACTCTGTTGGCTGGCAAAGCAGCTTACAGCTCGCGTCGTTCACGCCGTTGAACACGGCAAATCAGCTTTTCCATCGCGACCAACTTCTTCTCGCGTAGTAGAACCACTCGTCTCGTTTGCTGCGAACAAAAAATAAAGTCAAGACAGTTCTAAAGCTGTTTCGTGGCAAAAATATCGTTGCCTTTTCAGAGTCTCGATGTAGTTTCATAATTAACAAACCGTTCTCTTTCAGAGGACGAAAGCTTTTCAAAAACACTCGAATAGATCGACAAATAAAACACACTGTTCCTTTGAAAAAAAAAGAGGAAAAAAAGAATTGCTAACCCAGGAGTGGACAATCAACAGCGTCGAATAGAAATGAAAAGAGTAGTAACAAAACTAGATCGATGAAAGATAATCGACGAGCCGAAATCTCGTTTTCGCTGAAACGAGAGAATCGAGGAACAAAAGTTACCACACTCGACGGCTTTTTGCTCGACGTGCAACGTCAGAACGCAAAGGTTGGGCATCGGGGATCCAATTTTCGTGAACAAAGGGACCGCGAATCTGGCATGTACAAGGTGTGAAGCGCTTGGAAAGGAGTTTCTATCGATTTCTAGTCGCGATCGTATTCGAATTCGATAATTCGAGTAATTTCAGGCATTACATAATTTGTCTAATTAACGAATATCAGATCAGAGGATTAAATTGACGATTTTCAATTTCTGTGGCCAAAGGACGGGCGAATTTCGGCGGGAAAATTGCCACCTAGGAAAACTTGGAAATTCGTCCTGATCGAAAAGCAATTGGAAACGAATCGAGCCGATAATTGCGGTAGAATCGAGTTGTTGGAGGTTAGCCTGGAAATATTCGGCCGCAATGATTCGCCGAAACGCCGGAAAGATTCTGACTAATCGTTCGTGAAACGCTGTTTCTGTTTTGGCCACACGCCAGACCAATCGTGTGAAAAATCGCGCGAAAACGAGACAGGCCTGCGTTCGCAGCTTCTGGAAACAACTGTTTTGCTTATTTCGCGTACTCGCCGAAAGATAGTTGTCCGTATTTTAAGAAGAAATGCTTATCTTGGATGATCTTTCCAAGAAAATCGCTCTTCGAGTCAATCGATCGCTCGAGTCTTCCAGAGTAGCTTTCTTCCTTAAGAAAATTAATTGACCGAATGATCAAGAGGAAAGGTTCGTTTCCGGTTAGACCAGGAAGCAGCCACGGGTCAATTGGTCGAATGTTTACTGTGACTTCCATCGTCCAGTTTGAATTAGTGAGAAAAGGTTAAAGTGATAGGAAACGATGTTGTTTGAAGGTGTCCCGTTTGATTGATTATATCAGTTTGCCCGAGAGTTCGTGTACTTTATCTTCGCTTAGATGTTGTTAGAGTTTCAGCGTGAAACGAGACCAAGTTGAATTTGTTGTTTATTAAATTATTAGTAGTTTAGCACGAGAAGAAGTCGGTTTGTTGTTGATTGGATTACAGTATACCCTTTGCGCAACCTTATTAAAAATGTAATTTAATAAGTACCCTCATTTGGACGAAAGTTTTTATATTTAATTTTTCTGATTTTTCACCTCACGTTTGAAAAAGTTTCCCTCGTTTCTCGGAACGCGCCTCATTTCCCTGGACTTTATATTCCGCTATGTTTTTCTCTTCGAGCTCGACTGAATTTTTTCAATTGCTTTCTTTTCGCGGTTTTCCCCGACCCGTGGTGTACAACGAAATGTAGATCAAATTTAAAAAGATAAACCATCGGTTGCGTCGCCTCGAAAACTCGAATGCGTGCTATCGTATCATTTCCCTGGAGTGAAGTTTCAAGGCGCGATTCCATTGTCCTAAGGAAACGTAATAACGCGGAACTGGAAGTTCTCGTGACTCGGAATTGGTGTAATTCCACGATTGGCATACCTTTCGCCTGGGAAATAAACCGGCGCTTTTAAAGCTGACCTATTCAAGTGGCAGCTTATCCCTTCCTTATTCGACTTCCGTTGAAATCTACCGGAATTTTAATTCACCGAAAGTACACAAGCTTCTAATTATAACCGCGATGGATATCTAATTAGCTTACACTCGTTAATTTTCCATGGATGGTTCGCAAAGATGTCGATCAGACGCGTGGCGTTAAATTCCTACGTTAAGACGGTTTATTTCTTGCGAAGAATAAATATCCGCTCTTGACCCTTACTCTGACCTTCTTCTGCTCCATTTCTCTGTGCCCCTCTTTCGCGTCGATTAAACGCTATTTCACCCTGCTGTTGTTCTTATATATATATATATATATATCTATATCGATCTATCAAGCGTACATTATGTCCTTTCATGCTGGAAGATTCGCCTCGTTAACGAAACACGCGTTGATGTGTCGTGTCTATATCGCGAAGGATAAGTAATTTTGTAAATTTTATTAAAAACATTTCTCTTTTCTTCTGTCGGACGCAGACTCTTTAACGATAACCAGTGATCGCGTAAAAATCATTCGTATTCGATATTCTCGCTGCCTCAATAGAATATCGTCGGTGTAACCAAGTATCGTCGCCAGCTTATGCATAAAACATTACCATTAACGAAAGCAATTTGCAACATGAGTCCCGGTGAATTTCGTGTTCGGAGCCTCTGTTTTCTGTTCCGAGGCGACGACGACGACGAAAGAGAACAGAGAGGAATATTCGTGAAACAGGTACGCGTATCTCGGGAGGGTTTCGACCACCCTTCGAGGAATTTTCCAGTGTGGAAACAGTTGCCTACAGCAGGGCGTAGGCAAGGATAAACAAGAAGGATGAACGGTGAAAGAAGAGGTTCTATATCGAGACGCGAACGCGATATTCTCGTCGAGAACGGTTCTCTTCAGAGTTTGAACGCGCATCGCCTATCGCCGTATATCATCTAGAATTACGATCACGGTGTATCGTTTCCGATGATGTAATCGCAATCCCGTCGTTGTATCGCGAAACAAGAATAATAGAATAAAAAAAGAAAAGAGAATGAACTGAATTCGATCGACGCGAACGATATTCCCTGTGATTTAACGACAGGACGTACTGTTATGTGACAACTAACGTGTTTCATCCACGACGTGGTTAAAAATGAATGGAACGAGAGGTGCAGTTGCAATTTTATTTGAAAAAGATTGATATCACGTTGCGTTAACATTTCTAATGTATAATGTTACATTATACTGCTTATTATGCTTATTATAGAGTTATCCAAATTGAGTGTCACATCTTCAGATTGAAATAAAACGCAGTGTTTGATTTTTGTATGGTTACTTTATTTTAATACGAAATCTATTTTATGACATTAATTATGAGGAGGAGACACCAATTGCCACCAAGATCGGGTGATTTAACACCATTCGATTTTTTTATGGGGTTTATGGAAAGTAAATTTTCCATAAGACTATTGACGAGCTGAGCAACAAAATCACAGTCGCTATTGATGAAATTTAATTCCAGTTCTATGAAAATATAATAGGAAATTGGGTGAAACGCTTCAGGCTCTGAAAAAAGCCAAGGAGGACATTTGAATAATATTCTCTTTGATAATTAATGTCACACAGTAGACTTTGTGTTAAAATAAATAAACCATACAAAAATCACTTACTTTGCGTTTTATTTCAATTTGAAGATGCGACACTCAATTTGGATAATCTTATACAATCGTCGCAATGAAATCTGGCGTGCTATCTTGATTCGATATTAAATTGTAGAGAGTGAATTTTTTCGGACCCTCATAATTTTCGAATAATACGACACACGTAGTATCAAACTAAAAGTTGAAATTTGAAAATCAACCATCCATCATCGTGTGAATTTTCCATGGGATGCGTCTAACCAGCGACGTCCATTTTCAGGATGGCACTTAACGTGCATTAATAAACACCCGACACGATGAATTATTAAAAACGAAAAAATTGTAGTATACACGATAGGGAGGGACTTTTTTTTTTTACTCTCCGAGGAGGCTGTCCTCCAGGTTCGTCCTTGAGGATGAAAGGCCGAAGGACACGGGGAGGGTGGGAGGGAAAGGTAGGAAAAAGCGGGTGTTCGTGGACCGCAAGGGTGCGGTTGCCTAGTTACTAGTGACGTCATCTGTGACGCATTCGAGAAAGAGAGGGTCGTCATGGATGCGACGAAGAGGGGAGAGATGGAGGGAGGCGAACGCGTCATCGTGCTAGGGACCCTATCGAAGGTGGATTGACCGGATTGTACCTATATAACGTATATCTTTTTCGGGGATCCGGTAGCTGGTTGGTTCGCCGCGCGATTAATTTCGTCGACGATGAACAGGGATGACGCAAAGTGCTCTGACCGCGCGATATGCTCCACTTCCGGTACGCGTATAATTTATCGACGCCTCCGGGAACCGGGGACAGCGTGCCATCGATGAGAGCGCGACGGTATTGGCGGGCGTCTGACTATAGCTTGACACGTACTACTTGTTTCAAGTTGAGATTCAGTGAAAGGACATTTCAGATTATTTATTGATTTTCCCCTAGTGTGTTTATTTTGTTAATATAAAAAGCTCGTAGTAAGAAAATATTTTGCTGTTTATGGACGAGATAGTAAGCTGAATAACCCTCGTCTGACCGTACCTTTACCGAAACTACTTGCCAAGCAAAGACATAGATATTAGAAGTTTCGAAGAGGAAATTCGAGGAGACTTTCCCGGGAGGAGACTCGTGAAGTTGGTGAAAAATCTTGTTGCTGGTATTTGCAAACTGTCATAAATGTTTACGATCCTATTTCTAAGTTCGCGAAACTTGCGCTTGGCTGGCAAGTGGTGTATACCGATGAATGGTCAGACGCAAGAGTAGTAGCGTTCAAGATCGCGAGTTGTTTCAAACGAAACGAAGCGTCGTTTCTATCAGGGAAATTACCATGTATTTTTTATTCATCGAGTATAAATGAAATGGTCGCCAAGGAGAAAAAGCAAGGACGTTGTTGTGAAGTTGAAAGCCGAGGCGAGCAGGGAATCATACATCACCTTCGGACATGCAAAAGCCTCTTCCTGTAAGGAACAACTTCTCGCCGGCAGAACATGAACAGCCGACGGATATTACACTTCCCTCGGCTCGTTTCATAGCGTTTCGCAAACGATTATGGCCACTGATATCAAGTTATTCACGCTCGATGAAGTATATCGCGATAGCTTATGTTGCTTCTGAAAATGAAAAGAAGAAGCGTTCAGAGTAGACGCCTTCTGATGCTCCTCCGGTATCGACGCAGGATCGACCATTTTGTATTAATAATATTCATGAATCATTTATAGAGGTATCTTTATCAAACTTTAAACTTTAAATTGATGTATCGTAAGCGCTATTTTGTGATACTTTTATGTCATGAAATCATATTCGACTTTGAACGCTTCGAAATCAACCATTCAATACGAAACAAGTAATTATTCCTTATAACCAGACTTCTTAAAAGGTGATTAAATTTTCTAAGGAACTAGGTCGCAAGTACTATGTGTTATTCAAAAGGAATATCAATATTTTAAATGTGTAAAACTTTAGCTTTTGAACTCGTCAAGTTTCGTTCAGGATATTCAAATGGGAAAATTTTCCGCGAAATTCTGCGACCAGACGAAAAATATCCCGTAATAGGGTTATATGGAATGTCGATTCGTTCGCGAATTTCACGTTAACGAACTGGGTAAACTCTGGTTGGACAGCTGGCAAAAATGATAAAAGGTCGAATAAACGGGACAAGCGGGTACAGTGATCAGTAGAGCGTTTCTCGTTGAGGTTTGCAAATATGAAGTAGGAAAATAACGAGATGACAGAGAGGATGCGTGAATTATGGAAATTGCAAATAAAGGATGCGTAAATCGCGGTTCCGCGAACTCTCCGATGAATTTCTCTCTTGCTTCTGTAATAACATAATAATTGAACCAGGACTCGAGTGCAACAAAGGCCGCGGATAACGATTGATATTCAATACTTTTGTTTGCGAATTTCCGGGAAATTGAATCGCGTTTGAATCTCGAATTACATCGATATACTCGTTTGATAATTTCATAGCTTCGGGAATATGAAATTTTTACGCTCGAGTTTGGCGTAAAAAAATTCAATTAAGGCTTCCGGAAATCAACGTCAGAGATCTATAAAAAGCCATAGCTGAATACGTCTAGCACGTATTCAAAGCTGACATATGGTTTTCACGATAACACTCGTTAATTATTCTCCTCTATTAATTCTGCCCCTCTGAACTCCCATAAAATTTCAAATGATCGCAAGAAAGAATAAATGGGATTCGTATTGAAAGAGAAACCCGTTTGAGCATTCGCATTGTCCCGGCGGCAATGCGTCAACCGTGAAAATTTCGCATCGACGAAAGTGCAGTCGCAGCGAAACGTCTCACGATATTCCAGGAACACGGTGACCATCGTTACGAGCAACTTTCTGCTTCGGAGGTATAATATAAACTCGTTCAATATGTATGATATACCGAGTATGGGAAATAAAAAAAGGAGATGAAATATTGGATTGTTCGTAGGAAAGTTTGATGGTGACACGAAAATAAAATCTTTATGGGGTTATCAGAAATTCGTGCGGTTGTATTGCTCGTAATTGTAGTGTCGTGCAAAAGTATTAATCTTATTAATTAATAAGATTATGTGCTTCTGTCGTTTTCAAAAATTACAATTTGTCGAAATCGGGGAAAAAATAGTAAAAGGCAATTTTTCAACTTTTTTATTTCAGCCTGTGATTAAAATTTGCACTGACCCGTCTCGATGAAATTTTCAGCAAATAACATATTTAAATTTACAAATGTCATATTTTAAATTTTAATTACAGGCTCAAATAAAAAAGTTCAAAAATTGCCTTTTACTATTTTTTTCCCGATTTCGACAAATTGTAATTTTTTAAAACGACAGAAGCACATATATTAGTAAATTAATTTGTATAGCTTCTCGAAAATCCTCAAGTCTTTTGGTCCAAGTTTAAATCAGGTATTCACTGTAATTAAAAATGCAATGGAGATGATAATTGCAAACTCGACGAATATCTCGAATAACCCAATAAATATAAACGGGATTACAGTAGCCATTTCGAGGAAAAAATGCAGGCTAAGCAAATTTTTCTTTTTACTGCAGTAAAGAAATTGAAGGGGTTTTTCGAAGAATCTCTTCAGCAAAATTTACTGTGCAATTCCGCGATGTAACAGCAGCTCTTTCCTCTCTGTCTTCTTTCTTTCTCTTTCTAACCGCCTGTTTATCTTGCTCTGTCTTCGTTACCTGTTTGCATACGTCCGTACTACCGAGTTCCTACCGGATCGCGAAGAAAATATTTGCAAGCTAGAAGCACTGCTTTTAAGACGAAAACTTAATCTTTTTCCTTTATCCTGTTTCGAAGTGGCCCGGCCCTCCCTTTTGGCCCTTTCGTTACGACTTCGTTGTGCGAGCAATGAAAGAAATAATTTTTAACGAACGCAATTGCAGATTTTTATTCAGATTTTAAGCTTTAAATTGATATATCATAAATGTCAGTTTATCATACTTTTCTGTCATGAAATCATTCTAGACTTTCTACGTTTCCTTACATAATACTCACGAATGCCTTTCTCTAACTTTCGATTGATTCTCATTTATCTGGAATAAATGGATAGAAATTCTTCTTTGCAAAACAATTAAAGTATCGAACAACAAGATCGACCAAAAACACTGAAATATCGAGAAAAGTACTGCACGAAGAAGTAGGTCAGCCGTAATGATCCTCTTTTCCTATGAAACTGTTACGACACCAAGTAATCTAATGATTTTCTCCTTTGAATTTCCTGAAATGGTGTAAATGATTCGAGAAAAGTTTCGAAATATCCATGCATCGGTCATAGAAAATCTGAATAAATCGCAGAATCAGAACGAGATTTTATTCGCTAATTGGAAACAGTCCGATTCTTCTGCTGATCGCGAAGTCTCAACGAATTCATTTCTTTCATCGCGAACTGAACTTCCTCTTTTATATCGACGGTAAGAACAAATGAATTGAATGGAAGTGGCGCGACTAAAGTGCTGCTACGAAATTAAAATAAGAGGATCCTTTCGTTGATTGCTTCTCCACGACAACGACTTTCAGTCGCGAGGAAAACGTCGAGCGAACGCGCAGCGTGCGAAAAGCGTTTAATGAAAAGCAAGAAAATGTATCTTGAATACGTTCACGCTGCGTCGCTGCTGCGCGTACGTAAATAAACAGATTCCCTGTGGAAAACGATGTTTTTCTGGAGTGGCGCCAAACTTCATTTTATGAAAAATCGACTGCCGAGTGTACGGGACAATTCGAAGTGGCGGACGAAGAATTTAGGACCGTTTGTCGGTCGTAAAAAACCTGCGAATAATGGTTGATCGGCAGGAATCCGTAAATCAATCGCCTTGAAACCGAAAAGGGGATGCTTATTACCAACCCTTTGTCTGGTAATTTTCTCAAAAAAAAGAAAACATGAGGTATACAAAATTTTCAATTTTCACGTTTTATTAATTATAAATATTCTTCGACCTTTGTTCGCCTCGTTGAAAAATGTCAGGGTAGAATCGGAAATTTGAAATGACATTTTCGAGTATCGATCGTGCACGGTCGCGTGCATTGCTGTCGAGAAGAAACGATGCAGTGACGTCATTGCCCAGATGCACACCAGATGCAGCAACGGGTGCACCGACCTTCGTCACCCTGAGCTGCAGCTAGTGACGTCACGGTTTCACCCCGATCCAGTTACCATGGGAACAATGACGTGGTAGTTTTCAGACCGTGAATCCACGTTGATCCCGGTCGGTGAACCGATATTCTTCCAGTTTTATCGAACGTGTCCCCAGTCTCGTCGTATTTTACAGTCGTACAAATGGGCTGAAAAGTAAAACCGTGTCTCGTTCAGCGTAATATTCCGTACAGAGGAGAGAAATGAAGTCGGAGGAAGCAATTAAAATGGCTGAAGTTGAACGGGTTGCTGGTCGTTACAACGACTTAAGGGTGGAGGAGTATTTGTTGAGCTACTGACACACAGAACTCTCCGCTACGTTTGAGATGCAGCTTTTTAACGAGTTTAATCTTTAGTTACCGGAGAATATTCGAAAATACACGTTACCTTTCGCTGTGATAATGTTTGCTTTAGGACGACAGCTCGTTTCGGAATGGAAAGTTTAATTAGGAAAGAAGAAAATCTCGGTTCGACGTAAAAATAATTTATCCCGCTAATCCCAACGGCTGGATCAATGTGTTTGATCTCGCGTCAAATTTTCCGTGGGATATCGAATGCTAATCAATACTCATTGCCGGCATACCATGTGGTAAATTCCAGTAATCCACCGCGATTGTTGCTATCGCTCACCATGGGTAGCGGTTTAGCTTGGTCTACCAAAGATTACAGCAAGATACCTCACGTTCGTGGAAAATTATATCCCATATAAGCTTCCATAATATTTCAAACACCATTTCTGTACACTTAGTTATATATTTACAACCAGCTAAAATCTAAAGGTCGTTAAAGGGTTGAAATTTTCTGTCGCCGAGGGAAAAGTGAAGGAATATGGTAGCAACGTGTATCATCGGATTACGCGTGTGTACACATATGTGCACCACCCGGAACGAACGGATTAAATTTAAAGAAATGGAAAAAAAGAAAACAATGAAACGTTATTCATGTTTCCTGTGCATTGTTTATTGAGGAGGTCAGTGGCACCCTTACTCGAGTGCGTCACTCGAAAGGGAATAGTTGCGTAGGCACACGCGTTCGTACCGAGCATGATAGACGGGTACGTATCATCTAAATATACAGTGGACCGGCTGATGTTCCGAAAATAGAGGGGCTTCTCTGTTTGTTTCTTTCGTGACGGTTATATGCTGTAGTACGCACTATTCCACGCACGCATTCATCCAGCATCCGGGTTTTCTGACGAGGTTGCTTGCTGCTTACGTAAGTTTCCTTCGTTAACCTTCGAAAATTATTAATATTAAACATCCTTCGTCTATACCAGGGACTGTCAAACTTTTTTAATCATTGACCCCGAAAAATTTGCTGATTCTCTTATCGATCACCTCTATAAAAAAAAGTTGAGAATATTGTAATTACAAATGGCATTCCAAACGAAAATCGTATAGTGTTGCTGTCAATAAATTTGTGATCGAATAGCATTATTCTAGATCGGATCCACCCCTAATTATATTATATCGACCCCTTTGATGATCACTGGTCTATACCCACGACATGACAATTGGAAATAAAAATATCAATTAATTTTCATCCTTTCTTTGACGCATTTCACCATGAGAACTGTTAACGAAAATTAACAGTGTACTACGAACGCAGCATTCTAGAGTCTGTCTAGAGCATCTTGCAGACAGATTTAACGTTGGAGCTTTACGTAGCGAGCTTTTTAAATTCTGATATACAGACTATTCTTGGTCCGAAGCTCTCCCTTCGATTTCAGTTTATTTGAACGTTTCTAAACGGCTGGAAGCAACACTCGCAAATGGTGTCTATATTTGTTTTAATCAATCTAAAATATGGTTTAGACTGTTACTCGTCTGTCAACGCATCGATCTTCGAATCCAGTGGTTTTTAAACGCAACGGGAAAGCAATGTTTGATCTGTCTCTGGATTTAGTTTCGCGTCGAGTGAACTTATCTCTCGAAACACACCTCGAGTCTAACTTTCATCTTTTCGCCTTTTCCTCGTTACCTTTTCACCGTTCTTTTTCGTTCGATCTCTTCACGAACTTGCCCGTCGAACGGCCGTTTAATTTTCCTCGGTTTAATCGCCGGGCAAAGCCGGCTTGCTTTTTTATTCAAGCCGCGTCATTTCGAAGACAATCGAGTTCGAAATTTAATAGCTGTCCAAGAGTGTCTCGACCGTTTCCGTGCAGGACGATATTGAACTGGCGAGAGACGAGGTTCGCTTCCTTTTCTCCTTGCAATAGCACCGATCTACTTGCCATTCGATCGTAAAAAAATAAAATAAAAAACTACTGTTAACCCTCGAACGATGGCGAATAGGTCAATCGTGACCCAGACCCACGAAACGTGCACCGAATTTTACGATTCTGTCGATTCGACGCGTGATTCGAAATTTCTCTCTGCGACAATAGGATGCTCGTTTTAAAATGAAAATATAGCAGGGGATAGAGCTTATTGATTCGATCGTAAATGGAACAGCAGGAGTTCGGCTCGTTATCACGTTCGTATTGGAATTGTTCTAGAGCACGTTCATCGATCCGAAGATAATGCGAATAATAAATCAAATAGGATGATAAAGAAAAAAAAAACTAATATAGAAACGTGACTATACTTCAGATAATTTGAATTATTAATTCAATCTGACAAGACAGCGATTGATATCTCTGTACATACAACAGAACTGAATCTCCTTTGTTAGCTAACATAATTACGAGCTAGAAATGGTACACGTACCGGTCCTCCGAACAGAATATAAAGGATGCTCCTTAGAGGAGAAGGAAACTCGTAACAACGCAGTTAGAAAGCCTGTCTCAGGCTGGTAGAAGGTGAAAAGCTTATTATGTTTGAGCAAGGTGTGGATCCTCTCCATAAGAGGTTTAATTGAAACCAACCCACCTTCGGGACAGGCAACCTTTAAGGTCTCCTTATAGCCAGTTACATGGACAATCGAGTTATTCCTGGCACCTGAATTGTTGACACTCTGCTCCACCCCCGTATCGAATGATCGAGCCTGTGTGCTTCGTATAATACGTGTAAACAGGTGGTGAGTTAGCTTTGAGCAGGTTTCGTAGCCGCAGGTGAATGAAAGCTTTCTTCCCTCCATTGTTTTCGATTTTCAAAACTGATTACCCACCTACTCGCGCGGAATTCGTTTGAAAAAATAAAAGACAACGGTTCATGGATATCGCGTGGAAAAATAAACCGTGCGTCCGCATATTTTTGCGTACCCAGTCTGTTTTATTTTTCGCGTACCATCAAAACGCGAATAAAATGAAAAACGTTGCAGATGGGGGATTCAAATTTCTATGAACTTTTGTTAATTATTCCTCTGTCATTGTATTTAGAGAGATTCCAGCTTAACGTGGATTTAACGCTTTGATAAGATTAATTATTTCAACTTTTTCACCGTTCACTCCAAATGTTCGCAATATCAAAGGCTCCCATTAATGAATTCATTAACGTCGGAACAAAGATACATTCGGTTCAGCAAATATATCCGTACGGAATGAATAAAATTATAAAATTCTCTTTGCAACAACACTTTGATCATCTTTTAATATTCGAATTATTATATTACCGTTTCACGTATAATAATGAACGTCGAAATGACAAGGAGGATGACATTTGAAAATATCAAGTCTACACGATTCAACAATGGTATCCTTTTTCCTTCTTTGACCCATATAACCGTCAACCTTATCGGGGTTATGACGACCTCTCGATGATGTCATCGGCCCGCTGACGTCACCAACACTCCCTTACGTGACCATTGAGAACGACCTCGTTTCTATCTCCCTTCAAAGCCACCCCCGTTCCTCGTCCCACCACCCTTCGCGAATCCCCCCTCCACTGTCTGTCTCTTCCCAAAGCTTAATGGCCGTGTCCTGTCTCATTCATGCGGATATTCCTTCGACCAACGAGCGTGACCCAGTTTCCGGGACATTCGTACCGTCGTATCAGGGATAAGCCGGGATACACTCGATCCGCGACTGACTAGAAGGATTCTATTATTTCGTTTAAGTTCGATGAAAGAGTACGTTTCTCTTTCTCGAATTTCTCTGTTCTTTAAATTTCTCCAGACACCTTTCTTGAGATGCCTTCTCCTATTCTCTTGTTTTCTTGAGAGGATTGCGGTGGAAGCTTCGGTAAGATAAACGAATAGTTCGCTTGAAAGGGTTAAATGCTTATCAATGGATAAAAGAGTCTGAAGAGAATTTTATATCTTCGGAATGACCTTTTCAAGGTACATCGATCGCGTCTACGAATTCGAGTTGGTTACTGGCTAATAAAACTGAAATTGCTTC
Organism: Osmia bicornis bicornis; assembly: GCF_907164935.1. NCBI lineage: Eukaryota > Metazoa > Arthropoda > Insecta > Hymenoptera > Megachilidae > Osmia > Osmia bicornis. Next base: position 2,487,493 of record NC_060228.1, on the reverse strand, counting down.
TTTCATGGTAATCCTTCGCTTGAACCCTTTCGTTACGACGTAGCTAGCTGGCAATATACCATTGTTAAATGGCTACTTGGTGTCATAAGCGTGCATTTATAGCTCGGACAGTGTCTGGCAATAAACAGTCTATAGTCTACTTTAGTATATGGAAACAATAGTCGGACGTGGTATATAAACAGCCGTTACGTTGCAAATGACGCGTAGTAGTGATAGGGTTAAAATGAACCCGTTTGGTTATCGGTCCGCTGACGATCAAGTATCTGCACCCTTTCGCTTTGTGGCCATTCTAGCTTTATCGTCCGTGGCGCTGGGGTTCCACAGGAGCGAAGAAAAAAGAATGAAAAAAAAAAAAGGGTAAAAGGCAACGCCCTCGTCCTTGGTGCAGGAACATCGATAAACGTCTTTCTCAAACGAGTCCCTCGTCAAATAAAACACGAAACTGGGTTGGTCATTAGAGACTTTCAGTTAGCTTGTTTCCTCATTAACTTTTGCGCTTGATTCGAAGAAAGCTGAGGTCAATCAGAGTTTTTATCCTAAATACCATGAGATTTTAAATGCAGCAGTGGTTCGTTACTCGAGGCTATATAATTTTCTCTTCTCTTGATCCCATATTGTAATTAATAATAATAGGAAATTTATCCTTATAAACTAGGATATTGTCATTTGTGTAGATAATAAACTTGTTTTAGAACAATTAATTATTTGTAACGATTCAAAGGAGCTATTCAAAGGGTTTCCTCTAAACACTGACTAAATCAGCCCAGCATGTTTAATTGATATTCATGAACGACAACTAATGAATGCTAATTAATTTCGCGGGAATTTGCTTGAAGGCGCCTCTCATTATCGATTATGTTAAATATCCACGTGCGTGCGCGCAAAGCGAAACGTTGTTAGTGGAAAGCCAATTAATTAACAGCAAGGAGTAACTCTGTAATAAAGCATCTACGCTTATAATATACCCAAAAAATATTCGAAACAAATATTCCACTTGAAAAGGGGATTAACTCCTTAAAATCAATTTGTTGTAAGTATTCAGTTCCGAAAGGGGAAATTGTTTTTAAATTAAAATAGTTTCGTTCGTTCGGTAACTGTATCGCAATGTTACAAGTTTCTCGAGTAATATTACAATGTTCCAGGCTTTTGATCAACAGGTATGCCAGCAGAGGGAAATATCGAGCCAATTAGTGCAATTACTTCGTTAACCAGGTGCCGGAGCACCTGAACCCTGAAATTTCATTTCAGCATCGCGTAGCATCATCGGCGTTCAAAATCTTTAATCGAATCCTTCGTCAAATGCAATTTCAAAGGGATAATCTCTTTAATATTCCTAATCTTTCGATCGAAAATTTCTCGTACGATGAAGCGGAAACGGACAGATCGTACAGCCGTTTCGTTCGAAAACGATGTTCCATCTTTGTTATGGGCGAGGCTTACGCGTTAACGAGATTTAGATCACCGCATAATCCGTACACAATAGGCGTTGATCTGATGTGGTCTGGCTAGTCCGAGCAAACTGTTCAGCATTGCTGATTACACGACGGCCATTGTTATTATCAAGTTAATACACGTTCGTCTCGCGTTTTGGAAAGCAATGGATTAGGTTGATTAACAAGGGATATGCAATGTAATTCCAAAAATTTGAGAACTTTGTAAAAATATAATTCAAGTAAATTACTAATAAACTCCTTTTTTTCACAATGAACAGAGTTGGGGGATGAAACTACCCCCTTACAAATTTGTGATTCTATTCTAAATATCAAAAATTTGGAAGATTTGGAAGAGCGAGTCAATTTGACTCATTTACTTAAATAATTTTTTTTAAAACATATGTTGGTTTTTAATAGAATTATGAAATGTATACAAATACTAATTCCTTTCCCTCCCACTCCTTAGTTCCAAAAATCCATATGTGCTATACTTATTTTGACGGATCTATTTGTCCGGCAATCTAGTGTTAAAAATATCTGAAATAGTCCTTATGATTCTGAAACTTCCAGAGCGTAGAAGTCTGAGATTGTCGTAATTAGGTCCCAAGAGTCCAGTATCGTCGACAGCAGGTTCAATAGGTCAGCGTTATCGATATCATTTCCCATGGGTCCGGAATAATCCGCGAAGAGTTCGTAATTACCGATATCCAGTCCCTCGAGTCATTAATATTAAACTCGAAGGATCTATCATAGCAATTTCGATGGATTGCGATTTGAAAATTGAAAAATTGGAATTAGGAATGTATCGATATTGTAATAACAATTTCGACACGTTTTGCTATTTCTTTCACCTCGTCCTATCAACAAGGGCTAAATATAAATTCGTACGTAATAAGCTTCAGGAACAGATCCCAGGGAGAACGATTAAATTAAATTAAGTACCATCGATCCGGTTGCCCAATAAACGGCTCGCTGTTTCCAAATAGGTTACCATAAATAATCAACTTACGTCGTATTTACCGATGGCTACGCTTCGTTGTTGATCATCCGCTCGAATTTTCATGGAAGTTGCAGCTGGAACAACATGATTATTACGAATTGAAATCCTGTTACGACGACAGCGTTGCGTTCGTGCAACTGATGAATCATATATTTCGTTCCAGGATATCGATTATGAAGGATTTCGAAAATTTCTGGACACCTATCTCGAGGTTGCAGCTCCTGACGAACTCTCGCGACACCTTTTTCTCTCGTTCATCAAAAGGGTGCCACGTGGAGTCGATGGAAAGGCTTTTAAGGTACTTTTTCTTTTTTGTTTTAAACGAAACTTAGGAAAAAGTTTAACAAAATGAAATGTTTATTTTAGGAGATGGCTGTGTTATCGTCGACCACCGCCTGTGCCGCGATTACATCTCATACAACATCCAGCAGCAACGTGAACAGCACTGGTCTACCCGGAGGAACATCATCAGAAAGCCACGGTGGTTCTTCCTTAGCTGATAAGATTCATGGTCTCACAGAGAAGCTCCAAGCTTTGGGACACCATAGAACGGAAAGCGAAGCATCCAGCAAACCTCGTACAGGTATACCACCTTGGATCGTTTCCAAGTCATTATCATTCATCCCTTGAACTCCGACCTTTCCTTTTGTTAACGCGTTCGCCACTCCATTAGCCGTATGAATTTTTTTAATTTCACCAATGTGAAGCCATACGTGGCAGCTTAATCCTTGAAACGTGGAGGAGGGAGGGCTTCATTTAGAACGCCCTTCGGCGATAAATTTAGGTCTTTGATAAAGGTATTTACAGTGTAAACGCAATATCCATGCACGTGAACATGCAGAATCATCTTTTCACGAGCACTGGATTTGCAGCGATATTATGCGATATTAACTTCCACCCGTGGTGAAAAGGGGTTAATGCGACCGAAATGGTCGCAGCTGCGTACACTGTGTGTTTCAATTCAGATGGAACCGTATACATTATTTTTATTTCAATTAAATTAACAAACAAATGTTCGGAACGATATCACTGACGGAGCAACGTTCTTAAATCTGTTCGCCGATAACGAATCTCTAAAAGCCTAGATTTCGATGTTTCGATACAGAGAAAAATCGATCGACCATACAAAATGGGTCAACGGGGAATGATTACTGGTTTCGTTCGGTGATATTATCTCGCCACGAATCGTCGAAGGTGTCAATTTTTTATCCTCGCGATTGCACTGTCCATCAAAAGAGTCCCATTGTTCTCTACCGATGGATAGCGAATAGTAATCGAAACTGCGGCTTCGAAAAAAAGCACAGAACAGCGGTTCGTTGAAGTAAGTTGACGATTGCCAAAACCGAGGTCAATATTTCGTGCCATTTATTTGACCAATATAAACCAATATAAATATCTTCCTCCACATGGAAGGTAACACTATCCGCGCTATCAGTTTCCATAGTTCGTTTAATTCGCCCCTCGGTTAACTCAGCTTGAATTTTCTTTGGTCATCCCACGAAATCCAAGTGTCGATTTACCGTCGACTCGTGTATCTGATTGATCCTGATCGCGGACAAAAGCGGTCACAAACAAGGTGGACCCTCCTCAGGCGTCCATTAGGAACGTTGCTTTCTGTCAGTAAATCGAGAATCGGATAGCCGATAAATCAGAATGCTCCTCCGTCTTTCGTTCGGTCATTCGATCGGTCACTTGGCAATATCCTCTTGTTTCATCGGTCTTCAAGGAAGCGTTCATCCCATACTGACGATACAGCACACATCGTACAGCTGCCACGACGTGCTGGAGAAGAAGAGCACGGACAGCAGCCCCAGCCACAGCCAAATGTCACGGAATTCGTCCAGGAAGTCGAACAATTCGCTGCTCGTCAACAACGGGAAATTGGAAGGTAGGTTGAGTTCTCGATATTAACGACGCGTCTACCAATCTGTGTGCTCTTCAGGGGATCCTTCGACGGATATTCTAGTATGTATATAGTAGATATCGTGGATAGTACATAAGTATCGAGTGCCATCGATATCGATTCAGATATTGCCAATACTCAGGGTGGAATCGGCTAACGTAGTTACTAGACGGATTGAAATATTTTTCCTTTTAACAGAAAGCTAGGATAAAATTTAATATTTATTTTTATTGTTAGCTTAATCCATTAGAGAATATCCAATTCGAAATCGCTTACGTCAGAGATTTTTCGATTAAAATCCGAGTAGGTCAGTTGAAAAACTTTTCTAATATTCCAGATGAAATTCTCTTAAACATCACGCGTTTAATGTGAATTCTCGCTGCTGCAGCTAGCCTCGCGTCTGGAGGAAGTATAAATTGTTTTTACCCGTAGGAACATAATGATAGATGACGTGGAATGATGTCGATAAACATCCGGGCTTAGGTAAAGCGAATAATACCAGGACAATAGGCTATCTCTAGCAAACGACAAAACGTCGCGGGATGATCGTAACATAACTCTCCGTATGATCGTCGTAGAATTCTTTACGACGAGACGCGACATATAGATCGGCAAACAAATCGATGCCATAAAACGGGCGGACCAACATCGTAAAACCCGGTGAAACGTGTACGACTTAATGGACGCGTCTACGGTGGCTTGATGATGTCTTAATCGATTTTTTCCTACGTCACCGAATAACAGTACAAAAACTTTTGACGCATGTACCACCGTATGGTACTTGGCAAAAAATTATTTCCCTTGTAAACGTCACGTTTTTTGCTGCGTTTTAGAAGGAAACCATTTCTCTGCGTTACACCGTTTAATCTTGAGAATCTTTACCAAGATATTAGATCGTAGCCATCGATTGAGGGAAAAATTTATTAATATACAGCACTTTTAATTGAAAAATACCAGACTAACAAAAAACAAAAGAAAAAGAAAAATATTAGGTGTACAAATTAATTCGGTGCCTATTTTTAATTTGAATATCTTCTCGCGGTTTTGAACATTTGAAAAGTGACAAGACGAGATAATAACAATAAAGATTATTTCAATAATTGGAATTACTATAGCTCTTTAAAAATAAATCATTAATTAAAATAAAGAAAAGGCATCGAATTAATTTGTACACGTAATAGATACACTGCGCCGGCTTTAAAATGGAAACTTTCTGAAACAGGATAATACTCCTCGAATCCCCTTGCGTGAGGCTGCAAGCTAGAAAAAGGAAGGGATGATAAATTTCTCGATAGCCGTGAACGCCGCGATATTACCGCGCCAGTTTCGAAGTAGAATTTCAATTCAGCCGCGAGGATCTCTCCGGGTAATTTCCATACTGATGGAATCGTCGCGGGTCCGGCGAATTTGTGTATCGTTAAACCGAGCCTGAAAATACTGCCACGTCGTTGGCCGAGATGCCGAGGAACGAGGCGAGACGAAGGATGCGACACTGGGATACCCTTTGCCGGTTAGAAAAATTTATGCGAGCTACGAGAATGGCTGGGAATCTTCTTTTCCAGAGGAATAGCATTACTCTCGATACGATAAGGGCTTCGTTCCTACCTCCGTCGGTTTTTACGATGATGCATTATCCACGGGACCACGTGCGGCTACGTGGTCGTAAACGCGGTTGAATTATAACGCTTCGGACCGGAAACGTGCAGCACCGATCGGAAACATACGAGCCAGTACGGTCCGTCGAGTTTTACGTGCAACGGTCGCAAATGCTTCTCTAAAGCTTGATAAATAAGGGAAGATCTCTGAAATATTGCGCACGCGAGGCGACAGATAGCTGTAATAAAGATCAACCTTTAATGCTTTGATTACATTCAAATGTTTAGACCTCTGTCACTTTCCCAATCCAGGAAGTCTATCCATTCGAAAATTGACGAGTTGATCTTTGCTAAATGTCACGACACCTTGAGGCAACCTGGGCAAATTTGGATCGGCTATTTACAAAATTCTGAAGGCTGGGGCTATCGTTGGTGACGAAATCGTGAAACTTCAAAGACCTGAAAGATGATTTTCTAAAATAAGATGAACGTCAGACGATGTCTTCGTTTACCCTGGCCCTCCCGAAACGTCGTCATCGTTTGATTGTCCCGCTGTTCCCCGACGAGTTTGCGTGTTGGTTCGATACCCGAAATAACGCGATCCGGTATCATCCGGTATAAATAACGTCTCGGGTAGAGTACATCGCGACTCTTCTTGCTTAAAGCTCTCAGTATCTCCCTAGTCACGCGAAAAGCAACAAGTGCCGTCCTCGTGTACTAGAGAATAACAATCGCCGATCGAGGCATCTGTCGATCGAAATCCATCGAACAATCTTCGGTCCTTCATTTTACTATCTTCCTGTTCTCCAAGACTGTCGATTACTGGCAACGCCACTTAAAAATGGTACTCAAGAATCGTGGAATTTGTCCACCGAACGTATCTGGTGCGCTGCTGAAAGAAGGTGAGAGATAGGTGCAGGTGTTTATAATATAGCGGTAATTTCTCTGAGTCAGTGGACATTTTTATATCCGCACGAATATGCTTCGCAATTCAAAGAAATGAAAATTTTTTCCTGTTGATCTACCGGTTTAACCAGTTAACTGCACTCTTGACAATAAAAACTCGAAATTTCAATAAGATGAAATAAAAATGTCATTTGGTGACATTTTTAATTTATATTACCAATAAAACTGCTATGTATTTTATACAAAAAAGTTTGATTATTCTCTTTGGTATATCGGATATTCCCCATACAATGTATTAACTATTTTACTCAACGCATCTGGTATTCTCCGAATTGTTTCGTATACTTTGATTTCTTAAAATTATTTTTCTTTCTTTAATTTTTTGTTTATGAATTTTATTACTTTTTGACAATTTTTCAGTTTTTAAAAATAATAATCTTTTCAACAATGTATTGTTAATTTTGTATAGAATAAAAATGTAATCCTTTCTCCTTTTGCTTTACTTTTTTCGAACAATTTATAATAGAAGCATTTACCCTGCGGTCGACGTGTATACACGTCTTTGCTCGCGAGGAGTTTTCAAAACTAAACTCTGCAGTTAACTGGTTAAATGCAAATTGAATCATCAACGGAAACAGTGAAATTTTATTGGTAAATTTCGAAACTCTCGAGTCAGTGCGTTTGCAATGGAAAATTTATTAAATGTCATCAACACTCGCGTCAGCAACACTCGCCACGATTGGCCAATATTTGCCGTACAAACAACAGAATCAACGAAATCCCTTGATAGAGTTAATTAGAACCACTCTTGGGAATATAATTCTTTTCAAAGTGGTGTACTCTCGGTTAGTAATAAGGGATGATTCTACAGAGAGGAATAGAAACTGGCGCGAAACATATCGTGGAATAATTCAACATTTTTCGTTTATTCGTAACACTCGATCGTCGGCGAAGCAATCAATCGTGTCATCCGGTGAGCATCGATGGTTTCAATTGAATTAATTGTTCTCAGTGATCCTGTTGCTTGATGCCACCGCGAAATAAATTGCGCTCGGCTTTTGAATAAAAGTACGCTGCCCGATGATCGATCGGATTCGTTTCCACGGTTCTTGCTCGTCGGAAAAACAATTTATTCGAGCTTACCGTGTTCCAATTATTTTTTAATCAGCTTTTCACTTACATATACCTAATTTACCGTGAAACGAAATAAAATACATCGAACGGTATCGTTTTCGCTCTTCTCCCACGCGGTTCGCCTGTGACATATCAAATAGAAAATGAAACGATATCGCAAAGGAAAATAACGATCCCCTGCCAGTTTCCGGAAACAAGATTTTGCGGCTCGTTTGGACAGCCCGTGAAATAAATCGTGACAACGCCGTCGAGAAATCACGGAACAGACAAAATGGACCGCTGGAGAGTAATAGAATACTCGGTGAATTTGTTTCGGCATTGTTGCTCGTACCAAAGATAAATCGTTCTCCTTCAACGATTGATCGGCCGGCTTTATTTCCCTCGTGACCAGTCGTTTTATCCTTCTTTCCCTCTTTCTTTTTTTTCTCCTTACCTCCTCGGATGTTACGTGTCCGGAGAATCGTAAAACGGCACTGGAGAATATAGACTACGATGGTCGCGGAGTCACGTTTTCTTACCAGCGAAAATTCAACTGCATCTCCTTTAATTATCGTGTATTACTAATTGTTTGTTTGTCTATGCTTCAGTTCGTCTAACACGAAGGTATCAAGTGTCGGAACGAATGCTTTCAGCGAGAAACTCGCTTGTGGAACAAATGTTTGTTACAAGTTGGAGCGTCCAGCTGATTTGCTTACGAATCGTACGAAATTACGATGCACACATCAGACGTCTGCTTACAAATATCGTTCTAAGAATATTCGTCGTCTATCAGATGACGGTGCACGTGCCGGAACACCCGATCGTTATAATTAGAGTATTACTCGTGTAGGTGCATCGATAGTTGGCTAGTAAATCGTTAGAGAAGCAACAGGTACCTTTGTAGAGCCTCTTAAACGCGATTGACGAAAGCTCGTTTCGTTGTAATTCTAAAAATAATATCTCAAACTTTACCCTCTTTTCTCTTGAGAAACAACTTTTCTCTCCGAGGTGTTGATCGAGAAATTTATGATCAAATCTCCGCCGATATGGAGTTCCTGCAATAATAATAACGTAGACTAGTATTGGCTCGGAGCAACAAGTTCCCCTAACGGATATCTTGTAAAATAAAATAGAAAATTTCGAACGCTCTCCTTTAAACGCCCTCCTTTGAAAATTTTATTACAGATCATTTTTCTTCAATTTACAGAAATGAGACATTTGGTTAGAAAGCAGAGCACGATAGACGTTCATTCGGTTAAAGTCAGCCTCAAAGATATCGTGTGCTATCTTTCCCTGCTGGAGGCTGGTAGGCCGGAAGACAAACTTGAATGTGAGTAATTAATAATTGCAACGTGTCAGAATTTCAATCTGTCTTTCCAATTTGAACGTTTGAACGGTGACTGCAGACGACGAACGAATAATCCTGATTGCAGCATTTAGATTCGCGTGTCCACAATGATTCTCGACAATGCCTTTCTCAAGCTGTTCTAGCAAGTCTGTTGCAACTTGTTGCACGCCAATTTCGACCCGCATTAATTCATTTCCCTTCCTTTCTTTCCAGTCATGTTCCGGTTGTACGATACGGATGGGAACGGTGTTCTTGATACCAACGTGAGTAAAAAAGAGCATCTCTTTTCACACTCCGCCCCTCTTGTTTTAATTACTTCATCGTTCCTCGTCAATGGGAGAAATCGAGGAAGGTGAAATTGAAAGCTAGATTAAATGTAACTCGAGGAACCGTACGCTTGATTGAGAATCAGCGAAAGAGTAGCAGGAAGTCTGGAAATAATGAAATCGCTGGTCTCGATTAGAACTTTAATCCATGAAATTAGCGAACGATTTTGCAATATTTGCATTCGATGAGATTGGTAAATTAGATTCAGATAGGAGTAGCAACAGGACGCGAAAGTGTGTCAGCGAAACGAGATAGATCGATTCGAATACCTTATCTATCGTATCCCCGCATTTAATATCATTATCACGTGTCCCTAGGAGATGGACTGCATCGTCAATCAGATGATGAATGTCGCTGAATATCTCGGATGGGACGTCTCGGAATTGAAACCGGTGAGTTGGAATATCAACGATTTCTCCTTGCATCTACATTATTCGACTACGAATTCGACGCTTTATCATCCCGTTAGGTAGTATTATTTTTATGTAACATTGAAAATTGAAAGAAATTCTATGTATCTTTTTCGGGAGAAATATATGATATCATCGCGAGTCTCTTTGCTTACACAACCAAAGAGATGGAGAAATTGATGAACGATATATTTATAGATACTGCAAGACATGATGATAGAAATAGACTACGACGCGGATGGCACGGTATCTTTGGAGGAGTGGAAAAGGGGTGGTCTGACGACGATACCGTTGCTGGTACTTTTGGGTCTGGATTCTCACGTAAAGGAGGACGGGAACCATCTCTGGAGGCTGAAACACTTTAGCAAACCCGCCTACTGCAATCTCTGTTTGAATATGTTAGTCGGTCTCGGCAAGAAAGGTCTTTGTTGTGTTTGTAAGTATCGTCGAGCTCCTTGATATCGCAGTCTCTTCGTTGCTTCCTCTATCTATCTTTACAAATACACATTTTGCATAGGATTAATTCCCTTACGTTATCTCATCGTTGAGATTCTGCAGTGGTAGAACAAGAATTTTAATCGTAGAATATTCTCTTCGATGTTTATCGAGCAAAACGGTACTTTTAATTCATCCCTAAACGAACAAACGATTCTTTTCCTGGTCTATCTTAACGACAATGCTAAGTAAACGATGATTATTTTTAATTACAGTTTGTAAGTATACGGTCCACGAAAGGTGCGTTCAAAGGGCGCCAGCCTCTTGTATAGCCACCTACGTGAAGAGCAAGAAAACGTCACAGACGATGGTGCATCATTGGGTCGAAGGCAATTGCCATGGCAAATGTTCTAAATGTAGAAAGACTATCAAGAGTTACAACGGTATCACTGGTTTGCATTGCAGATGGTGTCAATTGACTGTAAGTTATCTATGACCAACCGTGATTATCGTTACTACGTGACAATCCTGTTTTAAATCATATGATTGTACAGTTGCACAACAGATGCGTGTCACAAGTGAGAGCAGAGTGCACGCTCGGTGAACACGCGGTCCATATCCTTCCACCAACAGCAATTTGTCCAGTCGTCCTGGACAGGCAAAGATCATTATCCAGGGATAGTAAAAGAGGGAGCAAACATGGGCAAGAATCGTCCACCGTCAGCTCTGTAAGAAAAATGAGCTCAGAATGGCATTAACCAAAATAGCAATTTTATTTTCAAAAATTATATTTTTCTATCAACAGAGCGGATTTTTAACATCTGTTAGCGCTACCAGCCAACAACCGGCGATGTCCTTTCAAATCACACCACCACCTGAGACGGTACCACTCCTAGTGTTCATCAATCCAAAATCCGGAGGAAGGCAAGGGGAACGCATGTTAAGGAAGTTTCAATACATCTTGAACCCACGTCAGGTTCATAATTTAGCCGTGGGTGGACCCATGCAGGGTCTGCAGATGTTCAAGGACGTGGAGAACTTCAAGGTGATCTGTTGCGGTGGCGATGGTACCGTCGGCTGGGTTCTGGAAACAATGGGTACGCTTAACGATTCGAGGAGGGTAGATTTCGATAAATCAATTTATAAAAGAACGTTTTATTGAACTTTAGATCGCGTTCAGTTCGAACATCAACCTGCTGTCGGTGTCATACCACTGGGTACTGGCAACGATCTAGCGAGGTGTTTGCGATGGGGCGGTGGTTACGAGGGTGAAGCTATCCACAAAGTTCTAAAAGTAAATAAATTTAAGTAGAAGCATTAATGTTAAATGTACATATACAATATTGTGTCATGAAATGATTTACAGAAAATAGAGAAAGCAACAACGGTGATGATGGATCGCTGGCAGATAGAAGTGCTGGATCAGAAGGACGAGAAGAAACCGAACCAAGACAGTATACCGTACAATATTATAAATAATTACTTCTCTGTGGGTGTGGACGCAGCGATTTGCGTGAAATTCCATATGGAAAGGGAGAAGAATCCTGAGAAATTTAATAGCAGGATGAAGAACAAACTTTGGTACTTCGAGTACGCGACCACGGAACAATTTGCTGCCAGCTGTAAAAATCTTCACGAAGATCTCGAAATCATTGTACGTCGAAATCAAAACTGGTGTATATTCTCTTAATTATATCAATCGGTTTTTCTTTACAGTGCGACGGTACTCCATTAGACTTAGCTCACGGCCCGTCTCTTCAAGGAGTCGCGTTACTGAACATTCCTTTCACTCACGGAGGCTCGAATCTCTGGGGTGAACATCACACGAGGCATCGCCTTGGCAAACGAAAGAAACGACCGGACAAAGAGCTCAGCACCAGTAGTTTTAACTCTGTCGATCTCACGGCTGCGATACAAGGTACTCACCCGAATAATTTCAAACCCGATAAGAAGAAACGTGGAGTGATCGATATATTTACAGATATCGGGGACAATCTCATAGAGGTAATTGGTTTAGAGAACTGTTTGCACATGGGTCAAGTGAAAACAGGACTTCGTCATTCTGGTAGAAGACTGGCTCAATGCAGCAGCGTCACAATCACCACCGGCAAACGTTTTCCAATGCAAATCGATGGTGAACCATGGATGCAAGGACCGTGCACTGTACGTCGCTCGTATCTCGAGTAGAATATTATTAAAAATACTAATTTATACAGTTCTCTGTTTCAGATTCATATAACGCATAAAAATCAAGTACCAATGTTGATGGCACCTCCGCCAGAAAAGGGTCGTGGCTTCTTCCGTTTCTTAAAGAGGTGAACTCGAATACACTTTAAAATCGGAACCGAGGGAAATAAGTAACCTTGGTTTCTCCTATCCAAACATAGTCCCGTATGTTTTACCTTCTCTTGATTAAAGACGGAAACGGAAGCGTATCATCAGTTCGGTCGTACTTGAGCTTGGGTAGCTTGGGTGCTCGTTCGATCGCGATGGGCGAGCTTCAACGTAACTTAGGTATTCTTGTGTACAGTATTTTTTGAGAATAATAATAATAATAATAATAATAATAATAATAATAATAAAAAAAAGCATCGTTCGTCTTAGAGTTAGGATCAGCGGTAGGCTCGTCGGTCTTCGTGCTTTCGCGTAGCTCGATGCGGGGATTAAAATTAATGGATCGTTTTGTATAATGCTGAAATAGCGCCCGTGACGAAGTTTCTTTGTCGTTTCTCGAAATCCGTGGCTTGAGTCTACCGCTTTAAATACGCAAGTACAAGCCTGTATCGAAGTCGAGCGTATAATTACACCGACACGACGGATTGTACGGTATCATGCAAAAGAGAATAATTTCTTAGGTAATTTTATCTTCTATTTAAATGTAATAATAACTTCTCTATTTATTTTTCTTTTCTTCGCACAACACTTGTAGCGATATCGCAAGAGTTTCGTTTCCTCGATAAGAACGGCAGGATAACTCGAGGATAAACGGATCATTATGATGAAAACTTTAATTTTTATATTGATTAAGGATTAAACGCGTATCTCTGTTGTATGTTACTTTATTATTATGTCTTTGATATATCCGTTGATCTGTGTATCCTTGACTAGTCTTGCAAATCATTTACTTTTGTAAAAAGAAACGAACGGCGCACGAAACAATTCAGATCGATCCTCTTTTTTGCACGACTCCGTCCAACATCAAAGATCTTCTACTTTCCTCTCTTAACGTTAGGATTTTTGTACGAAAGCTTAGTCGTAACCGCTTAGATGTAAATCACGTACGATTGGTTTATTTATTTATTTATTTATTTATTTATTTATTTATTTATTTATTTATTTATTCGGTGGCTCTACTAAGCCAGAGCAATATACGTTGTGAGCATATCAGTAGTGATACAGCGTTGCTATAAAAATAGTACGCTGCAAGGTTTAGTTGTTGATTTGTCTTTCGTATGAATCGCAAAATCAGAAGTGACGAAAATTATGCGTACGCTTTACATTCGATTCCAGATTTATTAAATTTCTGTTCTTTTATTTATTGTTCCCTTTTACACGTTGGCCATTCGTAACATCACTACAATTAACAAATTCACGCTTTTGCGATCGTGAATTATTAATAGAAGGCAGATCTCGTATGTCATGTATTGTATTGATAGAGAAGTAGAAATGAACTCGTAGTAGATATTGTAAAGTTTAATGGAAATCAATTCAGCCAACGTGTCAAGCACGATCAGTATTGCGGTACCGAATTTACAGAATTTTTCGTAGAATTCTTCTCTCACTGCATTCAGCACGCATTTCACAGTTAGCTGCTATAAACGCTTACTACAATTTTCCATATTTTTCTTTCATCCGTTCTTTGTTACAGAAAACGAAAACAATAGAATGAGCATTTTTCAAATTTTCCGTCCGACGTTAGAATTAAACGATCATAGAATGCAATTACGTATTATGTATAAGTTGATTCGTTTTCCTTTCAAATAGCGTTTATTTCACACTTATCCGAAATGTCAATTCGATGGAGCTCGTAACGAATGGTAAATGTATCTTGATAAATCTTTGTAGCAATATCGAGCAGCACGCTTCTGAAAAGATGATTCTTTTATCATCCCGTCGCAGATGTGTCTGTTTCACCCCCATGCTTTTGTATGAACAATGTGTAACAAAGAAGTACGATTCTGAGCAACATCCCGCAGGGACCATCACACAGTTGAAAATCCATGTAACAATATAAAATGATCATAAATCTTATCTTCTAGCAACGATGACCATTTAGCTTTGTGTAATGTTTCAATTCAGCCAGCGATGTAACATTTTCTGTATAAAGGGCGTACCAATTATCTTTCAACGCGTTGACAAAATAGAGAGTATCAAAGTTTATTGTTAGAAACGCTTCCATTTACTATTTCAAATTCTTTCCTTTTTTTCTAAATTAAACAGTCAACGTGTTAATTACCTTTCCGATTCGTTTGTTCGAAATAAATGCAATATATCTCGCCCAAAACAAAAGAATAAATAATATCCGTGATAGAGAAAGAGCGTTCTAAATGCAAGCATTCACGAGTCAATATTTTCAAGCATGTATTTAGATCGTTTTACCATGTAGGAATTGATAATAACGATTTCGTAAAAATTCTCGTTTCCCTTTACAAAAATATACGCATACTTCCCTTTAGCGATTATACGATCGACTATATATGATACATATAGTTGCTCTCGTTAGACGAATCGAAATATTACGCTTATGTATAATGAATACAACCCGTGTTAAGGTCTTAATCGTTAAGTCGTTATCCATTAGCGTAAAAATCGGACGAGGTAGCATGACGGAGAACATTTAATTGGACATGGTCGTGCTCCCTTCGTCCAGAATCTGTGAATACTATCGGCACAATAATTACAAATATTGTTTTTCTATTGGATTGGCGCAGTGTCTCAGTGTGCTTCTCATTGTATAACGTTATGGTATAAAGAAAAGACCCAATCAAAAAAAAGAAAAAAGAATAGAAAAATGAAAAGGTGCACGATAATAGTGAGAAACCGTAAGGAAATTTCGAACCCTTGATTCAAAGAACAACTTCTGTTCGAATTTTTAATCAATGTACGCGCGATATACAGGGCAGTGCCGTAACGAGAGCGGGGCGAAAAGGCGCCACTGGTTGAGAGTTGCGCGTGTTTTTTATTTTACTTGACCATTCTACTTTGCGTGATTCAACACCGACTGTCACTGGCCGTTTTTCGTCATAGATTATTTATTCATACTTTGACAAATACATTATTGTAAAATTTTTTTTGTCATTATTAGATTACGGCGAGGCGCAAGTTAGACACTTGCCACAGGCGCTTCATACCCTCGTTACGGCACTGATACAGGGTAATCTGTTTTGACGATTAACCAGATGCACTTTGATATATTAACATCTTTTTCCCATAGATTTACCAATACTCAAGTGTTTTCTTTTGTACACTCAGTCCCATCGAAGTTGTCGCAGTGAAGTTGGCGCGCTAACGCATTCACGCCGCGGCTGCGACAACTTCGATGGGACTGAGTGTACATGTCCATTTAAGCGTTAAAACAGCTCACCCTGTATAGAAAATGAACACGTATCAAGATCGACAATAGTGCTCGTCAATTATTCCTTTCTTTTTCTTACTAAGCGCACTTAATTCCGTGACAGATAGAAGAAAAGCAACAAGTTGACGAAAGAACGTTGTTATTTTTAATGATGAAATAAAAATGTCTTGGCGATCGATGGTAACGGATATTCCTCGTGCAAGATTAAAACGTAACAGAAGGTGAAATTATAATTTCTGCTCGATTGCATTTCCATGACCTCTCATCCCCTCGACAGACGCCTTTTTATTTGCATTTTTAGATTTCTTCCAACGGAAGTCTCTATTGAAATAGGGGACCATTTCTTTGCCATTTTTTTTTCTTTTTAGTTTAATTCTCTGTTCGTTCTTTTTGCAAATTTTGATCGCCCTAAAATAAATTAACATTGCATCGTAATGATTTCGAACACGAATTGTGGATTGTAATCGTTAAGACGTTTCAATGATGTTCGTATTGGATGAATTTACTGCCACTTTTAACTGGGTCTTGCGTACGTTTGAGCACTACTGCCATTTTCCAAAAGATATCCACATATAGGAAGAAGAAAAGCCTGTCTATTATAGTGTATTATACGAAATAAAGTGTACATTACGATATTCGATCTCTTCCAAGTTTCCATTTAATCTATGCGGAAGACGTCCATTGAATTACCATATTACGCGCCCGCTTTGGACATTCGCCGAGTAAATAAAATAAAAAACAATCATTTTAATTATGTAAGTGTCCAATGTCTACGATGAACGTTTTAGTTTAATAGTTTCTTGTCGGTGCATAAAAGTGCCGTAAAATGGCACTTATGGTATATCAGTTTAATAATTGTTTAGGCGTTTCATTAATATTCTTAATAAAAAGTGGCTGAAGGCCAATTACAGTAAACAATAACTATAATTGGCAATTTTCAGTTTCTTTTATGAATATTTTAAACATTTGCGATTGTAAATTGAAGAATTTGTTTGTAGTTTATTTGTTTTTCAAGATTTTACTTATTTAATGTTTTAAATTTGTAAATCATCGCTCTTTTACAATTAATCGGTATCGGTAACGATGTTGTCTTCTTTCTTTTTAATTTTAGATTGTAATAATTTCATTTGAGTTAAAAACAAAAGTTTTTAAAATAAGGAAGATAATATCGTTACCGGTCGAGAAGATCGTGCGAAGCGCCTCATAGCGTGAAATATACAAAGTATCGCCGGTATACTTCCGGTTCGTTTTTCTGACAAGTGGCTGATGGCTGCCTGACATTTCTCTTTTCATAATTTCAGTGAATTATGTCCGTGAATCACGTTATTCACTCTTCTAAATGAACCGATAATACATCCGTCATTCATTAAAATAGGCAGCGCGTCATAAAAACGCATTCACAATCCGGCAAATATATGTACAATAGGTAAGATCGACAAAATATCATTTTATCAGGCGTGCCACCGGCTAAGGTTAGAATAATCCGAATTCCGGTACGCTTATCGTACAAAATTCCATTAACTTTAGCATTTTTTTAGGTTACGCAGCAGCTATCAGCAAAATGATAAAAACGGGAGAGGATAACCTAAGGCATCTTCACTATCAGCAAACAGTGTAAGCACTCATTAAAAAACTTACCTGTTTTGCAACTGTGCATTGCAAAAATTTTCATTGATAATTTTGATATATTTTTGCGTGTTGTTTTTCTTTCACGTAAATTATTGTAAACGATATGAAAATAAAAATTTGCAGCTATGGTTCCTCCTATACCTCTTTGCAATTTTCTTAAGTTTTTAGAAATAACAGAGTCATTTCATTGTATTTTATATTACTTCTTCTTAAGTGAGAAATTTATGTAAGATTTTATTAATCATTTTATACTTATAGAGAGTTTAATGGACAAGAGGATCAACATTCAGTAGAATTATATAGCAAATATGTTACCATTATTCCCTCACCTGGGGGACACAACCATGGTAGTTCAAAGGTGAAGCTAAAAAATATTGTTGATTTTACATGGGAACATAATTTCTATGCAGGACAGTTACTGGCTGTTCATATGTCTGGAAAGTATTTAGCTTATGGAATAAAAGGTATCTAAATTTGAATTAGAATTATAAATATTTTATGATTTTAAAATGTACTACCTTGAAATTATTTATGTAGTTAGTAATGGAGGAGGTATGGTAAGAGTTGTATACAAGGAATTGGAACAAAGAGCACTATTGAGAGGAATGAGAGCAGCAATACAAGACTTGGCTTTTGCGCATATTTCAAATGCCATTTTAGCATGTGTTGACTATCTGGGAAACCTTTTTATACATACCATTGAATCAACACCATCTGAACTTTTGTGTAGTTTATTGTTGCAAGTAGATGCAGAAGATATAACTGGTACCAGTCATCGTGTGATATGGTGTCCGTATATTCCTGAAGATGTACCATCTGACGGAGATGATGTTTCAAAACTTTTAATTCTAACCCGTGGTTCCAAAGTAGAGTTGTGGTCAGTTAATACCGTTACATCCAGATTCAGAGCAATAGAGGTGAATGGTGTACCTTACTTACAGATTATAAAATCCATATAAAATGAACAAAATATCAAACTATTTGAATGATAGGCAACTGATCCAGCTGTAAAGGAAAATGGAGGCATGCTGGAAATTGATCAGCATTCTGATACAATCATCGAAGCAACTTTAAGTCCAGATGGCACAGCTTTAGCCACAGCTAGTTTTGATGGAGAGGTGAAGTTCTTTCAAGTTTACTTACATACCAATTCTCATGGTAATCAATCGCAACCCCAATGTTTGCATCAATGGAGGCCGCACGATGGACGACCTATCTCTTGTTTATTTTTCCTAGATGACCATAAAACGTACCAACCTGAGTAAGAAACCTTATAAAAAAAATACTATTGAATCCCTTTTACCGTCAAAGTAAATTAATCATAATTTTTTCACTTTTGTTTTATAGTGTTCAGTTTTGGCGGTTTGCTGTAACTGGATGTGACAATAATACAGAATTAAAAATCTGGTCTTGTGAATTATGGTCTTGTTTGCAAACCATCAAATTTGCTCCGACACCTTCTACTGGCAAACTACCAATATTGAAAGCAGGCTTAGATCTTAGTGCTGGTTACCTTCTTTTATCAGATATATACAATAAAGTTCTCTACATATTAAGTCTTACAAAAGATAGCGGAGAGGCGTTGGCATCTGTAAGTACAATATCAGAGTTCCTTCTTCCGTACCCGATATTGAGTTTTGGAATTGTCGACGCTGGTTTGCGTAAAATACGTCCTACCGGTGAATCGTTAGAAGATTTATGTCCCGGCGAGGAAGAGATCGAGGAACAACTTGTTATCCGAATGTACCTAGTCCAACCAAAGTCATTACAAGAGTGTCATATTGCTTTTAAACCTGCCTCACAAGTGAGTGGTAACTGCCTCATGGACACGCTGACTCACGCTGATTCATTGGACTATAGCGAAGAATTACCAGATATTGGAACCGTTAATCACAATGGAATTTCAGGAGAAAATTGTGAAGAAGATCGTTCGCTATCAGCTACGATTGAAGCGGCAACAAATCATACTGCTGGTTTGAATCTAATGACACCCGATGCGTTTAGTTCACCCGCTAAAAAAGAGAACAATGAATTAGATTCACGTCCTAACAGTCCTGACTTTGGCAAAGTGTTATCGGTTAGTCCGTCTCTTGCGCAAGCAGTGCAAGCTCTAAATGCAACAGATCCTCCATTAGCTACAAGCGAATTAGAAGAACAAGCCCCTGCTAGCAGTGGTAGTAGCCCGTCCAGGGAGGTAAGAGAAATCCTATCGCTTACAAAACCGGACGAAGAACCGGAAACTGAAAGTAAACCGGAAGCTACCAATACCGCTGATGAAGATTGGCCTAATCTTCCAATGGTACTGTTAAAAGACGTAAGTAGGCATACGATGCAAGAGACTGATGGATTCACGAACGAAGAGGAGAAAAGAAAAAAATTAAAAGACGAATCAAAATCGACGACGCATACCGAAAGAGATGCTGAAAATAATTGGCAAACAACAAATGACTTGAATGCGCTCGAACTGATAAATAAATTAGAATCTATTTTGGAAACGATTCAAGATCAGCGACAAGAACTGAGAGAATTACGCGCTGAAGTAACTAGACTGAGGCAAGAAACACCAATTTCGACACGAGTTGAATCTGCTTTAGCAAGAGCTTCTCAACAGCAGAACGCAACGTTAGAACAAACGTTATACGGTCAAATGGCTCGACAACACGAGTTCCTTAATACGCTTGAAACAACGATTAAAGATAAAATTGAAACCACCTTACCACGGGTCATCGAAAATACGGTAGAACCATTGAAACATCAACTGAGATTAGATGCAGATAGAATGGACGAACTTTTGAAAGAAAATTTGACAGAATTAATAAATAGTGCTCAGGTAAAAGATACGCTCGCTTTGACAGCTGCGAATGCAGCAAAACCAGCGTTAGATACAGCGTTTAAAGAAGCCTTTACGAATGTTCTTTTACCTGGCATGGAAAAAGCTTGTCAAACGATGTTTAAACAAGTTCAAGATGCCTTTATCAGGGGTACTCGCGAATGTAAGATAGGCTAATACCTTGTAAATAAAATCTCAATATGCGATTTTATATAAAACGTCCCTTTTTTCGTTTTATAGATCTTCAAAATGTTGAGGTAATTGCAAACAAACAATACCAACAACGAAATGAAAAGCAAAGCGAAGCATTATCTGCATTAGTTCGCGAAGAATTACAAACGGAATTGAACAGAGGTTTAAATGCTTTACATGATGGAACGATACGTACCATTCGTGATGCTATTAGAGATAATTTAAATCAACAACTGACTGAAATTTCGAATGCACGGTAAGTGCATGTAAATAAAATGTATAAAACTGATAATAAATAAAATTAATTTGATTTATAGTTCACGTGCTACAACACCTGCTATACCAGTACCTGCAGTTGCCGATGCTCAGGCTCGAGTTATGTCTCTGCTTCAAAGAGGACAGTTAAACGCTGCCTTTCAACAAGCCTTAAGTGCTAGTGACTTAGGTTTGGTAGTGCTAGTTTGTGAAAGAACGGAACCCGCAAGAGTATTTTCTTGTCCCGTAGGGCAAGGCCAGGGTTCAAGGTGTATTTTACCGCAACCTGTAATTCTTTCACTTGTACAGCAATTATCAGCAGATTTAGGACATCGTACAGAGCTTAAGCATAGGTAATTAAGAACTCTCTGAAAATGTATAACTATATTTAACAATCTGTTTCGTTATTCAATTTTTCAACAGGTGGCTTGAAGAGGCAATATTAAATTTAGATCCCACTGATCCGGTAACACGAGAGCATATGGGTACTGTATTAATAACTTTACAAAATCAATTAACCGCTTTTATAGCGGCTAATCCAAATCATAGTTCTATTCGACGTATGAAAATGTTAACTATGGCTGCACGCGCACTTTTAAACCAACATCCTTGATGTCAAATACGTATGGAATAGAAAGAACACATTGATTAAATAACGTCAGATTTTATATTCGTTTTGTTTAAAAGATAATTTAGTTTCAAGAAAATATTGACCCTGTCTACATGTTAAGACTGGCAGTAATTCTCATATATGAAAATAGTGCTTATTTATCATTAACAGTTTTACTTTATTTATCGAAATTCACTCTCATGACTTGATATTATTATATTTTGATATTTTTTTTTTTTCTTTTTTAAGTTGAATTCATACAACATTCTTACATACAAAACAAATATTACATGGAATTTTCATGTGTAAATTAGTGTTTAAAGTACACTTTCTTCATTCTTCTAAATGCTGACTTTGTATTAAAGAATCTATTAATGGTGCATTTTATGACATATTGTATGATACACATTAAACTTTTCATACGCATGAAGATGAAGTAGTACTAAAATTTTAATTAGAGCTTCCAATCTTAATTTGTAAGCTTTAATGACTCCTTTAAGAGAGATATCTCTCCTAAATTTTGTGTTTCAGTACTGTGAGTATATTTTGAAGTATTTCTCTCCAATGTTATTTTATTTTACCTCTAGCTGAAACATAGTTTTACTTATCCTGGTATATCTTTAACTGTAATGTAATAAAGCAAGATACTCTATATTTCTTACTATGAAAAAATAAATACTTTAAAATTAATAATAAGTTGTATGTCAAATTTTATGATGTGCATAGTACTAAGTTCCAAGTTTTTTATGTACCTAATTTATATGTATAGTACTATGCCTGGACATATTTTGATTAAGATTTATCCTTTGTTTAAGTATTACTTTATGTCGTATGATACATGCATATTTACAAAAAGGATGTAAATAATACGAAGTTTACACGCACTTATGTTCATTTTATGTTTCGATATACAGAAAGTTTTAAAGTTCCTAATTCCAAATTTACGACGTGTTCATTATATGACTAGATGTTGTAGTGATAATGTAATATATTTAAAGAACATTGTATGTCTCCCTTAGGAAGTGATTCCATTTACTTATTTTTCGTACTTTGTTAAATAAATATAATTGATTCTATTTTAAATAATGAGTATTTTCATAATGTAAAGAAATATGAAAGGTAAAATATTTCGAAATATGGTAATTTGAATAAGTATACACGTTTTTTCGTAGTAAACATCGTATAAAAATTTTGTAAACAATTTTATAATGAACATTTCGTAAATATAAAAGCATTAACACATTTTCTGATATTTAGGGATAAGCTTATATAAGTATACCATAATACAATTACTTTAATTTTACGAATTGAGAACAGACAATTGTATTATAAATAAAAATAAGATTTATTTGCATAAATTTCAATATTTGGTTTATATACAAAGATTTTTAAAACATATATGTTAATTATGAGAACATATATGTTTTTCAATTTGCTTATTTTTTTATTTCAGCTACTAATACTTCTTTAATATGTGGTGCTATTTTCTTTTTCTTTCTTTTCTGAACTTTATTAGATTGTTTTGCTGTAATGTTTCTCACAGTCTCTGTCTGTGGTTTCTTTTTCTTCTTTAAACAACTAAGTGGATTTGGCCCACCTTTCCTCTTTTTCTTCTTTAATCTTATTTCTGTTTGTTCTGTCATACCAGCTGCTTCTTTTAATGTTTTGATATTATCTTTCTCCCACGCAGTCATTCCTAACTCTTTATGACTTTTTTCTGCATATTCACGATTTGCTTGTGAAGGTGCTTCTAAAGTTGGTGCTTTACCATGTAGATATAGTATGGGAACACCTGGAACTTTTCTCAAAATATCTTGGAGTTCTCTATCTTGAGTAGCTACAATGTACCTATGATACATTAAAATAATATAAATTATATCCTTCTGGTATTTACTTGTACTTAAATAATGAGTGCTTCCATACCTAGATTCATTGTTTCTTTTAACCATTGTTTGTAAACATTTTATACCAGTTATTGGATTCTTTTCATGTCCACATTTATGTATTGGATATTGTTTCACTATCTGCATAGCACCGCTAACTGCCTTTGAAAAGGAGCCTAGCTTCTCTGTTTCCAAAATGATACATGGTGTAGTTAATAGTTTCATTTCAGATTGAAAATACTTTGATAACTGGTCTTGTATGTTAAATTTATTCTAAAAAAAGGGTACAAAAAGGTATCAATGCAACAAATAACTCTTTCGTATATTCCATCATTAATTATTCATATTATATATTTAAATAAAATAGCTTAAACAAACCTCCAGAGCAGCAAATGCAAATGTCCCATCAATAAGAACTTGAAACGGTGGTCTAAACTTGAAATTGTTAATGAAAAAGCCTAAATGTCTTCTTGCTTTCTTTTGTCGAGCTGTTTTCATATTCCTTTTGTTCTATACTACAGGAAATTTAAAATTATTTGAAAAGTTTTGTTACGCTTTGCGCAGCGAAAGGATAACCTTTATATGTATATTCCTAGTTAAAATTGTTGGAATATTAAATATCTTTATAGGTATTAGTTACCACTTAAGTTTTACATGTTGTATGAAAAACATACTACTTTGACTTTATATTATTTGCTAATAAAAACTAATTTTATGTTTACAAGTAATTTAAAACTTATCTAGTAATTCAAGAACAACGAAAAATGTTCTAGAGAAAAGGTATGATTCTTGTCTTCAGATTTTCAGAATGACCGACGAGCGGCAACTATTTGTTTATATTTTGTATATTGCAAATAAGATTGTATAAAGTATAAAAATTTAAAAGAAAAAATTCGTGACGAAAACAGTATGTTGAATGTGACTGGTTGAAATTTCATTCAAATCTTAGTTTAACACACCGATGGAAATATACATATATCCTTTAGCGGTTATTCAAACTCATTGTCGTTTTTATTAATTGTTGACAAAACATCAATAATATGTACCTGTTATTCATATCTTAAATAATTGTTGAAATTATGTATTTTTAATGATTTTGGTCATTTGACATCTTTCTTATGGTGGGATCTTTGAAATCTTCCGAATATAACCAAGGTGTAATTTCAAAAAGATGAAACGTTTAAAAAGTGAATTGATTAATGCTACAATTGAATCATATTTGAAACGACGTCATTATCAGGCAGGTTACGTCCTTATTTTTATTCAACACATTTCATTGTAATTAAAATAAAATATATAAATATGACATAACCTTTATTTAACTTTTAAATATTAATTACAGACTAGCGACATTTTCTGCAGAGGCAATCAGGTACATTGCCGAACTAGTGATGAGATGACTTTGAATGCTACTGCTGCTTGTGCTACATCTCAAGATAACTCTATTATTTTCAGTGCCATTAGCATCGATGTTGCTGCTGCAGATCAAGCGTATCAACGGTATATCTACTAATTCTTGTTATATTTCTTTACTGTTACTGTAATATAATGTATACTGTTACTTCCATTAATTTGTTTTTTGGAAATGATGTGTTTTTCCAGATTAAAGATGTGGGTAAATATTATACTCGATGATAAGTTGAAAATGGAATTAAAAGGGCTTTTATACCCTATATTTTGTCACTTGTATCTAGAGATGCTACATGCTGGTAACAGACAAGCAGCAATTCAGTTTTTGAAATCTCATCAAAATGAATTCATTAGTGAAACAGAAAAAGACTTCTTAGAAGAATTATCCAGTGTATTTTCAGTGCAGGATATTGAGTTGAGACCTTTGGTAAATTCATTTAGAACTAGGAAGTACAAAGTGGATATGTCAGATGTTGCTCATTTATGTCTTCAACAATTTCTTTCAAAACACGGACACATTATATTAATGCAGGTAATAAGGAAGAGTTAGCCTTGTTACAGAAGCACATGAATGTCTTAATTTAGGTTCATAACATAAAATTTTCTTTTATTTAGATTATAAACACGCATGTGACAATAATTAAGAAAATGGAGGTACTTGAAACGGATACAGACGGATGCGATGAAACGAGTTCGCGTTGTGAAACAGGAATTAATGGATATGTAGAGCAACCATCAGGTACTGGAGCTGACCGTGAAATGAGAGAATTGCAAGAAGCAATAAGATTAATACGAAATAATGCGCATCAACCACTACGAATATTTGCAGTGAATAACGCTATTGAAAAGTAATTTGAAAATAAATTATATGTAGTGAAAAATTGGGGAATAATAGGAATTATATGAAACATTTATCCTTACAGTGCAAGTAGTGGTGTAATCCCACCAAGTATGGATAAATTAGCAGTAGGATTTAGTACTACAGAAATTAGATTATGGGGTATAAATGAAACAGTATTAATTAAGCCAAAGTACGAAGAACCTTCCTTTTCGTTTGCTTCCGATAGTCCATTTTTAGATAAATATTATGAAACAACTGACGGAACGTAAGTTTTTATAATCTTGTAAATAACTTTCTAAGATAAATAACAGGTAGAATATAAGATTGTATATTTCAAGGACTGAAGGAGGGGCAGTGATACTTAGAGGACATACCGATATTGTTCACGATTTAAGGTTTATTCCAGAATCAGAAATTTTACTTTCCGTATCTAGTGATAAGGATATGAGGGCATGGAGACTTAACGATTACACATGCGCCGCAATTTACAGGTATATCCATATAAATTTTATCTCAATACTGTTTAATGTAAAACTATTATCATTCAGAAATTTTGTTACAGTGGTCACAATTATCCTATATGGTGCATGGACCTTAGTGTATTCAATCTGTATGTAGCAACAGGTTCTCATGACAGAACTGCGAAATTATGGTCTTTAGATAGAATATTTCCATTGCGTATATTTGCTGGTCACTTTTTAGATATAAATGTATGTATTGTAACAGAAATAAACATATTATGCACTTTTGAACATACAGACACTTAAGGATGATATTTTACATATTTCTTTGAGATCTTCTACTGATATCTATTTTCTAATTATTTTTTGATTTCATATAGTTTCATAACGTGTTTTCTCATAGTGTGTAAAATTTCATCCAAACGCGAGGTATTTGGCAACTGGATCGGCCGATAAGACCGTGAGGTTGTGGGATAAAGACGATGGAAATTTATTAAGGGTATACATTGGGCCACAGTCGACAATTTACAGTTTAGCTTTTAGTCCAGATGGAAAGTATTTGGCAGCTGCTGGTATGATAATTTGCCTTAATGTTCAGTTAATACGAGTAACATAATGATGTAATACTGATTATAGCTTTATTTCTTTAGGCGATGACAAATCTATTTTTGTTTGGGATTTGGCGACTAACGCATTGTTAACTGAGCTTAAAGGCCACGAAGATACAGTTATGAATTTAGATTGGAGTTTTGATGGACAGTATATTGCTAGTGGAAGTCTGGATGGCACTATTCGTTTATGGCCTACGCATGACCACATTAAGACTGTTAATAGGTAATTCTTACATTTATAACTTCGATATGCCATTAATATGGAATTGTATTTGAATGTTATTTCATTATTTTTCAGTAACTCATCAAATCTAGTACCTGAAACAGAATCACCACAAATATACTCAACCTACTGCTCAAGTATTCTTTCATTACGTTATTATAATAAAAATAATTCGCTCGTTTGTATCGGGACAGTGGATAATTTGTAATATATAAAAAATAAAAGATTAAACGCGATATATTTATAAATCAGATTGTTTATTATAGCATGTTTTGGTAAATAACATTACACTTGGATGAACTATTTAATACTGTAACACCATAACAAAGAAACACTAATTTTCCACTTTTCCTATTGAAACTTTACAGTGTATTACAAAGTTAGGACAGTCTGCCACATACATCAACACGAAGTAATCTGTCTTGCATAATATCCTAGAACGAAGACCAACAGGGACCATATCATTAGCCCCCATGTTTCAAAATTTCTAGGTAATAGTTCGCCCATCTGTATGCTGAAACAGGAAGTTTAATAAGTATTAAAGACCCTTTTGTAACTTTTTTTTTATATTCACATAGTTGTTCAAACTAATTACCATAATGTTAATTGTTCCTCAACAGTTTTGGTCACATCGGATTCTACGAATGAATTCTGTTTATTAATCATTCGATCTTCAGCCTCTACATCAGTAATAATGTTACAATTGATGGTATCGGTGATATCGCTTTGGTCATTTCTTAAAAGATTATTATTCTCTTCCGCAGAATTTCTCCTTGACTCGGTTTGCTCAGAAATGTCTCGTAATTCAGCAACACTGTTTGAACTGCTGCAATTCAGAATAAATTTATTTATTCTTCATTTCATTCTAAGTATATCTTTCGTTATAAAGATTTTAAAAAAATACTACGAACTCTGTTCGATTTAATTTTTCACTCTCCCAGCTTTGCGTTTCAGAGCATAACGATGGTCTTCTTAAGGTCATTCTTCCGGAAACCGAATTGCGTTGCCGTGGACCTTCCTGAATACAAGACGAGTCAAAAATAACGCATTAATATTTAAACCATTACTTTGAATAAAAGTTTTTAATATTGAGAGAAAAAAAATGGATAGATAAAAGATATTGCCTTTGTCATATCTTGCGAAGATAGTGGTCGCGAAATTGTTGCAATGCTTGCTCTTCTTCTAGCTATCTGTAAACAAACATAATCAAGAAGAAGTTATTGCTATCTGTATGCATTTCCTGATATATTATGTTAATATTTGAACCATTGTTCTGTTATTAAATGGTACTCCGTTCCTGTATCTTATTTTGGGTAGATCATCACCAACTTCTCCTGAATTCTCTTCTATTACAATATTATTCTTCAACAAGATTCTCCTAAAAAATATTACATATTAACAGATTTTATTTTATTTTCTTTTTCAGTATTACAATAGAAGACATTGCAAACTTGTACTTATGCAAAATCTTACTTGGTCTCCATAATTTCTGCAGCCAGATTTTCGCATCTAGTGCGCAGTATCTGAAGATACTTATCAGCTATAAAAACTGCTCTAGAGATTCTGTGCTCTTGGTACACAGCCCCAAGTGTCTCAGCAGCACAAGATACCCCATGAGCGCATCGTGCAACTGTGTCTAACCGACGACGGACCTTTTCAACCCTGTCTATCGAGTCCCTATCTGTACATAGTGGCGATAGTTCCTGTGATCAGAAATCCATAATCAATATCGATCAAGTGATTGTTAATAGAAGAAAAATGAATATACATGCCTGTATATCTTCTTGCATCTTCTGTATCTCATCCGTGAAATTTCTTTCGGATTGATCCCGTTGACGAAGCGACAGTGCCATTCTTCGATGCAAGGTGATCCTATCAGTACTAAGTCCTATCGAAAACGCGATATATTTAAGCTGCAATTAAAAAAGATCCACGTTTAGAATTCAAGCTTTGTATGAAAGAAAATAACGTGCTACATTTCCTGTAACTTACTTCGAGCTCGTTTTCCGACAAACTTTCCCTGGAAATAGAATAAGAAATTTGAGTAATTGAAATTTTCATTTGATCCTAATTAATGTGTTTACCTGTACAGACTGTCGGCGTCTTTCAAGTTGGACAATCCCATTATCCGTAACCTGCCGTCGGTGAAACTTGGAAAAGCTGAAAATTCTTCTTTCTCATCGAACAATTCTTGCCTGATGCATCTGCAGTGTCGTCTTGCACGGTGATATCGTTCGCTGTCGCCCTCGGATAAGGATCTTCTCACAGCGAAGAATCTCTAGCGTCGAAAGGAACGCACGAAATTTGAGGGGATAATTTTTTCTTAAATACACAGTATATCATCGGTATTCGGTCTCTATAAATATCTCATTACGCGATCTAAAAGAAAACGAAAGGAAAATTTTCCCCGATGCCTTCTAATGCTTTATGTCCAATTTCCCCGATGGTATATATATATATATTCTGGACGGTTTCTTCAAGCTTTCAGAGAAAATATTATTTTTCCTATCGGACGGAATAGATCGCCAGATGTAGTCGAAGGCGTGTGGCACGGTAACGATTCAAGGTACGTATAACATTTAGAATGTCTGACAATATTGGAAGGTTTGCATCGCAAACACCAATACATTTATCATTTCCTTTTTTCTTAGATAAGATTAACTTTAGAAGCGGAAACTGTTAATATGCAAGCCCGAGGATCGACTGTCACGGATCAAAGTATGTTCAACGAGCATCAGTGGAATTGAGATTTCATAACTAATCACTGGACTACCACTTGCACAAATCAAGATTAATCTAAAAGAAGAGGATTACGGCCTTGGTATGCAAAATATAAAAATAAACCTTCCAATCGATCCAATTTTTTGTTTGAAAAATTCATTAGTGATTGATGCTATATTGAAATTAAAAAAATTGGATTAATTAGAGGTATACAAATTGCTATAACAAAACTGTAACACTTTTCTTTTCGGTTTTGATTCATTTTAAGGATAGATATGATGTATTTGAAGGATTACCAACTTGTCGCTTCGCTCGTTTCGTGTCAATCTCTTCAAGATCCTCCGTTTTCTCGGTATTCCGATCATCGATCGAATCCGGTTCCCCGGTGGGTTCACCAATTGAAAAACAGGCCGAGGTGTGCGAGAGGATGCTGCTCTTCTTCGATCTTGATCCCTCGTTTTTGTCATCGTTTCGCGTTGAAGCCGCTTGCATGCTGCTTCTTGTTCCGATCGAATCGTCCTCGCTATCCGAACCGTTCGAGCTATCCTCGTGACTCGACATTTCGGCATCGACTGATGTATATTTTCCGAGACGACCAGCACTCGACGCGTTCACAAACGAGCGGGGATATTCCGAATCTTTGATCTTAACCAGATCTGCGAACCATAGGATAGATCTCCAACAAATATACATTTTATTGTATTTTTAGGTTTTTACAAACTCTGTGCTTCGACGAATTTACCGGTGTTGCTCCAGCGAGGCCGGGCTGGATGCGTTTCCGGTGGATTTTCAAGGACAGGATTGATCGCCGAGGAGATTCGCTCATCGTTATCTTGTTTCTTCTTCGATTGGACGTCGGTCGAAGGACGACAATCGGAAGAATCGATCGCGACACTATCAACGGTGCTCTGGTAAGAAGAAAATTATCATTAAGAGGAGAAAAAAGGAAATTATTTTTAACTCTTAACGGTCCAACGATCGTGGCTAATTATAAACCTCCAGGAGAATGATGAATGTGGACTGTTACTTAATCAGTCATCGTTAGGAATGATTATAGAAATTGAAACGAAACTTAGATTTATAGTTTGATATTTCCGGTAAATTCCTTAAATTTGAGAGGATACATTTATTAAAATGTATCGCACAGAATTTCATCTTTACTAGATGATTCAATTTCTGGAATCATCCCATGAGATCTCTTCTTCATCGTCTACGGAGTATCTTGAAGGAAAATATTTTCGGTGCAGCAAACGTTTCAAACGAAAACAATTTGTTTCATTACCATATCAAAGTTCCGAATTTATCATGAAAATAAGGTCTCGACGAAAATATACAGGGTATTTGACAACAGGTGGGAGATTTTTTAAGGGGTGATTCTAGGGATCAAAATAAGACGAAAATTAAGAATGTCGAAATAGCGTTTGCGGCTTTGTATTTCAGTAATTAACGTTTAATTACTGAATTACAATTAAATGTTAATTACTGGAAAACAAAGCCGCAAACGCTATTTCATCATTCCTGATTTTCTTCTTATTTTGATCCCTAGAATCACCCCTTAAAAAATCTCCTACCTATTGTCGAGCACCCTGTATATAATCAAGATACTTATATCAGGCCGTTAAGAGTTATCAGAAAAATTTAAGCATCTCTTATACAGCTTACTTTAGATTTGCGATTTCCATTATTGTTCAATTTATGTTTCCCGATCGCAGTTTCGGTTATTACATTATAATTATTGACGATCGTGCCTTCTCTGACTTGGGGTAGTTTAAACGACGTCGAAGATGCGGATGGCGTAGAAATTTCATTATTATTCAAACATTTTTCACTGAGTCGATCAGGTGAAGAATTACTCAATCCTTTATCACTGTCCATTAATGAACGACAATTATCGATGAAAGCTTTCTTGTAAGAACTTGTTTGAGTGATTTCATTGTTCTCCGAATCTTGGCTCCTCTCGATCCGAACGGAGGGGCTGCTGGATGTTCGCCGAAATTCGATCGTTTCTGTTTCTTTATCCTGATCGCTCGGTGCGATCAAATCGAATGATCGATAAAATACCGAGAGCTTTCGTTTAGGAATTTTCGCTAGATCGTTACCATTAGAAGGGTAATTAGTCACTTTCAAATAAGCTGATGGCTTCTTCTCACTACCCGCTGCCTTTGTAGACTCATCCATTTGAGAATTCTCCTCCGTCGATCGTTATTCAAATTCTGGTAATAAAAAAATTTCTTCTCTTCAATTTTTATCTATCGCAATTGTCAAACAATTAGAATTAAGAGATGTTAGACTCGAACGCGCGAATTGGACTTGGACTAATCCTTAATTAGAACGTCTTTAACGCGAAACGACCGGATGAAGGATTATAATTCCGTTTCATGATCGTCATTCGAATCCGATTTACGAGCTGTGCAAGTTCACGATTACACCCACGCGAAAGCTGTAACACGGTTAACGTTTTTGCCGTTAAAGAAGATTATTACGTAACCCGTATCAATGCCAACGACATAATGTACCGACCCGTTTCAAATGAACCAGAACGTTTTAATTAATCGATGGTAGACAAGTTTTTCCTCGACTAGATAAACAATCTGCATACATTACCGAGAGCCGTTAATTAGAACTACCAGCAATGTACCCAATTTAGCGCGACGATCATATCATTGAAGCAATAAATTGCCCTGTCCTTGCTTCGGATAGTAAACGTTAACGGAACATTAAAACATCCAACACACGTCTCGGAAGTTCTACGCGTTAATTCGTTAAGACGGTAACGAACCATCCGACGGGTCTTAATTACAACGTCAAACATGCATTTGCTTCTATAAACAATGGTAATTTCTAAGCGAGATTTTTTCGCAGTTCTAACACTAGCTGGACGGATTTTCTTGGAATCTTCTATGTAAAACAACGACTTCCTTCGCTAAAACTGATACGCGAATTTGAATATTATCAAAGAAGGATTTTCAAGGAAAGTTTTACATCGATTCATGGTCTACTTTTGACCGTCACGTTAAAATAGAAAACTCATCCAATTATCAGTAAGGATGATTAAATATTTCTAAGTTTTCGCGGTTGTGAAGTTCGCGTGCTTGCCATTTAACTTGCTTACCGACACACTGGAAATACATTAATCCTTTAGCGCGATACCTTACATTATTGTTGTAACAAAAGTGTTATTCCATATTCTCATTCGCTTGTTAATGATTTGATTGCATTAACGCGTTGACCGTCACAGTAGAAAGGGATACGTGTAGTCAGACACATTTCTATTTAATCTCTTAGTACTCTACTTTGCGTTACTACTAGCACGCATCGCAGTCTGCAATTTCAACGACGTACAGAATTCTTTCTGAAATTACTGTATCTCTATTAAACAATGCTCTGAATAAAATCCGATACACTATATTTCGGCAACTCGATCAAGGCCTACGATCGTGTTACTTTCACTTCAACCTTTCTTAACAGCAAAACGAGGTATTTTTTTTCTAAGAATCTAATCACTCGAGGAATTTAAACGTTTCCGATAGATTGTATTTCGATGGAAAGAAAATCAATTATTCTTACCTATCATCCTTTTCGCAATGACGGTCTCGCGTACTCTTAAGCGCATCGTTATCCTTATCAATGGAGTTGGAGGTGCGGTGATCAATCGCGTTTCGCACGTTCGATTTCGATTATTATTTTCGATTCTGAAGGAAACTGCACGGATAGCAAGGAAGCTGTAAAATGAGAAAGAAGCAACGGAATACGACTGGCACGAACGCCGCGGGCAGACTGAATGCGAACGCGTGTAAAACTGCTCTCTTTCTCGCTCTCGTTCTCGTACCTCTCTCTTCCTCGTTTTTTAACCGATCTCTCTCTGTTCTTCTTTCCTTCATTTATTTATTTTTTTTCTTTATCTTTGTTTTCCTTCTGTTTCGCGATTCCTGCGAGTTTCAACCGCGAGTGAAATATTTTTGCCGAAACGAAATGTACTCGAGATGTATACGCGCATGCATATGTTAAGCGCACGCTTAGAGATTCACCGGGAATCGTGAAACGGTAGCCGTTCCGGAAAGTAAAAGGATCGTATGAAAAATAATAAATTGCCAGGAATTTTCTCGTTCTTGATACGAGTCGTATGATTTTCAATACATGTCGAGGGAACTTAGTTATTTTTATTCGGTTGCATCTTAAGGGAGATATTTAGGCCAATGTCGTCTACCGATGAAGCCTGGAATTCTATTTTTATGGAGAAACCCTGAGATGAATTATCGTAAAATTTGGCGAGTTTAACGACCAATGTTTCTCTTCTCGATATAAATTCAAGCCATTAAAAAAGAATGAAATATTTTTAAAGATCGAGTAGGTGGCCAAGTAAACAGGATTCTATGGAAAAATCACTTTTATAAAATACAAAAGAAACTACGAACAGGAAGGAAGTATTGGTAAAACCTTTTTACAGAGACTTGCCTTTTGTTACAGAAATAAATGCTTATCGTTCACGGTCATCCGAGGATGACCTGACTTCCATTCTGTTCGATGGATTTCCATTTTTTTCCTTTTTCAAACAGATTTAACAAAATATACAGAAACCGAATTTTTTCATCATTCTCATAAAACATCTAAAATCTATAATGATTTGTATAATTAGATAAGCGAGGCTCTTGAACTTCAATTGAAAATGCTTATTATACTAAACTTTGTTCAATATTGATTCATCGATCGCATCGAATACTGTTGAAACGTCGATCGAATGCCTATGAAATAATAATATTTAGTTTAATGATTACGTCAACGGCTATTATAAGAGCCTTGTAATTTTCTCTAACATAACATTATGTAAGAATTTCATTCGGACCGAGATTAACCACTGTCTAATTTGACGTTGATTCTCTGTCAATTATCTTAATTAATAGTAGAGCAGGATGGAATTAATGTCAATTACTAATTACTATCATTCTTATGTGCATAAAAAATTCATCGCGATTCTAATTTAAACATACACGTGCCTAAAATATTAAATCAAATATTTATTCAATATTATTTCAAATTTACATAAAATTGACTATATCTCAAACTAAACTATACTTACATCAATTTTCAAATTGATTTCATATTTCTTACAAGATTGAGAATATAACGCGTCAAAGGGTTAATAAGATAGTATGCAGAGTATACCGGACGGTACCATTTTACGTGGAATTAATATTTTTTTTCCCTTTTGCTTTTGTCTCGTCTTCTCAACAGAGAGATTATATCTCAAACTATACTTATATCAATTTTCAAATTGATTTCATATTTCTTACAAGATTGAGAATATAACGCGTCAAAGGGTTAATGAGATAGTATGCAGAGTATACCGGACGGTACCATTTTACGTGGAATTAATATTTTTTTTCCCTGTTGCTTTTGTCTCGTCTTCTAAACAGAGAGATTATAAGCGACGAGAGTGAATCTTTCTACGGTTCTTTCCCTTCTATCTGATTGGTCGCATCATTCTAGCTTGTTGACCGCCAGTTTAGTCTTGAACTGCACGCCACGCGGATTGCTTTATACCGCCCGCCTGTTTTCCTTACTCTGTTCGTCTCACCTTCGTCGTCTCTTTGAGATGTGCAACGCTCTTTTATCATTCATCCTCGTCAAATTCTCCATCGTTCTCATAGTGTCCGCGATAGAAGAAGATCTGTACGGTAAATAACTTGCTCTTCTTCTTAGAATTATCAATCTCCATCGAGATTCTGGACCCTCGGGTCTTATCCGAATCGACGATGGAAACGTTGTCTGTACATTTTTCTTACTTTTACTCGGGGACCTTATTTTCGCGAAACGACACGCGGAATTACGATTCTTTTGCGTGTGTCGCGGTTCATCCGCGAGTAACATCTCCTTCCTGCGAATTCGTTATTCCGCAAGCAGGATAAAATACGTATAATATACGTGAGTGACGTCATACGTGTAGCATAGCGATGAATTTCAGTTTCTTCCACGAATAATCTTGTCCGCGCAAAACGAGGCTCCGATTTGATTTTCTTTTTTCCCCCTTCTTTTGGTGCAAACACCGTTTGTTGAAGTGTAACACGTCTCTTTCTTATTGTTCCTGCAGAAGGCAGCCAGTGCACGTTGGAAAATGGTAACCCAGGAGTGTGCAAAAGATTACCCGATTGTTCGGTCAGAATGGCAGAAGTGGAGCTAGGGAGGAGGACCTCGGATTCCTCGGGAAGATGCGGTTTCGAGGATTTCACAGAGATCGTTTGTTGCCCCGTAAATATCACCGATAAAATAGCCCGTCGTCCAGCCGACGTTGGTACGTCATTTTTTTCTGTATAAATCAAAGATGCATCGTTCGATCGTTGATTACATCTCTGAATCATTATCTCTGCATAATCAATATCCCAAAGGCGGATCTACTCGAAGAATCTTTCTCTTTCTTATTCGAAGTTGAATACGGAAGTTTTGTATCCTCCGGCTATTTTTAAAGGAGCCGAAGATTAAAACGCTTGTAACGTGAAAATTTACAGTTATTTATGACATAATTGTCTTGCTCGTATGCCGTGTTAAAAAAGAATCACGCGCGTTCGAGAAATTATGATTGTACGTGTGTAAACAGCTGATTGGAGTCTGGCGATCGTCGTTATTAGCTGATCGTAAGGAAATTTATTTTAAAGTCTTTCGCAGATCCTTTTTTTTGTAATTTTAATACGAGGTATGGGAAACGTTCTTATTATTTTTAGGATAATTTCATATCATAACAATACATAATATTTTAATAAATTTAAATAAAATCAAAGCAAGAAATATTTTTTGATAATGTATGATAATCACATGATAAAAACTGCTCACATTTGCATGAGCGAATTTAAAATCCAAATGGTTGACCTTTCTTTTGGTATGTAGAACGTTTAAATATAAGGCACGCCTACGTTTTAATAATAAAAAAATACATGTCCTTTCGAGTTGTTTTCCTGACGATCGTTTAAAAGCTATCAATCATGTCAATGCATATCCTTCAAGTAGACTCGCGTCATGTTTATTTATCGAAGGAGATTTGCGAGTTTATTTTATTGCTTACTGCAACTTTCAGCCTGCCAACAATACGACATTAATATAACAATAGACAACAAGAAGCCAGACGATTTGTCTTTTCATATATTTGGAGGTATCCAAGCCCAGTCTGGCGAGTTTCCATATATGGTAGCACTTGGATACGAGAACGATAATCTGGAAGAAGATCCGTCACCCATCAGATATAGTTGCGGAGGTAGTTTAATATCCTCTCAACACGTGCTAACTGCTGCACATTGCGTTAACAATGTGAACGAAAAAGTACCTGTCGAAGTAGGTTTCATTATGATACATTTACTTTACTGCAATTTTTCCTGTGGCCCACCTATCAAGGATCAATTTTTATAAATAAATTAACACAAGTATATTATTGCAGATACGACTGGGAAGCGAAGACATAAAAAGCTCAGCGACAAATGTGCAACGTATCCCCATCAGTGATATAATATCCCATCCAGAATACAAACGCAGTATGAATTATAACGACGTGGCTATTTTGAAGTTGAAGACCAGGGTACAAGTTTCGAATACGGTTAAACCTATCTGTCTCGAAACCAGATCCTTAGATTCCATGAGTATCACTTCGAGGACACCTTTGGTGGTGATCGGATGGGGAGCTACAAGTTTCGATACCGAGAATTCTGTTAAACTGATGAGAACTCCTAGTCTAAGGTATCGTGGTTAAAAATTTTAATAATATTTTTAATACGCTACATCTTCTTTTTTTTTTATGTTACAGCCTCGTGGACAGAGAAGAATGCGCCGAACAGTATACCGGATTCCTGAAATTACCTCGTGGCATCGACGAGAATTTGATCTGCGCTATGGATCCTAACAGTACCAGAAGAGCGGACGCTTGTCAAGGTGACAGCGGAGGGCCTTTATTAATGTTAACCGAGAAAGGGGACAGTGTGATAGGAATCACTGCTTTTGGACAAAGTTGTGGTAGTTCAGTTCCAGGTGTTTACACTGCGATACACTCTTACCTGGATTGGATCGAACAGCACGTATGGTTGAGCAGCGAACCGAAATCTTTAACCAAAACACAGATTACTTATATCGCTGTATGAGCGACGAATACTTACGTGAAAATGATTTCATTCGTTTCAATATAATACTCGATATAGTCTCGTTAGATTTCAGGTGTCTGGTAAGGATGGAGAGAAAACGAGATGGCAGTAAACATTAACAAAACCCTTTTTTATTTATTCACATTCTGTACAAATGTATTTTACATAATGTCGATAATATCTATCGTGCCAAATTAAATATCGGGCGGCAATGTGATTTTTTTTGGTTTTGGATAAGGATACAATTAATAAGAGCGTGGACGGTGTTAATTTGTTAACTTTTAATTAAAGCATTCTTAATTAACAGAAATAATAAAAAGCGTGAGTGCTCAGAGTTAACTGATTTTATAATACTTCCTGGTTTTATATTGAAAATAAAAATTTTAAGTTTGAACTTATAAATGGTACAAGGGTCTTTTAGATGTACCGTTTGAATTATAATATTCATTTCTTTTTAAGACGCCCGAGCGCGAAGAAATAAACCAGCACCAAAATTGAAAAGCAATTTCAAGCGATTTAAGTTTATAGTGTAACTTTGCCACTTTTTTCCTCGTCAAGGAATAACCATAGACCATTGTACACATACAGGGTGGTCGGTTACAGGTGGGCATTCTTTGAAAGGGTGGTAGCTGGGGTGATTTTGAACAACTTTTTCTTTCACTAAAAAGTTATTCAGAATCACCCCAGCTATCATCCTCTCAATGGATGCCCACCTGTAATCGAACACCCTGTATACATACGTTTTATATCTCCCACGGAGATAATTAATTAAATCTAAACATCAAAATCCTAAGTTATTTAACGATGTACAACGATTATAATACAGTGTACGTAAATATATGGAATATAATACTGTTACAATCAGGTGCAATTATAAGTACATACGTATAATTTACAGTTTAACGAAAGAATTCCAAAGAATTTCATTATGCACGTATGTTATACAGTACGTGACCCAAATGAAATTGATCGGTAGTCGTTTCGTCACTTTGTGCGTACAAGCTTAAAAGATTTCGTGCTTATAAATTGAAATTCAAGGTATTATTCTTCCAATAATTAAGTGTTACGTTTCCATCACCCACGTGAACGATCATCTAGTTTATTAATTAACACATTCGCTACCAGTACCCAATCGAAAATTGGACCTTTTTTAAAAAATAAAATTACATAACATCAGATTATAATCTTTTAAATTAGACAATAAACTTTAATTTTAATATGATTTGAAGTATACAAAATAAAATGAAATAGTAGCGAACGTGTTAATTTCTATTTTGGTACATTTAAATTTTGTCCAATATCAATTAATCAAGTCTTTTAAGAAAATTAGATTTCTCAGCATTTACAATTTCATTTAAAATTTCGATTACTTATTCTAATTATTACTTTTTAAAACGTTTAAAGATTTCAGAGGAAACTTCCGAAGAATCGAAAGATCAATTGATTTTGGACAAACGGCGATAATTGTTCGTTTAAATAGGACACCTTTCAAAAGAGATTCATCTCGACCCCGTCGACACAACACACCATATCCTATCATTTCAGCCCCACTTCGTGGCTATCGTGTACAACGAGCGAAGAAGTTCCAACGCCCTGCTATCCGACACCGAAGTCTCATCTTCCTGTAACGAATTGTTCCCTTCAGACGTCTCCGATCTCCTCACAACATTCACTGAATGTTCTGTGGTCGTACGAAATTTACGACTCTTTCTACTCCTGAAGGTGGTCACCGGGGGTTCCGTGGCCATCGAGCTCCTCGGCTGATTGGTTGGCCTAACCGCAGGTAAGCTGAGATGATTGATCTCAGCCACGATATTCTTCGACTCGTCGGACGCAAACTCGTTCACAGGTAGTTTAAGAAGCGTATTCAACAGTTCTTCCTTCTCCTTCTGCATCGTCTTGTTCGTCAGATCAGTACAATGCTGTACCAGCAAGAGGACCAATTGCCTGACTGTTTCGTTATTATCAGCCTGCTTCATCACCCTCATCAAGGTATTGGTACTGGAAACATTCAATTTCCCAAACAATTTCTCAGCAATTTCATTCTCTGTACCGTTTGCATTTAACCCAACAGTGGATGGTAAGGCGGAAGTGACGAGACTCTCCTGAGGCAGGGAATTAGTGGACGTGATGGAAGAAGTTATGGTGGTGGTGATACTGGACCTTGTGGTAATTAATGGCTTAGGTGTGACCGTATTTTGCGTGAAGGAAGTTGGAAGCAAAGAGAAGGTTGTAGGTGAATCCTTGTCCCTGGATAATCTTTGCGTCAGGGGTAGATCCTCCTCTAAGAATGATTCCTCTGAACTTCCAGATACGTCTTCCTGAAGAGAAGTACCTTCGTAATCCAGCCTCTCTTGACTACCAGTGGAACTATCCGCTGGGATGGTGGTGCCTAAATCAGACTCCAAACCATGATTGATTCTCTGAGGATCGACGAACACCGAGGTCTCCCAAAGTCGAGTGACCGCTGGTGAAGATGTCCAATGATCGTTGTTCAATAATTTCGATTCTTCGTTCAGTGATTCAAACGAATCAGTGGAATCATCGTTTGCACAGGGTGTCGTCTCAGGAGTGTAGGTGGTCGTTATGGGCTCCGTCACTCTGGCTGTCGTTGGTCTCTCTGTAATTTGATCGTCCAGTCGATTATAAATATTTCGGAATTTCATATAACTGGATCTTGAAGTAGGAAAGACAGATTTTGGCTCGGATATCAATGACTTATGATGCGAGCTTCTGTAAGGCTGATTAGTCACCACTGCCTGATTAATGCTCGTAGAACGTACAGTGTGTACAGTCATTGGTGTGCTCGAATAACTTTCCGGATTTATAGAAGTAGATATTCTCTCGTTATCTCTACGAACTGTCTCTGCATGAGTTTCAAATAACGGAGGAGTTAATTGTTGTTCAGGTTTCTTGCTGGTCGACTTCCTGTTCCAGTTATGGGTAACCATGTGCACAAATACCGATGGCGAAGACGAAGTAGGTGAAACTAGATGATTATCGTTCAGAGGTGTGGTAACGAACGATTGTTTGTTCCCGTATGGTTCAGTGGTGATTGTAACGCTATTATTTTGAAAACCACCGACTCGACTCTGATTTTCATCGGAAGGAACGTAATTGTCCGTCACTGGTGAAACAACATTGTTTTGACTATAGAATATACTCGAGTCAGTAGTATACAAAGAACTAGGATGATCTGCAGAGAAGGTGCCCTCCGTTGGAGGCGCAGAGGTCTCGAAATAGCCATCAGTTGGAGGGTTCGTGGCAGTTTCATAGACGTCTTGAATAAATGTCCTAGGACTAGTGTAATAAGTACTTGGTAACGTGCTGAAGGAATCATAAACATTATCCTGAATCGTAGTAGGTGGTTCAAAGGTAGTCGAATAATCAGTAGTCAATTTTTGCCTGATGTCGTTATCATCAGAGAAATCTAGGACCTCGTCCTGATCAGTGACAGAGTGAGCAGTAGTCGTCCTCCATTGTTCAGTAGTCGAGGGTGGTTCAGTGGGTCTAATCTCAGTGAGCACCCTTTTAAACGAATCTGGGTCCACCAGGTAAGCTGACAGAGCATGAGTGAAGACCTGTGCCAATTCTCTAAGCCTGGTGCTATTCGACTTTCGAAGCTCGTCCAGGGATCCTCCACTTTGCTGCAATTCTAAATCATCATTGTAATCCTCCCCATAAACACTAGCATTATCCAAACGATCTTCAGTCGTTTGATTATCGTTGTCCAATGAATCGTTTAATTTAAACAACTC
Organism: Osmia bicornis bicornis; assembly: GCF_907164935.1. Classification (NCBI taxonomy): domain Eukaryota; kingdom Metazoa; phylum Arthropoda; class Insecta; order Hymenoptera; family Megachilidae; genus Osmia; species Osmia bicornis. Next base: position 2,445,907 of record NC_060228.1, on the reverse strand, counting down.
AACGTAAGAGCTGATGGTGTTCGGGGTAAGTAGTCCTGCTGGTACTTTCACAGTTCCATTACTCTTTTTCGAGATCACAGACTTCTCTATCTCCTCGTCGAAAACAATAGACGGATCGGTAGTTTCGTTGGATTCGAAATTCTCAGCGGCTGTAGAGAAATACAGAGCCAAAGAGTGCAACGTCGAAGGAGCTGGAGGGGAAGACACGTTGGAGGTCTTCTCATCGACTCTCAACGTTTCTGACAAACTCGGCACTTTCTGTTCCAGATTCTTCAAGGAGTTCAACATACTCAACGCGTGCTCCCTCTCGGAGAAACGTGGACTTGGTTTGATCTTGCTCAGGGTGGTCGGGGCAGGATACTTCAGCTTTGGTACCAGGGTCTTAGCCGAAGTGTATGCAGGTACTGTAGGAGTGTACGGAGTGGGCTTCAACGTGGTAGCATTACTGGTAACATAGTTCCTGGTGAACGGTACATACGGGCCCAGAGTGGACATCACTTTACCCTGTTTGTAAGTAAAGCTTCTGTCATAAGGACTCAGGTCCCTTTCGGTAACTGCGTTTGCCTGATAAACCGTAGTTCTGTAAGGTTTCTCTGTGGTTGTGCTGATGAAATTCTGCCTGTACCCTGGCGAAACCGTGGAGGGATTCTTGCTGGAGAGTTTCGAATCCCCTTCCAATTTATTATACTGATTGTCTATGGTGTTTCTTGTTACAGGGGACTCGGTGCTGCGCCCAAAGTTGCTACCGCGAACCGAGGCTGTGGGTGAAGTTACAAATGGACTGCTAGTGAATCTTTGGTAAGAAGAACTCGGAGTCGCTGTATTCTGACGGTAAGTGTCTGTGGTTATGTACGAACGAGTCGTCGATGGGATCGTCCCTGTATTAATGTTCTCATTAGTCGCTCTACTGTTATCGTAATAACTGACGAAGGTGCTGCGACTCGCAGTGGTGCCCTGGCTCGATCGATAATCGTAATTACTATTAGCCAGGAAAAATGGCTCTGTCGTTGATTGAGTGTCGGAGAACGTGGATGGACTTGTTGCCACGGTTGTTTCCGTGGTGATGTCGTCATTGCACGGGGGTGGAGTACTAGTCACATATTGAGTCGTTTCATAAGGAACAGACGTGGTAACAAAAGATTGAAAATCATTCCTCTGCGTCGGATAATGATCGTTCTCTTGTCTCCAGGTCGTCGTAGATTCGTAATTTCTTGTGCTAGAATCACGGTTGGAGTATACTTGATAGTAATACTGATGAGAATTGCCAGTGTTTTCGTTAAACCGATTTCCACGATTACCAACGAACGCTGCACTTTCAGCGACCTGTTGAGATTCTTTTACCGGGGTTGTATTTCCAGCACGGAACGTAGTCGATTCGGTGTAAGCTGGTGTGACTCTCTGCGAAACTGTAGGAGCAGAATTAACTCTGGTAGAACTCTTGAATTTCAATCTCTTCAGTGCTCCCTTCTCGTCGCGCTGGTTATTCGAGTTTCTACTAGTAACGTGATAATTTTGCGCTTTCTTAGGGGTGTTATAATAGTCCTGGCTCGTCGTCGGGTGTCTATTAACATTCCCCTCCTCGGTGTTTCTCGTGAATTGATTGAATTGTTGTCTTTGACCCGAGTGGAATCCATTGGGACCGTAAAATTGATTACCATCTCGTGGAACGTTGGATTCTTGACTGAAATCGTTGCCGGAATCAAAGTGTCGGGATGATTTAATTCTCTCCCTATTAGACTGCACTTGATTTTCTTTCGGTGGTTGCTCGTACGTTTTCACTCTTCCATTCTGTCTACCATCGTAACTGAGATTCTGAACGTCGTAGTAATCCTGCTGTCCACCGTTCTCTATCGATTGTTGATAATCCAATTTCGATTTTCGCGATTCGGCTCGTCTTCGTTCCTCCTCTAACTCCTCGCTGCTCTGCTCGTAAAGCTCCGCAGATTTACTGCAGTCCACCTTGAACCACCAATCGCAAATCAACTGCGACTGTTGAAAGATGGTACCGTTCGGACAGAGAAATGATATCTTGCGGCCATTGTCGCAGATGTGGAATACCTGAAAGGAAAGACGATAATCCTGATTGAAAAATTTGCTAGATTTTCTCGCGATAGAACATCCCCGTTCATCGTGGCGACCAATTATCTTATTGCGCAACCAGATACGTTGTCGCGACGTTGAATCTCGCGATTTGATTCAAGGAATTACGTTGCATCGAGATACGTATCGAGCAATTAATCGCTTACTTGACAATTTGTCTCCAAGTCCGCGTAGTAACCACCTTTCAGTCCGCGACAGCTGAACGATGTGACGGGAATTGTCGTGAGAGCTGGAAAGTCGACTCCAGGCTGGCCTGTTACGCCTAAGGGAAAAGACGTTCCTGTTACGTTACTTCTCGTCTTAAAATCTTCTCGACGCTTCAATCTTTCGCGATCGTACAATGATTTTCTGGTAATAATATACGTGTAGAATGATAGTTCGAAAGCAAAATAATAGAGGTACTGTAATTTTCGTGCAAATTGAATTGCAAAAAAAAATTTCTTTTCGCTGATCGAACGAGATCAATTTTCTAATCTATTACTGGATCAGTTGTCACACCTATGTAAAGGAAAAAAGGATACATATAGAATGCATGCGCTTTATTTTAGAGATAGGAAGCTGAAAGAGAAAGCGGCTAATGTAGTACTTGTACGATATTATTAATAATACCCGCTCCTTTGAGCCATTCCTTGAGAAGATCCGCATTGCCGAAGAAGACTAGGAAAGAAAGGCGAAAGAAAGTACTTTAGAAAGACAGAAGAGGGTTAAATAGTTAATTTCGGCGGTTAGTAATTTAGCGTTGGAACCTTGATAAATTTGGTACTCGCCATTCTTCTCCGGTGCTAGTCTTTTAACAATCTTCTTCAACGATTCCTCGTTTTCTAATGATGTTTCTACGCTCCCCACATCCAATTCTGATAGGAACTTCGGCAGACTTGCTTTTCTATTGCTATTTTCTAACTAGAAAAGGAAAGCAACTGGTGAACAAAAATTTCTTTATCATATCTATTCGATCACTTTTCTAAATGATAGAAAATTAATTACGATTAATTAGTTACTCTACAAAGTCGTAGTAAAAATAAAGAAAAGATAATACTAAACATTTCTATCATCTTTTAGTGGAAATTAGTAGTCGTAATAGTCACCTCTGTTTCACAGTTGCTAGGCATAAAAGTAACCATTGAACCTGAAAAATTCAATAGCACGTAAACATCAAATTCTGAGAATAATTTTGCGTTTTCTCGTTTAATTATTAGACTGATTTCTTTCTTTAACGTTTGATGACTAGCACATATGAATTGAAAGAAACAAATTCTTTGAATAATATCTATGTTAAAGAATGAGAACACTGTGTCTTCAAGATTCTATTAAATCATTTTCTAATACTTACATAAAAATATGATTAATTCAAGGTAAACCATTCTCGAAGTATCCCTGTGCATGATTCTATAACAAACATAAATTATACAAAATTAATCACGGAATTAAATATAAATTAAATATAAAAGGCCCCCCTCGGAGGTCTTATGTTCTTCTTTTCTTACGTAAAGAGTACCACCAGCTCATTAAATAAATAAATAATAAAAATAATAATAATAATATAAATGAAATCGAAGTGTTTATAAATTTACCCAACTTTCCATTAATATCGCATAAATAAATCATCCGGATATGGATTGTGGGACATCTTCGTAATGATAAAAAAAGAAGAAGAAATAAAACTATTTATCTGTAATCTCGTTGTCCTTTCATGACGATCTAAACGGAAAGTGCCATTTCCCACGTTTATCATCCGTATAAACGATACCAATAAACATCACCGACGAATGATCTATCGGTGGCTTAACGAAGAAAACGTTAGATCGCGATAAAACAGCATCAGGATTCACTGCGGGAAACGTAACCCGTGATTACCCGTGAAATCGATTATCCTAATCAAATCCCTTGGCCGTGGTAATGGGGTTTCCATTACCGGCTAAAGCTAAATAGCTGAAACCAGCGTGTACTCTATCAGAGGCCAGTGTCCCTGGCTCGTTGACATTCAATCGGACATCGTTGCTTGGCTCGTTGTAGGAAGAACAAATGCCGTTCCATCAGTCCTCGTTTGATGACGTAACCCTGAAGAACGGTAGAGAATAATCTTGTTCATTCTCACGGTTCAACGATTCACCGGACTTTCAAAATGATTACGGTAGTCATTAAGTTTGCCGGTTGGCATTTGATGCGACTCGCAATTTATGGTTAATCCTTTGGACAGACCGTGATGAGTATTATAATGACGTTACTTTCACTCTATCCCGGTCTCAATTGCTCCTTTTGCTCGATATCATTACGACAAAATTTCTTTGTCCCTCGATATTTATCTTCAAATATCCTCGTTCTCTCTCGTTGATTGATTTTTCCTGTTCAACGATCGGTCTACGACCGTGACAAAAATCGCCGACGATTTAATGAATTTTCATTTCCACGAACAGAGAGGCAGACAATTGTTCTCGCGGATAACGAACGCGTTTTATCCGACGCAGCCGGCTGACAAATCTCCGATTGTTCCGGGAGAGGGTTGAATCCCCTTTCCGCGAGGATTTTTATGCTTTCCCGCGAACAACCAGCCGCGGTTTTTGCGGCGATTCGAACAAAGATGATCGATTGAATTAAGAGAGATTCGTGGTTTGTTCGCAACCGCTTGTTTTAAGCGGATTTTCGATTTAATCCGAACGCTATCGAGTAGTACGTTATTCATGTAAAATGAAATGTGCATACAATTGAAGACTGGTTGCAATTTCTTCCATAAATAAAAATCTTCCTTAGAATCTACGAAGGCTTTCCATAGCGAAGAGATTCAGCTGATTATGGATCGAGTCCACGGTCTCGCAACGATTACGTTGCCTCCAATGTAATCTCTAATTACCATAATTTCACGAAACTTCAACGAGATCCACGTATAGAGATTCGGTTGTTTCGACGCGATGGGATATTAAGATGGTGGGGGTATTTCGAATTTCCAGTAATCGGTACCGAAGGCTTGCAACTTCGGAGAAGGGAAGCAGCTTCGTTGTACCGGGCCTAGGCGGATAGGCGATGTTGAAACAATAGCCGGCAGATAGTGAAACAAAACTTGCCGTCTTAACGAGCGCGTACTCGCATACGTACCGCCTTCCTCTTTTGTAATGCTAATTCAAAGGAGGCAATTATTTCAGGAGTAACCGGTAACCTTCTAGTTTCTCGAACGACACCGAACAAGCCAAGTATCGTCCTTAGTTACCAAAAGATACACGGGAAAGTCGGCCGAGAATCTGTCGGATAATCGTGAAAATTGAACAACCGAACCGACGAAAGCTAATTACATCAGCTCGACTAATTATTCTTTGATGATCCTTGCCAGATTTCCCTTCTCGTTATGTGTCAAAGATACTTTCATCAAGGTGTTCGATCTTTCTTTTTCTCATTTTATAAAAGTGTAAATCAAAATATACTTCAGTTTCTAATGCTCCAATTTGCTATCTCGAATAATAATAATTTTAATGCTATTTAAAATTATTATCCTTCCTTTGCTTCCTAATTACTCGCAGCACTGGTCACTGACCAAAATCTAACAAAATAGTATGTACTTTCATCAAGGTGTTCGATCTTTCTTTTTCTCATTTTATAAAAGTGTAAATCAAAATATACTTCAGTTATTTTCTAATGCTCCAATTCGCTATCTCGAATAATAATAATAATTTTAATGCTATTTAAAATTATTATCCTTCCTTTGCTTCCTAATTACTCGCAGCACTGGTCACTGATCAAAATCTAACAAAATAGCATGGAGCATCGCGTTCGACTAACAATCCAATGAATCGTGTTGCTTGATATTATCGCGAATGCAAGCTGCGTGCTACGAGAAACAGATCACTTTTCCCGATGAAATTCAATCGAGAAAGTAGAACCGACAAGTTCGTGCATCGCTTACAAGGATGGAACTGTCTGGTTAAACGAGAATCATTATTCGAATAGTTTGAAGGCAATGATAAATGCAAATCATTCTATACATTTTCTATGATCCAGTCTGTCTGTAGTATCCCTTCTATACCTATTAATCTTGTATTAGAAAAAAACTTGTATCACAGTTAACTGTCTTAACCACGTCAGTCTGAGAGGTTGTGCTCGATTATCTTATCAAGATGTTGAAATCATTTAATGACTCTCTTGCAACGAACTTGCACGATGGATTACCGGTTCGAATTTAGAGTCAACTTTTCTATCGGTTGCTCAATCATTAGATTAAGATTTGTGACGGTTTGTCAAATATTATTACGAAATGAGGGAATTCTTCTATTTATCTTCAATTGCTACGTTACTGTAACTGAGCAATTATATAAATCATCTTTTAAATTGTTAATAATTTATGACAGTGGCGCAACTATAATTGTCCTATGGGAAAGAGGGATGGAAAAATTGTCTTCATTTATCTTTAATAGAAGATCAACTGATACCCCTATTTATGAAAATGGGTTTGCAATGTTTAAGTTGATTATTATTAATCTTCCAACGATGTAGAAGTTTCTGTTGGATCTATTGTTCTGAATCATTTGTGAAATTGAAACAAACAAGATCTTCTCTTCCTATCATTCGTTCGGCTTCGTCGAGGCGAATAATTGCGAAGTTAATTATGTGAATCAGCCGTGACATTTTTCGAAGCAGTTTGTTATAGTGTAAAACGAGAAGTTCCCCTTTCTATTTATCATTGTAGCAAAGGAAACGTACTCTTTAACCTTTTCGCTGTAGCAACCTTTTTCTTTTTTTTAGGGAGAACCACCTAGGAAACTCAGTTTCTCAGGTGAAAAGTATACAAACTTTGGTCGCCAAATTTTAAATATCCTCTCTCTTTATAAAATTTCTAACATTCTATGCTGTGCTTTAAGTTATTACGAACTTCGTTAAAGAAACATCGTGTTTTTTGAAGATTTTCCCATGTGTGCGTACCATCTTACGTAAAGCATTGTATTCATTCTGGGAGAGTTCTATAGTAACTGGTTGTTCCCTTCGTGACTGACTTTTGGTGCTATAATCCTTTCGCACTAAATTATTTTCCTTCGTGTCTTCTTCTTCCTTTCATCTCGATAAATCTTGATTCTTCCGGTGATGCGAAAGAACATAGCACACTTGTGATGGTACAGAGAACGTTGATTAATTATTATACATAAATTATTAGAGAAGAATTTTAATTATTTTTCAATATTTCATCAATTTCTTTTCCTCTTTGAAATTTGAATTATGGCTATTTAACGTCAGTTCTGTTTCTTGTCAGAAATAAGACACAAGAACCCCAAGAGGAGGCAATTTGGTTTTTCAATTGAGGAAATGTTGAACGTCGGATCGTAATAGAGCAGCACCTTATGAAACATCCTGTTCACTAATATATATATGTCGTACACATACGTGTATAGTGGAAGACTTTCGGTCGCTGCGACGGTGACGGGAAGCCAGACTCAACACTGCGGGAGAGAAGCGGAAGTGCATAAGACTCCTACCGCGGTTCGGTATCGCGGCTATCGTGTCCTAGGATGACCCTAAGCCGACGAGTATCCGCCCGCGTTTAACGATCTCAACTGTAGAAGAAAGGTCATTTGGGGCCACTCACCGACGCCTTTACCATCGGGGAAGATCGTCAGATATCTCAGAACGGAATCTGATTGCCGTCCTCGTGGCAAGAGATCTTAGAAAGCGGCGAACCGACTAGCAACCGATATTGAGTCATGTCGAGACGAATTGCGAGCCTTCCGCAAGACGATCCCCATCAAAGATGCGTTTCTCTTGCAATCCATCGGTATTTAAATTTAATAGAAAAACTAGCCGACCAACAATATCCATCAGTTAAGAATATTTCTGACACCACCCTGTATAATTTCAGACCAAAATTATTCCTTCGAAAAAATGAAAAATGTTGAAACGTTCAACGCCACTGTGATTAACGTTGATGAGAGGAAAAAGAGACTTGTCATTTTCCTAATGATAAACAATTGACGGTTTAAGATTGCTTTTACCGCGGTAATCAAGGAGCATTCGAGCCGACCAATTTCCCGGGTTATTAATAACCACATTTAGCTGAAATACATTACCACGGTATTGTATTTAAGAAATATCTCTTGAAAAATGAATTTTTCGGCGGTGATGAATATTTTCGTAAAAATGAAAAGAACCGAAAGTTGCGAAGACGAAACTAGAGTTTAATGGACTCATCGAGTTGCGTGTCATCATCGCTGGAGACGGAAGCGAAACGAGCGACTTGTAGGATTTATTGAACGGCCGTTGATCCGGAAGACGAGGCCACTTTCGCCGGGAGAACAGCGAACCTGTACGTACGTCGGCTTACCTACGACCTCACAGGACACTTGCCTTCTCTTCGCACATGCGATTGTATGTACACTTCCACGACCTCTCTTTCATAGCAGAGAAACGCTGATTGTCCTCTCGTTTTCTCGCGTGATACCGGCGAAGAAGCTATGACATAAGTGAAATTACAAACACACGTGCTGCTCCTGGTACTTTCTGAACAGCCTGTTGAGATGCTATCGCACCCGCTGCCACGATTATCCATTACGGACGTAATCATAAAATAATGAGGATTATTCTTCTTAGGATCCTTATGAAATATTATATTCACTGGAAGAAAAAAAAATACGTTGCGGGACTAATTGGACGCGGAGGATTAGTGGACCATTGTGTCAAAACCCACGAGGGTGGTCTTAATTGTTACCCTTGGTCACATGTTTTATGGAATTAGCGAATATTGCGTTATTCGTGGAGACATAAGAAGATACAATAGAAATGATTTTATTATGGATGAATCTTTGAATATTTCAAGGTCAATTCTACCCCTTTTCTTTTGAAATAGAATTCTATTTTTTCAATTGGGATCTCAACATTTGAAACGGCACAAAATGAAAAAGAGAATTTTAAGTAAAATATGTTTGAAATATTAATCTCAGAAGTTAGAGAAAAATGATTACAAAGTAGAAGGGTGGTTTGTCTTCTCTGGATGGTTACCAGAAAGAAAATAATCTCTCGTTTTCCCAACGAGCATGATATTTTCTACGTAATACACGGTAACAATTCTGCTCATTTCTCAGGAACGTAAAATGTTACGTCTTCGAATGCTAATTCATCCTATCTTCGTCGAGTACAGTAATACATCTTACGTTATTAATCTGTAACCACGGCTTTCACCTTAGCGAACCAGCTCGAATAATGTAACGTAGAAAGAAAGAAAGAAAGAAAGAAAGAAAAAATGAATTTAGTTTGGCGGCGTGGAAACCGGAACTCGGAAGCGTGTTTTGTGGATTTTATAGGTTCTGGCGTGCGTGACGTTGAAGAGGCACACTATGGAGAAGTGTGTTTCTTCTATCGTGAGATACAACGCAATGTCGACCATGGGAACTACCTTTTCTTTATGTTTAATTAATCACAGTCATAATTATATTGTTCCGACGGTGTTATATTGTTTTAGCGTTTAAACCGTTGTTTACGTCACCACTGGTGGTGTCACGAAAAATAGGTCAACAATTAAACAAAAAAATGAACTTAAATTTCTAAATCTTTGACACGTTCACTACTCCATTGAACGATGCTTTTTTCTATAGAAATTCATTGTACAAAAATTATAGATTCCGAATGATTGGAAATACGAAAAACTCATTATTCTGTTAATTTTCGATCAATTCCTCGAGCATTTACGCACGAATGAGAGGAAATCGTACTGCATGCTTCGAAGTCGATATTGCCCTAATTATAAATCGGAACTTCCGGTGGACACGATCTTCCGCTTTAATAAATCCCTTTTCGATGTTTCGAAGGAGGTAATTTTCATCCACTCTATACTTTGAAATAATGCCAATGAATTAGTTTGAATCAGAAAAAGGAAACAAGGGTTGGTTAATGGATTTGAAAACTGATTTACTCTGATATCGTATATTCTTATAATTCAGCGGTACATTTTTAATTTTCCTACGCGTTTGATGTTATTAATATCAATGACGTTTGGAAATTCCAAAAAAAATAAGATTCTTTATGCGTTTCGTGATTGAGGAATATGCCGCATTTGTTATCTTATCAATTTCATCATGTACAACATTCTCACGATATATACATGTAAAATTCGTAGTATAAATATCAATCTAATAAATCAAAGTTCAATGAAACTGGGATTAATAACAAACGATAAAAAAAGAGTCAATTCAACGAAACAATGATTCATTCATAAATTATAAAGAAAAAGGAAATTGAATCATTCTTTTCGTATAATCAATAAGAATATTTAAATTCACTACGATTGTACTTATCAATTATTATCACCGTCCAAATCATATATCACCTCGGCTTACTAAGATCAACGTGAATAACGCGCGAAAATGCCGATACAAATTAAAATCCTTATCCTAGATTACTTAAAAATAAAAAAAGAAAATGTATTCAATTGATAACCAGTCGAGATATTGCTTACACGGTATCGCTTATCGCTAATTCTTAATATCGCCTTAAATCCCTCGCTATGTACACAGATAATAGAAACGACAACGATAGTAATCAATCAATGATCTATCGAATCGAAAAAACTTATACGTACGTAAGTGGGTCGAATTATCCGAATAATCTCCTCTGTCAAGAATCACTTATGTTCGTATTCCTTTTTCTATTCTTTCTTCTTCTTTTTTTTTTTTTTTTTACAAAAACGGACCAAGAATACGACAAACGGTACACATCACCCGCAACGCCGAAGTTCTTTTATTCTCCACCGTGTTCACTGACCGGGGATATACGAGGGAGCCGGTAAACAACAACAATATACACCGGTGCATTCGCGGATGACGTTGGTGAAGAGAGAAGGGTCGCGTCGCGAACGAAACGTAGGACGATACTGAGGTACCGTCCGTTAGGCATGCAAACCTCATACCGCGCAAGGATCTCGATCCCTCGCTTCTTTGTCCATCGACTGTCACGGTTTAGCTATCTCTATTCCTCTCTTCCATTCACCTTTCCAACTGTATTAAACGATCTCAGTTACTCTCACATACCGTTCGCTACCTCGCTTCCTCGTTAAGAGTTGATCCTCCCTCTGATGTTAACCCGTTCCTCTTCGTCCCCTAACCCCTGTTACCCGCTTGCATTGCCCTCTGTTAGGACACGCCGGGCGAACCTAGCGCAGGCGCTATACGAGCTGCTTACCTTTTACCATCCTCAGACCCCATCTACACCCACCCATTCTCACCTTCTCTCTTCCTCTCTGCTTCCTATTTCTGTCCTCCTCTACGTCGTTCCCTTGTAACCCTCGCGCTACCTGGTCATCTTCTTCCTATGTGACCCGATGCTATCTGCAATGCTTTCTCTTCTCTTCAGTACCGAGACACCTTTTTTTCATTTTTTTTTCAACCGTACCAAGATGGTGTGCGTACAAGTCGAGTATAATCTTCCTTTTTAATTTGCTGTCTTTAAGTTTCTTCATCTTCGTTTTTACTCCTCGAGACACCTCTTTTTTTTCCTACTTGATCTTTTCGCGTCAGAGGTAAACGAGACACTTTCTTATTACCCTTCCGTTTTAATTGCCCTTCTAACCTGGACGCTCTCCCGAGTTTTCTAATTACTCCGCGAGGATGAAACGAATTTCCTGTTTGTCTTCTTGTAAAATGTTTTCTATAATTTTGTAAGAAGAATGCAAAAAATAAACAATAAATAATGCGTTCGCCGGCGCAGTAGAAATGACTGTGTTTAGAACGACACGTGATAATATAAGTAGATCGAGTGCCGCAGGAGAAGTGGACGCTTGTAGTCAGACATAATTAATTTTTTAATTAAAATTTTGTCTATTATATTGGAAGCGCTGGTTATTGGAGACACCCTAATTTTAGGGGGTACTGAGGAACACGACGGCGAACGCGTTAGTGTTCAATTTGGTCAACGAACTTTTTACACGAATCTTTTCAATCTTCTACAGTATTCCCAAAGAGTGAGGAAATCGGGGGAGATTGCGCGTGTTCCTTGCGAAACGGAGCATAATGTTATTCAAGTATTCGGCTCGAACATTCTCAAAAAAGGAAAATAAAAATAAATTTCGAATCGAATAAACCGTATCTAAAAATTCGCGAAAAGACAATCGGTGCGCATGCTGCAAGTTAAATTGTATCTTCGCACGTTTCATGAAATCACGGTCGCATACGAAAGGAAAGAGAGAGAGATAAGATACATATTTAAATAACTCGATACTCTTTTCTTCTTTTTTTTTTTCTTGTGTACATCGTTTCATATGTTTATGAGAACGTATTGTAATTCCATCCACTTATGATTTATACAAGAGAAACTGTGTACAAACGAATAATTTTATTCATGTCCTTGTTATAAACTCTGCATTGTGGGAACGAAATTTGTACTGGAATTTCGTAAGATGCACTGTACTCGGTGGGTGAAGGATTTCCAAGCCGAAAAATCGTTCTTAATATCTTCACGTGATCACCGTTTGCAATACTTTTTTTTTAAATATTTTATGAGTTTTATTAAATCGCTGAAAATCGTTGAAGTATATTGTATATGTATATATCCATCCAAACGTATACAAGAGTAATAAATAGGAAATTGTCGACGAACGATATGTCATATAAAAATATTAAGAACATTTCTTCCTATTATTTTGATTCAGAAATCACTCGTTCCCCTGATATATAACACATCTTACGGAACACTGCAGATCTATCACTTATTATTCAACATTCATTGTTTGACTGGCCCATCGTCGCGGGAATTATCTTCAAATCAATGACATATTCATAGAAACGACGTAGAAAATAAATTACCATCTATGTTTCGATTTTATTTTGCAGTATCTTTGTCGGTAGGTACGAGAGCCATCAACGTGAATACTATGTGGTCGCGTTAATTTCACAATGATACTACTTTGCGTGTAAGTATTGTCGGGATAAACAGCGGTTTTTCATAGCGATACTTGAAATGCATATTCTCAGGAGCAATCGACAGGTTTCGAAACATTGAAATTTCATCGAAATGCGTATTGATATAATATCAGTATATCGTTTGTATGTTATGCACGCAATTACGTCAGGCAAGGCAGTGGTTAGCATGTATTATTGGGCCATCTCACATTAAGTCAATCAATTGTATCAAAAGAATTCATACGATTCCTTGTATTTCAATGAAACATTCTTAAACTAATTTTCCATGAGAAATGTAATTCGATAGTCATATACATATTCCGAGTAACATAAGGGAAAGCGTTAAGAATTAAAATCTTCAACATTCAACTATTTTTGAAAAGAACTAAAGAATGGTGTTTAACGTTAAATGACCCTTACGTATCTTTCCCTACCTATAATGTAATCCTGTATTTTTTTCTGTTTATTTGTTTAAATTAAAACATATTACACGATCTAGCTCCCTGTTGCATAAACATTTATTATTCACGTCCACTGTTGACAACAGTATCGTTCCTTCTTACGAGTAGCACGTTACAACGACATTAATTTTATCTAATGACTTTAACGTAATTCGGAAAGATCGCGGATAATAAACTACGGAATCTACAGTGTCTACCTTAAATAGTTTAAATGATCCGTTTATCGATCGAATCACTCGGTCTATAGTACAATATTACAAGCATTGTTCTCCAGTTGTTGATGTTGTCGCCGGTTGTATATCGCTACAATGGATCCTTCAGATCCTTACGAGATCTAGCGATATCGTTTTAAGGGTATCTTATGGTATACGCGAAGTAAAATCAATCGATGAACAATGTTGTTCGGGCACGTACGTTTCTTTCGTTGATTCAGAAACGTTGGTTATCGAGAATCCCCCGTTGTGTAGTTCCAAACACGCAACGCCACCGTGTTCTAATCACGTTACACGGCTTATTTCAGACTTTCTTAAATGTTAGTAATGCTTACTTTTTTTTTCTATTCGCTGTTAAATCAACGTGGTTTCGTCTGAAATCATATTCACCAGCTCTGAATTGCGTGTGAAAGAAAGATCAAGAAGAGATATATTTACTATGTTGATTCATCGGCTACCCAACAAAGTTGTTCAAGAACTCTTTGAATATGAATAGGAGCAATAAACTCGGTTGAGAAATCACGTACAACGTTGCAGTGTAATACTTTCTTAAGTACCCGATGAAACTGTTAATATGGTTGACGTTAATAATACAAGAATGTATGATATTAAAATGAAATTCTGGACAAACAGGACAAGGGAGCTACATTACTAACCTCTTCATCGGAGGCTTGAGTAAGAGCAGCTATTGCCTGTTGTACTTGAGGAGCAGTAGATCCAGCTGCAGGATGTGGCGCAGCTTGTTTACCAAGTTTCACAGTATCCTGAGTTGCTTGCGATGATTCAGTCCTCCTAAGATAAGCAGCTTCCTTTTTAGGCGGTACTACTGGTTTATTTGGTGGCACTGGAGGAGGAACACCGCGAGATATCGGTGGCTTTTTCGATGGCAGCATACCAGATGCTTGAACCGCCGAACCAGAGCCAACATTAAAACCAAGCTTTCCTGCAGTTTGCGTTGACGGTATAAGTTTTACCGTGCCTCCAGGATTTACAGGAGCAGGTACAACCACACGTTTCTCTACAGCCTGAGGAATGAATAGACAGGAGAACCGATTTAACCATCAGGCTATCCCTTTTCAAACATCACACCGCCATGGGTACGTGTAGATATTGTTTGCTGCATTTAAAATACAATAAGGTAAAGGAAAGTATTATACCAAATCACCAGTCTAAAGCAAAGAAACAACGAATGTGTTTAAAATGAGAATCAAAGCTTATTATTTTCGTCTGACGATGTTTGGTGTGTTGATTTCATTTTTGGTAACAGCGATATTATGAGAACTTGTATTTTGATAGCAATGTAGCAGGAGAAATCATTGAAATAAAAAAGTAGGATAAATTTTTGTTGATGAACAAGAAAGACCAATAATAGCAAACTTAATTAAAAGAATTGTAATTTTCTACTCTAATGGATTGTATAGAAGTTCTACTATCTTTGTTAGAATAGTACATCACACAGCTTGGAAAAATAACAGATAAACAACCAAACCATGTAAAGTTAGCAGCGGTAGCAAATATAAAGGTTGCAATTAGGAGGGCAAGCAGGGAAAATTTGTAAATAAGGCTCAAAAGTGAGTGGCATACAATTTTTAATTAAGGAAATAATCAATGTACATACTAAATAGTAATCTTATGTACAAAATAAGAATAGCGTAATACAATTTAGGTTTAAAATTTGATGGTGTACTAACTTATATAAAATAATACAGTGTAGTATAATCAGTATATTACAAATAATGAAAATTGTGTGTGTATAATCAAAACTAAAAGGATGAGATTTTGTATTTGAATAAATGATGACATAAAACATATAACTGTACACCATGAAATAAATTTTACTATATGCATTAGCACCCAGTATATAATATATAATATTTATATATTCTAAAACATCATATTAATTAAAAGATATATGTCAAATTGAAAATACATACATCTAAAAAAATGGGTGCATGTTGCATATATTTATAATTTATTTTTATTTAAAAAACTTTTAATATTACCTCATGCATTTTACATTTTATCTGTATAGTTTGTATAAAAATATAGAACGTATTTTATGATTATAACGTACTATCATTTTGAAATATATACATCGATTTTTTTCTTTTTAACTCAGCGATTATACTTATTGCATTTGACGTATTATTACAATA
This sequence comes from Osmia bicornis bicornis, assembly GCF_907164935.1. Lineage (NCBI taxonomy): Eukaryota > Metazoa > Arthropoda > Insecta > Hymenoptera > Megachilidae > Osmia > Osmia bicornis. The sequence goes on along the minus strand of NC_060228.1, from coordinate 2,430,119 downwards.
AGTATAATCGGTAACATACCCACGTATTAAAATAAAGAAGAAACCAGTTTTACCCCAAAGCAGTTTTTCTTTGTTACAATGATCTATTAAACATAGTAAGAAAAGTTAAAAAAGCACAGTAATTGTGCTTACTTAAAAGAGATAATGCAGTATATTTATATTTATTATTATCATGCAATAAAAATATTCTATATAGCATTCAACATTTAATAAAATGTAAGACTAGAAAATCATATGTGATTATGGCGTGTATGTAAAGTATCGAACATTACTGTTTCATTTAATAAACTTTTTTTTCAATCAGTTTTTAAAACACTTATCGTAATAATAAATAATATGCGGCATGCTTAAAGTACCATTTGTATGATTATTTCAATTGGTATGTTTAAGCATAATGAAAATCCTACATAATTCACTGCTTTATTGGTTTGTTATGAAAATAAAATTGATTGCCAATTATTAAAATAGTATCAATATATTGATACATACTGAACAGTATATTTATATACTGGTTTAGTATTTTTCAAAGTTATATTCAAAATAAGTTCTACGAATTTTTATATAGTACAATTATTAAAAATATATCTGTATACGTTGTTCATCTGTATACATTTATTATCAAATTATTTGTAAAACCCTTTTTAAAGTGCGTGTATAAATTTGGTGCATAAGAAATGATAATATATTAAAAAGTTAACATAAAATATCGAAATAATACATACAAGAAATTTTAATATTATTAAAGCTATATTATGAAAAAGAAATCTTTACAATAAATGTATGCATAAATACGTAATGTATAATATACCTAGATTAAAGTAGAATGAGGAGGAAAATGAGGATAATTTACCTGGGTTTCAGAAGTTGCACTTTCTCCACTAGAAGACGTAATATTGGACGTGTACGAGACCCCGCGTAATGCCTGTCCAGGAGTTACTGACCTAGCAATCCCAGTAGCTATAATAGAAGTATTATATATTACACATTTCATTTTTTTTTTAATTAAAAAACTAAAATAATTTATTTTACATAAAAATAGATAATCTAACTTAAGTATACGAATCAGTATTTTAAAACACAATATATATTATTAATTCCAAATGAAGAGTAAGCAATTTTTATTTCTTATAGTAATATAAATAAAATCATTAAATTTGTATTATTATAAATCAGTACTAATCAGTACTGACGTTTAGTATTACAACATGCTTATGAGTAAGAACTACATTTACCATTTAGTTTTCATTTAATTGTCAAAATGTAATTTGTTAATTCATCCGCTGTCATGCGACATAAATATTCTCTTAGAGAAGATATATCCGAAATATTTTAATTGTTTAAATCGTATTTCAACTTTAGAGTAGGACGTGCTGTTCTTACTTGGACCGCTGACAGGAACACTAGATACCGTGGCAGTGGGTTGAACGACTTTACTACTAACCATTGGTGTCTCAGTGCCCAGTACTGTGCTTCTAACTGCATACAAAATATAATCATTATATTATATTAAAACAATGTTATCAATGATTTGCTATTGGTGCTTAACAAAGTAAATATCATTTGTTTTATAAAATATTATATTTGTTTTTTACACATAACATACTTGTCTGTGGAGCACTAGCGGGCCTAACCGTAGGCATAGCAATTAAGTTAGCTGGTTTTGCTGGAGGTGGTGGTGGAATTGTACCCACACCCCTTGGAGAACCTCGTGTTTGAGACTCTTTCCACATGTCCATTTCACTTTTAAGTTTATCTAATTCTAACTCGAGATCCTTAACCCTTTTTTCCTCTTTTGCTAAAGCTTGCCTATATTGCTGCCTCTCCATATCAAATTGTGCAAGTTGTTTCTCTAATTCTGCCTCCATTTGCAACGACTTCTTACTTTCCTCTTCCAGTCCTTCAGCCATAGAATCGACTCTTATTTTTTCTTCGCTTAATATCTGCGCCAAATCTTCCGACCTCTTCCTTTCTTCTATATATTTCATAATTATTTTTTTACGTTCGGCCAATAGAAGAAGTACTATTTGCTTTTGCCGTGTTTTTTCTTCCTCCAAAGTATCGCTTGCTTTCTTTATTTCTAATTCCAGTCTTTTTTTTTCTTGTTTCTCTAATTCTAATTCTTTTTTCAAACGTGTTCTCTCTTTTTCCAGCCCGTACGTTATATCATCACCCTGCGCGGTGTCGTGTTCGTGTTTTCGTTTTTCTTCCTCCAGTTCTTTAATAACCTGAAGGAGAATTGGTAACGATTTAGAAAACATTCAAATATTTACTTGATTAATTAAAATCAGTACGTACTGCTCTATGTCTAAGCTCAGCTTCTTTGAGAATTTTGGTCATTTTAGATTGCATACGTCTTTGTTGGGTTACGAGTGCCTCTAAAGTAGCAACCTGTTTATCTATTTGATTTGGTTCGTGTTCGCTTACACCACCTACTAATACTACATCACGAGCAAGTGCAGCATGTGGATCTAAAGTTCCACTCAAATATTTAGTACTTAACAGGTGTTTCAATTTCTCTGACTATAAAACAAACATAAAGGTACATTTCATTTGAATAACATTCTATGTTATTTGCATTTTTACGTTATTCTTGATTAATTACATCAATTAAGAAAGACAAATTACCTTTAATACTGCTATTACAATATCTCTTGCCTGTAATTCTCCTTCAAGATGTCCTAATAATATTAATAAATCAGTTTTGCTTAGTTCCATTTTTGGATTGCGCTGTAAGTAAAGTTTACAATTACTATCGGTAAATATTTAGTTTAATATATAGTGTAATTAATAAACAAAATAAAAAAATCTGAAATAAGTCTGTATGACAACATACTTTTAATGTATTGGAAGAGTTCTTGTCAATTGCCTCTACATTGTTAGATTGCAGAATTTGTTGATGTTGCTGTTGCTGCATCAACGACGGCGACGGCGACGGTGATGGTGATGGTGATAACGATGGCGATGAATGTTGATAAGGTTGAGAGGATGGTGTTGAATCCAATGACTGCATCTTCGTGGTGCAGACCGACATGGTCGTCGATGATCCGGATGATCCATTTGCCGGTGAAATAGTTGAACTTACATTCGTGTCATTTTGACTCTGTGATGCCATTTTTGAAAAAACGAATTACCGGGCAGATCTTCACCCCCGAAGAAGACGTGTTTATTTTTTGGAATAGTACTGAGAAGTACTTGAGAAATGTATTCTTCGGTTAAACCATTTCAGTCTTCGGTATTAATACTTTCATCCGAACAAGGAGGGCTTCGGCCCGAAAAACCAATTTCGGGACACGCCACATTGTTCCTGAACTCTTCCTTTTTCTTTTTCAACTTATTTCAATTATGCCGAACAAATTAATCCGGCATTTAATTTTATCCTCGATTATTGACAAATCAAGTACAATGCGTAGTTCACAGATAGGAATCTATCTTGTGAAAGGTGCTCCGAGATCATTCATTATCGATTATTTCTTATCGAATGTTACGATTCAGGATTCGACTTCGATTTCGACTTCGACTTCGACATCGACTTCGATTTCAAACAGCGGTAAATTTCAAATTTTGTTTAAATATATATTCGTAGTATCAGAATGTTTTTCTGAAAAGAAGCTGTTATAGTTGTAATGTTTCTTTATGATATATGATTGTATTATATTTCTACTGACAAATTTATACCTATTTTAAAAATAATATTAAATGATTAATATGGTCTTTTTCTTATGAAGAATTGTAACAACAATAAACAACATAAAATTGCATTGTTTGTAGCAATCAGGCATTTCTTAATTATTTAAAAGGCTTAAAGAAAACTGAACGATGTTTTAGAAACTATTTTTATTTCCTAATCATACATGTTCCTATTTTCTGCTTCTGTAAATACGAGATAATATTTTCGACAAGGTAGAAATCTTATCAGTTTTATCGATATTACTTAATACACCGATGAAAATTTCGGGAATCGATGAAACTTTTCGTTATCATTTTTCTTTCCCAACATGTCAAAGCTCGAAGGAGAAGCTTTAAATACACCTTCGTTTATTCACTTTCAAAATTATAACGATCCTTTCTTTGAACCTGAAGATGAAAATACAACGCAAAATAAGTAAGAGAATTTCATTTTTTATTAACGTCTATTTTCTTTTATTTTTGTGAATATTATAAGTGATTATTTAACTTTATGACAATTATTTAATTTTAGTTCTCCAGAAGAACCCCTTCCATGGGATGCATTTAATTGTATCCCAATTAAAAAGAAGAGCGAATCAATGCACACTAAGAAATTTTTAGATAATTTAATACGCATTATTAAAATACTTATATATGGCATCCTTTTCTGCACTGTCTTGTGTAGTGCTTTAATTGCTAAATTAATAGTTCTTTTTGCTGTGTCACAACTTCAAGAGGAAAAATCTACAAAGTTTTGTGATTATTATAGAAGTAATGTATAAATAACATTCATATAAAAGAATATCTTATTGTATAATTTCTATAAGAAATGTATAATATTTTATATTTTAGGATACGAGGAGGACTTGTTGGTACAGAACTCTATAAGAGGCAGGGTAATTTGGACATGGCATATCATTTTTATGTTTCTTATACCAGAATGTTTTACCATGATGTATGCAATTTGGTATTATCTCTTTAAAAAAAAAGTAAAAATGCCCAAAAAACAAAGTATGGCACTTCTTTTTTTTCTGGAAACAATTCATTCAAGTGGCTTAGCAGTTTTAATTTTTTACTGTTTTCCACAAATTAATTCCATTGATGCTGCTGCAATTTCCAACTGTATTTTCTTCATTCCTGCCTTATTAAGTAAGTGAATTTATTAACAAATTACATTATAAAAAAAATATTTTCATTATGTTTCTCTATTACAGATTTATTTTCTCAAAGTGAGAGGTATCCAATTACAAGTAAAATGTTTATATTAGTATTAGCATGTAATATTTTAGCATTACTTGCCCAAGGTTGTGGACTATTTTTACAGTCATTTTTAAATTATAAGTCGTATGATCCTTTGATTTGGATTCTTCCTACAGCTCTTGTGTTATCTTCTTGTCGGTGGTGGGGCAATTATATATCTCACTACACTTGTGGTAATAATAAATTTTTGAATAATTATAAATATATAATTACTTTTAAGTTATATAGTAATAATAATCTATTTTATACATAGCTTTCTTATAATATACTCAATATTTTAGGTTTCATTGCGATGTTAGTAACAACAAAAGTGGATTTGAAAAATAATTATCATATATTACAAGGATATATAGCATTCTGGCGAAGCTTAATTTTTATTTTAAGTGCTGCTGTGATTTCAGCTTTTAAGAATATTGAAATTCACGAATTTTTTATGTGGGAAAGAGAGTATGGAATTTCACTAATTTCCACTTCAAATACCTTTCATATTAATAACAACACTGAAGTAGCTTATTTGACTGCATATACTTCTGCTCCTTTAGGTGCCTTTTTGTTGCAAACTTTCTGTGTTTTTCTCACATATGAAGCAGGTAAAACAGAAATGTATATATTGCCAAAATGAAAATTACAAATTTCAATTTCAATTCTTATTATATTAAACATTGTTTATATTATTACAGCAAAATTTGCATACAAAACTCAAATGCATAAGTTTGGCTTTGCTTTCCCAATCAGCTTAGTTACTCCAGGAACTATACTTTTAATAACGGTGCTCTGTATTGTGAGAGAAAGGGATACATGTGTTTTCCATAAGTTTATACCAGATTATCTATTTTTAAAAGAGCCTAAATATGATAATATCTCAGAATTTCTGTTTAATTGGCGTGTTTGGTGTTGGATATCATGGTGGTTATCACAAATTTGGATCACAATACAACTCTGGCTAGGCGAAAATGAAAAACTTGCTGCTGCAGATAAGATCTTTTATAATCGAACTTATGATTCACTTATGATTGACCAATTTATAGGATTAAATAAGAGGAGACATGAAAGTTATGGTATTATTAAAGAAAAAGTATTATCAAACTCCAATGAAGAATTTGAGGTTTTATATTCTTTTTACCATGAGAATTTTTTTTATTTTTGTTTGTTTTTACTAATGTTAATTTTAAAATAAAAATTTTTTCAGATTGGTAGCTCTAAAGACAATACAAATAATAAACAAAATGCTTGTATTACTCAAATTTATGCTTGTGCAACTATGTGGCATGAAGACAAGGACGAAATGAATGAATTGATTGGAAGTATCTTAAGACTGGACAGAGATCAATGTGCTATGAAAGTTACACAAAAATATTATAAAATTGCAATCCGAGATTATTACGAACTTGAAAGTAAATAATGTTTACAATTAAATTTTTGTAAACTTATTAATGTAAATAAGTATATAATAAAATTAAATATAAATTGTTGTTTCCAGCACATATATTCTTTGATGATGCATTCTGTTGCATGCATGGCTGTTCAGGATCTTGTGATCACAATGAAAATGAAACACAAATAAATCAATATGTAGCCACGTTTGTGGAAACTATAAAAGAAAATATAAAAAATCTTGACATGCCTTCTTTACCACCAATTAAATGTCCAACACCTTATGGTGGTCAGCTAATTTGGAAGTTACCTGGAAAAACAGACTTGACTGTACATCTTAAGGATAAGAACAAAATAAGACATAGAAAACGATGGAGCCAGGTATATTTACTGATATTAGTATTAGAACAATTAACAGTACTTTTTATTTCATGTTAATCACTGAATTACTTTAGGTCATGTATATGTATTATCTTCTTGGTTATCGCTTAATGGGTTCATCAATAGATGTTGATACTAAGGAATTAATAGCAGAAAATACTTATATTTTAACACTGGATGGAGACATTGATTTTCATCCAAAAGCTGTTAAATCATTATTAGACTTAATGAACAAAAATAAGGACTTAGGTGCAGTTTGTGGAAGAATACATCCAGTAGGAAAAGGTAATTCTGTAAATGCTTTGACGTGTAAAAGATGTAAAGTTATTACTAAAGATAATACATGTTATATACAGGTCCTGTTATTTGGTTTCAAAAATTTGAATACGCAATTGGACACTGGCTTCAAAAATCAACAGAACATGTAACAGGTTCTGTTCTCTGTAGTCCAGGTTGTTTTTCCCTTTTTAGAGCAAAAGCTTTAATGCAAAATAATGTCTTAGCAAAATATGCAACTAAATCAACAGAACCCAAACACTATATCCAGTATGATCAAGGAGAAGATAGATGGCTTTGTACATTGCTTTTACAAGCTGGTAGTAAAGTACGAAAATTTAAATTGCAAAAATACGAAATTTTATTCATGATATTTTTAATCTAAATTTATAGAAATATTATTTTTTATTAATAATTAGGTAGAATATTGTGCAGCTGGCGAGGCTTATACACATGCTCCAGAATCATTTAATGAATTTTATGTTCAACGTCGACGATGGATTCCATCAACTATGGCTAATACCTTTGATTTATTAAATACTTCAAAGGAAACCAGAAAAGCAAACGATAACATATCATTATTGTACATAGTTTATCAGTGGATTTTAACAGGTAATTAACTTTCATAACTTTGTTTAAATCATTGTTCTTATATTATGTTCAATGATGAAAAAACTACATGTATATCTTTATTCAAATGTTACGTGTTATTATTTTTGTGTAGGTAGCACCATTATAGGACCATCTTTTATTTATTTAATGATATCTGGTGCATTTGTTACTTCTTTTCAAATCGATAACTGGTCAAGTTTCTGGTATAATCTGATTCCAATTGTTGTTTTTTTGTTTGTCTGTTTCTTTTTCGATGTACGCATTCAGGTAATTGTTCAAATTACTACAATTATAAAAATTCAAATAGTTATCAATAAATATTTATCTCTTCGTTCATATTTTTACAGCTCATAGTAGCTGAGGCTATCACTCTTATATATGGTTTAGTAATGATTATTGTAATGGTTGGAATAATGATTCAAATAGCAGCAGATGGATATTTTGCACCTAATACTGTTCTGTTTTTTGTTGTAATCAGTCAGTTTATATTGGCAGCTTTTCTCCATCCAAAAGAAATATCATGTCTACCTAATGCAATCTTTTATTATATTACTGTACCATCAATGTATATGTTACTCATCATTTTTGCTATCTTCAACCTTCATAATATTACGTGGGGTACCAGAGAGTCTAAAGTGCAACAGGTAATGTTGTCTTATTGTTTTACTTATGCTTGTTAATTATAATAGTTTTTAGTATAATCCAAATATTACAAACTTTTTGTTATAGACACAGCAACAAAATATGACAAATAAATCACAATCTGAACAGGACAATGAAAATACTGACAATGAATCCAAATTTTCCTTAAGTAAATTATTCAAATGTAACTTTAGTACTTACAAAAGTTCAGAAAAAGAAGAGAAATATTTAACAGCTATTTATAACTCTATAAATGAAATTAACATTCGTTTAAAACAGATAGAAAGGTATTAAGTTACTGAAAAAATATTATCACAATGAAAAATAAAGCATATACTGTAATCTTTATTTTAATCAAATTTTATGTCTAGCAACTACAAACTTAACAATACAACAGAGGAAATCGTTGAAGAGAAAAAAGTGGAAGGAAATAAACCATTCGATGAACAATCAGCAGTTACAGAAAATTCAAATGCAAGCACAGATTCTGAAAGTGAAGTTTTAAAAGAAATACATTTTAATCAGCCTCACGAATATTCGAATTATTTGATAAATCCTCATTGGCTGCAAGATGAACGTTTAAAATATGGGACAGTAGACTTTCTTCCCACGTTAGAAGAAGAATTTTGGACACTGCTAATTCAAAAGTATTTACATCCTATTGAAAAAGATCCGAAAAAAGAAGTATGAGTTTTAAAATATAAATTATTCAAGTTAATAAATTTAACTACCATTTTTTTAAATATTAAATTTTGTTTGTAGAAAGAAATTGCTAAAGGTTTGATACGTATACGTAATCACAGTCTCGTAAAATTTTTTATGATAAATACACTATTTGTGGTAGCAATTTTTTTATTGCAACTTAATAAAAATACTCTGTATCTTCAATGGCCTTTTGCTATTGAGTACAATATCTCTTATGTTGAAAATTACGAAGTAAGTTTTCTCTTATTAATATGAAACATGTTATTAATATTTTTATTTGTTATTTATTATAATAAATTACATGATTTTTCAGGTACATGTAAATAGAAATTATATGCATTTAGAACCAATTGGATGTCTTTTTATTATTGCATTCGTTTTTATATTGTTTGTCCAATTTCTAGCTATGTTGGCACACAGATTCAATACCTTTTCTCACATACTAGCTAATATGAAGCTATATCTACCATGTTGTAATAAGGTAATGTAACAAACAGAGCTATTATCATTAAGTACTTAATTTACAGTTAACTATTTTTTTTTCTATAAAAATATATATTATATTAATTTTTAGGAGAAACATTCAAGTGATGATTTAATTATAAATCAACATGCGAATGATATAGTTGAGGGGTTGCAAAGTGCAACAGAAAATGAAATATTTTTTGCAAGTAGAAGAAATACTTTCCAAGGATTAATACACAATGTTCAAAGCCCTCCAAGCATGTCTTCTAATTTTGAAGTACTTTTCCGCAAAAAGTTACAAGCATCTGGTATCAAGTTTTATTATTTTATCATATTAAAAACACAAATTATTACACTTTAAACTCAATACTTATTTTATATTGGATATAATATTTCAAGTTTTTCTACAGAAACATCTTCAAACATAACAAAAAGAAGGAAAGTATCTAAGAAGCATAATTCTGAAAAATTAACCGACTATAGTACAAAAAATTCTAAAAGGATTACACCTGATACAAGAAATAATACCATTTCTAACTCTGAGATTGGAAATGAAAACAAGAAAGCTAAAATGCATCAATACGATAATGCAGCATTTTTAAATGATAATGATGATAAATAAGTCTAATACACTGATTAATTTTAAGTATTAAACTTAGGTAAATGATGTTGATACTTTAACAATTATTATTTCAATATTAGTTATATTAAGCGAATGAATGGTAAAAATAAATATTTACCTTTGTCAAAGTACAATTATAGTTATGTTTATATATATAGTTTTCTTTATTGAAATATGTATGTCTTAAAATATTATGTAACATATACTGTTTTTAATAAAAAAGATTAGTTAAAAAAGAATATATTAATTGATATACCTTATATAAATTTGGTGCATTTGTAGAGTATTTGTTTCTATTCCTTATCAATAAATACATTGCAAAGTTTCTCTAAAATGGGGGCTCCAAACGCCATTGCACGCGGCCCGAGGAGGGGCCGGCGCCGGGTGTGACCCCCGGTGTCGACCACATGCTAGATGCTCGAGTTGGTCACCAGTATGCCAGGCGTCGAAGGCTCCGAAGTAATTTATACAGGGTGTTCGACAACAGGTGGGCAAAATTTTAAGGGGTGATTCTAGGGGTCAAAATAAGACGAAAATCAAGAATAACGAAATAGCGTTTGCGGCTTTATTTTCCAGTAATTAACGTTTAAAAATTCGAGTAAAAGCGCCTTAAACCTGCAATCCGCCCAGCCCCGACGACTGAACGTCAGGTCAGCAGGGGTTGGTACAGTCAAAACCTGTACTTTCCCTTATTTTATTTTCTGCGCTCGTTTAGTTTGCTGTATTTATCTTCCTAACTTATTGAATAAACGCATTAGGAGACTGAACGTGTTGATTTTATTACTCCCTTACATATCTTTATTCCTTACATCCCAGCATCCCTTACATCACAGCTTCTCACACATTCCTGCATCCCTTACATCTCTGCATCCCTTCATCCCTTATATCTCCACATCCCTTATATCACGGCGTCTCTTACATTCCTGTATCCTTTACATCGCTGCATCCCTTACATCTCTGCATTCCTCACATTCCTGCCATCTTTACATCCCAACATCCCTTACATTTCTGCATCCCTTACATGCCTGTATCCCTTACATCCTTGTAGCACTTATATTCCTGCATTCCATACATCCCAGTACCTCCCTGAAACTAAGTTGAAATTTATGCGACTATAAGGCCTGCGAATTTGTATAAATTTAGTTCCTTTTTTCGCCGCCGGAGGGCGCTGTTTCGACTTGAAAATTTTAGTTTGCATTTTTGCTGCAAGAGGGCCAGGAATTTTTCGAGAATTTCGCGAAATTTTCGAAAATAGCGCCCCCTAGCGGCAAAAATCTGAACTAAAATTTCGATGTCGAATCAGCGTCCTCTGGCGGCGAAGAAAGGAACTAAATTTCGCAAAATTTCTGGCCCTCTAGCAGCAAAAATTTGAACTAAATTTTCAATATCGAAACAGCGCCCTCTGGCGAATAAAAAGGGAACCAACTTACCTTTACTTACCTTTACTTACCTTTACTCGAACCAGTTTTTATAATATATTATTATATTTATTATAAGGGTTGTAGGAATATAAGGGATAGGGAAATATAATGGATACAGGGATATAAAGGACTTATAGATGTTGGTGATGCAGGGGCAGTAAGGGATCCAGAGATGTAAGGCATAGACTGGTTGGGGATGCAGTGGTGTAAGAGATGCAGAGATGTAAGGGATGAAGAAATATAAAGGATGCAGGGACATAAAAAATTCAGGGATGTAAAGCATACGAAGCTGTAAGGAAGGCAATGGTGTGAGGGATGCAGTGCTATAATGATACACGGATACAAGGAATACGGAGATACAGTGATTTGGTGGTAGATAAACATCTGCCAAGGGAGGCCTTACGAGGAGAACTACCCAAGTGTTACGCTCACTTATTAATGAAACTTTGCCACCTTGTAGAGCTCGTCGGCCTGAACACGCCTATACCCCCTTATGGGGGCAGACGGCTAATTGTTTAAAAGATATTAACAATTAAAGTTAGTTACCCCTTACATTGAGAAGCATGACAAACTAACACATACAAATGCTTAGCTCCGCGGTAAAACGCTTGACACGCAATATAGTTGTCTACGGTTCAAGTCCATGATCCACAACTTTTTTTTTCTTTTTTCTTTTTAATGATAATTTGTCTCTTTTTGAATAACTATTACAACTGTGCTATAATCATTGCATTTATAAATAATTAATTAAATGTGCTGAAATTTTTTTGGAATTTAAGATGTCTTTTCTATCCAATACGTACATTAACACCCTTACCGCATTCAAAATTCGATATATCGATATTTTCGATTAATCGATATTTTCGATATATCGATAGTTGAATCGATTAATCGATATTTTCGATATATCGATAGTTGGATCGATTAATCGATATTTTCGATATATCGATAGTTGGATCGATTAATCGATATTTTCGATATATCGATAGTTGGTTCGATTAATCGATATTTTCGATATATCGATATTTTCGATATATCGATAGTTGAATCGATTAATCGATATTTTCGATATATCGATATTTTCGATATATCGATAGTTGGATCGATTAATCGATATTTTCGATATATCGATAGTTGAATCGATTAATCGATATTTTCGATATATCGATATTTTCGATATATCGATATTTTAGATATATCGATAGATGGATCGATTAATCGATATTTTCGATATATCGATATTTCCAATAATCGATATTTTCGATATATCGATAGTTGGATCGATTAATCGATTAATCGATATTTTCGATATATCGATATTTTCGATTAATCGATATTTTCGATATATCGATAGTTGGATCGATTAATCGATATTTTCGATATATCGATAGTTGAATCGATTAATCGATATTTTCGATATATCGATATTTTCGATATATCGATAGTTGGATCGATTAATCGATATTTTCGATATATCGATAGTTGGATCGATTAATCGATATTTTCGATATATCGATAGTTGGATCGATTAATCGATATTTTCGATATATCGATATTTTCGATATATCGATATTTTCGATATATCGATATTTTCGATATATCGATAGTTGAATCGATTAATCGATATTTTCGATTAATCGATATTTTCGATATATCGATAGTTGGATCGATTAATCGATATTTTCGATATATCGATAGTTGGATCGATTAATCGATATTTTCGATATATCGATAGTTGGATATATCGATATTTTCGATGTATCGATAGTTGGATCGATTAATCGATATTTTCGATATATCGATAGTTGGATCGATTAATCGATATTTTCGATATATCGATATTTCCAATAATCGATATTTTCGATATATCGATAGTTGGATCGATTAATCGATTAATCGATATTTTCGATATATCGATAGCTGGATCGATTAATCGATATTTTCGATTAATCGATATTTTCGATTAATCGATATTTTCGATATATCGATAGTTGGATCGATTAATCGATATTTTCGATATATCGATATTTTCGATTAATCGATATTTTCGATATATCGATAGTTGGATCGATT